>NC_140684.1:2202500-2802500 GCF_054131305.1 Coturnix japonica
GTCGAGGCACAACAATGCTGCCCAGCACCCCTCAGCCCGAGTTGACAGCCAGCACCCCCAGCACTGCTGTATATCCCCACTGCCCTGCTCACATGCAGGTGTGCTGAGCCCCAGCACCAGTATTGACTGCGGGAGCAGACAGATGCCTTCCTAACCTTGTTTTGAATGCCAGGCCAATGTTGAAGCTCAATGATAATCAAGTTATGAATCGGTGTTTATTATTTTGATTAAAGCAGAGCATGCTCTCCATTATGTAAGCAAGATGCCCATGCCTGCCATTGTTCCCATCTTCTAGCACAAAACTCTGCTGCCTGCATCTCAGCTGTGCTTCATCCTTCCTCCTCTGAACGTGAAATTTCATCAGCAATTCATTAATTATTTAAAGCCTCTGTAGCATCAGTTGGGGATGCACATACATACACACACACCTGGAATTTCGATTCCTGTGCCCATTAATCGGAACAAACGGAAGCCAAGAGGGAAGAGGAGCCTGGAGGCACCGCCTGGGAACGGCACAGGTCAGTTGCTCCGGGCAGCAGTAAGCTGGGGAGGATCCCGGAGAGCCCCGGACAAACTGAGCTGCTGACTTTTCCTGGAAGATGGTAGCGAGGGGTCTACACTCCTAGTGCCCTCTGACAGCTCATGAGTGTGGTACTGTTGCAAAAAGCAGCAACACACAAAGCAAAACGTCTTTTGGGGAGGAAGGAGAGGGTGAAGAGGAATGGCAGAACAGGCAGGTCAAGCAGCCGTCACAGCATTTTGGGTCTAAGTTTGCAAGAAAATGTGCAAACTCAGAATGCCAAGGAGAAGCTAAAAACAATCCTCAGATGATTCCCGTCCTTGTCAGACAGCCCTGGCCCCAGCCTCTGTCCCGGCCGTGGGGCAGTCCCTGGGCCGCTCCCAGCTCTGCGGCACCCCCCGGAGCCTCTCCGTTCGCATCCTGGCACGGCTACAGCGCCCTGCTCAAAAGTCACACGCCTCTAACGTCACAAACTACACAATTAAAGATACAAAGATATAGAGAAAGCTCGTTCCCAATGTCAGCCTGTCCCAGCGGCTCCGGCCGCTGCCATCACCCCATCCACGGAAGGAAACAGCGGGTAACCACGCTCTATGCTGCCCCAGTACCCCTGGCTCCCTAACAAGAGCCACAATGCCCCCAAAGCATCCGTGCCTGTCCGCGAGACTTTCCTGGTGCAGCTACAACAGCCGAGTACGCGCGGAAGCAGAACGCTGCCTCTGCTTCTTCTCTCGCGCAGGACGGGGCGGCTCCCCAGACCACAAAGCTCTGGGACGGGGAAGGTCTCCGATCCTCTCCCGCCCCCGCGGCTCCACAGATACCGAACGCCGCCCGAGCAGCCGCGGCTGTGAGCTGCACCGCCCGCGCGGAGCCGTGAGTCCGGTGCGCCGCAGGAGAGCTCGGTGCCCGACTGCCGGGGCTGCACACACACACACAAAGCTCCCGGAGCTCCCAGGAGCCGGGATTCCCCTCCTGGCTCAGAGACAGCCCCACACACGCAGCTCAGGACCCCACGCACAGCGACCCCCGAACCGACCCTACGGAACCCCTCCCGGCCGCTTCCGCGGCCACAAGACCCGCACCCACCAGCGCACCAGCTCCCAGCGCCGCTCCCCCGCCGCTTTGCCCGAGGCCATACCGCCTCCGGGCGGCCTCGCCGCTCTCGGAACCCCGAACCGCAGGGCGAGGTGAGGCGGGGCGGCTGTGCGGGAGGCGCGGAACCCCCGCCAGGTGCGTGCGGTCCGGTTACGCAAAGAGTTACGCAACGCCCGCGCGGGACATCGGCGCGATCCGCTCAGCGCGCAGCGACATTTCCGTAGGAGCCCGTTTGCAGAACGAACTTCTCGAGGCAGCGCTGCATCCCAACTCACAGCTCTGCCTGCGGGGCGACGCGCCGCCCCATCTCCGGAGCGCTGAGCACCGCGAGTCATTGGGATGCGCGGAACTCAGCCGGGCTATTCGGCCCGAACCTCCGGGAAGGGCTCCATCGGGTACCGATGTCCGTCTGTAGGAGCTAATGGCCCGGCGAGCGGGAACGTCAGATCAGAGTTATTCTGCTTCAGAAAGCCCGCACCGCTCTTTGAACGCTGCTTTCCCCTTCTGTGGTAACCGGAGCTGCTGTCGGTGTCGGTCGGCTCGTGGTGCTTAGGGAACAAATGGGGCATCGTTTCGAAAAGGTTCAAATCGCTCTCAGAGCGGTTTCTCCAGAAGGATGTCCTGGCCCCAGATCTCTGATCTGTAAGAACAGGCCCGGGATACCGAGAGAAGAGCCCCAAAGGGGAGGCTGGTCCCAGCCCTTCCCACCCATCCGGGTTCCCCCCGTGCTGGGTCTGCCCAGAGCTCCGCTTGACAGTGTAGGAGCAGCTGCTGGCAGAATGGCCGCTCCAGCAGATACCTCGCGGGTGAGATACGATCAGACCCCATTGTAAACGCTGAGCTGATAATAAACTTACTCAAACTCTCAAGCTTCCAGCCCTCCATTGCTTTAAGAAGCTTAGTTTCTCGAAGCAGCTAGCAGGCACACACACACATCGTCCCAATTCAGCTGTAAAGCAGTATGCGAGGGTAAGTTAAACTCGAGTTTTTAAATGAAATACATTCAAAGTTCGTCCAGTAATTTACCGGTGGCTGAGGGCCGGCACTGCGCCGAGCCGCCGGGGGGCAGTGCAGGCACGGAGCTGCGGAGCCGCGCCCCGGACAACGCCCGCAGAGCCCCGCAGCGCCCGCGGGGAGTGGAGCTGTGCTGCGGGCTGCTCCGGACCGGTCGGATAACAACCAGAGAGGGCGGGGGGCAGCGGGAGGCCGAGTGCGGCCGCACTCCCGTTGGAAGGCGTCTCGGTTCGCCACGGATGGTGGCACCAACCGCCGCTGTGCGGGTCATAAAGCGCCCGGCCCGCAGGAGCAGGAGACCCAGCGTCGGAGCGAGACACAGCTGGGAGGGGCGCGGGGTGACCGCGGGTGGGTGCTGCTGCACTGGGACTCAGCCGAGGAGACCACCCCGGCACATCCCGGCCTTTACACCAGCTCAGTATAGGAGGGTGAGCACGTGGGAGAGCTCATTAGAATTATTAATAGCGTGCATGCATCGTGCATATATCTCGCTGCCTTCTAAACTCGTTGTTCCTTTTCTGGTTCTTCATTTGACCCATATCATCCCATCTTAGTTGAAGGTGTGGCCTCATTATCGAATTATGACTTCAGAAGTGTATTTGAGCACTTACTGTTGCTCCCAGTTCTGTCTTGCCCTTAGACCTTCATTTCTTCCAGTCATAATGTGAACATACTACACTTAATTTTCGTGGTGCTGTTGCCAACTTCCACAACACACTCATCACATCCCCTCGTTTTGTTGTTTCTTCATTTCACAGAGCCCCAGAACCAGAGGGGCTCACAGGAACCTCTGGAGACCCCCCAGCCCAACCTCTCCTGTGGGGTAGTGGCTGCAGGGCAGCTGCTTGGCCACACGCCTGCTGGATGCTGAGCGCTGCTGCTGCCCTCACACGCTGGCACGGCTGTGTCCCGGAGCAATGATCTCATTCAGAGGCAGCTGTCTGTCCCCAAACGCCTGACCTTGATTGTCTGCAGGCTCGTGTTTTATTCATTGGAAAATCAATGAAAACTTTACAGATCTGGTGAAACATGATGCACTCCAAAACCACCCTCCCCCATCCTGCCTGTAATTCACTTCTGCTAAAGCAAACACATGAGTTAGGGAAAGCTGCAGGGAGGCACTGAACAGCCCTGCTCCCACACACAGCACAGGGACGGGGATGGGCAAAGGACAGCCTGGCAGTACTGACCCCGTAGTTACAAATGGGTGAGGGATCACCCAGTGAGACAACGTGTCTCTGAATAAGAAAGCCTAATTCACACAAATAGCCCTCACCTCATAACAACTTGTCCTGTCAGGAAGAAGGCATGTTTTAAGAGAGAACAAGTTTAGAGGAGGGCCACACCAGAGTCTGTGTGAACAGGGGAGCATTAGGAGGCACCGAGGTTCTCAATTGCGCTGTCTGTGGTCTCGAGTACCACTGTCCAAATAATTTATTGCAAATCCATCTCCCTCAAAGCATGGGGTGTTACAGATCCACTGTGCAGAACTGTGCCTGCCCACCTGCAGGCAGGATGCAGGACTGCTTCCCATGGCAGAATCCAATTGCTGTGCACAGAGCAGGCATTCACTCAGGGGCTCAGACATCCAGGAAGGAGACAGGACATGGGATGACGAAATGACACCACAAGCTATATCCAGTGGGCTGCCTGACAACACGCTCACGTGCTGTTTGTGAACAGGGGGGCAATACGCTAAAGCCTCCCCTATGCAGAACAGTGCAGCCTTAAGGTGAGGACGGCAGCCCAGCCCCATGAGCGCCTGCTTGGGAACGCTGCGCTGTGCAGCAGCTTTCAGAGCAGGGAGCAGATCAGCAGCCTGTCAGCTGACGGGAGGACTCTACCATCTCTGTATTCCTACAGAGCCATGTGACATGGAATAGGCCACATTTCAGCTTCCCCTGCGGTAAGAGAGACACAATGAATGCAGTTATCTTTGCAAGTGGAGCCCCAGCTGCTCAGGATGACACAAATGAAAGGGCGTGAAGAATTACCAGCTGTATGAGTAAACCTTTTCACATCATCCCTCTGACCACAGATTCAAGGAAGCTCTTTTTTGACAGGGTTTCCCACCGATTTCCTTACTGAAGCCACTGCCACCCCATATTTGACATCCCCGCACATACCCTGTATTGTATTAACACTAACAAGTCGGGGGGAAGCACGAACACCGCAAGTTTTCCATCAGCTCCTCGGCTCCCGGCCTGCTGAGAAACGGCTCCGTGGAGGGGCTGCGGGGAGCGGGGGGCTGCTGCAGGGCACGCTCGAGCCGGGGGTCCCCGCAGAAAGCGCGGGGCAGAGCGCGGGGCGCCGGGAGGGAGCAGTCAGCACCGCGGACAGCGGCGGCGGGAGCGGAGCGGAGCGCGCAGGGGATGAAGCTCCCGGCGCTGGGGCCGACCCCGACAGGCCTCGCCGCGCCCCGCTGCTGCCGGAGCCGCCTCGTCCCGCGGGTGCCCGGCACGGAGCGGCGCAGCTCGGTTCGGTTCGGCGCCGCGCGGTTCGATTTGGTCCCGGCCCTTCCCGACCGCGGCCCGGCGCGGCGCCCCGGCGGAGCTCCCCAGTTCCGGTCACGTTGCCGCCTGTTTACGGCGCGGCTGCCAGCGGGCGGCGGGGCCGGGCCGGGCCGGGCGAGGCGGGGCCGCCGCAGGCAGCGCGGGCAGCGCGGGAGCCCGGCGCGGCCCCGGCCCCGGCCCCGGCCCGGCCTGGCGTGGCCGCTCCATGACGCCCAGCGGGCGCCCCGCGGGGCCCCGGCGCTCCCCCCAGGTAACGCGGCGCGGTGACGGGGCGGGGGCCGGGCGCTGCCCGCGGGCGGTACGGCTGCAGCCGGGGCTCGGCGAGATCCGCTCCTGCGCGACCCGCAGCCGACGGGAGGGCGGGCGGCGGGCGGCTGAGCGCCGCGGGCACCGAGCGGAGCGGCGGAGCCGGGGAGCCGGGCGGCACCGGGCTGTGGAGCGAGGAGGGAGCGTCCCGGAGAGGGCTGCGGGGGGGAACTCCTCCGCCCGAAGTTGCCCGCTGCCCTCTCCGCGTCCGTTCTAGAAGTTGCGCCCCGAGCGCGGCCGGCCGTCGCGTCGATCCTTCAGAGGGCGATTGCCGTAGAAAAGCGGACCGGAGCGCCGCCGGGGTCAGCCCCCTCCGCGGGGTTAAGGCCGTTGGAGGACTCGAGGGTCCCCAAAGCGCTGCTGCGAAATTCTCCAAGTGCGGAGTCGAGCAGCAGGGATCGCGCAGTACAGATCGTGATCGACTCCCTGCGCTCATTGAGGGCCGCGTACTGCCCCGAGCTGAGCCCCGTCCGCGGCTCCTTCCCTGCGGGCAGCGGCAGAGCTCGGCCTGACCGCCGCCGTCTGCCACCCAGAGACAGCCCCCAGCTCTGGCTGTCAGACCGGCAGCGGTGTGCAAGGAATTGCTGGAAAGCACAATAATTTATAATCAACGTTCCTCCTATTGATTTTATCTTTGAATAGATACTGTTAGATAATGAATAGCAAACGGGACTCTGAGTGTAATTCTGCACTGCTCAGATCAAGGAAGGCTCCCGCTGACTTTCCCAAGGCCAGGATTTCACCTCTAGTTTCTATTCCTGGCACCGTCTCTGCCTCTGTGACCTTCTCAAGGCTCCCAGATTCCCTTTGCCATAGATTCCCTACATTTAAAGATGCACTTGCTTCATGACATTGCCACAAAGTTCAATGTGCTCAAATTCTTTGTGATCACGAAGAAGAACAGAATGAATTTCTGGTATGTATCAGTGTTTGTTCCTGACCATGCTTTTATGAGATGCTGAGGGGAACCACAGCAGGGGGAATTATCAACCTGTTCCTGCAAACCTTGATTGTGCCATCTTACTCCCAAGGTAACTGGCCAAGTGATGACACAAACAGGGACTGGATCTTGGTTTGACACTTCTTGTGCTGGGATATGCAGACATGCAGTATGTACACATCTGCCTTTGAAATGCACCATCAGGAACCAAGGCTGTTTCCTTAGGTCAAAGTTCTGGTATCCCAGGTCACAAAACTGACTTCTGTACAGTTTTGCCTCAGAAGCAAATCTGCAGACAAGATGTCCCTATGATGGAAATCAGACTGAGCAGACCTGCAACTAAATCAGTCATTGCAGTTACTGCAGGAAGTTGCTTCAGTCCTTTTCTTTTGCAAGTTCATTGGAGCCGGAGTGCAAGAGCAATCCAGAAACCTCCCATAACACACTGGGTGCTTAAGTCATTTTTAACACTAAATGTCTGGTCCCAAGTGCCCTGCAGAAGGCTCTCTGTGGCTCCAAGGAGTCTGGGAGTCCTGTGCTCAAAGCCTTGTGGGGGCAGCATTTCTGGAAGGTGGTCTGTGATGGAATGAAGTCCTTTGGATATCCAGTGATGTTTGAATGCCAAAGTGAAGCACATCTTGTGTGGCACACACCACCTTGAGGTGCTGCAAAACCCAGGAACTCTTGGCTGTCGAGAGCCCTTTGTGCATCCAGGGACTGTCTGAAAAGCACCACCAGCCCTAACCCTGTGAGCTATCCTGCCCTCCTAGCACAGTCGTTCTTGGTGCAGTCCTAGGCACGAGCAGAGCTGATGCCTGCAGCAGAACATGGCATCAATGCAGGCAGAGCTGCAGGAAGGGAGCAGCTCAGGCTGCAGGTGTCCCCTCTGGGAGGGGCACAAACCACCCTCAGTGGGCTGCTGCCTCCTTCCTGGCCCTGTGTGTGTGTGAGCAGCTACCAGCAACAAGGGCACAGAGCATCCTTCAAACTGAAGGGGATATCACTCACCCTTGGCTTTTATGCCACATGACATCACCTCCCAACACTGCATGCTCTCACTCATCTCCCCAGGGCCACACAGTATGTGGTTCTGTGCAATCTTCCACTGCCACTCATGGTGCCAACCTGGGAGTCCGAAATGCAAAGTCACAGCCACAGTGGTGAGGGAGGGATGGGAGCGGGACCTCTTACAGCCCCTCCACTGTTCAGTGCAGACTGGTGCCATCCCCCAGGGCAGCAGCCCTCACCATGCCCTGACTTGTGCCCTGCTCCAGCATGCGGGAGCTGCTCTGCAGCACCTGCTGGGGGCTGTGAAGCCATTGGCACATGCGTATGGGCACTGCTCACTGGAAGGCACAGCGGCACCAGGAGGTGTCATTAAGCCAGCAGCACATCATCCTTATTAGCTCTCAACATCTCCCAAGTGATTTTGCTTTGTGCAGTGACCAAAGAAACTGCTTCAAACTGAACGCTCAAAATGCTGTTGCAATCTCTGCTTAACTTCAAAAGCAATGATGGGAAAATAATGGCTGCCGAGAATTGGATTCAGAAATTCTTTAGGGTAATGTGTGCAGAAACTCCAGCAAGGCAATAGCTCATTCATTCCCTTCTGATAACATTAGAAGTGCTCAAACAGCTTACAGATGCTGTTGAGACTCCATGACATCATTAACAGTGAGTGGCTCTCACATCATTACCTGTTGCAGAGGTGTCAGGGAATCCATGTGCACATACCCCATTGCGGCCCCACGGCTCCTCTCAGCCATCAGAAGAGCAGCATGCAGGTGGCTGCCAGGAGACCCCTGCCCAAGGTGTGGACAGCTCTGTGGGAGCAGAAATCAGTCCCATGGAATGAGGGGCTCAGGACCCACAGTGGCAAACAAAAAACTTTTGTTTGGGTTTTTATGTTTGTTTGTTGGTTTTTGTTTTTGAACACACAGGTCAACTACACAGATCTTTTGTCTTCCAAACCAGACAAAGCAGACATTAACTCCTTAACTCCCCAAAATCTTTTTCTGTTTATTTGTTTTTAAATCAACTTATTACTTAACTTGACTTTAAGGAGAAAAAAAATCATTGTTATGAAAAGGATAATTTTCCACTTAAAGGAGGGGAGGGAAAGTTCAGCGGCAGAACTCAAACCATTTTGACTGAGTTCAGCTCAAGCAGATAGAACAAAGTACTTGAAAATAGCAGCACATTTCCTCCGGGGCTCTGCCCAACCTATTTTCTAACCACCCAGAGATGAAGTCTCACCGCTTCCATAAAGGAGCTGCTCCAAAGCCATTCATGGCTCTCCTACTGCCCCTCCCCATCCCCAGAGCTGGGGGATCACCTGCTGCTGCAGCAAGGTGTGCTCCTGGGCTGCAGGCCCCAGGGAACTCCTGCACTGCCCCTGCTGGCTCTGGGCACTCTTTCCATGCCTCATCCACACTCCCCAGCTGGGGGCTTTGCTGCAGCACTGCAGCAGCAGATGGAGCAGCAGCAGATGGAGCAGCAGCACCTGAATGTCCATCCAGCAAGAGTCACAGAACTCCCACAGGCAGAGACTCCCCCACCGTGCAGCACCCCAGAAGCACAGTGTGCTGTGGAGTTTTGTATCAGGGCTGGAAGGAGGGGGCTAATAACTCTCCCTGTCTGTCACAGTTGTTGTAGCTGTGCAGGATGTGCCAGCAGAGCACCTGAATCCACGTCAGGATGGGTCCAGCAGTGGCCCAGTGCTGGGGCTGCGGTGGGGCAATGGCCACAGCAGGAGTGAGCCCCAAGTGTTGGGCACTGGGACCCGAATGCATCCCCTCCTCTTTGTGAAATGCAGAGTATATGGAGCCCCGATTTCAAGGTTTTCACAAATCTGTAGATGCTTTGGCAAGAATAAAGCTTTGAGCCAGAACTGCTGCCAAAATTGCTTACTTTGGAGTCAAGCTTAAATGGAGTTTGATTTGATATAGGTTGTGGGAATTAGCTTAAGATGTCTTGCATTAAAGGGCTGGGCATGCTGTAAACACAAGCTGAACATTTACTTAGTTCTGAAGTTATGCAGAAAGGAATGGAAAATCAGGAGCAAATGAATGTGGAGTGGCTTCCCAGCAGCAGGACAGTGCATGCTGAGCTGTGGCTTTCCTGGCAAAACTCATCCTGACCTCTGCAATGGATTGCTGTCCGTTCCCTCCTGAGCTTGGTGCATGGCACAGGGACAGGTTCCACATCTGCACAGTGATATTTCCGAGATCTAAGGGTCCTTCAGAGGTTTATTTTCCCTTCCCTGTGCAGGTAAGCAGCACACAACACTGTGCAGTGCTGAACTTCGTGCCCTGGGGCCGACCCTCCCAGCGTGAGGCAGTGCTGAGCTTCTGCCATGTATTGCTGATCGGATTGGACAGACCATATTGCATTTTTCATGCTCTGGATCTTCTGCAGTTGCTGCTTTGCAATGTGGAGATCATCGAGCAGCTGAAATCGCCTCTGTACAGCTCCTAGTGGCGATCCTGCCCCAGGTGTAACCCTGCTCAGTGAAGAAACAGATTTCCTAGGGCCAAATTTAAAACAGAAATGAGCCCATTCAATATGAGGGTTCATATGGTGCATTTTCTGTTTTCACAGTGCTGGAGCTCTCAGCCCGAGCCTGCAACAAGAGGCAATGGGGCCAAGCAGGGGCATGGGGTCCTGGAGCCCTGCAGGGGCATGTGTGGAGCTGCTGCACTGCAGCCACATGCCTGTGGAGCACAGGGAGCAGAGTGGGTGCCCAGCACTCTGTGTCCCATGGGGCATGGGGATGGTGCTACTCCTGTGGTAGCCCACCAGGCTGTGCTCTGACTGTGTGCCCTCTCTTCTCCCTCAGGCGTGGGCTGCAGATTCAGTTGCAATGGAGACTGTGTCCCTGGAGCACCAGATCCAGAGTGTGCAGAGGCACATTGCTTTCCTGAAGAAGGAGCAGATGGAGCTGCTCCATGGCCTGCACCTGGAGATCCTCCGCCTGCAGAAGCACTGCTCAGGTAAGCACTATGGCACAGGGAGCCCAGTATAGCCCATCCTGCCCCCAGAGACAGACCTATTATTGAAACATAGAGCTGGTTCTCCCACAGAATCACAGAATCACAGAATGACCTGGGTTGGAAGGGACCTCAAGGATCATGAAGCTCCAGCCCCCCTGCATGGCAGGGCCACCAAACTTCCACATTTACTAGATCAGGTTGCCCAGGGCCCCATCCAACCTGGCCTTGAACACCTCCAGAGATGTTCTCCCAGATGCCATTTGCGCAAGGGAAGGAAAATGGCTGAACTCCAATGATGATGGGGTGAGCGGGCATGGGACTGCGCTGAGCTCCCTCTCAGAACTGGAGGAATGTGGGTTCATGGCAGGGGCAGATTCCCCCATCCTCCTGCCCACCCCTGGAATCCACCCCAGTGGCTCCCATCAATAATTCAGCCTGGCCAATTACTCGTTGTCTTCCAGCTCCTCCTCATCACTGATTCCTGGGAAACAGACATGAAGGCATTTATAAAATTGCCCACCTTCCCCCCAATCTTTTCTGTGCTTTTGCTGTTCCATTTCACTGTTCTAATAGCCCTATCTGCAGCCTCTCCAGATATGAGGGGCCAGGGGACCTTCAGGCATAAATCATGCAGGGAGCTTCTGAGCTGCCCCGGCAGCAATGGCCCTGCCTCACTTGCTGTTTGCAACAAACACTGTGCTCCATCCATGAGGCATGCAGCTCTGCTTCTGCAGGGCATGATGGGTCGAAGCTCCAATGTAGCTCTGGGGTGACTTTGGATGTGTTTGTTTGCAGTGCCAGTGCCTGCTGTGCAGTTTGCATGAGGGAGGTAGATGGTTCAGTCAACAGTTCCCTGCCTGGTCCAGGTGTGTAGCTCACTGCTGCACCTGGATGTGCTGCTGTGACCTTGGGTTTTTGCATCATGACCTTGGTGTCTCGGTGGCCTCACTGCCAGCAGCTCCTGTCCTCGTGCAGCTCTGCTCCACAGCTGTGCATTGATGGAGTGCTGGCAGCTGGGGAGGGACTGCAGCACCCGCTGCACCACCAGCACAGGACAGCGGAACAGCAATCCCACAGCCGCACCATGGGGTCAGGGGAAGCCAACCCCAGAAATGCCCTGCAGTGAAACATCCCCGGTTGGAGGCTTTGTGGGAAGATAAATGCAGTGATGCACAGTGCAGTGTGATTCATCTGCTGGAAGGATCCTTGCATTACAGCAGTGCTGGCTCCCCTCCCACTCCCGTTTTATTTGCAAAGTATAAACACAGCAGAAATAGCAATGATTCTTACAGACTCCTCTGTTTCCCCTTTTACTGGAAGATGAGCTCAGCTGCTGTGGCAATAATTAGCACATTCCCAGCATTAGCAGAGCAGTGAGAGGAGAGCCACGCTGCCCAGAAGGGCTGTGGTGACAGAGTGAGGGCTCCACGTGCTGCTGGGCTTTGGGGGTCTGTGCTATGGGGCCCAGCAACGGCCTCTGCTGGAACAACACAGTGCAGTGAGGGCATCACAGCCACTGCTGTGTCTGGCTGCCAATGGGGACACTGGAGCCTGACCCACCCATAGGAAGGGGGGCACATGTGGGGCCAGCCATGGGAGTGGCAAAGGGAGGGATTCAGAGGCATCGGCACCTCGGCACAGAAGCAGGGACTCCATCCTGAGTGTCGCTGTGAAGGCAGCCACAGCTTTAGGTTTCCTTTGGAATCTCTCTGAGACTCAAAATCCATTATTTTAAGTTCAGTAAGGTAACACAGCTGCCACTGATCTTTGCAGGAGCACTGAAAGCTTTCCAGAAACTGCATTACGTTCTCTGTTACTCTGCATTCTCACCACAGATTTGTTTTCCAAGACAGACAGCAGAGCAGCCTCAGCCAAGAGCTCCATTTCAGGGTGGCAGTGATGGGGATTAGAGTCAACACGAAAGCAGATTAAAAGAAAAATGTAGGGCAGAGATTAACCATTTAAATTCACACTCAGAAGAAAAAAAAGCCTCAGGACAACCAAATGCTGCTGTTGTCCCTCTGCTCCCCCTCTGTTTGCTGGTGTTTTGGTGGTATACGAGAAGCTGTGTGGGGTCTGTGGGGTCTGTGGGGTTGTGGTTGCTGTGCGTCTGCTTGCACCACATGCAAAGGCAGAGATTGCTCTGCGGGCAGTAAATGATGAAATACTTCAGGTGGCAGTCTATGCTTTGGTCTATTTTCAGTCCATTGCTCCGTTCTTTGTCCTGGTTTAAGGTGCCAAAAATGGTTCAACAGAGAAAAAGCTGCAGAGCACTCCCAGCGCCGAGCACTGCTGTGCTGCCCGAGCTGCTGCCTGCATTGCTGCTCTGTGGGCACTCACAGTGGCACTGAAGCAGAGCTGCGCTGTGTCTCACTGCTGTCTGGTTTCTCTTGCAGAGCTGACCCATGACCTTGAGATGAAGGAGCTGGAAGCCCGCCAGCAAGGTGAGACATGTCAGCATGCGGGGGGATGGATGCAGTGCTACAAGGGGAGGGGGGGCTCAGCAAGCCGACTTGTCCCTCAGCCTGAAGGATCGCTGGGGCTCCGCACTCAGATCAGACGGCCCCAACTGCCTGTCCTGATGCCCCAGGGAGGGTTTGCATGTGAAAGCAAGCATCCCTCAATTTGCTTTGCTAATCCCCTTACACACAGGGGCACTGCAGACCCCTGGGGAGTGACTCAAAGCTTTCAGACCCCTAAGCCCTGGGAGAAAGCAAACACAAAGGTTGGTGACCCTATGCTCCCCCCAACCCCTGTGCACTGTCCCGGGCAATCAGAGGATGATTCAGAACCTCTCTCAGTGCCACTATGTAACACTACATCCCATGGAAAAACTCTGTGCTCCAAGAAATGGTGCAGAAAGGTCCCGGCAAGCTCAGCATGGCTGCAGGCTGCAGGAATGAAGATGGCACTGAGCCCTCATCCAGTCCCTACCTTGTGTCTGGGCCCAGCACTGCACAGCTGCTGTGCCCAGTAGAGGATGCTGTGGGAGCAGCTCCTCCTCCTCTCTGGGATGAAGCCAAACCCCGTCCTTTTTCTGTTCCAGCATGATGCCATGGCCACATGCCAAGGGCTCAGCTTCTCTCCCTGCCTGCACACTGTCAGCAGTGCAAGTGCCTGGCAGTGACCATTGCCTGCAGAGCACCACCTGCAGGGCGCTGCACATCAGGCTGCCTGAACAGCTCCAAAAGAGCACAATCCCACTTTCTACATTTATGGAGCAACAACCTAAATTAAGATGCCATCAAATGATCACTCTTCAAACACCACTCATGCAATAATTACCGTGTGCAGCTGCCTCCCTTTAGATCTCATTATAAAGCATTTCTCCTTTGCAGAAAGCACTTAAAAGCCGAAGCTGTAAAGCGGTTGCAACTTGTATCACAATGGGCAGAGCTTTCTGCAGGCTGTGGGATCATGCCTGGACACACTGTGTGCTGTGCATGGCTGTGCATCCACCCCTCCGGCTGTGCTTGAGCAGCCGCCTTCCACCACATCCCCCTGCCCCACATTGATCACATCTCCACACCTCCTCTGATGGCAGAGTGCAGGGAATGCAATGCGGTGCTGTGTCCCTGCAGGCCCTGCACCAACACCATCTTTCCTTGTAGAGCTGAGAATGCTCTTTATTGAAAGGCAGAAGCCTGAGGCCACAACCCCCTGCACCCAGCCCCTCCTGGGGGCTAGTGGGGGCTCAGGCCAATGTGGGGCACTTGGCCTGGTGCTGAGCTCATGCTCATGTTCCACAGAGGGTATCTGCATGTACAGGATGGTGGGATGGGTAGATGGGAGCTGGTGCCATCCTGCGGGCAGCAGGAGCTGCAGTGGAGCAGCCAATGTGGCCCAGGCAGGGCGGTGCAGAATGTGCAGGAGATACATGCAGGGCTTGTGTGAAATCACCTCATCACCCATCACCAAGTGTTGCTGGGTGACTCAGGAGGGCTGGGATAGGGAGGGTACGGTCCCCGCTCCTGGCTGGGAGTCATGGGGAAGTGCTGCTTGCTGCAGCACCACTGCTTGAACATGTCCTGCCAGGGCCTGTGCCTGGCAGTGACAGCTGCAGTGCAGAAAGAAGCCAAACAGGTTGGGTGTTAGGTGCAGGGAGGCAGCACAGGGAGCACATTGAGGCAGGCAGCGCCTGTGCAGAAGAGCTCAGGTCCCTCCTGCACACTCAGCAAGGAGAGTAGCAAGGAAAGGAGCTGCAGACGTATGGGCTCCGGTGTCTTCATACATATACACACGTGCATATGTGCCCCCGGAAAAACAGCCACACACGTGTACACATTTATGCTGAGGTGCTCAACTGAGCCTGGCCCAACTGCTCAGTAATCCCAGATTAGCATTTTCTGTTCTCTAATCTGGCTTTTCGGTCTCCTGGCAGAAGGGCAGCAACACCCAATGTGCAGGGCTGACAGTGTTAGTGTTGGCTGACAACGTTACTGCTGGACTGGCGGTGTTAGTGCTGGGCTGACGGTGTTACTGCTGGGCTGTTCTCTTTTCTCCCAGCCTGAAACCGTCCCCATGCAGAGGGGACTATGGGGTACAGGGAGGATCTGTGTATACTGGGAGTGAACCACGACTCCCAGAAGCACACAGCTGGGACGTGCCAACACCCTCCATGGCCACCTCTATGCTGGAAACCACTCACAGAGCAAAGCCCCCCTCACTTCTGCCTCCCCACAGATGCGCTGGACCGAGAACTAGAAGAGAAGTGCCGGGCAATGGAGGCTCAGCTGCAGGAGAAGGAGAAGGACAACCTGGAGCTGCGCAAGGAGCTGCGGCACAAGGAGACGCTGGTGGCCGCGCTGCGCTCCAGCCTCCGCAGCAAAGAGCGGCACTTCCTGGAGGAGCTGAAGCGGCGCAGCCACCGTGTCACCATCCTGGACACGGAGCTGCAGAAGCAGACGGAAGCGGCCGCCTACCTCTCCCTGCAGCTGCACGCCACCGCCCAGCGCCTGCCGGGCCCCCGCAGCAGCGGGCGGCCGCCCCCCGAGCAGCCCCCGGCCGAGGGCAGGTCGCAGCGCCGCGGCCATCGGGTCCATCAGCGGCGCACACCTGGGGTCGGCACCCGGCACAGGGACCCCGTGCGTGAGGAGCACGACGCCATGCCCGACCCGGCCCTCTTCCTCTATACGGCACAGCCGCCCGCCCCGCAGCGCCCGTCACCGCTGGAGTCCCCCGCTGAGCCCCGGGGCACGGGCACGGCCCCCCGGGCACAACGGCTGCCCCAACCGCGGCCACAGGAGCCTACAGCCAGGGCTCGGCCGGCCAAAGGTGAGCCCGGCAAGCAGCCGGGACCTGGGCCCCACGGAGCCCGCGCCCGAGAGTAGGAATTGAGGCGGGCACGGCTGACCCCGAAGCACCGCGGTGAGCACCAGCCGAAGTTGCTGTCCCCGTCCCCCGGGATGGGAAGGGGGCAGCGGGAGGCGGTGCTCTGCTCACAGCCCGGGACTGAGCCCGCGGGGCTGGGCCATGTAGAGCGTGGTGGGGCAGTGCTGCACGAGGCTTCCAAAGGGCAATAAAGGAAGAGGGCTGGGACAAGGCTGTTGCAGGGGGGCCCCAAACTGTAAGCTGCCCGCCTGCAGCACCCAGCGCTGCTCCCTGCACGTTGCTGGAGCACGGCTGTGACAAACATCACCCGCACAGGGTGGGCTCTGTCCATATGCCAGCACGGTGCTCCTCATTGGCACCTACAGCTGTTTTCTCACCACAGACTGAGTCTCATCAGCAAGGCACTGGCAAAGCGGGGTCTGGTGCACTGCTACCCACGGGGCAGAGCTGGCCACGGTGCAGCCCCATGAGGAGCAGAGGCTGCAGATGATGCTTTGCCCACAACGTTTGAACCATTGGAGCCCACCTGCTTCACTCTCAGTTTGAAGCCCTGGGAAAGCATCACCTTCCCTCCAGACCATCACCTGCTTCCAGCCTGCAGAGTGCCCATGTGGCCAGAGGTCTCTATTTTTGTTTATACAGTGTTTGTACCTTACAATGCTTTTATGAGACTCAGTAGCAGTTCCAGGCCAGCTTTCCAGACAGTAAAATCAAACACCAAAGTACTATCAGCTCTGCAGGAGGTGGGCAGCTTTCGTGCTGCCCTTTGGCTGTGATGGGCACCCAATGTCCAACAACAGTGGTAGCCCCCCCTGTGTCCCCAGTGCTGCCCCAGCAGCATCTGGCTGCACTGCCAGGAGGGCACTGCATGGCAGCGGGTGAGGCACAACCTGGCACCCCACAGGTGAAGTCCCTCCCGGCCTTGGGACAGGGCTGCTTTCCCAGGGCTCTGAGTGCTTCTGCTGAGAACACTTCCCAGTGTTCTTTTAATGTGAGAGAGGGTAAAACATCTCTGTGTGTCCCTATGCTGTGATTTGCACAGCACGTTCCCTGTTGTTCCTGGACAATCCTGATACACAGAGTGTGTTGCATTTTTATTATAAAGTTATTGATAAAATCATGTTGTTTATGACCGATCTGAGCATTAGAAAGGGGAGGGTGTGTAAGTACCCTCCTGTTCTCTGTAAATATCTTCCTAACAATCAGCATTTTTAGTGCCTAGTATGTAAATGAAGCAACCCTGTGGGAGCTGCAAGACCCCTCCACAGCCATCAGCTGCGCCCTGTGCTTGAGGGGCACATCCCACCTCAGTGCCTCGTGGCTTCTGCCTGCCCCATGGCAGCCTGGATGGGCAGGGGGGCAGCAGGGCCATGAGAGTCTGGGGCCAGCCCTGCACTGGGAAGGGCTGGCCTCACACACTGCACTGCGGTCACTGCTGTTCCTGAATAGGGGGAAGCTCTATAGTACAATATATACGCACTTATATATATATATATGTATACACATAATGCACTTGCTTTGAAGGGAAAACACTGTATGATTGTATTAGAAATGATGTTGAAATAAATTATTTTAATCTTTGTATTTATATAAAATGCTCAGTGAGATCTAAATGATCCATAAACCCAGCAAGGCAGCGCTCCTGTGTTTAACCTGTGGGATGCTGCTGGGTGCGCTGGGCCATGGGTGCATGGAGCAGCAGGGAGCCCCAGGCAGCACCTGCAGGGCCCACGTGTGCAGGGGGCCCAGCTGCCCCCAGCCCCTGCTGCAGTGCAAAGCAGTGCAGAGCAGTGCAGAGCAGTGCCCCATCACTGGGTTGCTCAGAGCTGCTCTGCGTGAGTCAGAGCGGTTAATGTAGCTGTACATTGTGCTGCAGAGCTCTGTATCTGGACACACACAGACTGTCAGGAGTGTAACTGCTGACACCTACGTGCTCTGTGTGGAACAAGCAATGTGTAACGTTGACACATAAAGCTTAATAATTAGACTGGAAATGGATGCGTAGCAATAACGCTCCATTGTTAAACATAACCTGATATATATAAAACACAGCGTGCTGGCAACTCCCGCATGCAGACCAACAGCCAAGCACTGCTCCTGCATCCACTGCTGCTGTTGTGCACTGTGCACAGCCCGGTGGACTTGGAGCACTGGGGCACTGATCATCCTTCCCCCGTGCTGCAGCTCTCGGTGCTCTCCAAGGAGGGAACACACTGTGTTGCACAGCCTCACAACAGGCCTATGGCAGATGCAGCCCCACAGTCTGCACAGTGCACCAGGCAGGCTGCTCGGGGAGCTCTCCTTGACGCCATTCACAGCCCCGGGCTCCAGCTCTGACACGGCTTGAAGCCGATGTGCTCGTGCCAACACCCGGCCCTGTCCTCGTGTCCATTTCCACGCCCGTCCCAGGGACGCAGCCGCGGGCCGGCCGAGCTCTGCGCTCCCGGAAGCCCCACAGCTCAGTCCCAGCCCGGTGCCGCTGCTCCCGGCCCGACTCGTAGCGCGGCGTCCAAAGGACACAAACCGAGGGGAACTGGCTTTTGGCCGCTTGTTTTTCAGTCCCGAGGAAGGGGCCGCCCGCGTCCCGGTCCCGCACGTCCGTCACCCCCCGGTGCCTACACGCCGCGCTCCGGCGGCACCGCAGCTCCCGAGTCCCGCGCGGAGCCGGCCGCGACCTTGCGGGCGTCGGGAAGGTCGGCAGCGGCCTAAAGGGCGGCCCAGCGGCGAGGGCCGCTCCGTGCCCGTGCACCGGGCCTGAGAAGCAGCAGCGCCGGGCAGAGAGGAGCCGCGCCCCCACCCCGGCCCGTCCGGCCCCACCGCCCCGCACCGCGCTCCGACGAGGCCGCCCCGCCGCAGCCCACCCCGCCCCCGGCCTCGCGCGGCGCGGCCCCTTTAAGGCGTTACGGGCGGCGCGGAGGTTGGTCCCGGGCCGCGCGCCGTAGCGGGGTCGCCGCACCACGTGGGCCGGAGCGGCGCTGTCCTTCGCGGCGCGGCGGGACGGGACACGGCGGGCACGGCGCGGGGCGCCCATGGTCAGCAAAGCGGACGAGATGCCGCCGGCCGCTGTGCCGGCCTCCGCGCAGGGCGGAGAGCAGCAGGAGCCGGGACCGCGCGGCAGGAGGGAGGCGGAGGCCGAGCAGCGGCCCGGTAAAGTGGGGGGGGGGGGCTGCGGCGGGGCCGGTGGGGGCGGCCGGGACGGATCCCGTGCTGCGGGCCGGGTCGCCGCGCGGTGCCGCCGCCTCGAGGCGCGGGGCGGGCGGAGAAGGAGCCGCGGCCCGGCCCGCGTCGGTGCGGGCGCGGAGGCCCCCGGGTCGTCGCGCGCGGTGTCCGCTCTCTCCGCCGCGCTCCTCTCCGCTCCTGGCCCGGCCGTGACGGTCCGAGCCGGGCAGTCCGGGGGGACGCTGCGAAGGCGGCCCGGGGCGGCGGGGCCTCCTCGTACGGCGCCGCGGGGGCTGCGCTCGGGGCCGGAGGGAGCGGCGGAGTCGGGGGGTGCGGTTGGGCCCCGCTCCGGGCGGGAGACGGAGGCCGGGAGCGGCGGGGGCGGCCGGGCGCGTTCCTACCCGGCGCGGCGGCACGGGGAGCCCCGGCCCCGTGAAGGTCACCTTCAACGGACGCGGCGCGGCGCGCCCGGGGGGGGTGGGAGGCAGCCGGGAGGGGCCCTCGTTCCCCGGACTCGGTCTGCTGGCAGCGGCGCGGGGGTTCCCGGTGCCGTCCGGGCCGGGCGGGGGACAGCGGGGCCTTCCCGGCCATCCCCGGGCAGAGAACCTCGGTGCGGGCCTGGACCGGAGCGCTGGGGAGGCCGCGCCGTGCCGCGCTGGGAGCCGTGCGCTCCGGGCCGGCCCCGCGCAGCCCCGTCCGTGCCCGAGGTCAGCTGCGGGCCGGGACCCTGCGCACGAAGCCTAGTGCCCATCCCATAGCGCCGGAGCTGTGCGCTGTGTGCAGCCTCGTGTGGCTGTGCCGCGGTCTGTGTCCCATCCTGCTGCCTTGCCTGGCTGGGGTCTGCCTGGGCCCTGCGGGCTGCCATGAGGTCACTGGGTGCTGGTGACCACAGGGTGACTGCAGAGGGATGTGTTTGTGCCTGTAAGCGATAATCTCGTAGAGGAGTTATCTTGGGCCACAAAGGTGCAGTTCGCCTCGTGTGCTCTTCTAAACTGAGTTCTGCTGGGGCTGGTGTCGCAGTGTGGTGGTGTCTGTAACAGGTGAGAGGCAGCTGAACTGCCCTGAAAACATGAACTGCAAGAATGTGTCACTTCATAGAATGCTCAAAAGCAGATATGTGGGATTTCCTGGGAAGAGCAGGTAGCTCGTGAGAGATCTTGGCTGAATGCTGCATGCTTTGACTCTGTAAGGCCCCAACTGCACATAAATGAGGGGGCAGCTCTGCACCCTGATCGGGACACTGCATCAGGGTTTGGGCACCATTGGTCATCCTGTTTCAGGTAGTACCAGGAGCTGAGTGTCCTGGAGACAGGACAAGGGGAAACGGCCAGAAACTGGAGCATAGGGAGTTCTGCATGAATGTGTGCAAGAAGTTCTTTATGGTGAGGGTGTCGGAGCACTGGAACAGGCTGCACAGGGGGTGGTGGAGTCTCCTTCTCTGGAGATATTCAAGACCCTCATGGACACTGAGCTGCACGACCTGGTGTAGGGAACCTGCTTTGGCAGGGGTTTGGACTCTATGAGCTTTGGAGGTCCCTTCCAACCCCTACCATTCTGTGATTCTGTGAAGTGCTGCTCTGCAGCTTGGCCTGCTGCTCTGCTCTGCTCTGTAACTCACAAGAAGAAAGGTAAAAGCATGGCACTGCGTGGCTGCTCCTTATAGGTCACATTGGCTGAGCAGGGGACTGCCGCTGCCTCCCTTCCCTGTTTGTATGGTGATGAGGTGACTTTTTGAAGTTTGTCACTCAAAGCAAAGTTCACTGGTGTTTGAGGTTGGCAGGAATTCAAGTCTATGGGGGAGAGCCTCCCCCAACCCCCACGCGCCGTTTATTCAAATGGATGCCAAGCGCAGCTCCTGTTAAAAAGTTACAAGGTATGATCCCTGCTCAGCATGAGCTGGACCCTGGGAGAGGTAAAGCTCTCTCCTGTGTCAGCCAGAGGGCTCTGGGCAGCGCAGGGGTATGCTCCATCCCCATGTGCCCTGCACTGCTCATCAGGGTCCTGGCAGCTGCACTGCACAGAGGGGTGGCTGCTGGGGCTGTGCTGGGTATGGGCTCCTGGCTAACAGGGTATAACCTTCTGTTGTGCTAAGAATCAAGACTGGGGGGCTGTTTTCTTTTGCCTCTAAAGTGTCAAGAGAGTTGTGACTGCCCCCTGCACCTCCAAACAGACAAACATGCTGGGCCGCTTCATCCTCCTGGGAGCAGAAATACACAAACACTTTGGGTTCCTGCAGTGATTTTCAGTAAGAGTAGTTATGGGTTAAATTACCTCTCTTGTTAACTAGCGCAAGATCAAAAGACAGCAATTGTGTGCAGCACTTTTGGACTATTTTTGTTACTGCAGCTGTCAGTGCTTCAGAACAGTCTTGTCTCATGTGCAGGTTAGCAGTGTCTACCTGGCATAGTCTTTGTCAGTGCCTTGCCTGGAGATTGGCTTTTTAAAAGGAAAAAAGGCCCTGTCCCTTTTCTTCCAGTCCACATATGTATTCATTTTCCTTTTCTGCTAAAAGAGCATAGAATGAAGATAAGTAATGGAGAACTGCTGTGCAGGTAGTGCTGTTGTCTGTTAGCAGCAAAGTCAGAACGCAGGTTCCTAATCGGGGATCTGCCGTCTCTGTCTGTCTGACCTTGGAGGTTTGCTTGTGGTTTGGAAGGGGCGGAACTGCTGACGGCTGGGTTTTCTAATGTGTGGTTGTAACACTTCAGGGGGAGAACTGGACCATCATGCTGTGAGGCAGAGGAAAGGGCTGTGAAAACAGCAACACCTGTGTGATGGGGATGGGACCTGAGCAAGGGGTAGCATTTGGTGCAGCTCTGCTGGGGGTGGCCCTGAGCTCCTTCTGAGAGCCAGAAGCTTTCAGCTCTCCCCCAGCAGCATTGCTCCAGGGTTTCCCAGCTGGAAAGTGGAAGTAGGTCAGGAATATGCACACAGAGAGCTGCGGGCACATGGCTGCCTTCTGCACAGTAAAAACAACTTAGTGTTGCAGAGAACTGTTTGACTTAGCAGTCTGTAAATGACTGAACTTGGCAGCGTCCCGCTTGCTTCTCTGCATCATGCTGCATTAGTTGTACTAGAAAGTTGTTATTTCTAAAAGCTTTAAAGGTCTGAAGTTCATGCATTTCATTATTTGCATTTGAAGAGTAAAACCAGTCCGTGGGGCAGTGTTTGCACACAGCACTGACGCTGCATTGGCTGTTGGGTGGCGGTGGCTTTTGGGCAGGTAGTGGTGCTTTGGAGGCACATCTGCTTTTTGTTTGTTGGTTTGTTTTAACATTTCTGACTCCAAAACGAGAGGTTACCTGGTGTTTTTGTGATATATCAGCTTAAATGCACTTTTAGAGGTGATGAACCTTCATCTTGAGTGGGGAAATTGATCCACACTGCAGGAATGAACACCAGAGCAGTCTGAGGGAAAAGGCCAGCGTGGGGCTATTCCTTGTGTCTAAGTAACATTAAAGTAAGGGCATGTTTTAAAAACAGCACTGTTTTTACTTTGTATTTCTCTTTGCTTCAGCTGTAACCTTGCTGTTTCTCTTGGTGTGGATCTTTGCCCTTTGTCTCCAGTCTAGTCTTTGCTCCCAGCCTGTGTTGGTTGAATTGCTGCAGTGATCTGAAGCAATCACCTCACTCCTTTCAGAACAACGTTTCTGAAGTTTTGGCCAGACAAAAAGCTTATTGAGTGGGCTTAAATTTGTTTCAGAGAACCAGTGGGGCAGTACAGGGTGCAAAGCATGCTGTATTCTGGTGGCTTGAAGTGCTGTAGCTGTGAGACCTGTGAATGCCTTGGGGCTGTGAAGCAGTTATTGGTAGAAACACAAAATGCCACAGAGCTTGGAGTCAGTCTGAAGTGTGGCTTAGATTCTGTAGGTCTGTGTGGCCAGGTTTTTATTTGGATGCTCATGCTGAGTGGTTGCCCCTCTTGCTCCCCATGGGCTCTCAGGACAAGCTGTGGCCTTGCCGTGCTCCCCATGTCGGGCGAATGTGGTGTGGGGCTGCTGAGATCTAAGGGCAGTGCTTAGAGCTCTTCCCGCAGGTGGGTTAAAGCCGATTGAAGTTTAATGACAGCCAGAGAGCAGCTCTAACCCTTCACTGTGGGCTCTTACAGAAAGCAGTGCTTGTTGTGCTGGGGAAGCACTGCAGGTCTCTGGGAAGCTGTGGCTTCCTCTAGGGGCTGAGGGTGGCTGTGCTGTGTGTTCTGCTACCAAAACATTTCCACTGGGGCTATCTGTGATCCTAGAGGCTATTCATTTAGTCAATTTATTTGGATTCAGTAAGCTATTAATTTTGATTAATTTGTTATTAGGCTAAAACTAAATTTGCATTTGCTAGACCAGCAGGAGCTTTCTCGTGCTAAAGCCATCGTGCAGTGCTCTCACTCTCATTTTGGTTGCAGCAAATCCTCCTGGTGCTCCTGGAGCAGACCTCTTGCCACAAGGAGCTTTGGCCCCTCCTGGGTGAGGCCCATGAAGGAAGCCCCTCTGGGGCCATTACTGCACAGCCCTGCATGGTGCTCCTGCAGTGTCAGCTTGTGGTTGGGTCAGTTCTGCACAGAGCAGGAGGGCGGGAGTGGGAGAGGTGCACATAATCCTATTTGAATATGGGTGGCTTAGTTGTTCTGCAGTGTGCTTTCTGAGCACAAGGAACACTGGCAGTCTTATTTCTACATCATCAAATCCCATTGCATCACTAATACGGGATGGAGTCGTATTGCTTTTCCTTAATGTCTTTTATCTCTGTGGATCTTCCATGTGAGCTATTGCACAGCATCAACCACTCGTTGGATGTGGCCTCCTCCTCAGAACCAGCGCGTCTTCAGCTGATGGGTGTGAAAGCTGCTCATCATACTGTGTTTACGTGGATATTATGGGGTGAAGTAAGCTCTGCTGAAATGTAATGATGCATTGTCATTAAAGTTAGTGATTTTATTAATTGCAACAAATTGCAGTTCAGGTGATCTGCTTTGAAATGTAACGCTGCACTGAGCTTCTGCCTGTGGCAGCTCAGACCTGCGGGCACCCTGACTGTCCCTGGCCAGGAGAGAGTTGGCACTGTATGTGCATTGAACTCTTTCAAAAATATCGGGAGTACTTTGGGTTGTAGATGCAGATGTAACCTGAGACCTGATGCCAGCTCCCGAGGTCACAGACTTCATGTTGCCGCGATTTCAAGGTTAGCTTCTCTCATGCTGTGGAGTTGTTTGAGGAGAGCAGCTCTTCTTGGAGGAGGACATCGGCCGTAGCTGAGGCTGCCCTGTTGGCTGGGAGGGTAACTCTGAGGGCTTGAAAGGATTTGAGTGGGAAAGATTTTTCCTGATTCCTTTTTCTGTTCTTAAAACAGAGGAAGAGAGGCCAGACAGGGATTTAATGTGAGAGCCCCGCTCTGCTCTCAGCCAGCCATTGCTCTTCTCAGCATGTTGGTGCTGGAGCACGAGGCACTGCAGGCAGCCTCGGCCTTCCTGGGGCTCTCTGCTGGGGGTCTCCTCCTGGCAGCCAGGGGTTACATGAGCTCTGCACATCTGGTTCCAATCTGGCTTTGGGACCGTGATCGTTGCTGAGGACAGAGCTGTGCTGCTCAGCAGGGGGGGGTGTGGTGTCCCTCCAGAGGGGCCATGTGTGCACAAGTTGCCCCAGCACTCACTGCTTACACAGGGCTCAAGCTCTGTAATCCTAGCGTTGGTTGCTGGGATTTACAGAAGCAGCAGAGAGGAGTGGCTGGAGGAGGCCACCAGTGTGTTTGTGTGGCTGGTTTGATATGGCAGAGCAGTGTGAGAGGACAGAAAATGTGTCTGGGAAAACTTGGCTGCTGCTGCCCAGCCCCTTTGTGCTGCCTGCTCAGTATGGGCGGCCGGCCCCAGCCGAGGACCCTGCAGCCATCCTCCTCCTGTAACTCAATGCGTCTCCCTGCCAACAAGTTTGGCACAGCCGGAGCACCCGTCCCATGCTGCACCAGTACAGTGCTTGATACAGCTCTGGTCTATTTATATCGAGCTCACGGAGCGGGGTGATCGGTGGCATCTGCACTTGGAGCACATCTGAAGATCTTGGGGAGACGCAGACACGTACATCCATCTTGTGTGAGCAGAGCCACAGCCCTTGGAGCTGCGGAGCTGCTCTGTGCCTCGTGTGGGACCAGGGCCACGTGTGGTGGGTGAAGGTCGCTGCAGACCTAGAGCAGGGGCAGCAAGGAGGACATGAGTGTGGGGTGCTGCTGGGCCCCCCGCCCTGTGTGAGGATCTTCTTAGGAGTCAGAGTGACCGTGTGGGACAGATCCGGACTGGGGAGGTGAGCTGTGCCGTGTGCCTGCTGGGAACTTCAATACATGTGTGCAGACGAGACTTGCAGACAGAGCTTGCTGTTCTGACCGGTGCTGTGTGAGCTGGGCTGCCGGAACCATGGGGAACAGCATGGTGGTGAACTGCTGCAGGCGCGTCACCGACCTGCTCCTGCCGGCGCGTGGCTGCAGTTCACCCGATGAGCGCACACCCCTCTTGCTGGAGGCCCCAGTGAGCGGAGCCAACTCTGTGGATGCACATGGAGCTTTGTGGGGCTCCGTGCCATTCCCCGATGTCATCCCCAGTGCAGCAGCAGGAGGAGGCCTGCAGGAACACATTGGATGTGCCCAGGCCCTGTCCAAGGCCGAGGGCGAAATTGCAGTGGCCGCAGCCTGCAGTAACAGCTGCTTTGGAGCTGGCGGTGCTGCCCCACTGCCTGCCGTCCTTCCCACCGACCTTGAGGAAGGGCCGCTGGAGCTGCTGGGCTGTGCTGTGCTGCCTGCGGCCTGCCAGGGCCACGTGAAACATGAGGACTGTGGTGTGGCATGCAGTGCGGGGCCTGGGGCAGCCGGTGGGGTTCTGACTTGCAGCCTGCAGCCAGCAGGCCCCGGGCCGGGTGCAGCCTTGCTGTTGGGCAATGAATCACAGCACGCTGCCTCTTCAGAGAGCCCCGGCACAGCCCGGTCAGCGAGGACAGGAAAGGCCCTGCACGGCCACAGCGTGGCTGCACCACCTGCACTTGGCTGGGAGAAGGCCTCTGGGAGGGGGGCTGAGTGCTCCAGGAACTCTAGCCCTGCAGTGCAACTATCCAAGCAGCAGAAGAGGAGGAAGAAGAGGAAGCTCCTTCTGCTAGGTGCTCAGCATGGGGCCCTGCTGTGCTTTGTGTTTCCTGTGTGCAGGGGACTATGTGTGCTCGTGGTGGGGTGGGAGAGTGGAGGCGAGGTTCCATTAGAGTCTGTGGGAGTGAGGATGAGGAGAGTGGTGAGGTACTCCCTGTGCTACCCTCTCCTTGCCCTCGTTAGCAAACATGAGGATGGGTTATGTGGCTGATGACTGGTTGGCTGCAACGTGAACTGACTCCTGCAGCCAGAGCACAAGAAGCAGGAGCTGTTGGATGGAGCTATGGCTGTGCTGCATGCAAAGGAACCTCTGTGACACAGGTTCAGTGCTGTTCTGTGCCTGCTCTTTGCCTGTGGCTGGTGTGTGCACCTGGAGCTCAGCCCTGTGCAGCCAGGAGGGGCTGGGTAGGGACCATACTGCTCAGTGCTGGGAAGAGCATGGCAGGGTTTGTGTGCCACGATGCAACTGGGGCTGGTACCAAGAAACGCTTTCTTAAATTCAGTAATGAAAAAGGGAGCATTTTAGTCTTTGATTTTTGTATTTCCATGTTACTAAATGTAAGGAAGAAGGCTGGAGGCAGTGAATGCCTTTGATACTCGTACTTCCCATACCCTCTAAAGCAGACCAGCTTGCCACAGTACATTTTGACAGGGCCATCAAAAAACTGATGCCTGACTTGGGCTGAGAAGACATGTTTGAATGCTAAAGAATTATTAACTGGAGCTCCCCATGATCTCTCCATCACCATGTGCGCTCAGCAGCGCTCAGACCAGGCAGGAGCTGGGCATTGAGCTGCACACACACACCTGCAGTCTCACTGTAAATAGCACTGGGACTGAAGTAGCGTGGTCACCTTGGGTGCTCACTGTCTGGGAGCAAGGACAAAGCCTAATCCTTTCCCTTGGCCTTTATAGCAGGTACAAAATGCAGGTCACGTGAACACATGTTCAGTACTCCCTACGAGGAGTCTGTGCCACCTCCTCCCTGCTTCAGCATTTGGTTTTGCTGTTTTCCTGTTGCTTTCCCTGCTGTGCAGCTGCAGCTCGTTCCTGCTGTCACCAGGGGCTGTTCCCTGACCTCCAGACACAGGCTGTGCTTTCTGAGTTGCAGGCACTGTCCTGTACCTGAGCTTTTCTCCCTCCTGGCGCTCCCAGGAGCTTTTCTTCCTCCTTTCTGGTGTCAATGGAGCTCCCCAGAGCCTTGCCCTGTGCCTGGCTTGCCCGTGGCTTTGTCTGTCAAAGAAATGAACAGCTCAGGCTGGGGACTTACACAAAGTGACAGGAAATGTGAACAGCATCTGCTGATGTGCTGAAGGCAGCAGAAGCTGCTGAAAGTAGCTTTGTTTACTTGTTGCCTCTCACTGAGCTTTCCTGGTGTACTTTCACTCTGTGTCAGTTCAGCTGTGCCAGCCGTCTCTGAGCTGGATTTCTGCTGGCAGCCTTTGGAGCAGTGTGGCAGGAGGTTGCACTCAGTGCTCCAGCAGGGCTCCTTCCTGCATGTGCGGGGGCAGCAGTGCAGCAGTCCCAGCCCAGCCTGGTGGCTGCAGGCTGCTCTGGGTGCTCTGCAGCTTCTGACATCTCCACCTTACTTAAAAAGAAAACAAACCATTGTGGAAACTGGGAGGGAGATACAGAGCTCCCAGTCCCTGTGACGCATCTAAGTGAACACTTGAAGTGTCATCACCTTTTTCTTGAATGCAATGGCTTAGGCAAAGCCTCGCCCCGGCCCTGTGGGGTATCCACAAAACGTTCTGGAAATGTGGAGGGTGGTTTTGCTGTATGCAGGGTGTGGAGCTGCCGATGCCTGTACAGTATTGCATTCCATGTGACACTGCTTTGCCTGCAGCTGAGCAGCTGTACTGCAGAGGTGTGTTGGAGCTACACAGTGTGTCAATGCAAGGGGACAGCTGCCTCTGGCTGCAGAGTACCCATTCTTTAACGTAAGAGACTTCTGAAGACTAAACTAAATCTGTTGTAAGCTGTGCCATCCCCCTGCTTCCCTCCCTCCCTGCTCCATGCAGGGGTTGTGGAAGGTGCAAACCCTGTAGGCAAGTGGGTCTATGTTGATCCTGCAAAGGGAGGAGAGGGCACTGCTTGGTGCACTTATGTCCAGTAAATAGTAACTGCAGAACAAAATACTGCCTTTATCCCCTGGTTTTAATCCCTGGTTTGGTTGCCATTCTCCCCTCCCCACTATGTTGACCTCTGTCCCTCTCTCCAGAGCACCCGCCTGGCGTGGCACTTGTCAACGGCAGTGGCCCCCACGAGAGCCTGAAGGGTGAAAAGGATGCCAGGCAAAATGGACATGAGGAGGCTGACACAGGGGAAGATGGGAACGACCAGGAGGTCATTGTCATCCAAGACACAGGATTTACTGTCAAGATCTGTGCACCCGGGATAGAGCCCTTCTCCCTGCAGGTACCTCTCTGCCAACTGGGAGGGGACAGGAGTGGGAGCTGGAGAGGCACCCAGGCTGAGGACTAGGCATGGAGTGATGTTCATGATCCTGGTCCTAGTGGACGCAGAGGGCAGAGCATGAGGTTCCTGATTTATTGTTTTCATGATGGGGTTAAGTGGAGAGGGAGACAGCAAAGCATGGAGGGTGCAGGAGATAAGCTGCTAAACCAATGACTTTTAGAGGAAATGAGTAGGTGATGTGAGCACAAAGCTGTCTGGCTTAGGCTGTGCAGGCATTGGGTGGACAGAGGTAGGTGGGAAGTAGAATTAGGCAGGATGTAGTTGCCCCGTGTTCATTTCAGCAGGGCTTGGGGATGGAGTTGAGCCCCAAGGATAGAACTTTCCCATTTCTGGGCTGTCTTAAAGAAGGGATGTGAAAACGTGACCCAAGGGTCTGACAGGAAGGGAAAACCTCTTGCCTGCCCAGAGGTTTTGGCATGTTGCACCTTCTGTCTGAGCTGGGTTTGGCACAGTGACATGTGCCAGAGCTGTCTGGGGAAGGCACACAGTTGCCTGTACATCAAGGGAACGACACAGCTCCCCTTCACTTTCTGCAGAGCTCTGCTGCATGCAGCATTCTGTGTCACAACGGCCACAGCACCTGCTGCCAGACCATGACAGGCGTTTACATGCCCAGCTGATCCTGTGGTTTTGCTTGGCACTTCACCGAAAACCATTTGGATGAAGTGTCTTTAATCTGGGGGGAGGCATTTTGAGTCGGAAGCCTTATCTCCCCAAGACCAGCAGAGAGAGCAGTGAGGTTACATCCCCTGTGGAACTAGCTGTATCTCAGGTAGCTTTTTCTTCCTTTAAATCCTTTTTGCTGTTAGTTTTAATAGGCTAATAATAGCAGGCCACGTTGTTTACAGCGGCTTATGTAAACTACCCTGAGTCCTCGTAGCTTGAGAGCAACGTCAGTGGTGCTGGAGCCAGGGCAGGCAGGCAGGGGAGCAGCCCGGGACCACAGGTTCAGCATGGATCCTGTGTGGCTGGAGCCATGTGTTCCCATGCCTGGAGGGGCAGCACCATGCAGTGGGTACCACAGCAGGTGAGTTTAGGAAGTGGCCTCTTCTGTTCTCACATCGTTCTGATCCTCAGCACAGATGTGCAGTGTGGATGGATAAGGGATGAACCCCTGTTTTCCCCTCGCCTTCTGTTTCTTCCCTGCCCTGTGCTCAGCACAGTGCAAGGCTGTGACATTTGTTTGTGCTGACCCTGCCAGATGTGACACCTTTACGTGTACTCCAGAACAGCTCTTCATGCCTGTTGCCACTGGAGCTTGCTGACATGCTGAGCATTGCTAGGAGAGCAGAGATGTCCCTAATGTGTTTGTTCTCTTGAGTCCTCTTTGGATGCGTGCTTGAGGGTGAACTGGCTAAGAATAACTGGCTGGGTTGTTCTCTTCATAAGGTCTCTCCTCAAGAGATGGTGCAAGAGATCCACCAAGTCTTAATGGACCGTGAGGATACCTGCCACCGGACTTGCTTCTCTCTGCAACTGGATGGCAATGTCCTTGATAATTTTGCTGAGCTGAAAACTATTGAAGGACTGCAGGAGGGCTCGCTGCTGAAAGTGGTGGAAGGCAAGTTACTTTGGGAGGGAATGAGCAAGGAGTGGTTCTGGCAACCTGGCAGCCCTTCCTTGTGGTTTCTTGTTGAGAATGGTGTGCTGAAGCAGTAAGCATCTGTGTAATTCCAGTTTCTTTCCTCCCTTTCTGCTTATCAGAACCATACACAGTGCGAGAGGCCAGGATACATGTGCGTCACATTCGGGACCTTCTGAAGAGTCTTGACCCTTCAGATGCTTTCAATGGTGTGGACTGTAATTCTCTGTCATTCCTGAGTGTCTTCACTGAAGGAGACCTGGGAGGTATGGGGCAAAAAGGCTTATGTGGTGTGGTCACTGTTCTTGTTCCCCTGACTCCCTGCTTCATTAAAGCACAGTGTAACAGTCAGCTGGGCCACCTCACTCAGGAGTGCAGAGAAACACTCTGAGAACTTCTGCTTGGAGGATGGATTGGTACGTTTTTCAGCACTGATTTTCCATCTTTCTCCATTGTAGACAGCGGAAAACGAAAGAAAAAAGGTACTGAAATGGAACAAATTGACTGCACCCCTCCTGAACATATCCTTCCAGGTAGCAAAGAGAGACCCCTGTGTGCCCTTCAGCCCCAGAACAGAGACTGGAAGGTAGAGTTCTCCTGTGCAATTGCAACAGCTGTCAGCATATACCTTGCAGCAAACGTGTTCAGGGATTGAAAAATGCATTGAGGTGGACTTTGGGATTTGCTCTGCTTGGTGCTTAATGAGTGCTGGAATAGCACTGCTTAGCCAAGAGAATAAAGTCCAAAAGCTAGTGTGCAAAATGCTGGATGCAAAGTCTGGACATCTGCAGAGCATAACATTGGCCAGTCTTGCTGGGGAGGGGAAGCAGGGAAGGGAGAGCTGCATTGCTCTGAAAAGTCCTGGAGACAGGATCTGCAGATCAGTACAGATTATCCTTAGGTTTCCCATGCCCTTGCACTTGGATTCCGTTTTTAGAAGCTGCCATTTGAAAACCAGTACAGCAAGAAATGCATGCCTTGTGCAGCCCAGAGTCCCAGAGTGTCTGTTTTTACCTGTGTCTTATGTGTGAAAAGCTGCAAATTGGGGCAGATTAGTGGACTGCAAGGCTATATTCTAGAGACCAATTTTTTTGTAAGCTCTGTTTGTGAAACCAAGCAAAGGCAGCAGGTAAAAGGAGTCTGGCTTGTACATCAAATGGTTCTGTAACTCAGGGGTATTAATTCCTACTGATAGGAACTGCTTCTGTTGTATTCTGTAGCCTTTGCAGTGCCTAAAGGTATTGACAATGAGTGGCTGGAATCCTCCACCTGGTAACAGGAAGATGCATGGAGACCTCATGTATTTATATGTCATCACAGTGGAGGATCGACACGTCAGTATCACTGCATCCACGAGAGGATTTTACTTGAATCAGTGAGTAACTAGCATTCCTTCTGTCCTGCCCTGCAGCAGAGATCTTGTAATACCCAATCGGAAAAGAACATGGAAAGAAACATGCTGCTTGATTTTTTACCTCTGATTGTTTTCTGTGTATGTGTGTGTGTGTGTGTGTGGAAAGCAGCTTATTTCAATTCACTGCTCACATGGGGTTTGTAGGAGTTGTTCTACTGGATTGGGCTGTTTACTTATGCCTGGTACCTCTTCTCTATTGTGGATGAATGCCTGATGCTTAAGGGAAAGTTGAAACGTCCCATAATGACAGCAACTAATGGTAGTATTTTGAGCTGTGGAGGGAATTCCTTCCTGACCATTGCAAATAGCTCGTTTTGCCCTAAAGGAAAAGCGCAGTCTGCCAGTACTTCCTGACCTGGGCACAGGTTTGACTAGGATTGTTTTTCTAAACAGTGCCTGTGAGAGACTGTTAACGTTACTACACAGTGCCCAGGAATATAAGAATGACTGCACTGAAAAAAGACAAAACTCGAGCATGTTTCTACTTTGTGTCCCATTATGAGTTGGTTGTTCTGTGTTACCCTGACTTGTGGAAAAAAGTAGTTTGTATTCCATGGTTGCCTGTGAAACCATGAGTCTCAGTTATGACAACAGCATGTTTCTTTCCTCTTGCAGGTCTACTGCATACAACTTCAATCCCAAACCTGCAAACCCCAGTTTTCTCAGTCATTCCTTGGTGGAACTACTTAACCAGATCAGCCCTACCTTCAAAAAAAACTTCTCTGCTCTGCAGAAGAAACGGTAGCAGCTCTTCTTCCTCTCTAATCACCTTTGGTGGTATGATGTTGCTTGGTGAGGCTGGGGCACATGGCTGGTTTGTCCTTAGCAGCAGCTGATGCAGAGCAGGGTCAGACCGATAACCTCATCACTTCACTCTGAATACAATAAAACCAAAGCATAAAATATCAGGAACCCTAATATGTGGTGGCTTTAAAAAGGCTTGGAGTGGAGAGAGTGATTAAACATGAATGCGTATTTCTTTTCTCTAATTTCCTTTAGCTCCTGTAATAATAAGGAGCAATAATAGGTTGTTTTATTTTCCTGTTCTTGCTGCAGAGACCATCTATTCTACTCCAGGACAGTGGATCCTTTGCAGAAGCCTGTCATTCTTTAGAGTCCGCTTAATGAACTGCCTCAGCTCAGCAGGATGCAAATTGACAGGCACATGGTGTGGCTTTCAAGAGTTCTGCTTCTGCTCTCATTAGGAAGATGAAAGTGACACCATACAAGGGCTGGAAATTAGCAGTGGCCACACAGCCACCACAGCAACTATCCGGCCATTTAAAAATTATTATACTGCATTGCTTGTTGGGCCAGCAGTAAATACAGATGAGACTCTGGCACCTGCTGAGAGCAGACAGATTACACAGAAGGCCATTAAGGGAAGCTTGCTTTTTCACTTCATTACTGAACGTGTGCTATAGGCTTGTTTATAATGCAGCCCTTACAGACTGCAGCGAAAGCTGAGAGCTAGTCTGACAGAGATGGCTGGGAGTGGTGATCCTCTGCATGTGCCCCTGGTTTGTGCTGAATGGGAAGTGTGCCGGGGAGATACAGCTGAGGACAGGGGAATGAAGAGAGCCCAGTTTGTTCTCTAGATGGTGGCTGAGAGATACTGCCAGCTCAGTCATTAAGGGCCATCACTGCTTGTTTAATGACGTGATCTTGCTATGTTTGCTAGAAATTGGCATTGCAGCAGAGGGAAAATTCTCTTAGAATAGAAAGAAATCTTTCTTTGGAAAATATCTAATTGTTTCCACTCCCTAATTAGGGTTCAGAGACATCCCTTTGAAAGGATAGCAACTCCTTTCCAAGTGTACAGCTGGACAGCTCCACAAGCAGAACATGCCATGGACTGTGTCCGAGCAGAAGATGCATACACTTCCAGGCTGGGCTATGAAGAGCACATACCTGGACAGGTATCAGTCTAACTCTCTCTGAGAACCCTAGCAATAGTTCTGCTGCTCACTGCACTGGGAACCAGTTAACTTTTACCAGCAAGTAAACCTTTGGTATTTGTGAAAGGGTTTTGCGCATCAAGGAAAACTTGCATGAGTCTTTGTTCTCAATGATATCTTTAACTACAGAGGGCTGAGCTACCAAGACTGCAGCTTCCCTGAGTATGTGGGAGTCTGAGCTCAAGTACCTATAAAACTGTGTCCCTGCTTTGACCGGCATGGCTGCTCCTTGCAAACAGCAGTGTTCCTCTGTGCTGGTCAGGCCTGGAAAAGCTCTCATGTCTCTCAGCATACTCTCCTATGGGTGTCAGTTGCAGCCTCGTAGCGTTAAATGTTCCAGGCTGTGCACTGTGCTAGACTGTCATGGCTGCATGTAGGCAGTGCCTGTGGGGTGACCATGTTGCAGTGTGCTTGCTAACCAGGTCTGCACTGGGTTACTCTGGTGTTGGCAATCTGACATTTCAGATAAACTGTGCTGACTAATGTGGACTAACAAGATCTATCCCATATGGATGTTGAATGAGGTCAACTCATGAGGGGTGATCCTGATGCTAATTTTCTTCCTCTGAACATCATGGCAGCCTGAGTTCTTTCCTTCTTTCCTTCTTTCCTTCTTTCCTTCTTTCCTTCTTTCCTTCTTTCCTTCTTTCCTTCTTCTTTCCTTCTTTCCTTCTTTCCTTCTTTCCTTCTTTCCTTCTTTCCTTCTTTCCTTCTTTCCTTCTTTCCTTCTTTCCTTCTTTCCTTCTTTCCTTCTTTCCTTCTTTCCTTCTTTCCTTCTTTCCTTCTTCCCTTCTTCCCTTCTTCCCTTCTTCCCTTCTTCCCTTCTTCCCTTCTTCCCTTCTCCTTTCCCTGGTAAATGAGAAATGCTGGCTTGCCAGCATCCACCTGCAGCACATATTGCTTCCCACAAGGCTTTGACTCTTTCAGACCAGAGACTGGAACGAGGAGCTGCAGACCACGCGAGAGCTGCCACGCAAGAACCTGCCTGAAAGGCTGCTGAGAGAACGAGCCATTTTCAAGGTAACTTCGGGATCTGCAGGCAACTCTATTACACAGCCCCTTCCCTGCTGCCCATGTCATACCTAGACATTTCACCCAGGCTTGCACTGTAGAAACTGCAAGATGGGAGTCCCCTTTTGTGAGCTAAGGGGTCTTGTTCTCTCTCACAAATCGTATAATCATCTAGGTTGGAAAAGGCCTTCAGGATCATCACATCCAACCATCAATCTGAGTTAGCAAATCCCACCACTAAACCATATCCCTTAGTGCCATGTCCACATATCTTAAATACCTCCAGGGATGGGGACTCCACCCTAATCAGGACTTCCCTGGGCAACCTGTTCCAGTGCTTGACCAATATTTGCCTTCTGCTCCCAGCTCTGCAGGGAAGAATTGTAGTCCTTGCCCCCATGTCTCCCAGCTGACCATGAGATGGTCTCCTCTTAGTCCTCCACTGTTGTGTTTGATCCAGTCCTCCTTCAAGCGAGTAGGAGGAGCAGCAGCAGGGATATATGATTAAAACTAAACCCTCCTCAGCAGAGAGCTCATGAGACTGAGCCATGGGGATCCCTAATGCTCTGGCTCCTGGAGCTTGTATCCAAGCCACTGGCCAGGCTCACAAGAGCAAAAGCCAGCTGACCTGCCTGCCTGCTGGAGGGCCACGAGGAGGTGAGGAGCAAAGAGATTTTCAGAGAGCTTTGAGGGCGAGGTGTGGGGAGGTTGTTATCCATTTCTTACCTGACTTTCTTTCTGGCTACCTCCAGGTTCATAGTGACTTCACTGCAGCAGCAACAAGAGGTGCCATGGCTGTCATTGATGGCAATGTCATGGCCATCAACCCCAGTGAAGAGACCAAGATGCAGATGTTCATCTGGAACAATATATTCTTCAGTCTGGGCTTTGATGTCCGTGACCACTACAAGGACTTTGGTGGGGATGTTGCTGCTTATGTAGCACCTACCAATGATCTCAATGGTGTGCGGACTTATAACGCTGTGGATGTAGAAGGGCTGTACACCCTGGGGACTGTAGTGGTGGATTATAGAGGTTACAGAGTGACAGCTCAGTCTATTATTCCTGGGATCTTGGAAAGGGAACAGGAACAGAGTGTCATCTATGGGTCAATAGACTTTGGCAAGACAGTTGTCTCACATCCTAAGTACCTGGAGCTGCTAGAGAAGACCAGCAGACCGCTTAAGATTCAGAAGCACAAAGTCCTGAATGACAAGAACGAGGAGGTGGAGCTGTGCTCCTCAGTGGAGTGCAAAGGCATTATTGGCAATGATGGGCGTCACTACATTCTGGACCTGCTTCGCACTTTCCCTCCAGATCTAAACTTCCTACCTGTTGAAGGGGAGGAAATGCCAGAGGAATGTAAGAAAATGGGGTTCCCCAAGCAGCACAGACACAAGCTTTGCTGTCTCCGGCAAGAGCTTGTTGATGCCTTTGTAGAGCACAGGTGAGCTGAGCTCCCCGCGTCTTCCACTTGCAACTGGTGGTGGTCAAAGTCAGAGCTCTTGGGAGCAGGCAACTGATTTACCCATTGCTTGGCCCTGCAGGTGCAATTACAGAGGCTGACTTAATGAGAGGTGGAACAGTAGAGATTCTGACAGGGCTGTAGGGAACTGGGGAAGAAGTGGTTTGCTCTTTAGTCTCCAGATCTGTTTTGATGTTTCATATCCCTTCTCTGCAGATGCTCTGGTTACCTTATATCTGGGGAATGGGAAGGATTTATGCTTGCTTTTTAAGGCTTTCCAGACATCTCAAACACTACATTTTTCACTTAAGGCTGAAAAAAATGACCAGTAGGAACTGCTGTGGGGAGTTCTGTGGTGGAGTGTGTTGGTGTTGGGCTCATACAGTGCAGGAGAGGGAGCTGGAGCTCTGGGAGCAGGCAGTCATGTGGTGCAGATGCACGGGGTAATGCTGCTGCTTCCCATGTCGGGGGCTGCAGGGTGTTCTGCTACCACAGACAGTCAGAGTCTGTGCTCCACTTGCTGGGAAGATGAGCCCTCAGCTCCTGCCAGAGGAGCTCTGCCCACTAAGCAACCAGTTCTGCAGCCAACACCCTGCGCCATCTTGCCCTGTGCCCACAGGCACCTTCACTTCTGCTTGGGAGAGGTTCCAGACCAGCAGGACCATGGCTGGAGGCTGCTGCTGCATGGCCTGCAAAGCTCCCTGTGCTCAGGTTTTGTAGTAAAATTACAGCTGGATTTCATGTGTCAGTTCTGTGTGTTTGGCAGTAAGAGCTACCATGAGCTGTCTGCTGGTATTGCAAGGAGATGAGTTTCCCATTGTGATATGCAATGACAGCTCACTTTGTCTCTTCTGACATGCTAATGGAAGATATTAGAATCATGCACTCTCTGATTTCAGAAAGCTCACTGATAGAGGGTCAGTTGTGCCTTTGCAGAGAGAAACTGGGTGGCCTGTTACCCCAGCTCTGAGCTGTTCCCCTTATAGCAGAATGGTGATCCTCTTGGATTCTCCTGCTGTACTGAATTCCTCTCTTACTTTGCTATAGGTATCTCTTATTCATGAAGCTGGCTGCATTGCAGCTGATGCAACAGAAAGCCAACAAACAGGAGAGCTCAGCTGCACTGGAAAATGGCACCTCTCCGGAGAATGGGACAGCAGAAAGCGAGAAGTCTGAGTCAGATGATGGTAAAACAGATGACAACATGACTGGACTTGATCAGGTTAAAGAGCTGGCTGAGACCATTGCATCTGATGATGGAACAGGTATTTAATCCTCTGCATCAGAAGCAGCTCAGGCCTGCTGCCCTGCTGGTGGCTGTGCCTCTGGTAGGAGCTGTGCCAAACCAGAGGTGCTTATTTGTGGTTAAACAGGACAAGCACTGGCTTCTGCTATTGATAATGTTGTTTTAGCTCTTTGCATAGAGCCATTCAAGCACCAGTCCATTAATCACCCTGACTGCCTGGGGGCAGGTTGTTAGTGTCTCCGAAGCACAAACCTACCAGCTCTGATGCAGGAATGAGAGCCTTGCCAGCAAGCAGCTCTGCAGGGCCAGGGCTGGGAAATGTGCAGTGCTTCAGCACCTTCAGAAATCCCAAAGTATCTGATTTTGCATTTTTGCAGCTATTCTCCTTTCCATATATCTTACAATTGAATGTATTTATAGTGGATTTCTGCAAAATGTGCCATCATTACTGCTTTTAATAACAAAACTTCTCTCTTTAATAGCCAGGTTGTCCTTTTCTGTAACCCACATTCATTTGTTCTCTTCTTCTTCCTTCTCCAGTTGATCCCAAAAGCAGAGAAGTGATTCGAAATGCTTGCAAGGCCGTGGGCTCCATTAGTGACACATCATTTGACATTCGGTTTAACCCAGATATTTTCTCACCAGGTGTGTGTGCATACAGAGCTCGCTCTGGTCCGTTTTCAGGAGATTGCTTTTATGCAGTCAGACAAAATTCTGTTCCAAAGCCTTAACTGATACCACTGGCTTTTGGTGCAGGGTTCCCCATGCAGCCCAAAGATACAGAAAAGAGCTAAAATTGATCTCAGTGTTCGAACTACCCAATGTAGGCAGTGAGCTGCCTCCCACCACTGCACTCAGTGGAGGTTCTCAGGGTGCTGTCAAGAATCTCGAGACTCTCCAGCATCCCACTGCTGGACATGAGAAAAGAGGTGGATGTGGGGGAGACGGGTTACATTTGATCCTGTTTTTTTTTCTTCACACACAAAATAATCCACACAGTTGTAGGGGAATGAATGATGTTGGGTTGTCAGTGAAGGGCAGGGTTTATTTTCGTAACATTGTGGTCAGTAGGTCATGGTGCCCTTTAAAATACATGCACTGATCACAGGCATTCAATGTAGCTCTCAGTGGCTGGAATCAGCATGCTGTGTTTGGAAATACAGTAAAGCTATCAAAGTGTTAAGCGGGGCAAATGCAGAGGCTGTGTGTGCAGATTGCAGGGCAATGGCTGCATAGTTGAGTTTGGTGTGGAAAAAATATGTCAGGAGGAGCATGTGTTCTTAAGTCTGGTATTAACTAGTGCTTTGGCACTGACTTTGCAGCTAGAACTTAACTTTGTTTTAATTTTCATGTGCCAAAGCAAAGGCTCTGAGCTTCCATTACTTGAAGTGTACGTTGGCCCGTCTGCTATACATGCTGCTCCAGCCTAGTCTGGTCTCTTTTACTGTCAGTATACGTAGCACTTGTCAATAGGTAGAATGCGATTTGAGCCTTTAGAAGGAAGCTACATTAAAAGGGAATGAATGGGGACAGAGCAGCACAACCAGTATCCAAGAGAAGGAGGTAGTACTCTTCCCATTTAGAATCTGCAGATCAGATGAGTTTTGAAGAAGCATTTTTAATCTGAGGGAGGCAGATCCACTTCAGCTTTTTAGCTGCTATTACTACATGTTTTCTGTACGTGAGTTAGTTTTCCTTTTGAGTTCATGTTTGATGTTTTCCTCTTGCCCTGCTAGGTGTTCGTTTTCCTGAGTCTAGCAAAGAGGAGGTGCAGGATCAGAAGCAGTTACTGAAGGATGCTGCTGCATTCCTGCTCTCATGCCAGATCCCAGGTTTGGTAAGCAGCTAAGGGCCAGCAGAAATCTCTTGGGAAGGTTACTTCAAGCTTGGCCACTCTGAGCAAGCACTGCAGTAGTGGTATGACAACTTCACCTCCCAGGCCAACGCTGCACTCTGCTGCTGGCAGCCAAGTTCTGGCACCAGGGGTTGCAATGTGGTAAATAGTGCCAGCATCTCTGGTGCAAGCACAGGAGGGGTTTTCCATGTCCTGTCTTACAGAACAGTTTTCCCACTCACTCCAACAAAGAATTTTTAGCACTAGCGATCAGTGTTATTGCTGAGAGTTTGAGACAGTAAAGATCACAGAAGTCATCCTCCCAAGCCCTGGGCATCACACACTGCTTTTGTGTATCGGACCTTGATTGTGACTCAGTTGGTGGCTTATAACTTGGAGTGTACTGGGAAGTTGTTCATGCTCGTATCTAAAAACTCCTCCTGCAGGTTTTACGCATTCTGGGTGCTTCCCCATGTGCCTGGCCCGATAAGAAATACCAGCTGTTTTCTCTAAAGTGACTGCTGTGTTGCAGCTGGCATTATAACAGGGAGGCTGGGTCTGGTCATCTCCTCTGAGAGGTCTTGGGGCTGTTGGTTTTACCTAGGAGGGTATTTTCATTGCTGGAAAACTTATTTTGTGCTGTACCTCCCTATAAATTCCCTGGTTTCTTACTCAGCATAAGCTTTAATGGCTCGCTATTCAGTTTGAAAATAAAAAAAGTAGGAGAAGTGAATCACAAAAGGACATGATGGTGATTGTTGTTTTGCAAGAGCTGTGATACACTGGTACGTAATGTGACATGCTGCACAGGCACTGTCCGCCCTGCTCTGTGTGTTGGAATGTAACTGTGTTACTCCATGATGTGGATTAAATGACTCTTTATCAGCACTGCAACACAACTTGAAATGCAAGTGCCATTTCCCATTATCAGCAAAGTGCCTCACAGTCACCAATTAAAAATATTTCAGTGAACCAATGAAGCTGTACACAAACAGCAGCTCTCCCATGGGCTGGAAGCTGTCCCTGCCCTGTCCTGTACCTCTGCAGGGGAACCGTGGGCTGTGGTCTTCATGTCTGTGCTCCATAACCAACGTTTGAATGTACCCTGCAGGTCAAGGACTGCCTGGATCACACGGTGCTCCCCATGGATGGGGCTACCTTAGCAGAGGCCATGCACCAGAGGGGCATCAACATGCGATACCTAGGCAAAGTGATCCACTTCATCACCAAGACCCCCGGCCATGCTCAGCTGGATCACATCTTTGTAAGCATCAGCCTTAACTTCAGACTGTCAGCTCCAGCTGCCTCTGGCCTAACGTGCCCTGTACAGATTTCAACTTGGCTAATTGCTTTCTCTGTGAAAAAGAACCAGAAGGACCTGTAGGTGGTCGATGTGGGAGTTTTACTCCCAGCTCCTTAATGGCTCTTGCTGTGTTAGGCTGTTTGAGTGTCCTTTGGGATAAAAAAGTTGTTGAGGGATTCCCAGGTGTTGTTACCTGCATTGCGGTTGGATTTCAAGCCATTCATTTTTAAGCCTCTGATATCTGGCAAGGCTTTGGGTCTGACTGGGAGGTGGTGCTGTGAGCATGTCTGTGTGGGGCTGCAGGGTGAGCTCTGCAGTACAAGGGAGCCAGCTCATGGTGACCTGGGGGCCCTTCCCCATCCACAGGAGTGTTATCAAATACAGAACAGTTCTGTGTTGTAGGGTAAGAGAAGAATGAGGTGCCTTGCGTGCATCTTGGTAAAAGCCCACTTAAGGAAAGCGTGTTTTTCATTGTTGTTATTGACTGACTCTTAAGTCTTCGCTTTTTATTCCTTGGGGTAGAAAATTGGCATCAGTGAACTGATCACTCGATCAGCGAAACACATCTTCAAGACGTACCTCCAGGTATGACCTGCAGCCGAACCTCTCGCCTCCTCTGTTCTCTCTAATGATTTTTTTTTTTGCAAATCGAGTGCTGTTTAGTTTCTTCTCTCATTAGTGTTCACGGGTGTTGCCTAGCAACAGGGAGCACAGGCTCATTAGAGCTAAAATAGGTGTAGGCCTGTGCGCAAGGGAAAACAAGTCCCCACTTGAAGATTGGTTTTCCCAGAGAAGAAATGTTCATGCTTCTCTTTGCCAGATCCTCCTTGCACTGAAGGTTTTTACAAATCACAGCTGGTCTTCCTTGTAACGCCTTTTGTTGCTTTTGCCCTCATAAGGAGCTTTTCTGAATTGAATGAACACTGATGCATCTGTATTCCTGTACATATGTAGCATGGCAATGCACCTGATTTTATTCCAGTGTCAGATCTGCATTATAGTCACTAGTTTCTCTGCCCCAAGTGGCAACCCACAGTAGAACTGTGTATTTGCATGTATGTTGTACCTTTATTTTTTATCTACATAATTCTGTCTGTGCTAGTTGCAAATATTTGCCTCTTTGTTTCTTCTCTCCTTCACCTGGGAGATATTCCTGTTTCTGGGAGGACTGGGTTTGTGCAAGTGTTGGGTCAGAGTAATGCTGTGTGATGGCAGATGTGTTCCACAACTGACTTCTGTGTCTCACTATAGGGTGTGGAGCTGTCAGGTTTATCAGCAGCCATCAGCCACTTCCTCAATTGCTTTCTAAGCTCCTTCCCAAACCCCATTGCCCATCTTCCAGCTGATGAGCTGGCCTCCAAGAAAAAAAATAAGAAAAGGAAAAACAGGAACCTTGGAAATGCTGATAATACAGCGTGGGCCAGCATGACCCCTCAGGAGCTGTGGAAGAACATTTGTTCAGAAGCAAAGAGCTACTTTGATTTTAGTCTTGAATGGTAAGCAAACAAAATTGCCTTTACTTGTGCCTCAACTCTTATTAGCTAACAATAAGAGCTACAGACTGTTATATGACCTTCCTTTTTTGATTTCTGTTTGCATATAAATTTGCATTCTTGAGGAAATCTTGTGGGCATGTAATGGAAAGAAATCAGGCAAAGACCAGCAGAGGGAAGTAGTTGCCATCCACACTGAGATGAAGCCTTTGAGGCAAAGGGGAGAAGGGGCAAAAGATACTTGTCTATAAGAAAGATGATATAGGCTGAAGGCAGCTTGTGTTCCTAAAACAAGGGCAGCTTCTCCTGCATCTGAACCAGATGGTCAGGGATGCTGCTGGCACATGCAAACATTGAATGTTGAACTGAAAGTGGGAGCAAACAGGGCCCCAAGAGAAATGATGATGAGCAGCTGAAGCCAGTGATTGCACCTTCCATGTCAGGGACAGCTCACTGTGTGCCAGGAGCTGAAAGTACTCAGACTTACTCAGACCCTGCAGGGAGCTGTGAAGAGCTCACCGAATTTCAGTGCTACTGTGCAGCTCTGTAAGCACCATTAGCACCCAAGGTATTGTTGCTGGTTTCAGTCAGCACTTAGCTGTAGAGGGAGCCACCACAGAGTAGGGATGTTCTTGAGCAGAAACTTCCTTGGGAGCTCAAGCCTTTGTGTGCTTCTTGCAGTGAGAATGCTGACCAAGCAGCCGAAATGTATAACCTACAGAAAATCACCCTTCTTCGGGAAATCTCCCTCAAAACTGGAGTCCAAGTAAGATCAATATCTGCCCTCCTTCCATCACCTTCGGTACTGACAAGTGTGCAGTGCAAAATGCTTGGCAGGGTCAGCCTTGCAGGCACACGGTGCAAGCCCTGAGAGGCCTCTGAGGAATGGAATACAGGGTCTAATCCCATGAGAAGAGGCTTTAAATCCAGTTCCCTTTAGGGTTAATTGGTCGTGTGTCTCCTGCCCAGCTCTGACAGACCAAACCATCTTGTGCCAGCACAGCTGTGCCTTTGCATGCAGAGCTCCCAGCACACGCTTGTGGTGTTGTACACCTTCACGGGACCCTTAAAAATGCCATCCCCAAGTAGTGATACATGAGCAGTTAGCTGTGACTGATTCCATGTGCAGAATTCCAGGCTCCTTTTGCTCTCCCTCCTGCCCAGTACCTCTGATTGTGACCTTTTTGTTTGTTCCTCCAGATACTGCTGAAGGAGTACAACTTTGACAACAGGCACAAGCCCACCTTCACAGAGGAGGACATTCTTAACATCTTCCCCGTAGTGAAGCATGTAAACCCTAAAGCCTCGGATGCTTTCCACTTCTTCCAGAGCGGGCAAGCAAAGGTTCAGCAAGGTACAGTTCCAGCATGACTCTGCCTCTTGAGGCTGCTGCTGGTGGAAGGAAGAGCAGTGTGTGTCTGGCGTGGCACACCCTCCACCTGCCTTCTGGTAGTTGAGGATTGTGGTCTCTTAAGAGTTGTGGTCTCAGAGGCCACCTGAAACACACATCTGCCATGGAGTCACCTGCTGTGAGGAAGGATGGATGGAGGACAGTGATTTTTCTCCAAGTTTTAGCCCTTGCTCAGGGCAGTGACTTAAAGCTGCACATCCCACCACTGTTTTTGCCAGTCATGTAGAGCTTGCTTCATGTGCATCACTTCTCCCATTCTGTTAGGGGTTATTTAGTATGAGAACATACATGAATACGTGTATATATATTTTTTTTCAGGTTTCTTGAAGGAGGGATGTGAGCTCATCAATGAAGCCTTAAACTTGTTCAACAATGTGTATGGTGCTATGCATGTAGAAATCTGTGCCTGCCTGAGGCTGCTAGCTCGTCTCAATTACATTATGGGAGATTATTCAGAGGTAAGCAGAGGGCTCAGGCAGGGTCCATTTGTTCTCTCATTTGTGTCCTGTGCTTATTTGCTCAAGTGCGTGACACTCTGTGACTTGCTCTGGGCCTTCTGTTCTGTTTAGGCCTTAAGTAATCAGCAGAAAGCGGTGCTAATGAGTGAGAGGGTCCTGGGTATCGAACATCCCAACACGATTCAAGAATATGTAAGTATGGGGTATGGGGAGAGGAGCAGCGCTCCACATGTGCACCTGGAGTCGGAAAGCCATAATTCACACCTCCATTTTGATCACAAGCTTCATGCTTATGATTTTGTAAGCTCTATATAAAAGTGTTTGCATTACAAGCACTGCACATGATCAGTATTTGTCCCCCCTGAGACGATAGGGGTTTTGTCTGCTGAGCGTATCATTAATTCTTCTGGCTTTTACCTTGGGCTTATGCCAAAACCAAGAAATATCAAGAACCCTCAAAGAGCACAACCACAGCTTCTCCGAAATGTAGTTCAATTTTGAAATATGACTTGAGGTTCATAAGAGATTCTGAAGTGAAACATTTCAACAGTTCTTTCTCTGTGCTGTATTTTATGTGCTGTGGGTACCGCAGTGGTGTGCCCAGCTGGGGAAAGGAGCAGAAAGGAGAGATCACTTTGATTTACAAAGTGTTAAAACATTAATGCTGGATTTTGCCTTCTCTTACAGATGCACCTTGCTTTGTACTGCTTTGCAAACAGCCAACTCTCTACAGCATTAAACTTACTGTACCGTGCACGCTACCTCATGCTATTGGTATTTGGGGAGGATCACCCAGAAATGGCACTCTTGGATGTAAGTAATCAGTATCTTTGAGAATCTAATCTCTGAAAGACTTTTTGGACTTAAAACCACGCATACTGCTGGCTGTCTAAACTGTTTGGGTTTTTTATCCCTGAGTTACTATCCATTAATTCCATTAGAGGAAGGGGAAAGGAGTGTGATTGTTTGGCTGGGAAGGCTGGCCTTGTTTCCCTTACATAAAATGGAGAGGGTTCATGGAATCAGGGTGAAGTTCAAAGGGGCCTCTGGGATCCATCTGGTCTGACCTCTCCCTTGCTCAAGCAGGTTGCCCAGGACCATGTCCAGGCAGCTTTTGAATGGTCTAAGGAAGGAGATTCTTTATTTTCCTTCTGTCTGGCTTGTTTGGGCTGAGCTCCCAAGGAAGAAAATGTCATATGTTATATGTGCTAGAGAGAGATCTACTGAGGACTTCTGGCTGCAAGAGCCTTTTCAAGCAACAAAGCACCTTGATGGGAACTGGGAAGCAGTAAATGTGTAATTGGAATTGCTTTTTCTGAATGCCTGCTTGACTACCTTTGTGTGATGGATCTGTGCAGAACAACATTGGCTTGGTGCTCCATGGGGTGATGGAGTATGACCTGTCCCTCCGGTTCCTGGAGAATGCACTGGCCATCAGCTCCAAGTATCACGGCTCCAAGTCTTTGAAAGTTGCTCTCAGGTGAGGCAGGGTGGAGCGCTGGGCTGGGTCTCCATCCTGGGAGTGCACTCAGTGCACATCGTGTGGGAGGGCTCTGATCTGCCTGTGTCCAGCTGTGTGCTGTTAAACCAGAGGCTCTGTCTGCTGCCAGCTGCCAGCCCCCTTGGGAGCACTGGGCTGCCTGCAGTCATGGCTGTGCTGCAGCATCTACGTCTGTCTGGAACAGAGATCCCTTGTTCTTAAGGTTAATTGAGGGATCTTCTTAATGACTCAAAAATATGTCAGGATGACCCTGACCCTCCCAGATTCTCAGGCATGTGGCAAGGGAGTGTTGGAGAGCAATGCTCATGTAATTATACCGGGAGACGAGCGTGATATATAAACACTTGAATGTAATTGTGTTGGCCCTCAGGGAGCTACCTTTGAGGAAACATTATTTGCTTCTGTCCTTCACCATTTAAAGCCTTTTATTTCACTAAAATACTGAGCAGCTTTCTGTTTCCAAGGCAGTGCTGTGTGCTCTATCCTTGAATACAGACCTGGCTTACAAACAACCAAATAGTGGTCCATTCCTCATTACTACTAACACCTTGCATCCCATCTGTTCTTCATCACAGTGAAAATAAATCTTATTAAGTGCCCACAAGAGTCTGATTTGTTTTCTAGCAGTTGATGGATGTGTATTCTGCAGAAAGAATCCTTCCTTGCCCTGTAGCATGGGATGCTTGTTGAGATCCATCATTTCCCAGGGAGTATCACTGCCAAAAATAGACATCTTTTTTTGTTCCATTTTGGAGTGGGGAGTAACCACCAGGGTGCAGTACGTGGTGCAGTACGTGGGGCTGTACGTGGGGCTGTACGTAGTCCTGTATTTGTCACCTTTGACACCACTGTTAAGATTTCTAGGCTAACCTTTCTGCTGCTGGTCATGTTCTGTGTAGCATGAAAATACTTTATCACTGAGATACCTCTAAACCTTTTTTCTTCCCTCAGCCACCACTTGGTAGCTCGAGTGTATGAGAGCAAAGCAGAATTCCGGTCAGCACTGCAGCATGAGAAGGAAGGCTACACGATCTACAAAAACCAGGTGAGGAGCCGCCGTGCTGCTCGTGTGGCTTTTTCCTGCCAGAAGCAAGGACTGACTGCAGCCAGTGCCAGAACCTGAACCCAGGGAGGCCCTTCTCATAAACAGCTCTACCAAGGAGCCTTCTTTTGAAGGACGGGGCAGAACTGCTGTCCTGTGCAATAGCTTCTGGGGGTGATGCTGAAAGTCTGTGAACTGACTGCTGCGAGTTTGTTCTTGCTGTGCCCGTCATTAGACACAACTTCTGGGTGTGGCTGAGCCCCACGTATTGCAGGGAATGGTCAATTCTTCCCACTGTGCATCACCATCTTGTAACATCAGCCCCAAACTCGCTCGGCCATTGAGCTGCTCTGTGGGCAGTTCCCTCTCCTGCTGGCGCCTTTGCTGATGCACAGTGAAACTTCTGCATCAGCCCGGGTGTGTCTGAACACGTCTGCAGCTGCACGCTGTGATTCAGTGCTGGTGCTGGATGCAGAGCCTGGTGGAGGGAATGCCTCTACCCTGCAGACATGCTCCTACTTGATGGCAAGGTGTACTTGGGACAACAAGGTTCCTACACAAATGATTTTTAGTTTTGTTTTGAAATGCGTGTAGTTCTGGTAACTTTCTATAAGGATGCTGAGCTGGCAAAGACAGGAGGAGTGCATCTACTTGGAATCCTGCTCTGATTTGTAACGCATCTTTTTTTCTCTTCTCCTTTTCTGATTAGCTTGGAGAACACCATGAAAAGACCAAAGAGAGCTCTGAGTACTTGAAATACCTGACTCAGCAAGCTGTCGCTCTTCAACGCACAATGAATGAGATCTACAAGAATGGCTCCAATGCTAACATCATGCCACTCAAGGTAACCTTATGTGATGAGAGCAACTGCAAGTACTTGTGGAGGCGTATTGGTGTTACTGAAGGACGTGAGCGTAAGAATGCAGACTTCTACCTGTGCAGAGCAGGAATAGCTGTGCCAGTTCAGACACTTAGAGCAGGAGGTCACTGCAAAGGCAGAGGGGTCAGACACAATGAAGTGCTGTCAGTGTGGACTACTTGCTTACTCTGTTTCTGCGTACAGCTCTTCTGAGCTCAAGCAAGTGAGCAAAGCTGACTGCTTTGCAAGGGGCACCCAAGGGAATCTGACAGCCCACGCTGGGTGCTGTAGCATGGGAGCCTGGAGCACCTACACCCAAACGTGCCACTGCTCTGACTCACAGGCTGGAGGCAGGTTACTCAATTAAAAAGCACTTTGGTTTCCTCATTCTATTTGCGGGGGGGAGAGGGAAGAAAAAGGCTGCCGTCTTTCCCCAAGTGTATTGTTTTCCTTCCAAGGACATTGTGGTGGGGGGAGGCTGAGCAGCAGAGCAGAGTGGCGGGGGCTGCCTTGCCTTGCCTTGCCTTTCACTCAGCAGGAACTGATTGCTGTTATCTGTATATGCACCTGGCAGGTCCCACCAGCCTGTCTGTGGTGTTTCCTAGGGGAGTGTGCAGTGACTTTTGGAGTGGATGCTCTTCCTGCTGTGCTGCACACGAGTGGCTGCTGGAGCACTGCTGGGCTGAGAGAGAAGCTTCCTGCTGCAGAGTGGTTCCCAGTAGAAAGGGAAAGCAGGATAACTCCCTGTAGGGGTGGTTGGGTTTTCTTCTCACTGCATGAAACTGGGTAGACAAGCGAGGAGTGTATGGCCGGATGATTTGAGCTTAAGTACCCTGAATTGGGTAAATGGTCACATCTAAGAGAGAGTATTTGGGTGGGAGGCTCAAACCCCTTAAACAGGAATGGAGAATTTACACTTGTTGTGATGTTTAGAGGAGGGAAAAAGTAGGAGAGTGGAGTTTGATTTCAGAGTTGATGCAGCACGACAGCCTGAGAAGAAGCGGTGCTACTGAGAGACCATCTATCCTGGAAATTCATTTCTACCCTCATCACAGTATTCAATTGTAGCTTTGTCCCAGGGCTATTTGTGGTTGTACATGTAGGCGCAGGTGCTCTGTAACCACTAAGTGCTGCGCTGACTTCTGTCCCAAAACCATGGTAAGGGAATTATTCTTTGCCTGGAGCAAGGATAATATATGTGCAGAGAGACATGAGAGGCACTGTTACGAAACCAATGTATCTGAGACTGTCCTCATGATGGACTACCCGCACCGTGAGCTTGTTCCTCTGTTAATGTTCAAGTAAATAAGTCCCTAATGCTACTTGCTGTAAGAGAGCAAGGGGCTCTGAACTCATAGAAGTTGTTACCCTGAGTGGTGGGAATCTATACTTGCCTCTTTTTAACGTGGGGCTGTGAAGAGGTACAGAAATCAGTGTTGTGCCACTCACAACTGTGAGGCTGCCATGTGAGCTGTCTGTATGTACTGCCTGTTCTAGAGGGGGATCCTAGGATGGTTGTTTCTTGGTCCAGATATGCCCAGGAGCTCTGTGTTGTTCTGTCTGAATTTTGACTTTTCACCTTTTTTTTTCTGTCTCACACTGTAGTTCACAGCTCCCAATATGACCAGTGTCCTGGAGCAGCTCAACATTATTAATGGAATTCTCTTCATTCCGCTAAGGTAGAGTGTCCTAACTCACGGCTTTACAACTCAGGCGTTCTTTGTGTGTAGTCATCATTCCTGAGTCAGTATAAACCCAGTGCTCCCCTTTACTTTGGGAGTCATTCTGACCCAAGGTGCACTTTCCAGAAGTGAGGGACCTCTTGCTTCAAGGTGACACAATCTCCTGAAGTTATCTGCTATCATCACACCTCAAATCCAGACCTGCTCTGTGCTTCTTAAGGAAACTGGGCAGACTTCCTTGAAAACTGATGTGCCCATCAGTGGCCAAGACCACGGTGTGCAGCTCTGCCCGTGGGTTGCTCACAGAGCTGGTATCGCCCATCAGAGCTTTTCTCAGCCTGTTTCCCTGGCAGTGAAAGGGTTCTTCTGTTCAGCTCCATTTGAAGAGCAGGAGGTCTTTGCCCATAAGAAATGAAGTGAGTGGCACTGCCAACTGTAGCAAACAGCAGTGGCTGCCTTTGTCCCTGTGCTTCACTCCGTTCCTAAAGCTGGTCTAACATTAGTTCCTATTCCTGGTTTTTCCACTCAGCCAAAAAGACTTGGAGAACCTTAAAGCAGAGGTGCAGAGACGCCAGCAGCTCCAAGAAAATACAAAAAGTGGTGAACAGCTGGAACCAGAGGACAGAGCCGGGGAGGAGAAAGAAGCTGAGCCAAGCATGCCTTCTGCTGCCATCCCCTTAACGCAGAGCCCTGCTTAATGTGTACCTCGCTTAAAAAGTTCAACCACCCTTTTCTGAATCTGAACCAGGGTCTTGGACTCCCCTGGAGCAGCTCCTCTTTGTTTTTTTGTTTTTTGTTTTTTTTTGACAATGTTATTGCACTGGTACAATTAATACACAATGCAAAGAACTAATCTGAGAAATGTAATCTGTCTGACCGAGCTTGTATCTGCCACGCGAAGGGGGCAGGGGGCCAGGATGCAGCAGCATACGAGAGACCCATCCTTGTTGAGCACAGCCAGAGGCTGTTGTGCCTGTGTGTGTGTGTACGTGTGAGTGTGCACATATCATCAGTTATTTCTACTCTGTACATATGAATTCCAAATGAACTGTCTTGAGGTATATAACATTTCTCAGGTCATTTTTATGTTGACTAAGGACACTGCTTTGCTAAAACCAGTACAAAAAAGCCCCCAACCACTGCTCAGCATTCTTTTAAAATGTGGATTCCAAGCCAAGAGATTCATTTTCCCCCAGTCCTTGTCCCACTTTGTGCTAAGGAAAACGAAGCAGCCATATATGTATCGTTGAGATGACTAAAGCCTGTACTGTGAGTAAGCAGGGAAATGTACAGCATTTTCTACATCAGGATATATAGCCATTGGATTCCTTTAACCATTTTTCTACTTTTGGTTGGCAGTTTGGGCAGGTCAGGGGCGGTTTTTTTTGTAACATTCATGTTCTAATTGTCAAGATACAGAGATAAATATATATATAAATATATATAAGTATATATATATATATGATACTCACAGTTCCACCTCTGCTCTGCTTGCAGCTGAGTGTCAGGATACTGTACCCAAAGAGTGAGGGCTCGATCTTCATGTTTAAAGCGCACAAACTTCCATTCCAGTGGAAACCCCAGTGCCTGGGAGAGACTGGTAATGGCAGCACCCGAGGTCTGAGTGAGGAGTTAACAGTGGCCCTATTAACAAGAGGGGAGGAGACGAAAAGTCAGAAATGGGAACTTGGTCTCATCTGAAATAACCATAACTCAGAGCTCATGGCTATTAACCCCACTGCCAAATGTAAGTGAATCCTGAGTGTCACACAACCTGAATTGCCATGCTGTGGGGTGGGGGAGCAGTCTCTTCCGGCACTGAAACCTGTGGCCAATATCTTCATAACTAACGTCTTTGCACACTGGGTTTGAGATTGTTCCCAGGGGAGCTTCCATTGCTGGCAATGGATGTTACTGAAATGACGGAGGCCTTTAAATGAGTATGTCTGTATTTCCCCCTCTCCTACCACATGCACATCCCATCATTATTCTCAATGCAGGCTGCCTGTTCACCTCTGCAGGCCATGGGCCACCAACAGAGCAGAATGTCCTTTTTTCCCCAACAGATCGAGCTGTAGAGCAACTTGTGGTTGCTGATGCACCCTGCACTGTGCTGACAGAGGAGTCCAGGCTCTCATTCTGTCTGTCATAGCTAAGTACCCCATGCTAATTTGCGTAACTTCTTTTACTGACCTTCTGGAGAAACAAGTGCTGTCACTGTGCTCTGTACCTCGGGTTCCTGTACGGCATGACAGGTATTTGTGAGGGGGGCAAGGCGAGGTGGGCGCAGCGCTGAGGCGTTAGGGGTGAAGCAGGAGGCGGCTCCTGCAAAAGAACTTGCTCCTATTGGAAAAATCTGAGTTTGTCGAAAGCAATCAATAAACGACTACAGTGCATCTTTCCTACAAGAATCTTCTTTCACTAGTGTCTTTCAGTCCATTAAAAGCTTTTGAAACTAATCTGAACATTATCAGTTTCTTTCAAATCCCGGTGCTGGATAACAGGCTGCCCTCTGGCAGCAGCAGCCGATTGCAGCACAGCCCTCTCCTGCAATGCATCTTTTTTCTCCTCCTGAACCCCTTTCATACCAAGCGGGAGATAAAGGGAGTGAGGGAATTCTTCCCATCCCTCTGCCCCACAGCGACATGACGGTGATGCTCCTCATGGTGCCCCCTGGGCTGGCATACCTGGGGCTCTGCAGGGCTCCCACCCCCCGTGCTGTCCCTGCATCCCTCAGCTTGCACAGACCGGAGCTGCAGGAGCTTTTGCTCTCCCCGCAGTAAGGTCAGCACATCCTTGTGCTTCCGTCAGTGACGAAATGTGCACTGTCCTTCGTTGCTGTCCATTTATAGACAGCACTGGAGGCAATTATGGCCACGACAGGAAAACCACACACCGGCTGCAGGGCACCAGTAGGGCCACACCGCACACCCCGCCTCACTCCCACAGCTGCCCTCACAGCGCCATTCTGAACAACACCAGCAAGGAAAGCTGCACAGGGCCGGCACTCCGACCCACTGCTGCAGTGGGGCAGGGAGGAGCAGAACCCGGCTCTGCTCAGCATTAAAGCCAGCAGCGCTCCAGGCCATCTGTAAAAGCAGCTTCTGCCTGCATTCAGCAGCAGAGCCTTGGGACAGCTGCTGTGTGCCCACTGCCCACACCACCTCAACTGAAGCTGGAGAGCAAAACACCGTGCAGCGACTGCTGCTGGAACAGCACCCGGTGGTTCAACAGTTCTGAGCATTGCATCCAAGGAAACAAGAACACATCTAGTTTTATATGCATTTAATAGTTTACCAATTGGTACAATAAGATTTTTTTAATATGCAGAAAACATGAATAAATTTTGTTTTACACAGTCTGAGAGCAACAAATCTTACTGTAAAACACAGAGCAGTATTATATACATTCCTTTACTATTTTTTTGTTTTTTTTGTTTTTTTTTTAAATCGTGTCAATATCTTTAGTTAACTCCTACAATCTGGGAACTGCTTTCTCCAATTGCAACCTCTAACATCATCCTCTTGGAACAAAAAAATCAGCGTTTGCCTTCAGGTCAATGTCAGGATCAGCTCCTACAACTCCAAGGTGTTGCTAACTTATCTTCAGGGTGAGTACGGGGAAGCCTGAGTGCCGGGTGGGACAAAAAGCAGCTACTTACATGACACAGTGGAAAGATAGAAAGGCCAGTTGAGCCCAGGTGTGACTCGGACATCCACCCCAACCTTGCCCACTCCTAACATCTCCATCCCTACCATTTTATGCACATATTCTTTGCTAGAAGATTCTATTGACTTTTTTTTTTTAAATACACTGGACTTCATGTACAGTTGGACAGCAAATAACTCATCCTAAGTGCATTTTTCCTTCACTCAACTTAGTATTTTTTCTTTATATTCAAATCATTAAAAGGATTATCAAGCCACCACTGTCTACAGAAAAGAAAAAAAAAAGAAAAAAAAAAAACCGAACAAAGTCTTTTTCTTTTAAATAGCTTTCATGCGAGCCAAAAGCTATTTAAGAGTGCTAGTGTCAGGCAGCTCACGTAAAGACAGGAGGAGCACAGAGGAGCAGCAGGGTGCTGATGGAAGGAGACGCAGTGAGACGGCAGCCCCAGCTCCCCCAGCACAGCTCACTGCAGCTCCAGCTTCCTCTTTACTGGGTGCCCGGGCACACCATTGGTCACACCACACACAAAAGCAGGACGGTTTTCTTAAGTCTTCTAAAGTGCAAGATGCGATAAAACATCACCTCCAGATCACGTCTGAACCACAATAAATGTTGCACTTTCAATAATACATCTAAGACTTCCTGGGCACATTACATGAGTGGCACTGGAATGTCTGTCTGTTAAGCCAAGCAGCAGTCAGTCTGTATGGTCTGTATGGAGCACGGTTTAGACATGGGTATTTTTTAAGCAATGCTGATTTTAGTACAGAAAGTGACAAAGCAGCAGGGAACCTCTTAAACCCCAACAGTTTGCAATCCAAACCAGTAGCCTCGGCATATCACAGGAAAGGCACAGCATCAGGCAGCTGACAGGACGTTGCCAACAGTAAAAAAGTTCAACACAATGTAACACCACGGAGCAACACTGCAGAAGAGCCTCACAACCCCCCCACCACCTCCTGCCTTGTGGGTTCAGCTTTTGTTTTTTGTCTAAACAGGGCTTTCACTTTTGATCCGTTCAGGACCATCCCTGAGATTATTCACTGCTCATTAAAGGAGAAAGCTGCAAATTGCATTGCAGAACTACTTGGCAGGGTACTTCACACCATCAATTTAAATGCTGCTTATGTTCGTTAGTTGTTTCCTCCTGCAAACAGCCCCATGCTACAGTGAAAAATGCAGCAGACAATTTCCACTAAATAGGTACCTTTAGTTTCTCAGTCATGTCTATGAGTTATGTACACAAGTGTGGTTTTCATAGTTTCTGGGCTCTATCGGGAGCTGAACTGACTGACTACTTTACCATTGCAGTGCACTGAGGAATTTTAAGGTGTGCTACTGTGTATCTGGAGTTCCTGAATAGCACAGAGCAGCAAAATTTTCCAGTCCAAGCAGCTAATGAAAATAAAAATGCTTTATTTCCGCATGCCTAAGTGCAGAAACACACACTGGAAATGACATAAGCCACTGGATTCGAGAGGATTGCCTGAATCATACACCGGCTCCAAACTCCACACATAACAGCCCCGTTTCCCCACCACTTCCAGGGGCAGCTCCACCTGCACACAACGGGTCCTCCTGGGGGCAGCTGTAGGAAATGAGCACCGCATCCTGCACACCTCTCAGCCAACACTGCTGGCCAAGGACTGCTATCTTTAAAAGGGACAGTTTTAAAAGCCATGTATTAAACAAAATGAGTAAAAAAGCACGACTTCACCTGTTAAAACATCAGATCGGTATCTCATCATAGCAGAAATTTTAAAGGGGACTCTCTAGAAGATATGGTTAGTTCAATAAGTACTGGAATTTGTCACAAAATGCTGATTAAAATATAAATTAAATTTCCATTCACTTCAGACCAAAATACGTAACTTCAGGGATATGCAAATTAAAAACTGAATCTACCAGACGATGCCAACACCAATAACCAAGCTGGGCTGCTTTTATGGATAGGATTGGGTTTGTAGTTGTTATCATTCCCCCCAGCTGGGCTCTATTTGCTGATGGCATTTTGTTTTTCTTTTAGAAGCCTGTATCAATTTGTATCTGCCAATATAACCTGAAGCTCAAGATATTTACTGCTTTCTTTAAAGCATTTAAACACTATACCCAGAGATATTTCTTTGTACGCAAACCACAGTAAGTTTTTATTGAAGCCACACTGTCTTGTCAAGGCGAATTTAACCTCATATTCAAAAGGGTTCCCAAGGAGGCATTAAAGAAACCAAGACAACTTTGTATATCCCAACCTCCTGCACGTGAATGTAAGGGAAGTGTACTTTGATACTGTTGTGTAATAGGAATTGCACATCTCTAACAAACATTGAAAGCAAACAGCAAGTTGTACCATGGCAGTCATTTGGGAGATTAAGCTCTATTGGAAATCAGATCACTAAATTCTAGTGGGATGGAAAACTCCTCCTGGAAGTTCGTCTAGCATTAAAAAAAGAAGAAAAAAAAAAAGAAAAAAAAAACCAAAACCTGAAAAATAAACCCCACATTTAAACTTAGTTTAACAGCACAGTTTAACCACTGAATGACCAAATAAAAAATAAATACATTTATCACATCAGCTGCTACTAGGATTTGTTGTCTTATTTCAGGTTTACAGTTAGTTATATAAATATACCGACCCTTGCGTGATAGGAGGCCAAAACAAAGTGTATTCTGTTGATTTGGCAAATGTTTCATGACAAATATTCCAAAGTTTAATTAATTTCCATTAATTACATATAAGGTTCCGAAGATTCTGACTTGCAGCCTTATTATCTAGTACTCTTAGAGAAGATTTATTAAGCACACTTAAGTGATGTTACATAGATACACATTTCTGAAAGAGCCCTACAAAACCTTTCCCAAATGAGGTCACCAATTCAGGCACCAACAGACAGCAGAAAGAAAAACAGGTATAATTATCTGACACAGAACGACACTGTCAACTATTCAGTTAAGTGCCCTATTTCAATCATCCAACTTCTGCCTTCTTAGGTCTGATGTGACCAATGCCAGCCCAAGTTCTTAAACCTATGGTACTTCTAGACAACGTATGTAAATTTACAGTATACAATTTGGATTCACCATGCATGAATACTTTGTGTGTAACATTTAATAAGCTCAATCTACATCCAGAATAATTTACATGAAAGGACAATATTTATTTAAACAGAGCTCAATGGGTAACCATGGTATCTGAGTGCATCCAGAGGAGAAAGGGGTCAAATGTGAAATCAATCAACGGCACTCCCACACTTTTACTGTTTGATCTACACTTCCAGTAACCACATATGGTGCCGTCTTGTGGAAATCTGCGAGGAAAGAAAAGGGTATATTAAGAATGAGTGGAACAGTTTTACTCTCTCTCAGTGAATGACATCACTTCTTCCCCCAAAACAATACCTGCTCAAAGATTAAATTCCAAAGCTCTGCAGGTTTGTAGTTCTGAAGGCAAATTCACTGAACTAAAGTATGAAAATCTATTCTCAGTTCAGTTATAAAAGGTTTTGTAGAAGGGGGAGGAGGGGGAAGCTAACAGATATCACAATCTGGTAATGCCAACCTACAGTGCCCAGGAATTCAAGTTAAATGCTTTTTCCTGGCTCTTACTTTCTCCTCCTTTTGGCTATAGAGTGTTTGTAGCACAACACTTCCCCAAATCCCTGCACACTCAATAGTGAAAGCTTCCACAACACCCTGGCAGTTAACACCTTCATCTCATACACAACACTATCAAGAGAAGTGGAAAAATCCAGGACACCTGAAATTCTTATCTAACCTTATGCAATTAAAATACAGCACAAAACATGGAGATCCTGGAATGCGAGTGCCCAGCTTGGTCCTCAGCTGGTGAAGACGCAGAAGAACTTGTTTCTCTAGTTCTGTACTTCGAATCTAGTACTGGGGAACAATACATACCCAAAGAGGTAACAAAGTGTTCGTGCGCATTGAGAGTTTTCATGCATCGCTTGTTCTTGAAGTCCCAGACACGTAGAGTCTTGTCATCAGCACAGCTCAAAATAAACTTTCCCCCAGAATGGAACAGAACGCCACGTACCCAGTTATCATGGCCCACCTTATGCACAAGGAGACATCAGTGAGCAGATGCACATTTTAAGGTCAAAGAGACTACAACTTATGCTATGGCAAGCTGAGTAAATCCATGCCCTTTGCTTGTAGTGACAGCATTTAGCATTCTAAAACTACCGGAATTCAAAGTTTATCTTTAGTTTCTATTATTACATCTTTATCAGCACCACCAACAATGTGAGTTCCTGTCCTTGAAGGCAAGCAAACAGGAGTTCCCACGTGATCTGGACCGAGTCTGCTCCTCACCCCCCTGCAATAACAGCCAGCTCAGTTTGAGCACAGGGTGGAAAACAGCAGCCTGCAGGACCACCACACTGAAAGAACAACATTTTACTGAAGACAAAATTCAGCTGATTACCAGTAATTCCATGGGAAAGCCAAGTTCCTTTCCTAGAAGTAAAACTCCTGCATTTATACTATGTATTTTGAGATTTACTATTTCTTAGAAACAAAAGCTGAACTACAGAAGCCATTAAAACTGTATTTTCAGTGTGTCTCATTTTGCCATCTCCAGCTCCTCTTCAAAACAAACACGTAAGACAGTTCACCATTAAAGCTGGTGTTACACATGCAGCTATCACCAAAGAAAAATACCAACTTACAAGTGTCATAAGGCACATGCCAGTGCTGATGTCCCACATCTTAATGGTCTTGTCTCTGGATCCAGACAGCAGAAAAGGCCCAGGCTTACCACTCTTCTTAGTCTACAGAAAATTAGGTTTTCAGTTACGGCACATTCAGGGGCAGGAGGGGGCGAAACCAGATCCTAAGTGCTGCTACCTCTTAGAAAGATTAGACTGTATGATAACTAACAGCATATAAACACACAATACCAAAGCTGGGATTCACAGGCATTTTGCTACTAGTAGTATGGGGGGAAAAAAAGAGGAATTAAAACTATTTAAACAGATTGTTTGTGTTCTGCTGATATAACAAGACAAATAAAATACTCTGAATTCAAAACTTTCCAACTGCAAGATATCTGCTTCAAATATTCCAGTAGATACAGTTCAAGTGGAGTTACACATCTCAGGACAAAAGCATATGAAGTTCAGACATACCTTTGTGTTGTTGCCCTTTATGTAAAGTAATGAAGCAAGTTTAACAGTTTTGATAAGGCCCTACTATGAAGTTATTTCCATTTGTAACCATGCAAAGTAGGAACCAAAGACTCAGTTCCCAGAACCTGAAATCTTTCAATGTGAAGTTAACTTGCTTCTTGCCCAAAGCTTAGTACTATACTGTGATGCATACAGCCATCAGACCAGCAGAGGGCAGGAGACGCACCACTTCAGGTAATTATCACTGCATGAGGAAGTAAACATTTGGAATTTAATTTCATTATTTTTAATAAAAAGACTGTGAGGATCTTTTAAGGATGCAGGTAACATTTGACTGAAATCATCTGTTAAGTCCATGAGTAGACAAGTTCTTGACTTTTTGTTATGTCTTTTTTAAGCTTGAAATTACTTCTACAGTGTCATCCTTAAAAGGAAATAAATCTGTGTAAACCTCTGGTAAGCCTTTCTTCAAGATTTAGTAACCAAGCCGAAGAATGTTCATCCATGACCATACAAATGGAGACTTTTGAGAACGCTTCCTCATGTGATTAACTTTGTACGCTAGGAAACTGAGGTCAAAGGTTAATCTAATTTCAACAGCATTTTGAATTACACCCAAGGAAGATTCATTTCTGCATTTTTAACTTGCTATTCTTCTCCCCACACCTTTCACTGCCAGGTATCCTCACAATGTTCACATTACATTAGCTGAGCTGCCTTTCACATTGTTTCATGGAAGTCTGCCAGCGTGGTCCAACTCTCAGCCTTCTCTGAAACAGAGCCTCTCTCTAAATGTCCCTTTCATCAGTGCATAGGTAGGGCCCTACTGTTAAAAGAAGAGTACAGTGACTACAAAGCCAAGATGGGGGATTAACGGTGCAACAAGTATAAGCAGTGAAAATGAAAAAACAACCACCAACTTCCAAAACACCTGCTATGCCTGCCGAGTGCTTTGAGAACAAAACTCAAAAGTTAAATATTAGCACTGGAAACATTACCTCTGATCCTGTAGCTTCTGATATGGTGGAGTATGAGCTCTCAGGAGCCCAGGAAATGCATTCTACCACATGCTCATGTTCTCGGAGCTCAGCTTTGCATTCCTTTGTTGCTACCACCCAAACACGCACTGTCTGGTCATTAGAACAACTGGCAATTAAGGTGCCATCCTGGTTAGGCCGCACCATGCGCACCCATTCTCTGTGACCCGTGAAAGTCTTCACACAGTAACTATTCAAAACAGAGAAATACAGAATGATATATAAGCACTGCAATAAAGCCACTATGCTTGCATTTGATATGTAAGGACACTTGACCTCCTCTCGAGTTAAACTTTAGCAGGAATATCAGTCCTGACTGATGTGCAAGGCCCTAAAGCAGTTCATGGGGAGGAAGCTTGCATGAAAAAAGGACAAGCAGTTAAGAGCCAGCAAATACTTTTAAAGGGAGAAAAACAGGAGGCTGCTGACACTCTAACTTCCATTACATAGGTATTTTAAAAACATATAGAGATTTACAAATCATTCAGATAGCCTTTACAGTCAACATGGAGTAAATGCATGGGTCGGAGAGACTACTGAATAACAAAGCAGACCACAATGCAAAAAAAAAATCTTCCTGTTTCAAGAAAGATAGCAGATTTCTCCTCCTACTTGTCACAATCCCTCTGAATTTGCTATTAGTCATTAAATTCCTACCTGGTCTTGAGTTACAGCATTATACCTCCACAGCTCCCAGAAAGATAAAACCAGATACATTTAATGAGTGGTGCACACCCTGCACTTAATAACTTGATGCAGAACCCATCCACTTATGACTGTGTTAAGGTGCACATGCTGTATCTCCTATTACAAGTGTTTTTCTGTGGGTTTTCTTTACGTAATGATGTTCACCCAAAACTTCACTCACCCTGTTTGGACTTCCCACATTTTGATAGTTTTATCCCTCGAGGCAGAAACTATATGATCTCCATTGGGCATGATGGCTACCGAAGAAACATTATGATCATGACCTAAAAGGAAAAGCAAACTTTTATTAAGTGGTACTACGATATTGTTTTTACAGAGCATACAGGATCTGCTATTCATTCATCTTGATCAAGTTGCTACAGCAGAAGCCTTTAGCATGCTTTATGGAATAACCACTGAACACAAGCCTGAAGTTTTACAGAAGTCACTTATATTTTTAGAAACCATGAAGTCCAGCTCTTGAGCAACTTTTAGGATTTCAAAAATGTCTTTCAGGTTATTTAAAAACAGACAATCAGCACTAAAAACAACATTTGCTTGGTAACAGTTGCTAAACCCCACAGCTTATGTGTCTGCATTTGAAATCACCAGGTAAGCCTGATTACAGTGTTATGATGCACCACACAGATAATGTTTCAAAGGAAATGAGGTCTTTTTCTTTGGCATATTTATTTTCATAAAAATTCTCAAACATTATTACTGCTTATCACTTCTACAAGACGATATTGAAGTGAGATAAGCAGTATAAAATGTTCTTATATCAAGTTTACAAAACAACAAATTGCTGTCAATAACTGGAATCCATGTGGTGGTTATCTTACTTCCCCATTTTTCCCCCCTATGGCTTTTGAGTCTAATGCAATGGGTACACTCATTTGAAATCTGACAAGTCCGAAACAAAAGACTGTACAGTATACCGAGAACACTTTCCATCCTGTTTACTTCCTGAGTCAGCGCATTCTGCAAACAGAGGGGTGCAGATGAAGACAGCTTTCTAGTGATTTGACAGTATAGTTTTGTTATCATTTTCAGTGCACATCTCCTCTGTATTTGCCATTTCATTTCAGTATCATTATGGGGTGTTTCCCCACAGCATCGCATATAGATCTGAGATGCTATTTCATTCCACAGACACTGAATATATACTCCATTTTACAGAACAGTTGAAGCATTAAAATAACCCTCTTTGCTTTGAGTAAAACTCTAGTTTATTTCCCCTTGCCACATCTACAGTTTTCCTCATTCATAAAAACCAAACCACCACAAAACAAAACCATACCTCTACTTCACAGACTGTTAAATCCATTTCCTTAAAACCTTACCATGCATAGTTCTGATGCACTCAAAGCCCTGGAAATCCCATAGCTTAATGGTCATATCAGCAGAACAGGAGGCCAACAGTTTGCCAGTGTGGTCAAAGGAAATATCTTGCACAGAGTCTGTATGCCCCTTAAGGGTTCGTTCGAAGTCTCCTGTCTCATAATCCCACACCTGACGAGCAAATAAAATCCGTTATCAGTAATATATTATTACTCACTGTATTCTCCAGCTTTACATTTGCACTCTACAAACTAGTCTGGCACCTTATTCAATAACTGAACATGCAAGAAACAAAGAAAGACCTAGAAAAGCCTAATAACATTGAAAAAAGCACTGTTTTAATGTGATCATTACTCATATATCCTATACATCTTTTTGTACTCTTTCCTCAACTCTGGTACACAGCCTGTTTTCAGCTAGTGGGGGAAGCACCTTCAAAAACTCCCCCTGCTCCTATTTCGTGGTTTCAGAAACTATTCACTGGTTCAGAGTCAAACAGCAAACACTTCGTCTACTGCAGAGCAATAACCAGAAAATACTGGGTTAGGGATGAGAACCCAAACCACAACTAAAATAACCACATTCACTGTCAGAACAATTTACATTTCTAAGCACATTACTTTCAATACCTTTCAACCTTTGTCAGGACTGCATTTTCCCAAATAAGTTTTCAAAGCAACACAGATGGCAATTTCTCTTAAACAGTGACATTCAGAGAGCAACAAAATGCACAATTATATCTTTGCTTGGTGCTAAAATGAGAAACTACTTGCCTACTACAACAAATCTGTTCTTGTCACTGTATACTGCAATAAAGGTGTGTGAAGATTGTTTAGAATTACTGAAAGTCTCTCCTGAAAGTCATAGCAACCTCACGGGACCTGCACATGTCACTTAAAATAAATGGGAAGAACCATTTTTCAGTTAAGAATACAGCTGCATAACCACTCTACTCTAAGACTTAGATGACTTGAGGCCACTGTCTTCTTCCCTCTCATCTCTGTATGCTCCCTATGCCCTCTTACAGAGCAGTCAAAACGTATTCCCCCATTTATTGTTCCAGTCTCCGATCCACAGTAGCTTAAGTATTTCTTCACAAGTCACGGTAAAACATAATTGCAGATACTAACTGGATCAGTATAAAACCAAAATTCATATATTATACCAGAAATCACATTTGAAATAACTGTCCCTAATGAAGCTAAAGCAGAATCTGGAGCAATCTTTCATCACTACAACACACATCCACCATGAAATTCTAATGCTACATTCTTAGCAGCTTCCTTTAATTTTTTCCAGCAAGCACATACCTTTATTGTGGCATCCTCTGAAGCAGAAACCATTACACTGAAAACCGGATGGAAAATTACTCGAGTGACAGGACTCCTATGTCCACTCAAAGCATACTTCTCCGGAGGACGAGGAATCCACTCCTTAGGGTCTCGTTTCTGACCAAGAGGCCCACCTGATGTAAATTCTTCCTTAGCTTCATTCAGCTTCGATTCTAATTCCATTACCTAAGTTTATGGGTTTTAAAGAGACCAGTTATGTATAGCCTTACACCAAGACCTAAATCATCTATAGTCATTAGTACCACCAACAGGCTTCCAAATTCACAATGAAGCACAGACAGCAGAGAACCAAACCAGCTAACATCGAACTATAGAGCTAATATTTCGAAATAAATTAAAATTTAAAAAAAATCAGACCTAAATCAAAGCACTTAATCTCCTCCAGCTTCCCAAACACTTCTGGCAAGAAAATAAAGTTCCACCAAAACATATCACCTAAATACTGTGCAAAGATGTACAAGCAACTGACTCAAAAGAGATAAGGTTTTTGTGTATGTTTCTTGCTTATCTGGCACTTCTGATGAACTATTGAGGGAGTTTTTGTTAATGAAAACATATCCTACTACTGCAATTTGTTCTTTTGTATCCCTGAGATGGTGTGCGTGTTAACCAACAGCAGAGAAACTGAACACGTGATACAATCTTATGTAGACTGACCTCTATAGTAGATAGGCCATTATTGTTGGTACACTTTGATTTTTAAAGCTTTTAATACCCTCCAGACCCACTGAAGCATTACTAAAAAGAGTTTTGTACCATCCATTTGCAGAAGAATCACATGCTGTTGTGCACTGGAGTTAATGGCTTCTTCCCTTTAATGTAATGGCTAAAGACATCAGCAGCATGGGGTACTTCTGAGTTAAGCCTTCTGGAGACAGTTATTCAGTCTTTCCATTCACAAACTGCCTTAGGGCACATCTTTCCTTTTCTGCCTCATACAACCCATAAACTGAAGTAAATAAAGGTTCTTAAAAAACACTAGCACTAAGATGGACAAAGACTTTTTTTTTTTTTTTTAACAACACGGACATGCCCATTCTCCCTACTCAAATCAACCAAATTAATCTTTGAGGTATTTTCTAAACCCTGCATTTGTCTGAGAAATAAAAAAAATGTAATATTCTGTTCACTGATGAATGTTCACTCTTGGTTATAACTTCTGATACAAGTAAATCTATCAGATCTCTACTTACCTTCTTTTGCAATCTTATAACTGATGTCCATTTTTTCTCCAGAAGCCCGGCATACTTCTTATCTAACTCTTCATTCTGGGTAGGAGCGTTTAAAGAAATCAGTAAGTTCTATGTCCAAAATGTCTCTACAAGTCTCTCCAAAAGCAACATGAACAGCTCATTTTACACAAAAAATCAAACGCAAGACTACAACCAGTCTTACTAATAAAAGGGAACAACCATACTTAAATTTTAATAACTACTGTTTACACACAGGGAAAAAAAGAAACTTTTAAATAAATAAATATTAAAGATAATCAGTAATACAGATTAACAATGAAAGATTCTGCAAAGACAATCCCAAAAACTAGGACCAGACATCAATATCTGAAAGCTTTTTACTCTTATGTGCTTCACGTATCTGAGGAAATTGTGTTCCATTTTGTTCTTTTTCCCCCTCCTGCACATACTGACAGCAAGGACTGAGGCATACAGGACTGGACATCAGTTTCTCCAAGAGCCTTGTTTTCCATATCCACCAACCAGAGCATCAGGAACTAGTGAACAACCTACATAGCTCAGACTGAGCTCACACAGTACTGTTAGCACAGCACCCTTCCTTCTCAGGGAAAGGCACCTTGTTTGAGAGCAGCAGCCAACATCCAGAGGACAATTTAGCCCAAACTAATTTAGAACTATTTCTGAAAATGTGGTAATAGTTAACTTCAAATAACTACCATAACACTGCACAGGAAAAGAAGATTTAATTAGGTTGATAGATACAAGCAAATAAGTGAACGGTACTAGGAATTTCAACGTTAAATATCCCAATTTGTAATCTCTACTTATTTATTGCATACTTAGAAGCAGACTTTGCTGCTATAAGATATTATACTTCAACAAAGGATTTGGGGGAAAGAACACCACAATAATTCTAACAAAGAGAAGGATCTAGTAAGGATCATCTTTGAGTTTACTACTCAAGGCAGCTATCTCCAGAGAAGCAAGCTGCAGTGAAATGCAAGCCTCTAGTAAATGACAAGTTTAAAATTTAAGCTGTAAGAAATGACTGGTCCATGTCACCAGCATCCCTCCAGCCTGACAGAGAACTGCTTACCAGAGCTGATCAGCTTCTGTTAACTGTTTAACCTTGCCCTCCTACTACATCATTAACCAACTAGTATGCATGCAGCAGTCACAGGTAATGGTTTAACTACTTACCCAACTGCAGTCACAATACAGACAAGGTCTTTTCCAAATTCAACAAAACCTTTCACTCAAAGCCAGGTTACCTGGAACTGCTCAGGACACATCCACATACTTACTGAGTATTTCTAGGGACTGACTCTACAACATCTGAGCCTGTTTCACTGCTCAGTCAAAAGGTTTTGTTTTTTAAAGTTCCACACTAAAAATCAGATGGAATTTCTGTGTTTCAGTTTCAGCCCATTGGCTCTTGTTCTGTCACTGAGCAGAGCCTAGTTCTGTTTTATTTACACCATCTCACCAGGTATTTACAAACAACATAAGATCTCCCTTGAGCTTCCTCTTCTCGAGGCTAAACAGCCTCAACTCTTGCAGCCAGTACGGAAGATACTCTGTTCCTTTACTGATCTTCCTTGTCCTTTACTGGACTCACTTCAGTAACTCCATGTCTTTTTTTTTATTTTTTAAATACAGACTTTATCATCTTCCTTATACCTTCACATTGCCTTTCATTAACTTTGCTTTCCAGCACCTTTCATCTTGAAGGATCTAGGCCCTCTCAGGGTCACCATGCAAAGGAGTGTTAGCCAGACAGAAAGTAAGATTAAGTCTATGCCTCAGTCATGAGAAGATAAAGAGTTTTACTCAAAACACTTTAAGTCATCTGCTAATTGTGTTCTAATTGTATGGTAAGACAATAAACTATGCATGTGTACCACCTCCAGTTCTATCCGCATGAGCCAATAGGTAGATAACAGGCATACATATTCACAACAGATGCAAATACCATAAAGTGATAAACTCTTTACTTAAAATAGACACAACGAATTTTGTTTGAACTCACCACATCTAACTCAGCTTCCTTTTTAAAAACTGAATATGCCTCTTCATAGCCATTAGAGCGAAGGTAATCTGCTATTGCTCGATTTCTAAAAAACACAAAACCAAAAACAGTATCTTTAGCCTGTTAGTTCTGAATAAGAGTACACGGATTGATTCAGGGCTTTTTGTAATTCTGTTGTTTGAATTGTACCACCTCAGATCAATACCCAGGGTGACCAGGTTTCTTACAAGCCCAGGCAAACTCTAAGAATACACTTGGTAAACATATTGTTTCAAGACACAAATAGCAACACTCACTTCTTAGAATACATACTCCTTAGTTTAGATTTGAGAAAGTAAAAGGTTACTTTTTTTACTACCAAACATTGGAGTAGCACGAATATACCTATCAATCTGTATGACACAACCTACAGGAGACATAAGAAGTGATAACTACATGTACGTACTAGTCTGGGGCTTTGTCTCTGAAAGAAGACTGCATTGAGAACAGTCTGCAGTACTTAAGAGCATTCACTGAATTCCACGCTTCAGTAAAACTTGAACACACTGTTTAAAAGAACGAGCCCTAGCTTTGTTTTACAGAACAATATAGTAATTTTAGTTAGATTACAGGAAACAATACTCCATATGACCAAAACATACAGTGCTTCCAATCTTACATTTTTGTTCAAAATACTCTTCACTGCGACCAAAAATTATTACTGAACTGATCTGTCTTGGATCTCTCCTTCAAGATAACATGAGTAGGTCTAAACCAAATGCATAACATGAAAGAAAGCTTCAATACTACACTAAGATTTCAACAAGCAGTCATCATCTGCCAGTTTTTGTTTGTTTTTACAACAAGACTGAAGGAAAGTCTGCCGGCATTGAACAGTCGGCCTCAAGGTCCCGTCCACCCTCAGTTGTTCTGTACACAGGTATACATGTGAACACAGAGTGCACTGCAGTATTTACCAACACACAAACCTCTTAAATACAAAAAACAGAATTACATCTATGTAGGGCATTCAATAAAAAAATAAATCTCTTTGGTAGCTGAAGTAAAAAGAAATAATGGCAGTGATTCTGCAGGAATAAACAGGCTACTTTTAATTCCAAATCAAGATTATTTCATTTCATATAACTATGCCATCTGCTTCTGAATTATAGAAAGCAGTATCATGCTATGGTGGAAGAGACAGGCCAAGTCCTCAGTGCCTGAAATGCAACCATTCCTTCCCAGTTCCCCAGCAGCCCCACTACAGCTCAGCCCCTCACGTAATGACTTGTCAGCACACTTTATTAACAGTGTGGGACATGTTCCCAGAGGCACTGCTCTGCTCCTACATCCCCCATAACACAACACACACAGAGGAGGGACCTTCCACAGCAGGCAAACCATGGTGCAGGCTCTGTCAGACATCTCAAAATAGGCATTTTACATCTATGTTGAAGCACATAGTAAAGAACATCTGGAAAAGTAGAACACTGTAAAATATTTGGTACATATCATAGTCAGTGCTGCATTGCAATTGATTTTTCTTCTGAGGAAAATTGCTTTTCACTAGAAAATTCTTTCTGGAGCTTTAATCACATTCTTCTTTCTTATCTCCTGCACATATTCAATCTCCACTCATACACTCAACCCTGTGACTTCAAGTAAAAATTTCCCATTTCTTCCCAGGCACAAAATACATGAAAACACAGTATTACCGCCTTCTACAGGGGCAATAAGATTCTCTATCATTCTCCATTTCTATTTACAAAGCTCACGACAATCTCCCCATTTACATCTGTACTCTTTGAAGTACAGATAATTCATAAACAATTGTCATCATGAATGTGTTTAAATCCCAGAGCTTACTCAAATAAAAAAGATAACCTTAACTAGCTTAAGTAGCTGTATTCAGACAGAACAAGAGACACAAAAGCTGAATGATACAGGTCCGTATGTTTATGAATGAAATCAAACCACAATCTTTAAGTAAATACAGTTGAAAATGAAAATTATTAGTTCAAGCTTTATAAAAATGAGAGAAACTTAGAAATAACCATTCCTTACAGTTCATCTCGTTGCCTTTGTGAGAGCACCATTGTGGCTGTGATGTCAGGTTAATGTGTGTCAGGTTAATGTCTTCCCAAGATCTGAAGCCTTAGGATCCACTATTCAGTTTGCCACAGTGGCTCAAAGCACAATTGTTTCTCCAGATGGGAAATCCAACAGAAAAATCCGGAGGCATTCAACACTGAAGATTCAATCCATCTAGAAGGAAGAGAAAGAGGTATTGTTTATTTATTTTAAATAAGCATTCAGTCACTCTGAGCTGATGAGCAGATTTATGTACCCAGATTACACCACCGCTCCGGACAGAAAAGAACAATTGTATTTGTAATCACTATTTTACTTTGGTTGCCTGGATTCTGTCCTCACAGCCCATTTCCAGTCTGGAGACACTTGTACACATTCTCTATTCCTCCTCTTCCCAAACCTGCTGCTTCAAGAAACAGGGAGCTGAAGGAGTTACCTTCACTGACAGCCCAGTCCCAGGCTACCTGTTGTTCTCACTAGTCCTATCAAAGAGCTACCCCCCTAAATCCTCTATCCTTGTACAAGATTTTTAGTATCTGAAGATCTATAGCTTCACCAAACTGAGCTCAGCAAGGTTTATTTCAGTTAAGTTTCAACACGCTCTCATATCTTCAAGCTTAGCGGTAGAGTTTAAGCAAAAACAAGCATGCTCCCACAGGGGACTAAGGGAAGCACCACTGCACGCTTTGCTCATAACCAGCAAAGTCAGCTCTCTGCCTGCTGCTGCAGCCCAGCTGTAGCATTATGTTGGCAGTTCTCAGGGATTCACCCAAACAGTGCCCTTGAAGAATACGGCTATAATTCAGCACAACAACTTTCCAGGGAGATTATTACACATATTAAACAAATTACTTCTTCTATCCTACCAGCACAACCTGAAAGAGTCACAAATAACACCATTCTGAAGAGACAACACCAGCCGCCTTCTTAGTGATGTGCTGACAGCTGAACTCTATATGTTAAATCTAACCTGTATTTGGGGTACATGATATTTGTAAATGGATCTTCAGTGTTAACAGAGCAATGCTATTTCCACAACACCAAGTTCAGAACGAAACAGAAATTAGAGCCTGTCTTTAATTACCTATTTCTCCCCCACACTATATACTACCTTATTCAGTAATAAGCCTAATCTCAACATGAGCTATTACTAGGGACGTTAATTATTCTCAGTGTGCAAATGGCCTCTGCTGGACAGCTGTACCTTAGTTCAGGAGACAGCAATAAACGCATTTGAGCAGCTCTGTCACTTGGCTGCTGCACTGCAGGTACTCTTTCATAAGAAGCACCATTATGAAAAATGCTGAAGTGGGCACTTCGTGCACACTGAACAAGAAGCTGTGTACAACACAATGACCAAAGCTGCTAAGCAAGTTTCACCAACCGACTTTTAGCAATGAGACAGAGTGAATGCAACAGCACACAAAGACTTCAGGAAGAAGTTGGTGGGTCTGTAACCTTCCTGCCAAAAAACACATTTCCGCTTTCCCTCCCTTGCTGTTCCCCATACAGGTAACAGGCCTATTTTAAACTTCAGACTCTTAGATAATAAACAAATAAAATGCTCAGCTTATGTCATTCACATCTACTTATCCATCGCAGCAGATCAGCAGTTCATTTATAAACCTATCCGGGCTTCATGCTGTTTCAAAACTGCAGCTGAGAGCTGTACGTGCAGCACCTTGCTGCTGGATTCCACACACCAGATGCTGTCCATCACAGTGCTGCACTGTGAGCTGTTAGGACAGCAGCACTCCCTAATTAGCTTAACACCTTCCCTAATAGCTATTTCAGAAACAATTCAGCTGAAAGCCAATAGCACATGTTCCATCCTTTCAGACAAGGGAAGCAAACAGTTCACATATCCTTGTCTCTCATATCACCTCCTGACAGGTAAGAGACAACTGCTCTTCACAGATGCATCTTCTTCACTACAAGGCAGGAGTACAGAATATAAAGTAATGAAACCTCGCTTAACCCATGACAATTTTATATATATATGAAATAATACATTGACATGATCAGAAGAAGTGCCCTCTAGAGGGCAATGCTGCAATAAATTTAAGTGCCAGAAAGAAAAAAAGGAGGCTCATAATGGCTGATCTCTGCACTTCAGTACGAACATAGCAACGATGTGATAAACACTACTGAGGAGAGCAGCACAGGCACCGCCTCCCCAGTAGCACACAGCAGGACACAAGGTGTGAGCTGCCAGAAACTGCTCTCAGTATTACAACTGCAGTAAAATCACAGTAGTAAAAACAAAGGGTTCTTGTATTGTGAACTGTGTCTCAGCACCAAACGCAGTAACAATGGCACAATAACTCTGGTAAAAAAAAAAATATATATATATACCAATATTTTGTCACCGCCTTGAGGGGATGCACCTATAGTACACACCTAACAGCAGCTAGGATGCACTGTAGTCCTGGATCCACCATCCAGCTAACAAATGCATTTCTGTCCTTCAGTAAAGGAACCCTCAACCCTCCCTCCCCAACTGCTGTCCCACTCCAGCTCCCTCTGACAGCAGTCCCTTCCCACGTGCTCCCAACACAAGCTATGCTGCAGCTTTATGGGCTCCTGACAGTGACAGCTCTGCCCACCTTCCCCTGCCCATTACGTCACTCTGGATGCTGAGTGAGAAGCAGCTTCCTAATGCCTGGGCACACTTTCCTCTGCCCACAGCTGCTGTAATTGCACAAGAACTCCAGTGGTCACGCACATTCCTGCAATAGCAATGCGAAGGTATGCTAACATCATCCCACATCTCAGCAGCTAGTCCAGACACAAACAGGCATGGGAATTTGATTTCCAAAGTCTAAAATAATTCAAACAGAGACAGAAGAATTCACGGAGATATGTAGAGGTTGGATTCCTGCTCCTCAGCCCTCACCCTGCCCCATTCACCCACAGGACCACTCAGACGCCCCCCCCCCCCCCCCACACACACACTCTTTGCTGCTCCAGAGAAAAAGGCAAAGTCTGAGTGCTTCACCAACACCTGCACTTCTACAGACCCTGGGGAGCGGTACAGCATTACCAAAGGCTTTCAGAAGTGGGCTCCTCTCATTCTATCTGAGCTACAGACAGCCAGTACTTGCAGGAAATCCACCACAAGGTGCCTGCCATTTTTATTCCATCAGTAGCAATGTAAGGTCACAGCACTCAAGGTTTAAGTTCTACGAAATGCCAATAGACCACTGTGCACATCTTTTACCATTCAAAACTGGCAAGGAACTTGAAAAACTTTCTGAAACACTAGAAAAGCTGTTTTTTGTTTCCGTTAGTGAATAATATGAACTACCAGCCATGGGAAGCCAAGCTGACATCTGGCTTTCTTCGGAAGCTGAACTGCAGTGACAGTGCTTTAACATTGCTGCCTTGTGAAGGGCTTGTCCTTTTGGTGGTACTGGAACACCCTGACACTGAAAGGGAAATCACCTGGCAGTCAGTGCAATTGAATATTAATACATGCAAAATCTTTTTATGAAAAGTTCCAAATTCCAGCATGCTGTAAATGCAGTAACATGGCCTAGTCACAACTCTGCCAAAGTAACAGTAAGAGGTAAATCAGAGCTTGTTTGCCACCAGGTGAGTTTTATTACCAGCTGGAGCAAACACCTGAAGGCCTCCACCCCCAGGTTCACCCCCATACAGCTTCCAAGTGACAGCTGCTTCATCTGCTCAACCTCAGAATCCAGAGGAAGTCTTGAATGCAGCATTAATTCACATTTTTTCACCAACTTACTGCTCAATCACAGTATTTCTCTGTAAATTTGAGAGACCAAAGAAAAAACAAACTGCAAAGTCCACTGAACACAATTCAGAAAGCAGTGCATCCTCAGACTTTTTCATCTGAAGGCAAAAGCAGCATATCAAGGAACTGCCATGGGAATGTACTTCTTCCTTGCCTTAGCTGAGCCCTCAGCATGACATGGCTCTGTAGCAGCACAATGATGCAGACTTGATATAAAAATAGATGGTGCTGATATCTGCAAGTACCAGAAGTACACTGTACAAGGAAAGAGATCATACTTATTTTTTCAGAAGTTACCACCTTGATGGAAACGCACCTGCTTCAGAAACAGAGAATGGACAAATGCTGTCCATGTGCACTGCCTCTTCCCTTGGCAGCGAGGGCTCTGTGATGTACGCAACTCAGTGGAGCAACACTAACCAGTCCTTCTCCCCCTAACAAGGGTTGTAGTCACTGCTGTGTTACACACATGCTAACAGCCCTGGTAATGAGGGAAAAAAAACATTCAACAGAGAAATCTTTGGAAAAACCTACTTGCATCTTGCCTGACATCAGTGATTGGTAGCATCAATAATTTGCTGCGAATAAGGTGGTGTCAAGACAGAGCCAGATCTTTCTCAAAAGAAAATTTCTTTTTTATTTGTTCTGTATTATTCAGTATAGGGAAAAGAAGACTGAGCCTACTAAAGCTATCCATGGAGTAATAACTACTAATTAAATGCAAAACAGGATGTGCCTCCTATTAATAACCCGACCTGTACTGCAAAAGTTCCACTTCCTAACTTAAGAACCTTTTGATTCCATATTGATAGTCCGTATATAAAAAAAAAACCAAACAAACATTGAGAAAAAAAACACTTAAGCAAAGGATTGTCACAAACCCCTCACTTTGTGACAAATCCAGTCATTAAATAACAAATCGTGGCCTGTAGTATGATCTATTTTACAAAGGCACAAAGACTAAACAGAATTGTTGAAGCAGACCTGAAGACTTCATTTTTTAAATGAAAACCAGTCCAATTCAATTCCTGAAATAGTGTTTCTGGACTTTTACTGACCCCTGCCATTAAATACTGCATAGATTAATTACTTCTCAAGCTGTGTTATTTTCCTTGTTTCACCTAAATACTTTGTTATATTGTTGTTACATCTTTGCTTAGCAATCCTAATAGCTCAGTGCTACATCTTTTATCTAAAGGTCTTTTCAGTGTCACAAGGCACCACTCACTCTCCCAAAGTAAAGCATGTATTTAACTATGACAATACTGGAGTTGCTGGACGGGAGCTTCACTGCCGCTGTGTGCAGGCAGAGGGCTCAGGAAGCCCTTCCATTCCATGCAATTCATAAATGCATTGCATGACACATGTACAGTTATCAAACTGTGAAACTACAACCAACCTTATCATCTTCCTGTTACTGCATCAGCAAGGCCAGTTCAAAGCTCTCCATTGCCTTTCCTTTCCTTCCAGCAACCACAACAAAGCAGTGCAATGCCTCAACTACCTAACAGTGCCCATTTCTGCTCTTCAGAACAATTTATAGTAAAAGTTACTCCATATTGAGATACGATCCACCTACACTACAGGTTAGCAACGAGGAAAAGCAAATGTTTAACTCAGAAACAACAAACATAGCAGTATAAATAAAAGATAGGCAAATAGCAAATAACTGCTCTCCAACCCACCTTTTACTCCGGGTGTACACTTGCTTTGCTACACTCAGTGGAGCCTCTGAGGTATGATGAAGACCCAGCCCAATGGTGGGCCCAGCCACCCCACCGGACAGCACAGCTCCCACACAGTGCCAAGCTTTGTGAGATCCCATGCAGACCTTAACTGGTGGCAGACGGGCAGGCAGCAGAAAAGCTAACCCAAGTTCATCCCAAACCAACATTCCTTGCATATATTTGTAACCAGGTTTGTTATAAGACTTCTCAGCATAGCAGCAAAGAGTAACACAGAGAGAAACCTATTATAAGGCCTTTTTAACATTCAGAAGGGCAATTTCACAAGCTCCTGCCATGGCCAAAGTCCCTCTGAGAACCCAGACCAGAGCTCCCACCATCACAACCCCATTCCCACGACAACAGCCAGCCTCAACCCCTGAACTCCAGGCTTAGTGTCCTTACCAGGCTGATAATTCAACTGCCGAAACCCATAAAAATATTGCTTATTAGCTACAAAAAACAATAAGCCTTAACACGTTCATAAACACTTCCATCTCCTGTAATTCCCATGTGCACATTCACCCCTATTGTATGTTATGGATTCTCTCCCATCCACTTCTGAATCTGTCCAAGTCAAAACATGCAGATCAGTCCCAGCACCGCTTGAGCACCATGCCCCAGCCAGCCTTACTGTTGTCTGCCATACAGCAACAGCCGCTGCTGCCCCTGCTGGGACTGCACATCATGGGACATGTGTCCACAACTTCAAAATAAACTAAATTTCTGTGGCTTTGATGACCACTGCTTAAGCTCTGTGAACAGACTTCCCCACAGAAACACAAGTTATATATACCAAACACATAACTGTAGCTCATTATATCTGAAATTAAAAGAGCTAGATAAAATTAATCACGGAGAGAATGTACCATCAGATACAAAGCAGGCCAACACTTTTCCAACTCACAGCAGTGGCACCACGCACTGCTGGGCCTCACAAACAGATTTCATTTCCCCTGCAGTCTGCAGAATTCTAGTATCCAAACAAGCTCATAGATAGATATCTATCTATATATCTTTAAGCAATCTACACAGATTTCCTCGAGGGAGACAGACCTTCAGTCACACTCCCAGTGTCAGGCTAAGCATGCCACGCAGTAAGCACTGCTGGGCAGGAAGGGCACACAAGTCTCTGTGAACAACCACGTGAGATCATGACTGCATTATGAAATCAATTACAGAGTTTCAGATTATTCCTATTTAAATGATTGCACATTAAAACTTCAACATGGTAAAACTTCGACCTGCTCTGATGTCCAGTGCCCAGCTCTCATGCCGCCCCTGCTCTCCTCAGGAGGTGTTCTGCTCTATCCCAGAGGAAACGCCTCACCTTTTCCCCTCAGTTTCTTACTGCATCTGAACTGCTGCTTTGTGCCATTCACTTCCTCTCTTTGGGTAATCCTTCAATCCCAGTGAAAGGCAAATCACAGAGGAGCAGTGGAGATCAGAACCACCAAAAGACTAATTTACTTAATATCATCAGATATAGATTCCATTATTCTTCCAAGTTGGGACCACCCCTCTGTGCACGAATGCAGCAGCCACTCTCCTCGCAAAGTCACTTGTTACAGGTCCCACTTCGGATCTCCTTATAATTTTTCAACAGTGTATCTTGTTTCAAAACACACTAACCAGAGGTGTTAAGTGCTTATTTGTATTTGCTGGCCATTAGTTACAATCCCTTCAGAGAGTACTGGACTAACAGCAGTTGGATCCCTCCGGATTACAGGGCCGGACTCCATGGAACACAGGCAATTCTTTTTAATCTGGATTAATTCTGACTGATTTTTTTTTTCTAAAACAAAAAAAGCTGCCTCATGGACCCCAGCCACAGAATACTTCCCATGATAAACTCTAGAAACAGATTCCACAGAAGCTGCCATTTAAAGTTGATATAACTGAGAGTGAGGTGATATCCAGACTTCTTGGGCATAAAAATTATGACCTAATAAAGGTTTCTTAGAAGTCTGTCTCCATCTCTTGATAGGAAAGGAAAACAACGTAACACAACAAGCATCCAGTTCCCTTTCTCCCCCATACCTCTCATTCCACCAGTCACAGCAGAACAGCACACATACGGTGCTATCACAGCAACCACAGAGCTGCTCTTCCAGTGTGGCAAACACACCCTATGCAGGAAACATTAGAAGCCAGCAAGGATGAGAGCAGGAATACAAAAAAAGCAGCTCAGTTATGAGCTGGGTTCATCTTTTCTCTACTTTTCACCCTACATCTGCATGGCTAGTTCAGCATGCCGTGAAAATAATTGTAAGAAATGATTTCACAGAGTTAGGTTTGAGCTCATATTATCCCTCCATTGCAAACCTGGCATGTTGGACAGGGTGGTGATACCACTGTGCGTGCAGTGGGGGGGATGAAGACACAAAGTATTCCAATGGGCAATTCAAGCTGCTCCCAAACTTGTTTGGCTTATCTGGATGACTCCAGCAAGAAGTATTTTTCAAAATGATTTTTTTTTGGTCAAGTGATACAGACACACTTTGGGGTACGAGTACCAGAACACTCTACTGAAGCTGTTTTGTCTTAGCTGCTGAGAGAAGGCTCTACGTGCTTTGAACCACTTACAAAGCAGGCCAGCAATCGTGCACTGGATGTGAATTCTGTTCCTTTCAGTTCTCTCCCTCGCACTTCCATGAGCTACAGAATGAAGTAGCAGTCAGATGGCTCACAGGACCATACCCACATTATTAGCCACTAGTAACCTGCCTCTGATGTTGTAAATCAGGATGTTAACAAACAAATTTAATCAATTCACAAGATGAAGAACAACTAGAAGGAAACCTGAAGGCACACTCACATTAAACCTTCAGAAACAGCAAGCCACATAATGACAAAACAATCCAAACACTCTGCAAATCACGAGAATGCTCATCCTTCAGTTTGCTGGACAAGCGAAACAAGATTCAAACATTAGTGTCATACGTACATCTTATCTATTAAATGGAAGAGCTTAAATCTGTCACGATGCTGGTGCCAAACATGATGAAAGCAGCATTCTTCTGGAAGGCACCTGATCCTTCTCAGGGCCCATCTCCACCAGGTGCCGCTACCTGCCCCCACTGGCCACACCTGCATGCTGGGAACCCCGCATCACTGCGGCCAGGAGCCACCCCCGCTTAGGTGACATTGCCCCACATCAGCCGCTGCCAGGCTCTGCACAGTTCCTTTCCTGCTGAGACTGATCCCTGTCCCCACACTGAAGCAAAGGCAGATGGACCAGGATAGGTCCTGATCCTGCACCAGGCAGGAAACCACAGGAGCTCACACCCACCCCAGCTGCCATTTTGCTCATGTGTGTTTCTGTAATTGTGATACACTCTGGTACTGGCAAATTATCCACCACTACTGCTCAAAGTCTTCTTAGTGAAACCTATTAGTGAAAGCAAAAGAACAGATCCAAAGTTTAGTTACAAACATGGCCTGCATAATGTCAGAGTTCTGTTCCCAGCCTCATGACCAAGTTGGATCCTGGGCCCATTGCCCCCTCCAAAGCTTTCCTGCTCCAGATTCTGCTTGCTGCCTACAAACCCAGTGCGTGAGAACCCCCATCTACCACCACTGCTGATTTAATAGTCACCATCTGCTTCAAAACATACACTCATGTTAATGACATCATCCTCTTAACACATTGCAAAGAGGCTAGCACTTAAATAAACCAAATTGTTTATCAGATGTTTTCTTGACAGCCCACCAAAAACGTCACAGGTGGATTAAAAACAAGACCAACTGCCAACACCTTCTATAAGGAAGAAACATTCATTTATCTACATGCGAACAGCCTGGATGTTTCCAACCAATATTCCTCTAGACTACAGAGGGATACACGTAACACCTCTGTTTTAGCATTAAACTACCTCCTTGCAGAAAAACAAGGCAACCAATGAAAGCAGAAGCATGCAAGGGTTGGGGGAGGTTAGATTTGTGTAATTAAGCCAACAGAACTTAGATTTGTACAGAACAATTTAAATTGATACAAGAGGGAAGGTCACCTCAGTCATGAAGGCTGCTGCTATCTCAGATGTGAACCAGCACAGCATCACACCACAGAACCTGTTACCTTAGCCCTGCCTGGAAGCAGGCCTGCCAGATGACTCACCAAGCACTGGAGAAGAAGAGGTGCTTCAGAAAAGCCTACCTACAAACTCACTGAACAGGGACCTACTTAACAACAGATCTGAGAAAATTACAGGACAGACTCTGCTGCTGCAGCACCACCTACAAACCACAAGCACAATGGGCTGTCCTGTAACTGGAAATATCTTCTCAAGACTGCAGCAGCTAGTTACTGGTCACAAATACCAGGTGGCTCTTCCAAAACCATTGGAATCACAACCCCAAACATGTATTTATAGTATCTGCTTTAACACAGTTCTAACCTAGAAGTCCATAAGCAGTCAAATCAAACTACCAGGCTTTCTAAGAAACAATACTAATAAGGAAGAAGTGGCTAACACACTTCTCAATCTATCAACTAGCCAGCACCTTAGAAATCATATCTATATACACATAGATATAATATTATATATATATACACACACACACATATATATATAAAACTATGCATGCATAAGTGCACTTGCTACTGTTTAGTATGCCCATGCTGTGCACACACACCTCGCTTTGAAGAGGGCTGTACCCTCACAGTTGTGATGCAAAGGGCAAGAGCTTGAGACAAACACACTACTTTGTAGAGAAACATCTCCTTGAAATTTCTGTCACAGCCCATGGCAGCATGAAGTGATACCACAGTCCACCCTCGGGGAAAACAGCCACAAGCAAGGCTAAGTCACATCTGTTTAATTCCCCAGAGTGTACATGAGGTGAATCTGTACAGGCTCAGAGGCCTGCCCCAACAAGCATAAAGAGAAAGTCCTTCTCTAAAAAGCTAAACAAGATGTACACATCTGTAGGAGGTAATCCTGCAGCATCTAGCAAGTACCAAAATAAAACTAGATCTAAGTTACTCCTTTCACAATGAAAACAACCTGCAGGCTAAAAAGCCCTGTTCAGATATACAGCAGAAGGTAAAACAATTCTGCTTCTTTCAAATGCTTCTGGTGCATGATACTCATCAGTGGGTTACTACACGTTGCTGGAATGAAGAACACGGTTCTAAGATAGTTATAATGTACATGTACAACAGGCACATAACTTAAGCTATGGGCACCGCAGTAAAGCTGACATAACACAGCTATAGTTCCAGTTCGGCCGCTGCATTTTCAGTAACGGCACAGACCGTTCAGGGACACACACCTGTTAGTTCACACAGCAACTACTGTACGAATGTGGAAGAAATAACCTGATGGACTTAAAACTAGTCAAGTTCCTACCAGTCAATTAGTCAAGATTCCTTATTAGTGTAAATGCCTATTTTTAGAAGCATGAGCTGAGGCATAACCTACTCTGCCAAGCACAGCTCAGAAGTAACATCAGTCATTAATGAACATCTTTGCTCACGATACCCAAAAGCCACCGGGTAAGTTCTTCTGTGATAGGTACAATCTTAAAAAATTAAAAATCAGAAACAGGAGAATAAAGAGACCACTTTTTAGACATGACAGAACTCACCGTGTCTCTATAATAAACCTGACAAGAAATCCAGGAGCATTTTGACTAACACACACGGCTCTGACACATGGAAAGACCTTCAATTGCCATCACAAGTTACGCACTAGGCTGGGAAACAAAAAAACCCACTCTATGTGAAATCCAAAATTGTTATTTGTTGCTAATAACAACTGATTGTTATTGTCACTTGGTTCATGTATTTAGACATAAGCAGCTTTTATTTTCAGGCTAACAACTATTCCAGTGTTCACTTGGAAGAAATTTTAACAGCCCTCCCACAGCCTTTGCCATCTGTTTGGGAGGCTGCTCAGGGGGCCACAGGAGCAGGGGAACCCAAATGAAACAGAACTGGTCGAGGGGGGCCCTCTCTTTGTGCTACAGTAGTTCCAACCTTCCCTGTTCATGAACACCAGAATGAGCCTCAGAGGGCCGTGTACAAACATACACATACAGCACAGTACAGAGCTACAGAGAAGCAGGGGTTCTACAGCTCCTTTCCCATAATACTTTACAAGAGGGTACAAATTACAATTAGCCCCAGAGGAAGCTTGTTACAGAGGTCTTGAACAAAGACAAAGTTTGGGTACCGGGTATGACAGTCAGCAGAATAATTCAGTAATAGCCCCCATTGCTGGTGAGATGGATAGGCATAAAACTAGACAGCAGGTAAAGAACACAACCCAAGCGCTGAAGGTTGGGTGGAGCATAGGAAGCAGCACAGGGAACAGACTCAGCCATCCAAGACAGACCTTGCATAGAGTCATACAGGTATGCATTAATGCCATCTTCTTTTGTGGAAGAGAAATTAACATGTTACTGCCATATGAGACAGTAACTTCAATCATTTCAAGGACAAAAATCAGCCAAAGTTATAAGCAGGTAAGAGTTCTATTGGATTTTTCATTATTCTTACCTTGGCTTCATTCGTAGACGCAGGCATTTAATGAATACATACGTTAACTTCTGTAACATATTCTCCTCTAAGTAAATGAACTTAAAAAAGCAACTATACAATAATTTTTTTATTTTGAGCAAATTAATACACGGAGCAGTGTTATCTGCAGCCCCTACCATCAAGAACTGACAGACCCAAGAAAAACAAAATCTCAACTTGCTTCATAATCATTTGTTCTCAGTGCTGTACTTGCTCCAAACAACACTGAATTCAGAAGCAAACACCAATAGTTATATCTCAAATAGCAGGAACTTAGAAAGCGGGCACCTTTCTAGGTGCTTCATCTGTTCCCTTTTGTATTCCCCAAATCCTTTTGTTCTAATGCCTTTCCTACACAACTTTAAGTCTCAGCGTTACTACCTCCCTCATGATGCAGAAGCATGCACACAGTAAGGCTCTTACAAAGCCATCTCACTGAAAAGGGCTTCAAAAATCTTGAGTTGTTATTTTCTATGAACTTGGGACATGACAAAGGGAAAGGCAGCATAATTACATCTGTATGCTAATAGGAGTTGCCTGCCCTACTATGTGCACCAAAGCAAGCAGGGATGCTTCATTTTTGCTTCCACCCAAGACCCAACCCACCTAAGAAGTTATACGAATAATAACACTAAGCAACACAGGGGTTCTCCATAACTCCTGGAATCTTCTGTGTAAAATATCCATGCCAAACTTATAGCTCTGATCTAAAACAAAATAAAATAAATTCAACAAGTGAACATCTAAGTTGATCTACTGAAGTGGATAACAGACAAAACAACTGGTTTTGCAACGGTGACTGGTCACTTCTCACTGTCACATACATCAAGATCCACCCTGCAGAAAAATCAGCCTCCAAACAGAATGTGAGGTTTGTGTTGCTGCATTGTTAGATTCTTCCCTAAAGAAGAAACCTCATTGTTCCATCCATTAGTATTCGTCCACCCCAGCAAAACGCAAGAGAAAAAAAAAAATAAAATCAAAAAGCCATGAAAGGGTAATCGAGCCATTTCGCAGCTCTGTCTCCTTACTCCACCCAGTCTCTCCTCAGCTCAATGGCTGCACACAGCATCCATAAACACGCTCAAATTAGAAGAAACACACAAAAACGAGAACCCTGAGAACAAGAAAAATTTGCAACACGCCTGTTTGATGATATTTTCTTTGTTTAGCTCCCTAACGTAATTTCTCTATTTAATAAAATGACTGGAAGGACAGATAGCATTGCGATAGCAGACCCTCCCTCTTCCAAAATCCAGCTGAATGCTGCACAGTCATTTATGAAATGATTATCACTGAACGTAGACTCTTTAGCACCCCCCCCTCCCCACCTCCTAGTACTGTATGAACAATACTGTCACACAACCATATCCTTAAAGGGGTCTCCACATAAAAACAGAATTCAGCCAGGTCCATACACCCGAACATTTACTTAGAATAAAATAGTGCCTATTCAAGATTTTTTATATAGCATCAGTAACCTTCCCCCATCCCCTGCTTGGGGAATTAACTGTGAATTGACCTGCAAGGACCAAGCCCTCTGCTGCAGCACTGCCAGCAGGGAAACATTACCAGTGAGACTATCGCAAAGAAAGGGGAGGTAACACACTGCTACCGCTATTAAAGGTCAAGATGAAATGCATCCACCTTTAAGGAAAAAAAAAAAAGTCAATTAAAAACCTCACACCCCCCTTAGAACGGAGTAACCCTGAACTTCATAAGGCACCACTCCCACCCCAGAGCCGCCAGCAGCCCGGTATATAACCTCCTGCCCGAACAAAAACTGGAAAGGGGTGACAAACGGAGCCATGGAGCAAAACCGACCGCCAGGAAAAGGCTTCGGAGGAACCGCACGTCCCTGGGCAGCGGTGTGACCCCAGGAAGGAGAGACCGGCCTTCCCTCCCCCCGTTCTGCTGCAGCTGGCACCGAAGGGCTGAACCACCTCCTGCCGACGCTTCCCGCTCCGTCGCCGCAGGGAAACGGTGGATACGAAGGATTCCTACGGCAGCGCTGCCCCTGCCCTGCGCCCCGGCCCTGTTTTGTCCCCGTGCCGCAGCCGGGGCCGCCTCCCAACAGCGCCTGTTTTGCCCTCCACAGGGACGGGAGGCGGAACGGGACGAAAGCCACCGGCAACGTTGCAGAGGCCGCTCCGCATCCCCCGGCGCACACGCACCGGGGTCCCCGCCCCAGAGCGTCCGCCCGAGATTCCGCCGGGCCCGCCGCCCCTCCCGGGATCCTGCTAAGTCACCGGGAACAACGGAGCGGCCTAGAGGCGGACAGAACGCCGGGCCCGCCGCTCCAATCCGCTGCCCCCGCCCCACCCGCGCCGCGTTGCGGCCCTCCCGCCCCTCCCCGCGTTCCTGCTAAGTCACCGGCGGAGGGGAACGCCGGGCCGAGCGGCGGAGAGCAGCGGGGCGAGAGGCTAAAACGAAGCAGAGGAGCCACTCCCGGCCCAGAGCCCCACCGCGGAGAAGCGACCACCGCCCGCCACCTCCCGGCCCACCGCCTCCCCTGGTCCCTCCTCACCAACGGGCGCGGCCGCCATTTTGAGAACGAGCTGGAGAGAAGGAGGGAGGGGGCAGCGAGGGAGAGGAGGGCGGGGAGGAGGGGAGCGGCCGCGCGGCCGCCGGGCCTGCACCGCTCGGGACGGCCTCCGCGGGGCGGCAGCGACGGGCGGACACACGGATGAAGGAAGGGAGGGAGGAAGAGAGAACGGAGAAGAGCCGCAGCCCCGGCCTTACCCGAGCCGCCGCTGCCGCCGTTTCGCTGTGCTCCGTGAGGCCGGCACCGCCCGCCTCTCCCATCCACGGGCGCAGCGCGGCGGGGGGGGTCCCAGAGGCGCTGGGCGCTGCTCCGTTCCGCTCCACGCTCTGTCAGTGCCGCCCGGCCGCCAGGAGAGAGGGAGGGAGCGGCGCGGCCCGCCGCGCTACTGCGCATGTGCGGGGCGGGGGGCGGGGACAGCAGCCCGCCGCCATCTTGGAAAGCTGAAGTGCAGGACGCAAGTCCCGGCGTGCTCCGCGCGAACCGGTTCCCGGCGTGCTCCGCGCGCGCCCCGCTGCGGCCCGTGCCGGGATGGACCGGGGGGGGAAGGGCCCGTCCGCGTCCCAGCACCCGGCGAGAGCCGTGATTCCTCTGAGCGTTTGCTGTTGTGCTTCACACAGTGTAGCTGCTCATCAGCCCGCCATCCCTCACACCTCTCACCACAGATACTGCAGATCTTCGTCTGTATCTCGACAGAGGGTAAAAACGTGTTAGCCTTCAAAATAGCGCCACAAATGTCAATGAAGAGAGTAAGGCAGCTGGTAGGGCTAGGAAGGGAAAGAAGACGTGGAGAAGATTGTGTATCGTGTGTATCCTTACTCCCAGGAGGGGAGTAAACTCTTGGAAAGGGCTGACAATAGCAGGACACGGGAAATGGTTTTAAGTTAAAAGAGGGAAGATTTAGGTTGGATGTTAGGGGGAAGTTCTTCACTAGGAGAGTGGTGAGGCCCTGGAACAGGCTGCCCAGGGAGGTTGTGGATGCCCCGTCCTTGGAGGTGTTTAAGGCCAGGTTGGACGGGGCCATGGGCAACCTGATCTAGTAAAGGTGTATGTTTGGTGGCCCTGCCAGGCAGGGGGGTTGGAACTACATGATCCTTGAGGTCCCTTCCAACCCGGGTCATTCTGTGATTCTGTGTGTATGTGTGAACATGGTGTGGCACCCTGTGGCACAGTGCAGCTCTGTGCTGACCCACCTGTGGGGCTGCTGAGGACAGGCCTGCACTGAGCTGCTGCTGGTGTCTGTGTCTGTGTCTGTGCCGTAGCGCCATGCTGTGCAGCACAGCCATGGCATGTCCTGGCCTGTGTAGCATCTCCTGAGACGGCAATGTTTTCAGTGAGTAACCCAGCTCCACAGCCTGGAGTTCCAGGCTGGAAGGAAGTGTGCATGTCTTTGATGGCCTTTACCTCCGTGTGAGTGCAGATCTGGCGGCTGACAGAAGAGGTACAGAACCCCAGAGGAATCACCTGCCACCTCCCTCAATTGCTACTCACCAGTACAGAGTTACACAGCTGTGTGTATCACAAACCAAATTCTACTCCCAGTTTTTTGATTATGCAGACCTTATGGTCTAAAGTGTTTTGTCTGTCTAATAGTGAGAACTGTCCCTCACTTTGCAAAATGTCCTGTGTTTGGTGAATGAGAGGTGAGCTGGCAATAGACCCAACGAGTAGAACTGCTTAATTGCAGTAAATCCAGGTGCAAAACAAAAAGAACTCTGCTGTTACAGGAAATTGTTACATATGCATCGCTATCAAAGACCAGTGACCAAAGTCACCTCTAATGTTGGCTGGCAAAGCAATGTAATACAAGGTTTAATATGGGCCATAAAGTTTTCTGAAGTGCCTATTTAGGAAAATGAGAATTTTGACATACAAATTATCCAACTAGTGAAAAAAAAAACATATATATATATATATAGAGAGAGAGAGAGAGAGAGAGAGAGAGAGAGAGAGATAGATATATATATCCCAAAACTTCAGGAAACTTCAAGGGAAATTTTCATTTAAAAAAGCTGCTTCTCTTGCAAGTAACAACTGAGATTATGAATGTGGATGAATCTTTGCGGACTAGGGTGCTGGAAAATGCTTTGCCAGCTTTGTTGTTGACCTGCAGCATGTGGTCAGTCACTTTCATTTATGTTGCTACTTTACAGCAATAGGCTACAGAAACCCAGTGCATAGTGTGGAACTGCAGATGCACCCAGGACCAAGTCTGACTAGGAAACTTGGGAAACGCAGTTTATAAGAACTGTAATTCCATGATCCTTACTATCTCTCAAGTAAATGGGGAAAATATTATGTCCAATTGAAAATCATTATTCCTCGTATTCTGAATCCTAAGGATTATTATTAGTCATTGTTCAATTGTAACCACTTAAATTGTTCTCAGGCAATTAAAATACTTTTCATTTTTAAATGTGCTAAGTAAATTTTCTTATCTCTTAAGGGGTAAGTGGTGTATGGTCATTGGCCCATTTTTTTGACATATGATTGTAAGTGGAAATTACTGAGAGCCTTCCACTCATGCTGTATGGTGACGTATTAGCGTTTTTCACATTCAAGTTAATAATCATAGAATCATAGAAAGTTTTGGGTTGGACAGGACCTTTAAGATCATCCAGTTCCAACCCCCTGCTATGGGCAGAGACACTTCCCTCTAGACCAGGTTGCTCACAGCCTCATCCAGCCTGGCCCTGAAAGCTTCCAGGGAGGGGCATCCACAATCTCACTGGGTGACCTGTTCCAATAATGTATGAACATCTTCTCATTTATGTTCTTGTACATCTAACTTGCATCCTAGAGTCCTGTGGACCGCTGCTCACAGCCCCCCAGGGCCCCGCAGTTCATCCTTTTTTCCATTCCTGTTTGCTAGCACTTTGGCTATCATAATATGCTGGGAGGCCATGAAGAAGCCTTGCTGAAGTCAAAATAAGCATCATGCAGGGCTCTTGCCATGTCCATAGGGTTGGTTGTCATGCTGCAGAGCATTGGGCTGTGCAGGTGCATTAAGTGCACCGTGCCCTGGGTGCTCCCAGCCATCTCCTTGTTCTGTGTACCTGAGTGTGGCCTCCAGGAGGTTTTGTTCCAGAGCCTTCCAGGAACTGAGATATTCCCCAGCTAGTTTGTAGCTCTCTAGAAGTGGCCATCAACTGCAGCCAGTGAGCAGGATATCTGCAAAAACAGCCTGAAATTTAGGGTAAGACTTCGAAATAGTATGCCAGAATTATATTTGTGTTATTTCAGTATGTTCGCAAAGCAAGCTAAACTGCCTTGAAATTTCCCAAAATTATAATGTATCAGGTATTTTGGGATGCATATTCTAGGTGATAATTAGTATTTACTCATGAAATTTAATTAATTTTACAGACTGATGAATTTTCCCAGTGCTTTTAGGAAATAGATATTTTTTTCTCTTCTACAGCTGCCCTCCCCTTTACTACCATCACTTGATATTGGGATGAAAAAAATCCCAGCTCTCAGGACAGCTAAACTATATAGTCTCAGAGCAGAAATGTTCTTGATAATTTCCTTGATTGCTACAGTGCGTCTTGGTGATGGAAAGGATGCACTCTCAGATCCCTCATCAGGGATGTGTAGATCCGAACTGTGTTGCTCATCCCGATGCCTGCTTCAAATTTTCCTGCAGAATATTCCTGAAGTAAATGTTTTCATCTTGTGCAGAGGGACTTCAGAGCAAGCGCACCTCCTGCAGTGGATGTTGTACTGCAAGGACTGTGGTGATGGTGTATTTCAAGAAGTTGCATCAAACCCCAGAGAGGCATTGTTGTACTAACCACAGAGTATTTCATTCATTGATAATCCACGTTGTCTATGAGTGAAAGTTGTGATTAATATTCTGCCTGTGTAGATATTCGCGTAGGAAAACATCTGCAGTGATTATACTACTGTAATGAACTAATTTACACGTTGCAAGTTCTTCTCTGTACCTGACCTACAATTGATGCTATTACAAAAGATCTATTACAACTACAGAGCAATGGAAGGAAGTAGCCCAAAATTTTTGTACACATTGGACAGAAAGTTTGTCCCAGCTTTAGGATGGGAACAAATTCTGGTGACACAAATATGGTCATGACGAGGTGTGTAAGCGTATACCAAAGGAGAATTAACTTCGAGTTATGTCTTGCCATTCCATTTAATGACTCATGTCTACCTGTGTAGTTAACCCCATCACTGGAACAAGTCACAAGGAATATTTTTTCACCTTTTTGTTCATTAGTAAATAGTGACTTCTTTGTGGCTCAAGGCACAACTTCTTTCTTTCAAAGTTTTCCTCTTTCTTATTTCTATGGGTAGAACAACGTGCAGAAGTTTTTGTCATTCTATTTTTTGATTTTAACACTTCTTGGGAAATGACAGAAGATACTGAGAGCAATTGTTTTTGCAACAGAAATAGAGAGAAAATACCTACGTGTGGGAAACTGTTTGTGTTCCCAGTGTAAAGCATGGTATAAAGTATTCACATTCATCTCTAACGTATATTCACATTTTATGAAACATTTCTCCAGTACTCGTGTGAACTTATTCATATGTTGTTAACATAAGGAAGAGGACAGTCTATATGGCATCCCTCTCTACCTGACCTTATGATAGCATTAAAAATAAGATAAGTAAGTCCAGGCTCTAATGTGTTTCCGTGCTGAGAACCTTGATCTGTTGCAAAGTCTACACCCGTTGCAGCAGATTATTTTTTTGCTGAAGCTGGGCCTCTTTTCACATTTATCCCAAAGAATGTGTTGTGATGAATGTTTTATTTCTACAATTTGATGTTTACCTGTTTGTATTTATTCTCTTTTGCTTATTAACTGAACTGGTCATCACACACAGGTTATACAGCATTATCTTTCTACACTTTGATTCATTAGTCTCTATTTCTGCAGATACTGTTTTCATGCTTATTTTTGAATGCTCACACATCAGTTCCTCATCTCCTTTTCCTAGAGCCCAAAGTGAAAGTCCAGGCACAAGCAACACATCATCAGTGTATTGGTTTTATGTTCTGTGGCTGTGTCACAGCAGAGGACCTTGCATTAGCTTTATTGTTTACCTTTGAAGTACAACTTTATCTAACATGTAAACATGACTCATTTGTTAAGTCATTATTTATTTGTGGTTCTTGTGCGTTTTAGTGGCTATATGATCCATTTCTGCTGTGCACAACATTTCAACCACATCCACTGCAATACAGTGTGGTGTCATTTTGTGATGCTGTGAGAATAAGTATTGCATATAACGACCCCGACAAAGCTTTTAATGTTGTATAATAACATTGCATGTATTTCTTGTCACAAATAAAGATGTTTTCTGTTTCCAATATATATATATATTGGAATGTTGTGTATATATATATATATATGGGAATAAATGTATATAAATTACACTTATTCAAAGGATAAATATACTTAATTTTTAAACTTATATTTTTAGCAAAGGATTCCTTATCTCTTCAAAATGTTTTCTGAATTAAAGCGAAGGCTTTATCAATCACATGTAAATTCCAATTAAAAGTATTGTAAAGCAATGCAGAGATAGTAGCAGATCTACTTCTAAATCTATTTGGGTGTGCGCTTTTTTATGCGAAAGATGTGCACAGCTGCCATGCAGATGTAGAGCTGCACTATAGCTGAACATGTAGATCAGGCCATCATGTAGATAACTGGAAAAATGTGGGTGCATAAGTACCTGATTTGCACAGGAAACTGCTGCAAAAGTACATAAAGATATTTTAAATCAGATAAATCATTTGTCAATCATATAGATGTGTTCCTAAGCATATTGCAAATGGAAGTAAGCTAAATTTGACACTCTCTTTGCAAGCTTTTGTTGTATTTCAGCATCCCTTTTTCATTCATACTTACAGCCTTCACAAACTGTGCTTTGAAATAAAATGAAAGAAAGTCAGCATGCAGACTATTAGAGGAACTGATATAAGAATACTTCACAAATTTGTTCATCAAAGTGAAAAAAGCAACTACAACATAAAAGTTTATTAGTGTAAAGGCTGGGAAAAGTAGTCCAAGACATATTAGTATGAGGTAGCAGTATTACAGGAGGGGAGCACAAACTAACAGCAATGTATTCTTAATCCACACTTATCCCAGATTTAGATTAAACTGTCTTCTGGAGGTTTTTTAAGGCCCTTTTTATATTTGGGTATTTACCTTTGGTTGCGGTGTTTCTCCCTGTTAATGAGTTTATATTTGAAAAAAGACCAAGAAATCCTTTCTGGTGAGGATATCAGGGGAGCTGCTGCTGAGTTAAAATCACAGTTAAAGCGAAACAAATTGTTGCTTTTATAATTCTTTAAATTCCTTTGCTAATTATAGTCACGTGTAAACAGGTGTGCTATTACTGCTGACACTATCCAATACCCCTTCTAAGTTCTCTTCACTTTATTCCTTTTCACTTAAAATAATAAAGAACTGCTAGCAACACTGCATGACATTGCTTGCATTCTTTGTGATCATATCCATTGAGGCTAGTTGCACTGCACTCAGCCTAATACTAAAAGATGTTCTGATGTTATTTTTTCACACTTCTGTAATTTTACTGTTAATATATAGTCCACAGAAACCTAGTATTTGCATCTAAGTTAAGAGTTTCTTTCCATCACTTTCATCCATACACCTTTGTTGTCTATTGCAGAATCACCAAAAGTTCTCTAAAGTTCAGCTTTTACAGAAGAAATCTTTTGCTCAAGATCTGTAAAACACCAGGGAAATATTCCCTCTGTCCTGCCTATGCTGCAGCATTCTGAACAGCTTTAATGTTAAGTAAGATACAAGTGCCTTCATGTTCCATTTTCACGGTTCTATGAAAATTCAAGTCCCTGTGTAGTTTTCATTAGAGATAAAGGAAAAGAGAAAACCGTGTGCAGACTATAGTTTATGGCTGTTATAACGAAAATGTATCAACAATTACTGAGTTTGTAATCACTGCATATACCGCTGACATAACATGTTTTTGTTCCTAACAGGTGCAACAGTGAGCTGTCAGACTGCCTTGCTTCTTCTCCAGAAGGATCGTAAACTTTACAACTGAAATTACTGGGAAGCTGATGGGGATTTGTAATACATATGCTAAGGTACGTGAGAATCCTGGTTGGTAGGTGCATGGAAGACAGTTTTTAATTGTATGTGTTTTCTAAGCAAAAATATCTTCCCAAACAGAAGTATTTAAATCTTCAAAGAAAATGAATGCCCCTGCCCTGACTATCTATTTAACTAACAGATCTGCTCCAGTCTTTAATAAAATGACAGTCTATTACCCTATTAATATCAGCAGTTTTTTAAAAAAAATAGAGCTATGTTGAAGCTGATGCTTTGGCAAAACATAATCATAAGTGCCACAGTGATGCCTATTTCTTAAAGTTTAGGAGATTAGGAGTTTTTTAACTATTATTTCTTAGTAACATCATGAATGTTACTGGTTTAACTAGAATGCTAAGGAATTAAAACAGATGTGTGCTGGACTTGCTGGCAGCTTTTAAGAAAGTGGTTCAGATAGACAATCTTTCTTTCTAATAGGAAGGAATACTGAAGCTTCCCAACAGCCAGGAGGTATGTCATTCATAATGCCTTATGACTCACATGCATAGGAATGTACCATGATCAATCCATGCACAGATACTCACACACCCTAAAGAAATTATATGTTTGACGTACTCTTAAAATGAAACTTTCTGAATGCAATTATACTTATTAGTCGTGCTGTGATTCAGTTTTATGCTAGCTGGGGATGGAAAGCTTCAGTGGAATTTGACTGTTCTTCGTAGCATATCTCATGAGGAAATAGTGACCTTAGCTGGCCTTTTTACCACCTTTCTTCCTCCAGAGGTCAGCCATAATTAATATAATGTTACATATAAGGGATGGTAAATAAGGTAAATAGTTAGAGACATTGGCTATCATAGTAGGTATTTTCCAGTAAATGCACTGAAAATTGTAAGTGGAAGAAAAAAAAAAAACTTTGGTGAAGAGCAAACATAGAGAAGACAGCATGGTGGGGTGCTACACTACTAAGATGAGAAAGAGGATGATTAACAAGAAATAAAAGGCTGCAGAGGCAAATAAAGTTGTCTGCCTGGTAGAAGGTGGGATAAAGATAAAGCAGGACTTTGGTGTATTGGAGAAGGGAAATTCTTAGCTTATGTTTACTGTAATTCCACTTCTTCCAGAAATATTTCCCAGAATTCTTAAAGTACAAACGAGGGTAGAAAACAACAAAAAAGTTTTTTTTTTATTGCATTCATCTGAATTTGAAAATCTAGATAAAGGAGAAATGTTTTTCTAATAGGGTAAATTGTCTGACATTTTATTGAAAATGGGACCATCGTTTGATAGCACTGTGAAGAAAGTGAGGTTTACTCCCTTAGTACATCACTGAGCCAGAAAGATGCTGTAGATATTTCTATAGATAACATAATTTTACTAGTCTATTAAGTGATCATTACATAGAGTGTAAAACAGCACATACTTTTCCCATGTGGACATTCAACATTGAAATCTCTAAATGACAGAGGCAGTAAAACAATTCAGTTTGTAGTATTTCATTCTGAAGTTCTTTAGTTAATCTTTTCTAGTCAGATCTGTAATTATCAACAGTGAAGAAATCTGTAGACGGAAAGAACATCTCTTCATTTTTGGAAAATCTACAAATGGTTAACACTGACCTGCAGTGATGTTGTCCTGTGCTTTATTCTGTCAGTGATGCATCTTCTTTTGAACAAACCATTTACCTTCTTCTGGAATTTTTTTTTCAAACATTTATAGCAGCTGCATTATTAACTCCTGTTTTTGAAATTTGTTTGTATTTATTCTTTTGTAGATGACGGTATTGTCATTAGAAAAAGGTGGATTTCAGCTCATGGCATTTCTTGGCCAGGTTAGGGGAAAAAAAAAAAAAAAGCTTTGGAAAGTCTGCATTTTCTGTGTAAATTATTGTGTGATTGAAGAAACATGGGACGTAGTGGTCTCAGGAGATGACAAAACATGATTTCTGTAGTCTTCACCATTTATTTTACTTAAGCTTGACTCATCCAGTAGTGACATACAAGTTTAATTGGGAACAAAGTGTGAGACTGTAGTTATAAAAATTGTGAGGTTCTGTTTGTAAACATTTTAATGTGTGATTAGAAATTGATAATCCTTATTTGGGATTGGGAAGAATTTCTAATGGAGACTGATATACTACATCTTAAAAAAATGGGAATGAACACTTCTCTGATTCATTTACAGAATCCCAGTAGATTTCCATTTGGCCTGGAGAGTTTTCTGTCCCCGTTTTCAGACTTCATTGTGTCGTCTGTATTCATTTCTTTATCTCATATGGCAGCCTTTTCATTATTAAGCAGGCTCAGTGAAGGATACACTAACTTCGAACATTTCTGTCCGTTTACAGCATAAGACAGCACAAGGTCTCTCCTAAGCTTTTTGTTGAACTGATACAGCAGATTTATGCAAGCTGTATCTAACATCTAATCTATAGTTATCTCCTGAAATGCTACATTTTCAGAGCTACTCGTACTTTTCAGTAGTAAAGAAACAACTTATCTCTGTTAAGAATTTCTTCAGGCGGATGTAACAGCCCAAGTTCCTGAGAAGTCAGCAGAGACTGACTTGAGTAAGGATCATAAGGAGTTTGAGTTACAGAGTTGTTTCTTCCCATAGCAATTTTACTTATGATCCTTTATATCTCAAGACTTGTCAGGCTAATTTGGAAATGTAACCTTACACATCAAAAATGGGGAGGGTAGAGGGATGGGCAAGTGCTTGATGTGTTATGCCAGAGTAATTAACTTAGATATGGCTGCTAAAAATTGAATCTTGGTAAGGCAGAAATAACTAGCATGGGAGTCTGAACTTTCAAACAGCTGTAGCAGATCGATAGACTTTCTGTAAAACTCACCTTTCTGTATGCAACCACAGATCTGCATGAGCAGGCATTTACAGCTGATAAATACCCATACAAGAGCTCAATTCTGAAGCACATATAAATGCAGTTGCCATCAAGCACTTAACACAGAAGCCACTGCAGTAGCAAGCAGGAAAAAGTTAAGCACCGCAGAGACTACCAAAATTACTTCAGTGAGCTGGAAAGTAAAATGAAGTGTGAAGAAAAACGTGACTCAGTTGGGAAAAGCGATTTGATTTTTGGAAGGCCTGATGTCCTTGAGCAGCCTTCTGATCTCTCCATCTCTACCTTCTCTTTCACCTGATGCGGTGGATATTTTCATCTTTTATTTTATTGTGTACAGAACTGGGCTTTATGTGCTAGCATAGCTTTCAAAAACATTCTTTGAATGTAGAGAAAGGTCCTTAGGCAATTCCAGCAACATAGATTTTATTTTCATTTTCTGGAGAGAAAAAGAGAAAGCACTGAATGCAGAGATTATCACATTTTCCTATATTAAAATTAAAAATTAAAAAGCATGTAATGTATTTTAAATGGCTAAGAACAAACTTTCAAGGAAAACCAAAAATCTTTTCGCCTTGAATCTCAGACATCAGTCTTTGGATCTGTAACCTGCCAGTTGCCTTTATGTTCACAAGCAGGTACTTTTTCCAACTGCCATTTTAAATTCCAGTTGTTTTTCCCACAAGGGAATCCTTCCATGCTCCAAGTTAATTATGTTTCTCTCCTCTCAAGTTTCTTTACTACCTAGAAATTTAAGCTAATGCAGTCTATTTTAGGTTTTTAAAAGTGCTCAGTGCATAGATTATATGAATCAGGGGAGATAAGAGGCCGGCCAGGGATCATCCTAAAGCATGGTATATTTTGGCTGGCTTGAACGGTTGTTTCAAAGTAGCACTGCATTGTGTTATGTAGAATGTGTACATCTTAATGTGATGAATTAATCCCTATATTCTTGGAAAAGATCTTGATAGTGTTATCTGACTTTACTTACAGCAGTCTTTGTGTTAGAGTGCACAGAGCTATTCTTGGTCTGCCAGACCAGCTGAAGAAAAACAGCCTCTAACGGGCAACTACAATTTAATTTCTTACAAGCTACTAATCAGTCACTGCAGTGAGTGTCAGAAACAAGCAATGACTGCTGCATTTGCTGAAGGCACTGAAAAGAAGCACAATGGAAAAACTGGTAAGGTCTTAAGGAAGAACTCACTAGTGCTTTCAAGTTGCAGAGTCTCAATAGCACTCAGTTCCAGCTTGGGTCAGTATTAGCAGTGACATCCAATTAACAGAAAGTTAGCTGCACACATTACTAAGATAATGCCAAATGTCAAAGTTTTCTAAAGAATCCCTTGCCCTGCAGTTGCTATCATCCTTGTCCATAGCACAGGTCTTCAAAGTTTGTTAGCTGACAGCAACAGGTATCTCACTGACCCCTTGGAGATGATAGTTGTAGTCATTCCGCAGCCCTTTTTCCAGGTGAACTCTCGGATTTCATTTTCAAAATAATTATGTTGGACTTACAGGGAAAGTCTGTAGCTTTGGGAGCAGCAGGAACTCCTGCCTGAATCTGGGCATGTAATAACTGCAGGTTATCAGTATTCTTACTGGAAGACAGACAGAGATTTTGACATTAGAAGAGCATTATAGCTGGCTTTGGCACCAGAGAAATCCTCAAGAATTTCCTGGATTTTATTTATTTGTATTTTCAGTATACAGTTCAAAAAAGAACCACAAAACTAACTTTCATTGCCTTGTAGAACATTTCCCATTATTCAGAATAGGTGAGAATTTACCTACACATCTTTGGTAAGAGAGCTGGAAAATATGAACAGAATGTATCTGAGGATCTTAACATTTCAATACTTGTATACTTTTAAGATTTTGAAGTAATTAATTTTCATGGCTTAGCATGCAGCACTTTACTGTTTGACTCTAGCAGTACTCTAGAACCCTTTATTGATGTATTTTTGTTCACTTCAGATTTCTTTTTCATTACTGCTTGTGGAGTAATTTACATATATGCAAAACGAAGGGAAAATAGTAAAAATTGTGGCCTTCCTCACTGAAGTTTTGCAAGTGCTGATAATAATGCAAGAATCCAATTTCAAACAATTCTCATCCTGTCCTTGTTTTGATATTATGCTTAAATTATATCAGATCTTTTATCACAAATTAAAAATTACGCAACAAACTACCAGTCAAAAATCACTGTGAAAGTCATTGACTAATATAAATATTTATCTGTAGTACTGAGAATGATAGTGAGAAGCAAGACAGGATGGAATGGGAGTAAGGAGCTTGGAATAATGTCAAGAAATTGGAGGAGAAGGATAGAAGCTCATTTCCATTTAGCAATTAAGGAAAGGGTCTGTCTTTATCTATTGCAGCAGACAGAGGAAAGAAAAGAGAGAAGGGGGTGATGAGCTGGGTGTTTCTTTGTGAGCATACAAGTTGTGGGCAGAAGGATCAGTGGAGGAATAATGGGAAGTAGCTGTCGATATCCACAATAAAAAATGTCTTAGCAGGCTGGCAATCAGCTCGTCAGAGATTCTGTAGCCCTCGTATTAGCCAGGTGGCCAGTTCCCCACTTAGCCTGCCAAGTGAGTTGATCATCATCTAGGAGCCAGACAGTGCCAGGTGGCCAGATCCATCACTCAGCATCCAATTAACAAGGACACTGGTTCCAAGCCAAATGGGAAGGCAGCTCTGAGATGGAGAGGGAGCATTGCTGCACCACCAGTCCTGACCCTATGTCAGGTTCAGCTGCCTTGAATTTTTACAGAAAGCTTTTTTTTTATTATTTGATTCTTTAAGGGCTTTGTGGTTGTTTTTTGTTGGTGGTGGTTGCTTGGGTTGGATTTTTTTTGCTTGTTTTGGAGCAGTAAAGCTGTATAAATCTTCTCAATCTCACCACTGTTTTTCTTTTATGGTGCTTCTGTGTTTAAGAGCAGATGTGCCACACTATACATAGTCTGTCTGTACTGGAAAGAAACTACCCAGGTCATTTACCTTCTGAGCTACACTGTAGTTCTAACCTCATTAGGTGAACGCTAACCCTTGTCTGGTGCTGGATGTCATGGCACAGGTGGATCTTGCCTGGTTTATTCTTGAATTACTTAGCAAGAAAGGATCTTTCACCCATACTTCATCACGATCCTTAGATATAGGGGTAGTTTTTGAACTCTGTTTTTCATACTGTTTCAACCTTTGATAATGGCAAGTGAATTTCAAAGGCTTTTTCATTTCAGTAGATTTTGTAAGAGAAGTCCCTACCATCCCACCTGGAAATCAGTTACAATTTTTCTATAAGTTTAAATGGAAATATGGAATTTATTTGTATTTTATGATGATGTGGATATAATCATGCACCGACTAGAAAGCCCTGGAAAATAGTCAGAATTTGGGAGATAGACCAATTAATCTGATAGTTTAAATACTCCTATGTTTATTAGGATTTCTTGTTATCCACACTGATGACTGTACTGCATGAAGCAGTCTTCTATTGGGGTCTGCTGCCAGAGTGAAGCAAAAACTGAAGGTGTTTCCAGTGTTCTCTACTCCCTAGAAATCAGGTAGAGACACAAAAGTTGAGAACATTTAGGCAGTTTTGCGAGCACGTTGTGAATAAACAGAGGTCTTCAGTTTGTAATACTTTGCATCATATTTAAAGAATGGGAGAAGGAGAATACTCAAAAATGCAGCTCTGTTTGGGCCCCTCTCATGGTCCGGAAATAGTATTCCACCTTTGGGCTGGCAGTTAGGGCAAGATAAACAGTTATGAATGAAGCATGCCGACTGGTGAGAAGTGAGATAATAGTTTATAGGAATAGAGCTATATATAGCTTGAAGGATGCAGCAGTTTGAGCTGCAGCATCCAGTGACTCATGGTGCACTCAGGATAAAGCCTAGTCTGAAATCTCTGCACTGCCACTGTCGTTAGCGCCAACATAACACGCTGATGGAGAACACACGTGTTTGTGATTGTACCTGGACAGCTACAATTAATAACATTTCAAACAGTTTTACAGGCCAGCTGGGGGGTTTGTCATGTCTGACCGCTTCACTGTGTATTAGTACAAGAGACTGCATTTAGGAGCATGGAACTGCATGGAACAGAGACACCATCTTGTTTAAAGAGATGTTGGTTACCTCACCTGGCAATGATACAGAAAAGATCAGCATTCGTTGTGAGCTCCCAAAGACTTCCTTTGGTTAAGTCACGTAATACTTCCCTTTAGATTTCTTAGTGATAGGACAGGAGTGGTGGTTTTGATGCATAACTCCTTGAAATTAACAAAACCTCCCAACATTTTGGGGTGAAAGAGTCCATGACTGGTGTGTTACAATCTGGGGTCTGCTCAGAGTAGCCCCGTGACCTTGCATTAGTCTCTCACCAGTTTCCATAGATGCAAAATGGAGCTAACAGTGCTTAATTATCCCCTTTATCTACTAAGTAGGGCTAAGGCTGGGGACATTGTGACCATTTAATTACTCTTTGTAATGAGCTCTGAAAATAAGTGACTTACAGCCAGTATGGGTATGAATCAGGCTGCTGCCGGCCGCGCTGGGAGGTGCTCCTCGCCGCGGCCGAAGGGCGCAGCCCGACCGTGGTGCAGCCAAGTGCCTTGCATCATCCATCCGCTCACCTCCCCCTTGCCGCACGCAGCTGTGACAGTAATAATTATGCTGGGAGGAGTGCCTCTATCTGTGGCATTTCAACCCATTTGATCCCTTTCAGACAATCACAAGGAGGTGGGGTTTCTGTCTTGCTTACGTGTCTGTGTTTTCAAATGAGCCTCTTGTGTTGCTGCTCTGCAGTCAGCATACCGCCAGGCTGTTCCGTGCTGCGTACAGCGCAGTGTCTCCACCAGCTGACAGCAACCTGTGGCTTTCCAGCTGCAGGCAGCTCTGTGCCAGCACCGCCCATAGGGATGGGACGAGGCACCCTGCTCACCCCGGGGCACCCCACTGCCCTTCGGCTGCACGCAGTGGGGGAAGTGTGCTTTGTGTGAGGAGAGAGAATAGGCTGCGTTGGATCGAGCTGTTGCTGATCAGTGGTGGGATGCAGCCTCTTCAAGGGCTTGATAATTACTGCGCTGGTGCTGCTTGCCTCTGCCACCAAGTGCAGAGCCCCACAGTGTACATCAGGTTTGCCTTTGCCCAGTGCGTGCTTACACAGCTTGGTCAGCAGACCTGCAGGCAGCCAACAGCTCTGATTGTAGTTCCTGAAATGTATTTATTTTATAAACAAGTTAACAAGCATTTCATGCTGCCTGGGTCCAGAAATGAGGCACTGTCTGCCTTTTTGTCTTTTTTATTTATTTATTATTATTATTATTGTTATTATTATTATTATTATTATTATTATTATTTGTGAAACATAAGGAAATTATGATTCTGTCCCCTTATTTTGTATTTTGATGTAACTGCTTTTAGACTGCTTCCACGAGAAGGTGTTTTCCTGACAGCTTCCTAAGGGCAGTTAACGCAGCAATGTTCATTGATGAAGGCAGAGAAAGGAGTGGTCAACTTTATGATTTCAAATGAAAAGCCCAGGAGAGGTTCTCCCCCAGAGATTTTTTTTTTGCCATTTAAATTAAGCACTCAGACTACGCTGATGGCTTTTACCAGCATGTTATGTTGTTTTTCCAGGTAGCATTTGAATTCTAGAGTGTTGGTGAACACCACAGGAAAGAGCCCAACCAAAATGAGTTCAAAGATAGTATTGCTTTGTCATTAACTTAGTTTGAAGTGTTTTAATCAACAGTCTCACATTCTGAAATGCCAGTAACAAGGCTGTTGAGGGGATGTGCATTGGGAATGGACCATCTGTACTGAAGCCCAGTCAGCTGCCATCACAGGGGAGTCCATAATCCTGATCCTCAGTGTCTGTAACAGGGTTGTTCTCTTTGTTTTGGTTTTTCGTTACCAGAAGATGAGTTTTCTCCAGGTTGGAAAAGCCTCTTTCAAACCTCTGTCCTTCAGTTGTCAGAAACACTGACTGCGGATGGGTGACTCCTGCATGGGCAGCAGGGAGTGTTTTACAAGACATTGAAGGGCAAAGCTATTTGTTTCAATTAGAGTGGCTTTCACTGGCAGAAGTACTAACTTCATGTTAATTTCAGTGTGTGTCACACACTATGCCCTATACCTTTCTCAATGTGTAGGCAGCAATTTTGTCAGTCTTCTGCTTCTCTCTTATAGCACCCATCCGTTATCTGCCAGCGTGGCTGTACTGGAGCATGTGTGAGCAGTAATGCAGCCAGCACAGCTCTTCAGGCCTGGCAGTGCTCATAAAAGGCTTGATGAAATGCAGAAAGCCCCTGCCAGTCACTGTAAACAGTGCTGCCCCAAGGAAATGAAAAATTGCCTGCCTATTTTACACCCATGTGCTTTACAGATTAGAATGTGGCTTTAGGTATTTAGGTGCTGTAAGCCTGAATGTAAGATTTATTTTGCCCATAATAATGAAGTGGAACTAAATGATCTATTTCCCAGTATGCCACAAGGCTGATTAAATAGGAGACTGAAAAAGGAGTTTTAGAGACAACATTTAGCTTTGGGTCTTCTTTTGTTTGTTTGTTATTTTTTAACAGTGGATTGGAGGAGATTACAAAGCCTGAAATTAATATAAGCAGTTTTATGGTAAAAAAAAAAATAAAGAAATATGAAGCAGAAGGGGACTTAATTCCAACCTTGCCCCCAGGAGCAGGTGGCTCAGAGGTGCAATGAGTATTCCTTACCAAAAGAAAATTAAACTCTGCTGGATGGTGTTGTTTCAAGATGTTCATCTAGCCCAGCTGTTTGTTACGCTGTTACTAACATATTTATCCTAGGAATTAGGAAACTATCATTTACAATTGCAGTACTTTCATGTCTCGTCTCAGCTTCAGAACACTTTGTTAGCATCAAGTAAATTTTTTTAGCAGCACTCCTGAAATGGAAGAGTAATCCTTATAACCCGAGCAATCTTCTGGGAAATGTGAGCAAATGCTTTGGCCCATCACACCTGGGACATGGCTGCCTCACTGCCCAGTCAGGAGCATCGTGTGGCAGCACACAGAAGCTTGTAGACAGGCACACTCTCATCTCCAGGTCCTCGCAGCACAGAGTCCTGGTCTTGTGACTGCTCTTCAGCACTCCCACACCCTCCAGGATTCCCATTGACTCTGCTCAGTTCTTCACTGAGTTGCGTGAGTTGCATGAGTCAACTATGGAGCCATGTGCCGCGAAGTTACATAGAGAATACATGAATACATTAGGGGAGAGAAAAAAAAAAAGAAGAAAAAAAAGGGAAAAAAAAAAAAGAAAAAAGAAAAAGAAAGAAAAATGAAGGTATGTGAGAGTCCAGCTGTTAGCAGGGTAAGGCAGCCCGCTGTTTCCTTGCTCCTGTGGCATAACCTCTGGGAAGCACTTTCCATTCTTTCTAACTCACAGTTTTTTTCTGAAGAAATCTGGTGAGGGATCAGGCAAAGCATAATGGAAAAGCCATTGCACGCTGCAAGTGACAAACCCCAAAGCAGTTTACATTTATTTTTGCTGCATTTGGAGGCACAGACTGCATAATCTGTCTTTTATGTTTTATCTTTTATTATTTCTAGCAAGATTGTTTAGTGAGCGTGCCACCTTTAGGCATTATTAATAAAAAACATTAGAAAATGGGAACTTCAGCAGGCTGCTTCTGAGATATAGAAAAGCCCAGGCAATGCTTACAGCATTGTAACGTAGAGCTCCATTCCCAGCTCATGCCCATGGCTGGGCTGTGTTCCCTACTGAGCTGTGTGTGCTTGAGAGCGCAGCCCACTGAAGTTGTGTTGAAGGTGTGTGGAGTGTCTTAATGTGAGGTTTCATGTTGGAACACAGGTGGTGTGAAATACAATAAAGCTGTCTGGAAATATGGAAATAGCATACCTTTGCTTATCTCTATTTGGTTATTCGGTTATGTTCCTATTTACATCTGCACTGCATCTGATATTTGTTAATTAAGAAGCAAAAAATATCCAATGTTTCTGCCTAATTCATTGGGAATTATTGAGGTTTTCTGGGACCACTAATTAATATAGAATCTTCATCTATTGAGAACAAGGACGAAAGTGGACTTAGCAAAGAATGCCCTGAAGTTGGTGGTTTTGCTTCATCTCTTTAGTGACTGCCACACAAAAAGCTTTCAGCTCTTACTGTAGTTTGCCATCTCTGCTATGGAGGATACACAATTATGTATATATGAGTGTATATTCATTTAAATATATGTACACTTAAATCTGGTTTTAGAGCACTTAGGGGAAGATGGGGATAACTCTGACCTAATTTCTCACTGAATTGATTAGTAGTTCTGTGTGCCTCAAAGTGAAACACATTAAAAGGTGGCATCTTGTTAAAGTTTCATCTCTGGTGGTTAAGTTTCTTTGAGAAGGCTGTAGTTAACCACTCAAAAATAGATGTGGTAGCAGTCACTAAGTAATTTCTGAATATTTAGGTCAATCATTCTCTTTTCCAGTTTTCACTGTTGAGACAGGACCTGGTGCAGGTAGTTACCTGGTTTGAAATCACCTCAGCTTCCACTAAAGTGTGAATTTTGCCATGAAACTCCATGGACAGAAGTATTCTTGAAGGCCTCCTCTATGGCTATTGTACAAAGCAGTCTGCTTCCCCTGATCTGGTGTCAGTGTCTGCAGGACAGGGAGTTTCCTGTGGGGTCAGCGTTCTGAGCTGCAGCTCACACTCCAGTTGGTGCCCAGGCTCTCAGCCTCGCTGTGCCCCCAGGTATCCTGCGAGATCTCAGTGTCAGCAAGGCACAGCTGAGTGAAGTGTGCTACGATTCCTACAGAGAGATCAGTGCAGGGCTGACAATCGGATTTGGAGCACCTAACTGTCCCGTGAAGCTCTTGCACTGCCATGGCCTACCATGCAAACACTAGTTTGCTTTTTATTTTTCACTTGCATTAGGACATAGAGAGAATCAAATACAGACACTGGATTGTCAGGTTAGAGGTGACTGCAGCTTTCCTTTTTGAAGTGAAATATCCCCATTGGCTTTACAAGCTGCTGCTACCTGGTGTTCAGTGGGCTGGGAACCCCACAGCAGAGCTGGGAACCGCACAGAGGGGCTGGAAATAGTTTTGATTTCATTTGCCCAGAATATCCGTGTCCATGTAAACCCAACATGTTCCATGTTTCCAACTGTAACTTCTCTCCCTCCCTTTTGTCAGCCATGCCTGGGTTGGGGGTTTGCTCAGCTTCAGCTACCCCATTATAATTAAAGCAATACACTTTGCCTGTAGACAAGCTCTTAATGTCATTTGCAGTGATTATACCTGTATTAGAATTACAGCACTTGTTTCAAAATAATTGTAAAACAAATGACTCGTCCTTTTTAAGAAAATTGTTTCAAATATCTTCGGATACATTTCTTCTTCTCTTCAATGTATAGATATTACAAGACCAATGTTCTGCCTCACTGGTGACCAGGGATGGGTTTCCATGCGTGTGCTCTGAGCGTGCTTCACCTGGGTGTGAGCAGTGCATTTTTCTGCATTTTCCATTTTGATTTCTCTCTTGTGGTCCTTGGCTCATATACTCCATTACCTTGCTCCTCATTCAGTGATCTGACGCTTACTCTATCCAGCTGGAGGGTACTAACTATACTGCCCATGCAGCTTTCCTCACCCTTCGTGAAACCAGGTCATCTGGCTTGTAAACCCACACGGCAGTTGAGCTTGGTTTCCCTTCCTTCGATACTTGATGCTTGTTTCTAGAGAAACAGAAGCTTCTCTTTCTCCTCTTGTAGTTCACTGCTGTACCTGGATGGCTCCTGAATTCGGGGCATTTTGTGTAGCTGTGATTTTGGACGCATTGGATTGGTCTGAATGGAATTTAACATTGAAGACTCAATCAGCTCTGGGTCTCCTCAGTTCGGGCTGTCCCTGGGAGGGGCACCCACTGCGCTGAGCACTGCACAGCACCTCGCATCCAAGCGGTGGAAGCTCAGCAGTGCTCTGCAGGATGCTGGATTCTGTGTGCTGGTTCTCCATGGAATCACACAGTACAGGACGTGAACTCACTGTCAGGAGGGCAGTGAAATCCAAGTGGTTATCAGATTTGTACGTGAATAACCCCAAATAAGAATATTGAATCAGGCACTTATACCACGTCCTTGAAACAAATGTGAGATGTGAGCAAATGCTTTTTGCATCTTTGAGTATCGTTGCTGTTTATTGTGCTCAGATTCATCCTGTCCTTAAACATTTTCTAATGACAAACAAATGCTATTTGGGTTTATGTATTTAGACTGATAGTGACATCCAGTGGTTGATCAATCCAACCACAGGAATAATAACAGTAATATCAAATGGAGCATCCAAAAATGAAGAGGGGACATTGATTTAGAGCAGATGAAGTCTGTAGCAGATCTATGTCACATGCTGCCTTCCAGGCTTCTGTGACCAGGAGAAACTTGGCAGCTTTGTGCTTATTCTTCTGGGATGATGGCAGTGAAATTACACAAGTATCCAGAGGAGGAATTGCTTTATATTCACATGTGGTGGTGGGTAGCTTTTGGCACAATTCAACACCTGGCTTAAAATCTTATTGTGCTGTTTTGTTAAGTTACTTGAGAGCTGATTGGTATTTTCTGCAAGTTAAAGGAGATTTTAATGATGTGACATTCACGGGGCTTTAGGACAATAATTTTAATAGCAGTACTGCATTCCAGGACCCAATCAGGATACTGCAAAAAATCTCTCACAAACAGTGCAATGTCTCCCAGAAGTCGTCTGATATTAAGCACACAAAAAGAGTGCAATAGAATAAATGGCTGCTTCCAGCATGAACAGAGCTAATTTTAGACGGCAGTGCTTAATGTGCCTGTCAGAACTACAGAATGAATGATTAAAGATAAAAATAGGTTTATTGTATTGTCGCTGGACAGCCTCAGATCTGCAGGAAATACAGTATCTACTGCTGAAAACACCCATGCAGGGCTGCCCTGATGTATTCTGGAAGTGATTTCCCAGTGTCTGTTCAGCACAACTAATTGCATTGTCACAGCAGCCAATGTACCAAGTCCTGGTTACAATTACAAAAAGTGCGGGGTAAATTTGTTTTGACTTCAGTGTCTCCGGGTTAACTTAGTGGTGTCTGGCGATGTAAGTCACGCTTCGTGGTGTGCTTCTTTTCTTCCAAGAGACTGCCAGGAAACTGCAGGCACAGTGGGAGATCTGTTCTGTGGGACTGGCACAGACATCGGTGCTCCCCTTGCTGGAAGCATTGTGCCCATGGAGCTGTGGGACTCTGACAGCCCCCCACACCCACCCCCAGCTCTGAGCCCCTGCTGCCCTTGGATCACTGCAGCAATTCCGCATTGCTGCCACTATGTTGTGGAATCCCAGGTGGGGAGGCAGCACCAAAGGCACCTACAGTGTGTGTGGTGTGTCCTCATGTTCCATTAGCACCCAGCTGGCTGCAGGCACTGCTTGCACCTGCCAGGCATGAGCACCTCAGCAGCGCGGGCTTGCACTGCTCTAGTGAGTTGAAACTAGGTGAGAGAAGGATGCATGAGGTGCATGTTTCAGAAGTACCTATTAATGAACATAAAAGAAGGGAATAGTTCCCCCCCCCCCCCCCCCCCAGTATCATAGAATTGTAGAATGGCTTGGGTTGGAGCCATCAAGATGTACAACCCGAGGTGGACCATCGAGGTCAAACCCCAGCCACTAGTTGAAGTGCTAGGTCAGTTCAGATTAGATTTTTCCCCTCAAACTCCTTTTTTAATTATTATTATTATTATTTTAGCTGTATATATTAATTCATGATGGCTATTCATTTAGCAAACAAATTTCCTCTAAAATAACAATTTCACTTGCCTCTGTCTCATGCTTTAATTTCTAAAATAGATTACCAGGAATAGAAAGATTTTTTTTCATAGTAGCAGCAGTACAAAACCATTGCCAGAATAGTATTGGAAGCCATAAACATGTGTTTGTAAATGAAGAACTCTTCCCAAGGCTGAAACGTGCCTGCAGAAACTCCACCATGAGCATCCCCGGCTTAGCAAGTCTCTTGTAAAGTACCTGGGGAAGGGGTATGTCCATAGCATATACTTCAATGATTTCACTCTATTTATAGACATATAATTTATCCAGAGAGCACGAAAGAGTTAACAGCTTGTAGTTAAGTGCTTAATTAGCAACTGAAGAGTAAAGTCAGAAAAATTCAGTTCATTATTTGTCATGGATACAGAGTACTTTCACTTTGCCATGTAGGGTAATACATTGATATTAAGACTTTACACATTGGTGGTTCACAGGTCAAGATTAATCAGTTCTGACCTTGGAACACAACTCTTTATGAAGTAAAAGCTGAGTAAGGGAATCTGAAAGGAGAGTCCATATATTTCTGTAGAGCTCAGTCTGTTCGAATGGTTAAGATGTAATTGAACGGCAAAAATAACATTCCCTTTCAGAGGAAGAGTTAGAGCCTGTCGGAAAAAAGAGTAGTCAAATACAAGTCATTTTTCAGCGCAAGTAGCAGTAAGAATTCATCTCTAGCATCAGTGAGGTTGTTATAATTTTCTTTCTACTACAGCAGTTTCTCCTGCTTCAGATGTTCAGTATTTTATTTGAAAAAGGTACAAATAGCAAAATCTAAAATTGCCACAGTTTATTTACTGCCAAACAGAACACAACATTTGTTTCTGCACAACATCTTTGTTTACAGAAACTTTTTTTTTTTTTTTTTAAATCTACTTCATATGTTTTTTAGTAGCAAAATAGAGCATAACTTTATAATGGGTTGCTGCAGTCACCCTCACAGCATTAATCAGCAAACAAAGGAGCCTAAAGGTAAGGAGTGGTTTCTCTGTGTCTGAAGTGAGCTCTGTTTGGACTTCACAAGCAAGGTCATTAGAAAGCCGTCTCAGCTTTGTAGCTCTCAGTTTACAGATGTGTGTGTTAAAGCTGAAGAAGAACATCTTTGGTTTATGCCCTGACAGTGGCTGTTTGGTATTTCATTTATGTAGACGAGCTCTCTTTCAAGCTCCCATTTTCTTTATACCCATCTGAGCATCCTGTGCCTCTGCCCTACTGCTCCAACACAGCTTTCCTTCACAAGGGGAATTCCTCACTCACTACTTGTGGCTGATATCAGGTAATTTCATGCTGCTTGTTGGGCCTGGCACACCAGAGATTCTTAACTTGACAGTTCAGATAGTTTCTAGTTGTGAATCTGGAAACAATTACCGTGTAGAGTTCCATGCATTGTACTGGCGTGAGTGTGTGCTCCCTGGGTCCCTAGTGATGCTATTCACATTGTTGCACTCAGTCTTTATAATCATTTCAAAATTGTCCACAGTTTAGCCAATATTCACCTATTTCCACAGGTGTAGAAGCAGTTAAAAAAAAAAAAATTACAAAAAATCCTGATTCATGGCTTTGGAATTGCAAGACTGTATCTAAGCTACTTCTCATTCTCTCTGTTATTTTATATTGATGCTCCAGTCTAGAGAAGGGAGTCAGGAAGTGATGCCCCTCCTGGTTGCTGGCAGCCCTAGAGCATCCCAGCTGTGTGCCCTCCAGCAGCAGGCAGGATTTGCTCACAGGCACTGCAGGTCTCCAAGTTGCCCCAGCATGTAGTGAAGCTGGCAGCACCTGCACGGCCAAGGATGGTGTTCAGAGAAGTCTCCAGCATAGCTGCATCAATTTCAGTTTCATTCCTTATGCCTTTACAGGTTGCTTTGCATTTTTTACCCTGACAAGTACTGCTTAAGCCCAAACTGGTATTCCTATTGTCCTTTTGTAAATCCACTGGATCATTTGTGTTTGTGTGTGCTTATAACCTTGTGTTTGGAAAAGGAGCGCTGACCTTTGGCCTATGTCATTTGCTAGACTTCCTCTAAGCTTTGCCACAAGGTATTACATTAATGAGGTGGAACAATTTATTAATCTGTCATCTCTGAGCAAATGAGTTGCATTTGTTTTGAAGCCTTAATGTAGTGGTCATAGGTTAACTATCCTAGAAAGTCCCTTAGGCTTTTCTTTTTGGGGAGGAATAAACTATAGGGTCTTGCAGATTTACCATACATCATGGAAAAGAATGGGTAAAATCTATAATTAGTTTCAAAACTTTGTGAATTTTCCATAGGGTCCATAATTTACTGACGGTTTCTGTGCTGCAATGCATTGCACCTGCAGAGCTCTGTTCAGACCTCAGAGGAGATCCATCCAGTGCCACAGTTAGCAGGTCCATGATATATAGAGAAAATAGCTCCAGCAGATATAGATACCCAGATTGGAAAAGACCTCAAAGATCATCAAGTCCAACCACAGCCTAACCATAGTACCCTAACTCTTAACAACCCTCTGCTAAATCCTATCTCTGAGCACCACATCCAAACAGCTCTTAAACACATCCAGGGACGGTGACTCAACCACCTCCTTGGGGAGCCTATTCCAGTGCTTAACTACCCTTTCTGTAAAGAAGTGTTTCCTAACATACAACCTAAACTTACCTTGGCACAACTTGAGGCCATTTCCCCTCATCCTGTCACTTGTCACCAATGAGAAGAGACTTGCTCCGCTCTCTCTGTAAGCACCCTTCAGATACTGGAAGAGAACAATAACGTCTCCCCTCAGCCTCCTTTTCCCCCAGACTAAACAGCCCCAGCTTCCTCAACCTCTCCTCATAGGGTTGATTTTCCAAGCCCTTCTCGAGCCCCATTGCCCTTCTCTGGACCTGCTCCAGTACCTCTATGTCTTTTTTGTACTGAAGTGCCCAAAACTGAACACAGTACTTGAGGTGAGGCCTCGCCAATGCCGAGTACAGGGGCAGGATGACTTCCCTAGTCCTGCTCACCACACCATTCCTGAAACAAGCCAGGATGCCATTGGCCTTCTTGGCCACCTGGGCACACTGCTGGCTCATATTCAGCCCACTGTCCATCAGCACACCAAGGTCCCTTTCTGTCAGGCAGCTTTCTAGCCACACCTCCCCAAGCCTGTAGGATTGCCTGGGGTTGTTGTGACCAAAATGCAGGACCCAACACTTGGCCCTATTGAAACTCATGCCATTAACCTTGGACCATCGATCCAGTCTATCCAGGTCCCTCTGTAGTGCCCTTCTCCCCTCAGGCAGATCAATATTCCCTCCCAACATGGTGTTGTCTGCAAACATATTAAGAGTGCACTCAATCCCCTCATCAAGATCATCAATGAAGATGTTAAACAGAAGCAGTCCCAGCACTGAACCCTGGGGGATGCCGCTCATGACTGTCTGCCAACTGGATTCCACTCCATTGACCACAACTCTCTGGGCCCGGCCATCCAGCCAGCGCTTCACCCAGTGGAGCGTGCGCCCCCCCAGACCACACGCAGACAGCTTCTCTACCAGAATGTTATGGTGGACAGTGTCAAAGGCCTTACTGAAGTCCAGGTAGACCACATAGACAGCCTTACCCTCATCTATCAAGTGGGTCACCTTGTCATAGAATGAAATCAGGTTTGTCAGACAGGATCTACCATTCACAAACCCATGCTGACTAGGCCTGATCCCCTGGCTGACCTTCAGTTGGTCCATGATGGTTCCCGAGATTATCTGTTCCATAAACTTCCCGGATACTGAGGTGAGACTGATCGGCCTGTAGCTGCCAGGATCATCTTTCCAACCCTTTTTGAAGATGGGCGTCACATTCACCAGCCTCCAATCCACCGGGACGTCCCCAGTCAGCGATCAGTATTTTCAGACTTTGGACCTGTACTTAAGACAATTATTGAACTAGTTTTTTTTAACAGTATTTTTATATCCTTATGTACCCTTAACTGCAAATGTATTGTAATTCATATACAGGTACCTTCAGCATTGACTTTAGCTGCTTAGTATTAGTCACCCATTTATAAATAATCTCAAAAAGAACAGGGTTTGATTCTAACACGGAGTCAATGAATACAAAACAAGACAAGTCACCCTAATATACATTTAAATATTTATGCTGTGCTTAAGAGGATAATAATTACATGGTGGTGACTTGAAAACCCTATGAAGGGTTTTCATAGTTGAAAACTATGAAGGCATAGTTTGCTTCAACCTTATAGCAAATTCATTCAAATTCCATTCTCAGTATTTGATATCTTTTATAAAGAGTTCACATTTCTCAGTTTTTGAAGTCAGCTGTCTTATGTGACATTGCACTTTGTTTCTGAACTTCCAGTGTTCTCTTCCATTGTCCACCACACAGTTGCTTCCATTTAACATTTTCAGTTAGGATGTATGTAAAGAATAATTTGTTCTGAAAACACCTGCCACAAGTGTGTTCTGTTGCTCTCTACCACATGCCATTTGAACAATATGCTGTAATCCTGGATTAGTTTTCTCCCAGCAGACACTCTAAACTGCTGTATCCAGTCTAAACCTCATGTCCCACATGTTCTTGGCTTGCTGAATCTGCAGAGAAGTGTTGTCTGGCTGGCTCATGGCCCCTCATTGTATACTCCAGATGCAAACCACGTGTCAGATACTGCTCTTGGCAGGGAGACCTACACAGTCTGCTTGCTTAGGCACTATCAGTAGTCCTTACTTTTTAAACCTTTCATAATAGGTAATGAATATGATCATAATATTTCAAAACTCTGCACCCTCTGCTTCACTGTTTTCTGTGAAAAGCTAGCAGTAGACAACACTGGCAAGTTGAAATAGTAAGCATCCAGATAGCAGAAACCTTAGTGGAGATCTTTCTTCTGTTTGTCCTGTGTTTCCAAAAATCACCTAAGATTTTGTCTTCTGAACTTCTGCCTGTTTTAGCTTTCTTTTAATTTAGAACTACTCCTTTCCTGTTGCCTTTTGGTAAGTTTTTCCTCGGCCAGCTTTTACCTCTTGTTGTAGTGAGGTGCTGTGAGGCAGCAGCCCACCTAGAAGAGTGGATTCCATGGGGAATTATGCTCCTTAATGTCTACAGATTTTCTCATTTGGAGAGGTGATTATCCTATAATAGCCTCTGATGACCTGACATTTGCCATTCCTTGGCCTTGCTGTAGGAATCACAGTTAATAGCACAGCAAATTATATGGCATAATTTTACAATCTCAGTCACTCCTTTAAAACCAAATGCCTTGTGCAGCTGGAGGCTGACACACAGCCTCATTTGTCACACGGTGCAATGGAACTCCTGCTTTCAGATTTGCATTTTGGAAAATAAATATAAGGATCTCCACCTTGACTAGATATATAAACCTGCCTGGCTCTCTCAGAGCTGCTGTAGCAAGTCCATAACATGGGATGATAAAGGCCAAAGCTTTACCTGGAATTGAAGGGGAAAAAAAAAAAAAAGTAACAGGCCTCCAGCTTGAGCCTGTATGTAAAAATGTAAAAGTTGTCTGAGGACTCAGTGCAATGCAAACAGATTGATTAATTCCTGAGTACAGTTGCCTGAATAGCAGATTACTTGCATTTAAGATATATAATGCAAATAAGTGTATCTTAAATTAAGAGTACTCCCTATCACATTTAGGGCAGAGAGAAAGTCTTAAGTTACTACTGATGCCACTATTCTACTGTGGTTAAAATATGGCTTTTGATTAGTAAACAGATGGATTTTGATCTGCATCATGAGCCTGAAAGAAGTGCCTATTCTTGAAGCAATTTGTATTTTCAGAATCAAACTACCAAACGGTAACAGATGTGAATACATTGAGCTGTCAGGAGCTTAATGGGGTAAAACTGAGATCACTAACCAGTTCTGGAGAAGGGTTAAGGGGATCCCTTTTTGAAAGCTAATTATTTAGGACAGCACACCTGTCATTAGGTAGCAGAAGATATCAAAAATTAGCCATCGTCTTGCATGAATTGTCATTCTGCCACATGTGGCTGAAGTGGTAGACTGAGCTACAGCGCAAAATTAATTGAGCTTTCAAATCTGGAGAAGGTGAGAGAAAAAAGTTGATCTGGGGTTATTACAAACAGTTGAAATCACCAGCACAGCATGTATTCCATTGCTACGAGACATGTATTTTTAATTCTTAACATTATAAAGATGTTTAGAGATTGTCTTTCTTGAGACCTTCATCACATGGCACTTTGTGTGGCTGCACAGAGAGGATGCACAGCTCCAACTCTGAGCTCCTGGGTTGTGTGGCATTGGCATGGAGCCTTCTAGAGAGGCACGTGGCTGTGAGAAGATCCATCTCTGTGAGTCAGAACTCACTTGAAAGAAAAATTGAGTTAAAAGTTGTTCCTAAGAAAACGCTATTTCTGATCAATTTGCCTCCATCAGACCCGCATGTCCCCAGCAGCACAGTGCCCTGTGCCAGCACTGCTGGTGATGCGCACTCAGCATTTCTGTGTGCACAGTTTTATTCATGCCATTCTCACCATTCTCGATCCCCTGCTGCATGTGGAGATTTTAGACACAAATGCCTAAAGCAGCACCATGGCTGGCTGCCAGCGATGGCATGGAGAGAAAAACCTTCCCCACTGCTCTGCAGCAGCCACAAAGGATTCACATTCCTGACACCAGGACTCCTCCCTAGGAGGGTAGGTTTATGTCATGCTGCATTTCTTTCAGAAGATGTGACTGGATGTAGATCTGCTTCCATAGGGGCTTTTTATCATTTAGCATCCTACTGATATCTGGTTTTCCTCTCCACAGGAAGCCTGCCCCAAACTGACTGTAAATTGCCAGGCAGAAGTCTTTGATTACTTACCAATTATCTCTTTTCCTTTCAACACATAAAACTCTCTGTATGAGGTAACTCCTGGAAATTCAGCGTAAACAGTAACATTTAAATCAGTATTCTGGAAGGTTGGTTGCCTGTTACTTACCTTGAACAGAAAATATCTTCCGTGATTCTTCTCTGTTCTTTTGTTTTCCATGTAAACACAAACCTGATGTGAGAGCTTGATTAGTGGCTTATTTTGTACATTTGCTGTTACATGTCTAATGTAAAAACATTCTTGGTAAGCTTCTTACTTAGACTTGACCAGTTATTTTGGTAAGAAGAAAACTCATCAGCCTGAGGTAGAGGGGGGCTCTCACTTCTTACCTTGAGCTCAGTGAAACACATCTTTTCAGTGACTCTTGGGTTTTTTTTTCCTTGGAAAATGCTGGGAAGCAATGGAATAATTGTGATCTACGTCAGCATGGCACCCAGTGTTGGCACTACTGCTCACTCCTGGTTCTGTGCCCTCAACAATGGCACCCAGCTCAGCTGGGTGATGATATCATGGAGACCACATTTCTCCAGTAGTTTTCAGCGCTGGAGCAAACAGTGAACAGTTCTGCACTTTATACTTTCGCAGAACACTGCTCCATAAACTATTGCTGAGTTTTAATGGATTCTGAAGTTCCTGCCTTGTATTGAATTGAGGACTTTTTGGCTTTTAACTTCATGTTATTGTACTCGTTCCTTCCCAGAGGGAAGTGCCCCACATACGGAGTCAGACACAGAATTAGACTCTACCTTCCCCTGTGAAAATGCTGCAAAGTTTCTCTTTTATTTTGTTCTACTTTTGTTAAACCTACACAGGGAATTTTAACTCTAAAATAAGTTTTACTGACTCCTCCAATCCCAAAGCAGACTCATGTGTGTGTATACATACACACATACATATATATAGATAAGTGATCATTAGCTAATTCTATTACAGTTACTGTTAAAGAGCTGGGTGCTCTCTAACATTGCTCTACACAGCTATCACTGCTGTGGGATGGCTCTGTGCCATTGCAGATCACACTTCTTAAGCGTAAAACAGTTCTATTAGTTCTTTATTCTTTTTTCATTCATTATTTTACAACAAAAAGAAAACCTTTCCTGTAAGAATCTCTTGAAGTAAATGTGTTATAGGAATTATTACTAATGGATACTTCTTCACTCAGTCAGTAGATAATTGCATTAAGTTGTCTTTACCTGATCTGAAAATGATGTTAAACCCAACAATCACATCACTGCCCAAATGGCATAAATCACTTATGGACTAAGATGTTCTCCTCTTCCCCAACCCCCCCCGGAAGGGGAGGTGTTACCCCCACCACCTGTCCCTCCAGCTGTCAGCATCCAGAGTCCATTCATCACAAATGTGCAGCTCTTTGAATTAGGCACTACACGGTGTGTTTGCTGGAGACTATCAAACAGAGCAGCAAAATGCCCTCTGTGCTGCTGGTGGCTGGGCAATGGGTCCTGCTGGTCCCTGCCCTGTCTGGACACAAAGGCAAAAGCTTGAATGTTTCATGTGGGTTTTGTTTTTCCTTAGAAGAGTCACAAAAGATTACAGGTGAAAACAAGGGAAAGTGGATTCCTTCTCTTCAATGATTTGTTTTTATTTTCATTGTTGTTTTTATTTGTAGGGCAGTTAAAGTGCACTGAATAGTTAGCAGATCATTTGTCTTTTATTTAATCTGCAAGAGAAGTAAAGCAAGTTGCCTGTATGTGAAGTGAAAAGTACAGAGTAATGCTAGCAAGCACCTTGGGGGCAGAATGAACCAAAGGACAGTCCAGCAGTGTTCCCACTGTGGTGCACAAGAGCCACTTGCTAGGACGCTGTTCTGCAGGTGATGGCAGCGGGGAGGCAGCTGCTCACCATGAGCCTTGGGCTCCCCAGCGGGCAGTGCAAGGCTTGGGCTGCAGCTCTGTGCCTGCCCCTTTGGTGCAATGCTTGCAGAGTGGCAGAAGGCTTCATGTATCCACCCCTTGGTTTGCAGATGAGAAAACTACAGAATGCAGGAGAGGTGTTTATTTAAATGAAAGGCATCTGCAATAATCCAACCAAAATGTCACTTGTCACCATCTGTCAGTTGTTTGCACGCTCACAGTGTGACCATAGCACAGGGACCCGCACGCCTCAGTTCTGTGGGCTCCAGATTCACAGTAATCCAGCACCAGCCCTGAGCAGCCTCAGAGCCGTGTCTGTGTGTGCAAGTGCATGTTTTTGTGTCCGTATGCACATTAGTGTGCTTACGCATGTGCACATTCTCTCACCAGGTGGCTGCTTTCCACAGCAGTGGGGACAAGGGCATTGCTCAGCAGGGGGCAAAGCAAAACGAGGTGTACTGCAGCCCAGACAGGCCGAGCAACAGAGCAGGAGCAGGAGCCAGCTAAGCAGAAATATTGGCCTACATTTTTTTTTTCTCCTCCTGGTGGAAGGCATGTGAGTTTCTATGGCAACTTGTGTTTTCTGTTCCGTCAGGCCTACTGACTCATTTCTGGGGGAGCTGTGCAGCCAAGGAAGATTTTTTTCTATCCCTGCCAAGCCAAGTGGCTTCTTTTCTGCAGCCCATTGCTCTCACCCATCTGATTGGCATTTGAATCTGGCACGGCTATTCAGAATCACTTTAGGGCAGCAACAAATGACAGTGAAATGCTACAGCATCTTCCTGCTTGGAGATCCACTGCAAAGCAGTTGGGCCCGCCTGCTTCAGGGGATGCCAGCCCTACCTGCAGGCCTTCAGGGACCGGCTGTGAGGCATGAGCTGGTGAGAGCACCATGAAGGGGCACAGCTGTGCCCCAGCTGCTGCCCCCATCCCTCCTGGGTGCTGGAGCCTCAGCACCCCACACCTCTGTGGCCAGAGGCTTCTTTTTGAACCTGCCAGTCCATTTCACCTTTAACTGACACACTCGGCCAGGAGCCTTGCTACATCCCAAAGGGTTTCCCCCACATGGACCAGTGTCCATTGCTAAAATAATTGGTCTGTGGCACTGTGGTGACATCTTCATTGCCCTGGATCAAATGTTCCATGGGAACAGATCTCCTACAATCTCACCTGATCACTCTGTTTGTTATAATTGGGAAGCTGCCATGGATGACCAGGCTGGATTTTGCAGGAGTGTCTGGAGATGCTGTACCACTATTCCCTGGAATAGCGGGATGGGGTTTGCATCTGCTTCTCCAGGCTCTGCAGAAAATTGCAGCTCTGACATCCCAGAGAAGATGGTGAACGCTCACACAACCAGCAATTTTTTGGAAGGCTAATCACAAACATATGGTTCACTTTAAGGGAGATTATCTTCACAAAATGCAGCCTTCCTTTAGCTTTACAAGGTCACAGCAGCTCTGCAGTTAAGCGGTAAGCAGAAAGAATACGTTCACGCAGCATGACCTTGGTCAATCAGTTAATCTTTCTCTATTCTGTTTTCTCCAGCAATATAAAAATCTATCCATACACGCTGCAAATTGCCTGGAGATCTCGGGATAAAAGGTGCATCATAAGCAGAGTATCAATTATTTAAGCCCTGATTGTCTGCTTGGTATGGGAGGGAATACAGATGAATTAACTATCTGTTATTATCTGTTTATTTATATCTAGTTGCTGTCTGTGTTGATTGCAGCCCTGTGGCTCACAGTGCACGGGGTAGGTTGGAGGCTGCAGGCAGGGTATGTTGCTTTTCCTTGTGGTTCATGACACTGAGACTGAGAAACAACAGTGAGAATTAATACTACAGAGAGTACGGACATTTCAAAAGACTCATGTTAGCATTTTGTGCAGAGTTTCTTATTAATTACACTGCAAGGGGGAAGAGAGGTAGGATGCAGTCAGCACTGAGCATCACTGTGTGCTGCCAGTAATGTAATGTTGGTTCTTGAGGTTTTGTGGGGAAACCTCATGTAAAATTGCTCACAGATTGGCTTTGGGTTGTTAGATTAAGCTGTGCTGCACAGTGTAAAACATTGATTTTTAGATTTTAGAATGCTGAATAATGTATGTGCTGATGGCCTGAACTGGATTGTGGTGGTTGGAGAGCTTTGGCCCTTGTCAGAGCAGCCCCAGACAATGACTGCTTTAAGAAAGAGGCAAACTTTGAGTTCTTTAGCGGTCCAGTGTCTGATTTTAAAAGGAAAATCTCTTCTTACAGTGTTTTATGTCACTGAGATTTCATTTTATAGTGTATCACAATGCAATCCTACCATAAGAACGAAGGATGCTTTTTAGAGCTGTTGTTCCTTCAAACCCACTTTTGCCATCACTCTCTTTTCATGTAGCTGCATGTTATGGGTATACAAATGTTCAGTACAAGCACAAGTACATGTAGACAGAAAGGGAACACTGTATTTTTCTGAACCATGCAGGTGTTATCATAAATCTAAATAAAATCCTTTTTCAAAACTTCAGTCAAATTGATCCAATTTGAGCCCTTCAGAAACTTCTATTTTCATACACAGATACTACAGAATGTATTTAAAGATAAAGTAGCATGTTGGTACGTAACTTCAGCAGCAGTGTTGGCACTGTCATTGTGCAGGCTGCCTGAGGAGCTCAGTGCACTCCTGCATGGATTTAAGCCCCGTGCAGACACTGATGCCGAGTGTGTAATTTCTGTAATGACTTCATCACATTTCTCATACTCTTCCCCTTCACTGACTGCTGCAGGGTCCCAGGCCGTGTTGATTCTCCTCCCCTTCTGGGTCAAAAATTGGTTAAATCATCAAAAGCACAAAATATCTATTAAGGGCTATTTGCTGAGTCCTCCATTCACATGGATTTGCAGGGAGCAGCAGATATTTTCCTCCCTCTTTCTCCAGGCTGGTTCCTGCTTCCCCCGGAGGTCACTGCCTCCCCAGGGGCCCAGGGCTGTGTGCACAGCGCTGCACTGAGCAGCTCCCCATGCTGCCATTCAGCACCGCTATAATAATCTCACCTAAATACGGCAGCTTCCATCCATCAAATGATTGACCCTAGATAGGAAAAAACCCTGTAATTGTCACTGCACAATGCTGGCTAGCAAACCGGTCTTTGCACTGGCCTTTTCCAAGGCGGCGCATTATGCTCACACAATAAGCTATTGACACCGTGTCAGGGGTTGACATTTATGGTGGGGTTATTGACAATGACTGTTTGGGGCTGGAGATGGATGGCTGCTGCTGTGCTCCCCCTGCCGCAGAGCTGCCCGCCCCGGCAAGCGCAGCACGTCGGGCACTGAGCGGGGCCGGGCCGAGCTGGGCGGGGAGCAGCGGTACCTGCTGTGAGCAGCACGTGCTGCACGGGGAAGGGGGGGTCGGCGTCCCCAGGGTGTTTAGGAGCCGTGGAAATGCGGCACTGAGGGACACGGCCGGCAGCATGGAGGGATGGGCTGGGCTTCCCCAGCTTTAATGATGCTGTGATTCCGTGACCCTCTTTTGACTGGGCTGGTTTTATTTTAATTGCGGCCCTATGGCTGCGTTTCCCATTAGGGACAGGGACCAATAGGATGAATGCAGATCTCTCCAGTGCTGCATATAAGCAGAGCAGCCTCTAGACGGAAACAGCTCCTCTCCATCAGCGTTCACAGTGTCAGTAGGTGCCTTTTTCTCTGCACGGAGGAATTCAGTGCCGCATCTTTGCTCCATGTGCACTTCCATGTCAGCCGCCATTGTGTCAGACAGCCCCTCTGCTGCCGTCTGTCGCACGGCAACAAAATGTAACGGGATATCGGTGGGAAGGTTCAATTCTGCTCCCATTGCTCCGTCATCCGCCTACCGACGGCGCAGGGCAACAGAACGAAACGGGAGGCGTTACTTTCGGAGCGTTCCTCGGACACACACACACACACACACACACACACACACACACACACACACACACAACGGCGCTGCGCCGCTCCGCCTCCTGTCACCGCGCCGCGCTGCTGTGGCGCCCCGGAGCGGCCGGGAGGCTGCACTGCACCGCGGGCAGCGGGAGCCGCGGCGCTGCGGGTACTGCCGAGGGGAGCGGGGAGATGCCGCAGGTCGGGGCGGGACGGCGCGCGGTTCTCCGCTTCGGGACGGGAAGCTCCGGGAGCGCGGCGGCTGGTGGCGGCGGTCCTCCTGCTGACAGCCGGGACTGCCCGGATCCGGCGTCATTAACGCCGTGAACGGAATGATGGTAGGAAAAGTCGGTGTGTTTCTGTCGAGGACTCGTCATTTCCACCCGTGGGATTTGCTTTGTTTTGTTTTTAATTCAACACAAATCTCAGAGTGAAAATACTGAGTTAAACTCCACCTTGCACGTGAGCGGGGTGTGATTTCTTACCCACCGCAAATTCTGAAGAAGATGACAGAATCACACTATCGCTTCTGCTCAGCCCCATTTCCAGCACTGCACAGCCCTGCGTTCCTCCAGCCTGCTGTGACCGTGCGAGCTGCTCTGCTCAGCACCGGGCAGCTGCGTGCTGCACGTGGAGCTGTGCTGAGCCGGGGCTGAGTCGTAGGGTCTGGAGTGCCAGCAGAGCGGCTGAGCGCCGTGGGCGGTGCTGAGCGCGGCTGGACAGCCGGCAGCTACGGGGCAGAAAGCAGCACCGCTAGAGCAGAAAGAGCAGAGAACCTGAGGATGTGAGCGCTCCCCTCGTGTGGCACAAAGGCCGTATCGGAGCTGCTCAGGTAGTTTCATTCAAAGTTCATAAAGAGCAGGAATAGTGAAAATGTTTTAACTTTGGAAAGTGATGCAGCTGGGGCTTTAAAAGACATTTAATGAGCTTACATTATCCAAGTTGCTCTAAAACCAGCTGCGATTCAACTTAAGTAAAAATCTTTCCGGCTGGGATGTGACTTAGTATCTTTGTAGTAAAAAGCTCCCATTTAGGCACTGCTTTACCTACTAACAGCACAGCTTGGACACAGTGTTCTACAGAGCTTCTGTCTGATGTGGAATCCTGTGACACAGCCGGGAGGCCCAGCAGACAGTGCACACAGGGGAGCACAGTGCGGCCCAGTGGCTGTTCCCTGCCTGCAGGTGCCCACAGCACCTGGTGTCAGCACTGCGGGCCCCACAGCCGCTCCCGCAGCCCCAATCTGATCCAGGCAACTCCTGGTGCAGCAGTGGGTTCTGAGTGGGAAAGGCTGCGTGAGTGCTGCGAGGAGTGAGCGTATCAAAGCTCACGTGATGCACAGCTCAGAAGATGGTCTGTGGAAGGAGCTGTTGGCTGCGTAGGTGGGAAGGACCAAGGCAGAGTAACAGGAGGAAGGAGACTGTCAGGTCTGCAGCTGTGCTGCAGTTGCTCCCCCAGATTTGCACAGCATATCCCTGGTACAAGGTGTGATGTCCAGGTTATGAGGTGGTTGGATATATGTAAAGAAATCTAAAGCCACTGAAACAATCCTGGAGTGCCACAGGTCTCGCTGTATGAGCCTTGGTTCTCCCTCTGGGAAGCTCTGTCAGCCTGCAGGTGCTCCATGGGAGCCATGAAGCCCAGGCAGCACCCAGGGGACCATTCAGCCTGTGGGGAAAAACTGGTTTGACCTTACAGCAAACCACCATCCTCAGCCCTGACAGTGTGAGTGCTCTGCAGCACTGTGTGTACAGCCCTGCATCCTCTGTGTGTGCCTGGGGCATAATGGGGTGAAACCGTTCCTCTTGTTGCTTTTAGCACATGTACAAGGTTTTAAAAATTCTCCCCAGTGTTCACAAAGACAGTCCAAATAATCCAAGTGTTCTGGTTTATTGCTGTCCCTAATAACAGGGTCAAATGATTCATTAAAACCTTTCAGTGCAATCCTCCAGCAGCAGATGAATACCCAGCTGATGGGGTTTGGCTGTGCTCCCACTGCTGCACTGGGCAGTTCCGAAAGCTCGCAGTGAGAGACTTCAATCAGGAAATGTCACCACATTATGAATGCTTAATGGCGCTGATTTGTGCCTTCAGCTGCCAAAGCTGGGAGCTGGCTCAGCATCCAGGAGCCTTCTGAGCTCAAGGTTCAGAACAAATAACTCCTTGGGGTCAGTGTGTTGCAAGAGATGTTCCCAGGCAGCCTGCAGTGCTGCCTCAGAAGTCAGGGTGAGTTTGGTGACAGTGCTGTGATCCCTAATGAGAACTGGGCCCCTTTACCTTCTGTAAACCCATATGGTTTGTAGGGTTACGCATGGTAGGAAGAGAGCAGTGGTTGGAGGAATCTGTGGTCTGTTATTCTTACAACTGCTGCAGACTGCAGCCCGCACCTCCAGCTACTCCTGCCACAAATGCACGTCCCAGCTGGGGCTTTCCTCCCAGGCAGCCAAAAGCACCTTTTGTTCTGCTGTCCTGTCTGAATGTGCTGCTTGCTCAAGTGCCAGACTGGTGAGGTACTGGCACAGGCTGCCCAGGCAGTGGTGGGATCACACCCCTGGAAGTGTTCTGAACCAAGGGTATGTGGCACTGAGGGACATGGCCACGGGTGGGTTGGGCCTGATGATCTTAGATGTCTTTTCCAACCTTAATGACTCTACGATCGTATGACCGTACTGGTGTAAGGTCACAGCACTGCAGCTGTGCTCTGAGCTGGGCTGGGGGACAGAGGGTTGTCTGCAGATACAGCTCCATTCATTGCAGGAGCTGTGGGGTGACTGGAGCAGAACGGAGGACTGAGCTGTGCAGCACACATCCCTCCAGCTGCACCAGGTGAGCTCGGCCAGCACCGCAGCTGTCAGTGCTCACAGCAATGGGGTGTCCAAGGGCTGTTAGGCACCATAAGTTCACCTGGGAGAGGCGACCCACAGCTCCAGGAGCATCATCAGGGATTCCCACACTGAGCTTTGCTCTCTTAGCATCCTGCAGGACAGCCTTGGGTTGGTAAATCAAAGTTCTTTACATAGAAGGAAAAATATCTTCTGCAAATGATGGTTTTCCTATCCCATCCCTTCCATTGTGTTTGCTGATTCATTTTATTTTCTTTCACTTCGGTACTTTTTCCCAGCTCCAAAATGAAGTCAGTGACAAGCAGATACAAGATACTTGATATGGAAAGACCCAACGTGGTGGCAAAGTTCAGTTGAGGTTTGTAAGGTGCTGAGAAAAGGGTCCCATGAAGGCCGACAGACCCCAGCGGTGCCCGCAATCAGTGCTCTGGGCTGTCTCCTTACCGGTACCACGGCAGAGCGGGCACTACTCGCTGTGTCTCCCCACGTTCCCCCCCATCCCGGCGGTTCCCCCGGAAGGGCTCAGGGCTGACACCCCCCCGGCCGGGACGCGGCTCGCGCGGCGGCGGGAGGAGCGCGGTGCCGGGGCTGGCCCTGACCGAGCTTCTCCTTATAGAAAGCGACTGCAACGAGCCCCAGAGCCGCGGGGTTTGCGAGAGTCCTCTGGACATCCCCGAGTCCGCTCCCACCAGGTTTCCTACAGCCGCGGGTTTCACGCTCTGCAGCCGATTCCATCGCGAACGCGTCTAACGAACGATGGTACATTCTTAACCGTAGGGCACGCTGAGGCGAACCCACGCGGCCTTAGGAACGCGAGCGGGACTTGCAGCCACGTGCTCGCAGTGCCGCACCGCGCCCGCAGCCCCCGCCCGCTCCTTTCGCTTTTCCTTCCCTCCCGCGGGGTCCCGGCCCCGCCCGGCGCAACGCGGCGCCTTTAAGGCGGGCGGCGGCGGCGCGGGGCGCCCATGTGGAGGTGCTCCATGCCTTGTTGTCCTCCGCGCCCATTGGCCCGCACGGCGCTGACAGCTCGCGCGGCGCCGCCAGCGCACTGCGGGGGGAGGGCGGCCCGCAAAGCGCGGCGCGGAGCCCGGCCCGGAGCGGCGCCTTCCTCGGGGCCGCCGGCGCCGCGCCCCGGCCTCGGCGCTCGCCCACGCCGGCCCCCGCCCCGAGCGGCCAACGGGGCGCTCCGCCCGCCCCCGCCCCGCCCCGCTCCGCCCCGTCCCGCCCCGCCTCGCTCCTCCCGCCCCGTCCGCTCGGGGCCCCGCTCCGCGCCGCGTTTTCGCTCCGTCCGCCGCGTAGTAGCGGGGCCGCGCCAGCGCCCGCCTGTTGTGTTTCTGTTGCCGCCCGCCATCTTGTCGCCAGCGCTGCTGCTGCTCCTGCTGCCGCCGCCGCCGCCGCCGTCGGGACGAGCCGCGGGGCGGGGCGGCGCGGGCGGGAGAGGCGGCGGGCGGCAGCCGGGGGGCCCCGCGCCATGAGCATCGAGACGCTGCTGGAGGCGGCCCGCTTCCTCGAGTGGCAGGCGCAGCAGCAGCAGCAGAGCGCACGTGGTGAGAGCGACGGCGACGGCGGGGGGGGCCGGGCGGGCGAGGGTCGGAGCGGCGCGGAACGAGGACGTGGGTGGGGGGCACGGGGGGCGCGGGGGGGAACGCGGGGCCGCCCCCGCCCCGCCGCGCGAGGACACGCAGGGAGCGCGGCGGCGCGCCCCGGTGGGAGGGGCGGGGTGGGTGACGTGATCGGCCCCGCCCTCCTTCCACGTGCGCGGTGCCGCGCCACGCCCCGGTTTCCCGCGGGGAGCGGCGGCCGCCCCGCCCCAGCGCAACGCGGCCCAACGCAACGCGGCCGTTCGGGCGGGGCGGCCGCAGCTTCACCCCCCGGGTGCCCCCCGAGCAGGAGCCGCGCTTTGTTCGGCCGTGACTCATCATCGGCGCGGGGCGATGCGGCAGAAAGGCCGTTGGTGCGTTGTCACCGCGCCGCCGGCGGCCCCGCTCTAATGCCGTGCACACACACACACACACACACACACAGATCCAGAGCTCCTTTGTCTGTGTTATTTGTAAACTCCAGAGACGATGGACGAGAATTAGAGGGTGTCTTGTGCTTCCGAATTGAGGTTAACATTGTATAATCGAAGAAAAGCACTATATGCGCTAGAAAATATAGCCACAAGCAACTAATACTTGTTTTCTAATTATTTTCCCCATATATACATATATTCCTCTGCTGTGCTCTCTGCTTTGCTCCTGCCTGTGTTGATAAACCTTTTGTTTGCATCAAACTTCGCAGCACGGGCAGTGATCCAGCAGTGCACAGGGTTTGTGTCCCATCCCGTGTCACTGCTGGTGGCACACACTGGGCTGGGTGGGATGTCCTTTGCCGTGTGTGCTTGGGGCATTCCCATTGGTGCGGCCCAAAACAGCCCTTAGAGATGCTGAAACATGCACTCATGCACTCAGGGGTGTCTTTCTCTTCTTCACTGCTCCCTGTGCCTGGGTTGCTGTCTGATTTGCAGCATGGGCTGTGCTTGAAGTTCAGAGGCTGCTCCCCTGGTTGCTGGTGCTGTGGGGATGGCAGCAGTGCCATAGTGGCTGTGGGCAAGTCCTGGGTTGCCTCATGCATCTGCAGAGCACTGGGTAATTCATGACGTCTCCAGACCAATCCCCGAGTGTTTGTGCAGCACCAAATACTCTCACTTTTCCCAGTGCAGCACAAAGCATGCCCTGGTTCTGCTGACCATGCACACTGCTGTGGTCACGTTGCAGGAGCACCCTGCAGGCCCAGCACGGCTGCAGGCCTGGCTGAGGTATGGGATAACCTCTCATCCGTTTGCAGTGAGCCACGCAAATCTAGATCATGCTGTGCATTTTGGATGAGGATGGTGTGTTTAGTGCCCATGGGAGATGCTGTAGGTTCAGAGTTTGGTTATGGAGATGGGCAGAGCTGTGGCGATGTTGTAACCTGTGGGAGGACGTGGTCAGCTTTGGCTCCTCCATAGGGGAGACCAGGCATGGAACCTGGAGGAAAGTCAGCCCTGAGGAACTGTGGCACTGCAGCTGCAGGGACAGCTGTGCAGGCACAGAGCTGGTGTGGGTAATAGTGCTGGTACTGCTGAGGGGTGATGGGTGAAGACTTCTGACTTCTGCACACATGGATCTTGACTGGCGAGCAGATATTGTTCAACTTTTCTCAGTTATGGAAATAGGATTTTGAAGGGTAGTTTTCTATTTCCCTTCATTGCACCAAAGAGAGCTGGTGGGTGTGAGCATCCCATCACAACAGCTGCACAGCCCTGGCATAAAAGCCCAGCAGTGCACTGTCCTGCTCATGGGAACCCAGAAATGTTACATGAGCTTCAGACTATCAAGACCCTGTGATTAACGCAGGGGTCTGGTTCTGCCATGGCTCAGTGTGTGGCACAAAGTCACCCAGCCCATATCTGCTTTGGCTGCAGTTGGTGCAGTGCCAGCAGTGTTCTGCCCAGCTCCTTGCTCAGCACTCCACTCACACCTGTAAGGCTTAAGTCAGGTCCCAGCGCTCTGCTCTGTGGGCACAGCAGGCACGTGGGCTCTGTTTCCTCTCAAGAACCTGCGTTTCCCACTCTTTCCTGCCTGGCACTCTGGAAGCATGCCGCTGTTCTGTTGCTGCAGACTCTGGTGCCATCCCAGGCTTGGGAGGGGAGGCAGTGGTTCTTCACAGTTTCTTTTGTGTGCCCTGTAGAAGATGGGACTGGGTTGTGGCTGCCCTCACTGCCATGTCTTGCTTTGACCACGAAAACTGTTAAGCTTGAAAAGAACTGCTGATCAGAATACATGACTTACTGCTTCTTAAAAGTGCTTGTGCCTGGCAGAAAAGCCCAAAGGCAGCACCTTGCATCAGCAGAGCCCAGTGACCGCACACCCAAGTGAAGCTCTGCAGATGGCGGAGCAGCCTCAGTTGGTGCAGAGCTGTCCATGGAGCTCCGTGCAGCCGGTGGGAGGGCACCATGGGCCCTGGTGGCCGAGGTGGGATTGGTTTTCTGGCAGTCCTGATCCATTTTCTTTTCCCCTGCTAAGTACCTCATTTCTTTCTTGTCTCATCTAAGAGATGTAACTGAAGTGCAGCTGTGTGGACCCACTGAGACTGAGTGGGTTTCGATTAAGCATGGGAATAACAAACTTAAGCATGATATCAGTTGTCCACGGAGGTGTGAACAGTTGCTTTGAGAATCATCTGTGTTATTTAGGGATGGTTGCTTCTTGTTGGAGGCTTAGAATGCAAACTGTGAGGTTTCTTGACACCTTCCCAACCCTCCCATGTTTCTCCATGGCTTTATTGGAGGGGAGGGATCCCCATGGCAGGAGCACAGTGCGTTCGTGGCCTTACGCCTCTCACCAGGCAACAGGGGCATCTCATTGATACTCTGGTTTGTCTCAGGTTTGAATGCTGGGGTCACTGTGGTTTCTGGGGGCTGCAGATCGGCCCATCCCACTGATGTCAGTGTTGGTTGGTGCTACAGAGGCACGGTTTACATGAAGGCTGGTTTTGCTTTGTTCTTGCTGATAGGACATAAATGTGTCATAGTCATCTGGCTGAGAAAATGGAGACTCGAATTGTTGTTGTTCACAGTGAATGGTGACACCTGCAGAGAAGGTGTGGGAAGTGTGCATGACATCAGTGAGGCGACTCAGCATGGGGGGGGGCCTGGAGGTGTTTAATACTGGGACACAGAGGGCAGGAGGGCGGCTCAGTGCTTCCAGCGTTGTGCCGGCAGCCCTGGGACCCCATCGGAAAGCGTTTCCCATCCTTTGTCCCCACTGCACTCCTAACATACGGCTTTCCCTTTCTATACGGACGCAGTGTCTGTGTTAGGACGGCGGGGCACCGTGGCACGGGCTGACAGCCGGGCTGGGTTCCCGGTGAGCAGCAGTTGGTGGGACTGGGGATGGTTTGGGGCTCGTGAGGGGGTGCGGAGGGCAGCAGAGCTGGGCAGTGCTGTGTGCTGCCATCAGAGCCGGGCAGTGCTGTGTGCTGCCATCAGAGCCGGGCAGTGCTGTGTGCTGTGTGCTGCCATCAGAGCCGGGCAGTGCTGTGTGCTGTGTGCTGCCATCAGAGCCGGGCAGTGCTGTGTGCTGCCATCAGAGCCGGGCAGTGCTGTGTGCTGTGTGCTGCCATCAGAGCCGGGCAGTGCTGTGTGCTGCCATCAGAGCCGGGCAGTGCTGTGTGCTGCCATCAGAGCCGGGCAGTGCTGTGTGCTGCCGGCAGAGCCGGGCAGTGCTGTGTGCTGCCATCAGAGCCGGGCAGTGCTGTGTGCTGTGTGCTGCCATCAGAGCCGGGCACTGCTGTGTGCTGCCATCAGAGCCGGGCAGTGCTGTGTGCTGTGTGCTGCCATCAGAGCCGGGCAGTGCAGTGTGCTGCCATCAGAGCCGGGCAGTGCTGTGTGCTGTGTGCTGCCATCAGAGCCGGGCAGTGCTGTGCGGGCGCTGCTGACGTCACGTGCAGATCGAGGCGTGCAGATGGGGCTCGCGCCGTGCCGGCACTCCGGCTGGTTTCCAGGCACCGGGAAGCACCGCGGCTGTTCCTGCCGGATCCTCTTATGTCAGCAACATTCGGATGACTCAGCCCTGATTCAGACTGCGCTTTCCCTGTGCTGTGCACGGCCTCCCCCTTGCAAGTGCAGCCCAGAGCAGCCTCTGCTATGTGCAGGAATGAGGAAGCAGCGCCTCGTTTATTTGATAATGAGCAATCGGAGGCTTCTTGCTATTCCATGTCGTGATGGGGAACCAGAGCTCTCCGTCTCCCCTGCTCTCTGCTGCCCATCCCCTGCTTGGCCGGGGAGGCCCCCACAGAAGCCCTTTCAGCAATGATGTGCTGCTGTCCCCCCCGAGGTGTGCGCTGCAGCTGAGCTGGAGCACTGCCTGGCAAACAGTGGGACGGGCACTGCTGGGCAGCTGGACTCGGGTCTGTTCTTGACCCTTCTCAGCACGGTCTATGAGCTTTTCATCCTGACTTCTGCCACTGCTTTGAGGTCCAGACAGCAACTCTGCCTCATAGAAGCTTAACTGGGAGCATTCACTGTTAGAAGTGCAGAGCATCTGCAGCTGATGGCAGAGATAGTCAGGAGCCCAAAGGACATTTGGGCCCCTCCTAAAGGAATCGGTGACAGTCAGCATTGTGGCTCTGCCTGCACTCAGCTGTTGGTGGTGGTAAGGTGCTCTAAGAACATCTGACCATCTCTGAGCAGACTCAGGGAAGCTGCTTGATTTTGCAGAGGCGCTGCCGCTGATAAATTACAAATATTGATTATGTCCCCAGTGCAAAATAGGAGCATTAAAGATGGCATTAAAATCCCTTTAGAGGAGTGCTCGTGTGGCAGAATGCCACAGGTATGAGCTGCTGTACCCTGACAGCTGCCAGCCCCTGCACCTCTTCTGTCACCCTGAGTCCTGCTGTGGGTGGGAGGTGCTCACTGGGCTGGCAGAGGGAGGAGATAATTCTAAACCCGGCAGATTATTAGGTAATGAAGTTAAGAGTCCCTGGCACTGTGTATTCCTGGACTGCTCGGCCCCAGAATAGCATCAGCTATGCAAGGATTGCTGACCCTGTTTCTGTGCTTTTCTGTGACAAGATTGGCTGTGTCCTCCCATTGCTGCTGGTGTTGCTCTCACCCACATTACTTGCGGGTGGTGAGGCTGAAGGCTGCAGCTCCACTCACAGAGGTGTGAGTGGGTGGGAGCCTTGCAGCGCTTCATTGCTCTGTTCAGCCCTATGATGGAAAGCTGGGAACTTAGTTCCTATGAGAAAATAAAGAGCTTGGAGGGTCTTTGTGACGGTGTCTTCACCTTGTTTGCAAAGGGAGCAGCAGGCAGAGATTGCCACAGCTTGCACAGTGTTTGTGTCCTGGACACAGACTGCTGACAGGCACCCTGATCCCTCCGAGGAGGGGCTAGTGGCCCACTGCCTTGTTGCCAGTGAAGTCGGACACAGAAGGCAGCGGTGTCAGGTTTTGGCTAAAGCTATTGAAATAAACCCTCCAGCTCAAAGGAGATCAATATTTGAAGCACCAAAGGCCTCACTGGCAGCTTGTCAGCAGCCTGAGGGCTGCACCTGTTTCACAGGGACATTTACATACATATTTCTGATCAGCAGTGCACGCGTGTAACCTTACTTTGCTGTGCTCTCAAGTTGCTCAGTGAATGGGAATGATGTGTGGTAGGAGTTTCACTACTGCTCTGCATTACTAGCAGCACCAGGGCAGCTCCAGGCTGTCCTGCAGCTCCTGTGCAGTGCTGCAGGGATGGAGAAGTGTACGTTGGGATGTCACAGCCCTGGAGCAGTGCTGGGGGTTTCTGTGCCTCCCTGGGCTATACTGCTCCTTGCTCAGCCTGTGCCATCATGGCTTTTCCCAAAGCATTTCTGTATTGCTGTAAGGAGGTCCCAGCTTGAAGTGGCTGTGGCTGTGCTGTTCTTGCAGCTCTGTGCAGTGCCTGGAGCAGCACCCAGTGAGCTCCTTGGGCAGCGTTGGAGCTGTTTGTTGGAGGCCGTGTCTGGGTGCCGGTGCCCCTGGCGCCATGGAACTTGGGTAAATAAATGTAATTGGTGCCATGTTCACATGATTAGGGCCGGAGACCCGGATCAAGTTTAATGAGGTTTATTTTGCTAGTTGGGCCACATAGATTGCTTTTAATTTGTCTGGTGTTCTAAAAACATACAGGAACACATGTACATAAGGGTGAGTTTTTGGAGCTTGAGTAAAGTAACAGCAGCAGTGTGAGGTCAGTGTGAATCCAGTTGGGTTGGGATTTGGCAGCACCAAACAGAGCTGCTTAACCCTGTCTGGGATGGCTGCAGCCCCTCAGCCACTGTGTTTGCCCTGGCTGCTGCATGTGGCAGAGCGTTGGCAGCAAAAGCAGCACCTGGGGTGGCCATGCAGAGCGAGGGGTTGGTGTGGGCTTTGGACACGGCGTGACCTTGGCTTTGGTCCTAAGGCCTCTGGAAGTGCAGACGGTGCCCTGCTGGCTTCCTAAGGGCTGTGGGTGGGAGACACAGGGGAGCCCAGTTAATGACTGTCTTTTGGTTTGTCTTTCAGAAGAAGATGAGAAGCACGAGAAGCTCCGCCTGGAGCGTGAGCAGGAGCAGCGCAAGGCCAGTGTGCCGCGGGCCAACCATGCCGTCCCTCCGGAGGAGCCACGGGCTGAGCTGCTGGTGCCCATCTCGCCGCCCGCCCCGGCCCCTCAGCCACCCCCGCCGCTGGCGGCCCCCATCTCCGTCATCCCCATCCCGGTGGTTACCAGCCCTCCGCAGCCCACCGCCCAGGCCGCCCTGTCCCCTCCGCTGGCTCAGCGCCACCCGCCCCTCGTGAGCACTCCCGGCATCGCCAAGGAGCCGTCCTCTGTGGCCCCGGTCATCCAGCGGCCGCCGGGTGCGCTGCTGCCGGACGGGAAGGCGGGCACGCCGCCAGCGGGCAGCCCGAAGCAGCTGCAGCACTACACGGCGCCCGTCCTGGCCATCTCACAGCACCACGTTGTCCCGCAGCCCATCCAGCCCCAGCCCGTGCCGCACCCGGCACCGCCGCTCGGTGCCCTGAAGCTGGCGCCGGCAGAGGACGTGAAACCCAGCGAGCAGAAGAAGAGGCCGGGAGGGTGAGTGAGTTCAGTTCCTGAATGCTGCATCAACCCTGAGCAGCTGCTGCTCGGTTGAGTTTCGGATCAGAAATGATCCGATAAAATTATCAGATCGGTGGATGTTTGGACATCTGGGTTGCTTTGTTTTTTGATGGCAGGATTTCTCAGCTTGATGCTTTTCATTTTTTGCCCCTGACCACAGAATACAGATTTGTTTTTCCATGTCAGAGCAGCGTTAAGGAAGCAAGTCCCACACTGGCTGTCTGACCCCAGGCAGCACCTGGTGTTATGTCTGGGCAGAAGATCCCTGTGTACAGTGTTCAGGGGGATCATGCAGCAGGTCTGGGGCCTGGAAGCAGCATTGAGTTATGGGCAGTTCTGTCTCCCAGGACAGGGCTCCCTGTGGGTGCTGTTCACTGTTAGCACTAAGGTCATCCAGAGCATCTGGGGCCAGAGGGGATGCACAGCTGCTGAATATGTCCCTGCCTGGGACGGGCCTCTTGGCTGGACCAATTCTGGTCAGTGTTTGTCTCGTTGTTATGGACTTGGGTTGGCCGATGCTCCTTAGGGGATCCAGAGTACAGTATCCCAGTACATAGCCTGGTGTTATTTCTTGTGCTGTTTCTTATGGACTGCAAGAACAAGAGGTTCCCTTTGCCTTTGCAGCAGCCTCTCACCTGTTACCATGCTCCTGCATTACTCCTTTCTGCAGGACAGCTGATAGGGCTCTGCTCAGTCCTTCATCCACGTTACCACTCCCTTGACCATTCCATCACTTCCTGCACTGATGGATGTTTCTGTGAGTCCCAGAACGACTGTGCCCACCCATGGGGTCTCAGGGTGCCATGCACCATTGATGGGAGCCTGCAGCAAGGTAGCAAAGCAGAGGTGCTGGGGCCATGTGCTGCTGGTGCTACTTACTGGCTCACAGTACTGCTCTGTGCCTCCATACTGCAGCTGGTGGCAGTGGGAGCCGTGTTGGGCTCCAAGGCGCTGTGTGGGAGCAGCACAGAGCATTGGGTCCCCTACTGCCCTGAGCAGTGCTGAGCTCAGGAGGTGGACGATGCTGTGGGCAAGGACAGGGTTTGTGGTGTCCTCGGGGGCACAGAGATCCCAGTGTGCATAGAGGGAACTCTGGAAGATAAGTGGAAATTGTGTAGATAAGAGTTTGTGACGGTGAAAACCTTTGCAAAGAGCAGATACAATTCCTCATAGGTAGACTGTGATCCTGGGAGCTCACTCTGCCGCAGATAGATGTGTAGGTGTGTGGGCTTTTCCTGGCTGCCAGGTGGGCCCAGGGTAGGTTTTGGTGGCACAGGGTCCAGGGTGCATTGCTTGTGTTCAGTGGGTGTAAGAACAGAAGGGATGCTTTTTCCAGCATGTGAATGTTTGGTGGGAAAAGGCTGTCAGATATTTATTTTTAAACACCTGAATGTTTATTAAATATTTACCCATCTCCTTCAGTGCTCGCCTCACTGTTGGTGTGTTGTCGACCTCTTCACACTTGGTATGGAAGATATTCAGTGCCTGTTGCTTTATCGCCATTGTAGCTGAAAACTTACGGTTGCGAGAATTCATTTGGCTTTTCCTAAAAGTTTTCCTGTGGTCTGTGAGGTGGGGAGACAACCCAGATCCCCCCAGCAGAGCCTGACCCTGGCTTTCCCGTGAGCAATGGCTGCAGGATTCCTGGATTACTTCACTCCATATTTATGTTGGGCTGTGTTATTTCAGGCACAGCAGAAATGAAAGAGGTTTGAAGTATGTCTGCCAAGTCCTGTAAACTTTAATTTGCGACTGCATAAATCTCACCCCGCTGGAGTGTAGGCGTGGATCAGAAATGGGTCAGAACCTGGGCTGCCAGATGTGAATACACCATGCACACCCGGTGTCCCGTCCTTGTGCTGGGAGCAGCCCTGTGCTGCTTACGTGGTCACATCATGCTGTTAGTACTTGGATCCAGCGTGCAGTGCGTGGGTAATGCTCATCCCATCACTAGTGTGTGTGAAATAGGGATTTTACCTCAATACAGTGTAGGGAGAAATATACGTGCAAGTAGTTCCAAACCAGCGATACCTCAACAATGCTGTTCTCTCATATTTACCTCTGTGTCCCAGACACACGCACACACTGCTGAAAGTACAGGCTGAATGGCAATAGTTTTAAACCTGACACTGAGTTTATCTTTGTTCTGTTTGGGTTACAGGGTTGGGACCAGGGAAGTACATAATAAATTGGAGAAAAACAGGTGCGTAGAAAGCCAGGGTTTTGCTTTTTTTTTCCTTTTTTTCCCGATTTTAATTCTGTTTCGCAGTTTGGTTTTTGTTTTTTTTTGGCCTGTAGTCTGTCAATATTTGTTTGCCTTGGGCTTGTTTTTTGTTTTTTAACAAATGACTTGGACAAAATTCTTAGTTCCATTTAACGAACCTTGCAATATTGCTTTGCTTTCTTATGGCTCAATTCTGCATCTCTTGCTTCCTGGTACGTTTTATTTATCTGCATAATTGCATTGCAATAACCTTGCAAAGCCCTGATCCTGCAAAGTAAATCCCCACGTGCATAACGGTGTAACTTATTAAAGTAACGAAGAGCAGAGCCCAGCATGCACTGAGAGTACGGAGTGGAGGTTCCTGATCTGACACTTGTAGCCCAAGTAGCCAAATCAGAAACACAGTGAAACCAAGAGTGCAGGGAGGTGTGATGTGTCATTTACACAATTTCCTACCAAGGTAGGGCTGGAATCGGAGCTGTATAACCAGTCTGCCTGCTGGAGTGGTATGGTTTGGTTTGAAGTTTGCAGGTAGTCCCAGTGACTGCTATGCACATGTGCAAGTGCTTTGCTGGATTAAGGCTCAAACTAAGCTTCAGCCCTCTGTTAAATTGATTTCTGGTGTGTGCTGACACAAGCTGACAAACCACCTGTGTTTTCTTTAGACGTGCACATTTGAAAGAATGCTTTGAGACATTAAAACGCAACATCCCCAACGTAGACGACAAGAAGACCTCAAACCTCAGCGTCCTAAGGAGTGCCTTGCGATACATCCAGGTACGGTGGCGGTCGGGTCCCTGCTAGTGGCCGTTGCACAGCACTGTGCCTGCTGGAACAGGGAACAGTGCTGGCTTTGCTCAAACCAAGTACAACTTCTGCTCTGGATTGAAAAGGGAAAGAGGAACCCACCCTCGTCAGTCCCGTTTGGATATCGTCACTTCTGAGCTTCACATTTCCAGGCCTTCTAGATCGTCTAGGAGAGCTGGCCTCTTGCAGCCTCCTTACCCTAGATATTCCTTAGGTTGCTGTAAGCCATCTGTACCAGTGATGGTGATCAACTTCAGGTGGCTTTCACTGTAGTGCAAATAAGCCACATGGTCTGAAAAAGGGACCTGCTGCCTAAATAAAGGCATGATATAGGACTGCTTTTTGGACTAAGGGGAATTTTCATCCATATGTTTTGGGAGGTCTTTGTTTGCTTAACCAAGATGTGTAGGCCTTGAATTTCTCAACTTTTTGATGAGAAGATGCGTAGGTCATTTATGTTGAGGTAGGGAAGGCTGGAATTTAGGGTTGCAACGTGAAGCTCCAGGTTGATGGGGTACCAAGGAAGAGTCTGGAAAAAAAATAAAGATCAGATTGTATTGTGGTGATTGCAGGTTGAGTAAAATAAGCATCACTGTTTGCTTGTTGTTGTCATACCTGGCACTGTCAACAGTTTTGTCAACTGAGTTGCAAATTGAGTTGTTCTCATGCTGAGGTGTTTTGCACACCTGATATTTGTAAGTGGTGGTTAATTGTAACACAAAAGTGGTCCTTAAGAAGTGTCCTCTGTGGTGGTGATATCAAAAGCATGTAGCACAAGTAAAATCTGTATAGAAAATGGAAGCCAAATTCATAACGCTGTCTTGCAAGTGAAGAGAGCCAATAGACCTCATATGTTTTGGCTGAGATAAAGAGCGCTGAGCTTTTCACGTGTTGTCAATTTCGCTCTGTTTCTTTCTGTATTTCTGTGCCTCTCAAGTACTGCGTTATTCTTCTGTTCAGAGGAACTGGACGTTCCTTGCCAGCACTGCGTGCTCTTACCTTTCAGAATTAGATCAGTTCAGCTCTCCTGTGTGGCCTTGACCAGTGACATCCCTTGCAGAGCCTTTAGTTGGGACCTGGAAACCAGACAAACTGTAACAGTGCCCAGCTACTAGGGAGGGGCAAGTGAAAAAGACACATGTTGCTTCAAAAGGTCACTTGTGGCTAAAAGGCATCAGAAGTTGAAGCATTTAATTGGGCTTCAGATTGGTGTCAGTATGGAGCTGGGTTTCCATTAGCATTGGTGGGGATGCAGTGATCACATCACCTGCTGGTGCACCAGGAGCTGAGTCCAGAGTCCCAGTGTCCTGAGCAGCACTGCTTGCTATGAATGCTGCTGTGAGTGCTGGTTTGTCTGCCAGCGTGCTGCTCTCTGACAGAGTTTGTATTCTGTGCTTCTGGAGGGCAGCTTGCAATTCTCTGTGAGGATGTCAGTGGGGATGGCCAGCTCTTTCTCCCCTCACTAAACCAGTTGTGAAATGCACTGGCCGTTTGGAAATGCATTGAGTTGGAGGCTGTGCGAGCAGGCAGCTCTGGGTGGGTGGGATCTGGGGCCATGTGAACGTGCTGCAGCCATGATGGGACCAGCTGCAGAACCGGGTCAGGGCCACACAGGGGAGGTGGGCGGCGGAGCGCAGCAGTGGTGGTGAAGGTCACGGTGACCCCATCCAGCCCTGCACAGCCTCCTTCCTGCCGGAGCTCCATGGCCGCATCCACGGCCACGTGCGCAGTGAGCACGTGGCACAGCTGAGGCCTGGCTGGCTGCCCGCAGTGCCTCTGGGCATGGCACGGCCTGCACTGCTGTCAGGGCCATGCTGGCGGCCGCCCCGTGCAGGCTGGGGCAGAGTGCCCAGAGCCGTGCTCCCCTCGGCAGGGTTCTGCTGAGGGCAACAGATGTGAGTGCTGTGACTGTTGGCCTGAAAGAATCAAATTGCTGAATTTCCTGATTTGAAAAGAAATATATGGCGTTTGTTTTGTTTTGAATTTGGCTTGGATTTAGCTCCATTCTATTTCACCAAAATAACGTGCACAGAGTTCAGGCTGTAGATGGGTCCAGGATGAGCCCCTTGCAGGTGCTGCCTGCAGTGTGTTGGTGGAGCTCATCCTGGTCAGCAGGTGGGAGCACGGGGCTGTTCAAAGGGCTGCCTGCACCTCAGTGTGCTCCAGCTCTCTGCTTGCTGGGTGCCTCTGCCTTGCAAAGACAATGAGGGAGTACAGAAGAGCTCTAAAATGTAACACTCCTTCTTTCAGCACGGCAAAGTAGTTTCTTATGAAAAGAAAAAACAAAACAACAACCAAGCGAGACTTGCATGGGAGAAGTGCAGTGCACAGCCCCAAGGTGCTGCTGGGCTGATGCTCTGCCACAAGGGACATGGCAGCAGTGGTTGCTGCAGCTGCTCTGCCTGCAAAATCCTTTTTCCCTCTTCCAGCTGGAACTTCTCACAAATGAGCTGCTTGTCTCCTTGGCTGGATTTGAATATTTGTATCTGCATCAAATCAGATAAGTCACAAAGTTGAATTCCAAACTTCCCGTGGAACTGTCATTCTAATTTATCCTTAGAGTCGGGCCTGTGCTCTAAGAAAGTAAATAAATAATCTCTGCAATTAAGCGCATTGTTGCACAAAGGAAATCAGGCTGAATGCAGCTGGAAGTTGAAGTTAATAATCCTTTTAAATGGCGATTTGGCTCCAGGCAGTGGAGTGAGGGAATCATCCCCTGTGCGTTTCAGTGCCATGTGCTTCAGTCCCTGCATGTGTTGCCACCCACTGCCCTCCCTGCAGAACTCAGTGGCAGCCCTGCAGGATGCTGGCAGCAACCTGGGTGTCTCCTGCTACACAGAGAAATGCAGTGGGAGGGAAATGTGGGGATCTGCCTGGGGAAGGTGTGCCTGAGTGCCCCGGGGCTGGGCAGCCCTGGTACAGGGCAGGGTGGGTCTGGCACCAACCCAGGCAGCAGAAGCTGTGCCGCAGTGCTGGGGAAGGTGCTGCTGGTGCTGAGCAGTGGAACACGGGGCAGTGGGCTGCAGACAGTTCATGGCGAGAACTCCGCACAGCTGGGTGTTTTGATTTAATTCCCTTTGAAGGGTTCCTTGCCCCCTAGGAAATGTTGTAATCATCTTAGTTGAAAGCTAATTGAAGCCCTTAAGCAAGACTGTTTTCTCTTCTGTGTTCTCAGACTGTGCCTGTCGCTATGGTACACTTTCCAGTTTCAGGGGTTATTTCCCATTGCATATTTGGTGTGACACCACATCCAGACCATTAGCTCACCGGGTGACGCCAGGACAGCCAAAACAAGCAGCTCACAATGCGTGGAGCTGCAGCTGATGGACCAGGGTTGCTGCAGGCCCTGGCTGGCAGAGCTTCTCACTAAGAGCAGAGCCAAGTGCTGATCGAACAGTAACATGCTTAGAAAATACTGGTCAGAACTGCCCAGACCCTGTGAGGGACAAAGAGCAGGATCCTTTGAAGTCTGCAGAGTGGGACACGCTGTGATCCATGCTGCTGTGCACTGCTCAGTACAGTGTTTGGAAAGGTATTGGGGGGAGGAAGGTGCTGTGATAACTGCACACGGCTTGAGTTGTGCCGGAGGAGCGTTTGTTGTGCATAAGAAATGCTCACAAGTTCGTACAGCTCACCTGGCAGTTGTATTTGCTGCTTGTGGGATTAGGCATAGAAAATAGCTATAAAATGAATTGGGGATTTATATAATGTCCGCTGTGTCGTCTGTTGCCAGGAATAGAGGCAGGAGGGGTATGGTTTTTCCTACCTCATGAGCTGGAGTTTACATTCGATGGTTGGACTAAATGATCTTGTAGGTCCTTTCCAACCTTGTGATTCAATGATTCTATGATTCCATACTCTGCACCCACTGACCGAACAGCGCTGCAGCAAAGCCACTAACACCATCAGGGACCTCAGCTCGTGGTGTGTGCCTCAGTCTTCCCTGTAATCACCAGGAATTTTGGTAGCAAAATAGTCCAGTGTTTTCTGTTTATGTGCACTTAAAAAGATGTGTAAATGAGTGGCACTGTCACACAGGTGCTGTGTGACCAGGTGGCAGCCCCTTGCTGTCTTGAGGTGCAGACCCGCCAGCCAAAGGAGGTACCAAAACCCAGCTTCACAGTGGACATCTGTCCTTGTCCAACTGCTGGGAGTAAAGTACTATAGCAGCTGTGTGTGCTGTTAGAGAGGTGAAGCCTTCCTCAGGAGCTGAGTTCAGGCTAAAAGAAATGAAGTGGTAGTGCACTGGGCTCAAGGTAATCGACATCTCTTTGGATTCCCAAATAAATTGCTGCATTGCTCACATTGAGGGAATGGTGCCCAATTTCCTCTTCTGATTACAAAGGCAGGCTTCCTCATCATATCCCCGCCGTGTCCTTAGCTGTCTGCTGGCAGGGCGCCGTTCCACTTTGTCAGGTGTAACTGCTTTGGGCTGGAGTTAAAACAAGGGCAGATAGCTGAATGTGCCAAGGGAAGGAGGTATTTGGCCAGCTCAGACCAGTGGGCATGGGTGTGAAATAGGGATAAAGTGATTATCCCAGGCAGGAAAATGGCTTCTGTCCATTGTTAAACAAAACCCAATAATACACTGATGCAGGGAGGTGCCATGCCACAGGCAGAACTGATGTATCCGGTGCTAGAGTGTGGTCTCTACTCCTGTATGAAAACCAGAGCTCATCTGCACACAGTGCAGGCTGGAGTACTGATCAAAATTCATAAAGCCAAACTGCAGTGTTGAATCTCATTAAGTTCCTCACCTTGAAAATATGATCGTAACTGGTGGTTCTGGTTGAAGTAACAAAAAACAACCAACCAACAAGTGGCAGCAACCAGTAGAGAGATGTATCTGTGAATCCGGACGGAAAGAGCCTGAGTCAGTCTGCAGTATCAGTGCCTCCCTCATGTGAGCAGTGCTCACATGCAGCAGAGCTCCTTTATGTTGTTTGCCTGACCCGATCAATTGATTCTATCTTGTCTAATTAGCTTGAATTTCATTGCAATAGTGTATTCCAGCAACAATCACACCACAGGGGTATGGTATTATCTGTACATTTCAGAAAGAGGTGAGAGATATGATCTTAAAAACTGATGCTTAGTAAAATACAGCAGGTTGGAGCCTGCATTAAAATGTGAAAGGTAAGAATTAGGGCACGGGGCTGCTGTGCCACGGGAGTCAGCGGGTGTCACACCTGCACAGGGAGCACAGGTCCAGTTCCTGTTCCTTGTGGAGCTGTGGGAGTGTTGATTTGGCCCAGTGGTATCGTGTTGGGTCCTAGCACTGTGGGGGCTGCAGGCCTGGGGAGCACCTTGTGAAGCATTCCAGGTTGTAAGACCAAAAACGGGGCCGGGAAGGGATGGTGTGTGTGCTCACGGGGGCAGTGGTGTGATGTCAGTAGGGTGGGAGCAGAGGAAGCACACATGGTGTGGCGAGAGCAGCAGCATCACAGCCTGATGGCAGGGCTTTGTTTGATGTGCAGTGCTGTACAACTCACCTGCCTTCAAAATAAGGCCCAAACCCTCAAATAAAGCCACAGAAAGTCCACAAACAAAGTAACTGTTGGCTTTCTCTGTGATTCTGCTTTTTATGGAGGCAGCTGGCAGCTCTGTGGCTTGTGGATGGAGAGCATGAGTTCCCATTGTTGTTACAGGTGGTGAGGTATGTGCTGATCCTCCCCAAATTGTTGTGAAGTAGCTGGTGACCCAATAAAATTACACACCAGTGATTAGAACAAAATGGTAATTAGTGTGCTCGGTCCATGTTGTGCAGTGCCATGAAGTCACACGGGCAGCAGCTGTCTTACCAGACATTGTCAACTGTGAAACAGCAAATGAGGGGGATTTCAAAACCATAACACAGCAGCCGGAAATTGGTATCAGCCCAATCTCCTCTTGCCATGTTGGTGTCACAGCACTGTGATAGAAATGCTGATAAAAGATATGCTGGAGAATGTGGAAATCAGGGCACAGTTTTACAGCAGTCAGTTTGCAGTGTGGTGTGCAGGGTTGGGGTGGGCTGCTGTTCTGCTGCACCAAGGTTTTCTGGGGCTTTTCCAGCCAGGAGGATGAGAAACAGTGAGGAGTGCAGGAGCACGAGGGGTGCCTGGCCCAGGGCCATCCTCACAGCCCCAAACACTCGTATGAAAGCAGTTTTCCATTTGCACACATGGATTTGGCTTGTAGCCTTATGCAGGCACAGGCAGTTGTTTGCATGAACCCCTGGGCTCTGTGTGCTGCCCTGAGCCCTCCTCCTGCTCCCTCTGTGGTGCCAAGGGCAGGAGGTGGACAGAAATCTGCCAGTGACCCAGATCTGATCTGCAGGCTGGAGGTGGAGCTGCCTGGACACCGCAGTGGGGAAACTGGGAGGGAGGAGTGGTGTGGGGGAGCAGGGCAGAGCACCAGGGCTGTTCTGAGCCCTGAAGGTTTGGCCTGGAAGCGTCTTGCCTTGCATTTGCCTCAGGACACATGCAGCCCCTGCTTTGTCTCACAGCATCTTGGTGGGATGCCTCCAAGAAAATACCAGAGCCCTGCAGCAAGTAGTTGCAGCGCTCGCATGTCCCCACGCTGATCCCTTCCCATCCCTAAGGAACGTGGCTGTGCTGCAGTGTGGCTGCATGCTGCCTCCCAGAGCTGCCAGCTGTGTGTCCATGCACAGGCTCAGACAGGCTTAGAGTCCCCAGTGCAGTGAGTTTGTCATCAGTAACAATCGCTACCTGCAATGCAGTGCTGTTTGTTTTAGCTTGCAGGTTATCGTTAGAGTTATACCACAGATACATTTGCCTCAAGGGCCAAATTAAAGCAGTTTGTTTTGGATAGTCTTCTAAATAACTGTCATCACAGCATTTCGAGGTATTTTGGGAATCCGTATCTATTATTATTATTGAAAATGTCTTGTAATTCCTGAATTACAGAGATGATTAAAAAAAAATACAAAACCCACAACCAGATGTAACGCCTCGTCATTGCAAACAATACTCCAGTGTTTTTTTTAATGCTGGATTTCTCTTAGCTGTGAAAGTTCTGTCCAGGAGCAGGGTACTGGTGGAGGCCAGTACAGTCCTAGTGGTTGGTGCTGGGAGCAGCCCTGCCTCTGCTTGGGCTCTGTCTGTGCTCTGTGTTCTAGCTCTGAATTTATTCTTTATCTTCCTGATTCGGATCCTCCCTGCCTTCTGCCCCAGTAACTCTCTGTGCTTCCTTCTGAGCTGTGCTTATAGGAGCTGGATCCTTCAGGCCTGTTGATAGCCTTGTTTCAAGTACAGTTGTGTTCCAGAGGTTGTGGCCCAATGTGTTTTTTATCAGGAGTCCTAAGTGCTAACAATGTGCAAACTCTGCGTCTTCTCATTCCTCATGATTCTCTGCTCCAGACAGATTTCTGGTTCTGTGAAGTGTTTCTGTGTGGATATTTCTCTGTTCTGTGAACTGGAGAGAGCAGAGCAGGGTGCACAGAACTGCCATGGGCAGCCGACCCCTTGCCAGCACAGTTCTTGTCCTTTGCAGACAAGCCAAGGCAGCTCTTGCTGCAAACAGCGTGCTCATTTCCTGAAATCACAGTGCTCACTGCATGCATGTGAGGGTGAAATCACATCCTAGAATATAACCGCTCGTTGGCTGCCTTCCTTGTCTGGGGTTAAACAAATGGAAAAGCTGGGCCACGAGCTGCTGGCAAATGGCCCATCAGGTCCTGCAGTCTGGGGACAGAGCGCACTGTGCTGCAGGCTGCTGCATCTGGCAGGAGGTGTCTGCAGGGCAGGGCTGTGTGTGGGGCTGGGGCTGGGGCTGGGAGTGGAGCAGCATGCAGTGCTCATCTCCCAAGTCTGATTCTGGTCTCAGCGCTTGTGGGAAGCATTAGTTTTGAGATCTTAGGAGGCTGAAAATAATGCAAAACCAGAGGTAAGCAACCTGAAATTCTGCAGCTCATTCCTCTCCTCCCTCCACAAGCAGGCTTCCTTGTAGGGTGCAGGCAGACAGTGGCTCTTGATAGCCATGAATGCAGATGTTATTTTTTGCATGAACTGAGGTGTCACACGAGTGCTGTGTCTGTCAGTGCTTTCAGAGGTGCTGGATTGCTGCTGCAGCTGCAGACCATACGTTCCTTAGGAGCGATGCTGTGTGCAGCCCAGAGCAGGTGGATCCGCGTGGTAATGGCCTGGAGCTCTGTGTGGAGCACAACACAGTGCCACCAGTCCTGGAGCGTTGGGACCATAGCGCTGTGCCGTACAGGTGAAGCCATGGAGCACACTGCAGCCTGCAAGGCCACAGCTGTAAGAGCCAGCCAGTGCTGCAGCTGCCATAGAAACAGAGGATTTTGTTCCCATGGCAACCAGCTGGGGCTTTCCCAAGAGCAGAGTGAGAGCTCTTGGAGAAGGAGCAGGATGGTGCCCTGCTGTGGGGCCTGGTCCTGCTCGGTGCTGCTCCCCACACTGGGGCCGTGGTGCTCTGCAGCTCCACGTGTGGCTCTGGCTGTGCTGCTGCTGTTCTGCCTGTACATACAGGGATGGGTGCTGGTGTTCAGGTGTGTTTGGGCTCTGCTCTGTCGCTGCAGGCTGTGCTTTGTTGGCCAAGGAGTCACTTTGGTGCTGTGTTTTAAAGAAGCTGCTTTTTGCACCCAAAGAGCTTCATAGAAGACATGGCAGGATTAAAGCAGGAATATCTGGGGTTGCTATGATGAGTGCAGAGCCCTAAAGGCCCCCAGGTGAGCGCAGCACAGAGGTGTGTGGCAACAGGGCAGTCCTTGTGAGAAAGAACCTTCCCGTAGGTCTGAGCTCCATTCATTGCATACAGCAGTCAATGTCATGGGGCAGCCCATGCTGACCAACACTTGGCAGTGTCATGTGTGGGTGCTGCACTGGGGCAGCATCGCAGGGAGCTTCCACAGCCATGAGCTCGAGATCCGCTCCAGTGGCTGCAGAGAGCGAAGGAATCTGGTTCAGAATTACAAATCACTTCCATGATTGCTCATTGATGGGGAATTTTTAATCAGTGGATGCAGTGTAGTAGAGCACAACAGCTGAAATATGCTTTTGGAAAAGCTCATAATTGAAAGTGAGTTTTTAAATTGCTAATGTAATGCCTATAAGGGGAGCTTTTTAATAAGGCCTCTTAAACCTCACTGATTCCTGCACAGGGTTAGCATTATTCCTGAGGCAGGCATAGAGAAAGTAGTGGGAGCATTATTCTCGATCTTGACATAAGAATAAGCAATTTAATTACAGCCAGCTATAAAATGGAAAATTCTTTACAGTGACAAATGACCACTGCGGTGGGGTGACAACAGCACTTTGGTTCTGGTTTGTTTACCAAGCGGCGGCAGCGGGATGCATACGAGGACCACGAAACGGCTCCAAATTGGGGAGAAGAGTGGGCACAAAGCGCATTGCAGCTCGTACTGTGGCTCTTGGCTTCCTCTGCGATTGTGTTGGGCTTACTGTAGTAATCCGTGTGGGAAAGGGCTGCTCTGGAGCTGAGAGCTACGTGCAATGGAGGAAAATCCCATTCCATGCGTAGCAAAGGCAAACACAGCTTCCAGGCAGGCGCTCTCCCTGGGGCTGCTCTGTGCTGTGCGTGGAGCCCTGCTGGCGTGCACAGCTGAGTCACTCATGGGCACAGCCGTCACTTTCAGAATTGTCTTCCCTTCTGGGAAATGGAAATGAAAGAGATACTCACGCCTGCAGCAGAGTGTTCCTGCATGCCCTGCGTGGACTCTGCTCCGGATTTCAGGCAGGAGTTAAACTGCACAAACTGTTGGGAGTGAAATCATCAGCTCCTTTTTAGCAGAGCTGGCAGCTTTGTGCAGAACATCCCTACAGCAAACCCCAGCCTGTGCTGCAGGATGCAGCCCTGCTGCAGGGGCACAGCCCTAGCAGAGGCAGGGCTCAGGAGTAAGGGTTGGAGCCCACAGGGTGGGCATCCTGTATCACAGCAGCTTCGTCCCTGTCGTGGTGGTGAGGCTTCATCAGAGCCCTCAGCACAGCCACTGCTGCTGCTCCCAGTGGGAGCAGTGGCTCAGATGGCAGCTGTAGACCCTCAGCTGTCCCAGATGCAAGTGCCTCTGCTTTGTGGCATTCCAGACCTGCAGAGACAGGTGGTTGGCCACTTGGATGAATTTCTTTATTGAAGTTTTGTTCCTAATTTTGTTTGATGTAGTTCTGGTGGTCTCCTCTGCACATTCCACCTGTAGGTTCCAATTCTGTTGGCAGATCCCAAAGACAGTATGATTGCTGCTTATTTTAAAGATAAATGTAACTACTGTGACAGTGGGTTGGTTTGGGGTTTTTTTTGCATAGAGTTGTTCTGTTGTGATACGACTGCTGTTGTAAGAAATTCTTGTGCTTTGCATTGTAACAGCCCTTGGAACAAGTGTGAGGGTCTGGCTTCAGCCATGAGTATGTCCAGGAGCCTTTATCACCACATACACGTGTGGAACAATCACTTCCTATAAGTGTCAGATTTCTGTCTCTTCCTGGCTTATGTGCTGACCAACTTGAGCTTACAGAAATGCACTGTCATCACGTGTAGACCTTTTTGAGTTTGTGTCCCAGAAGCTTGTCATTTGTTCCTAACTGCTGTTAGTTGGTTTAGTAAAAGATGCTATCTGTTCCTCTGCACTTTGTCTTTGAAGTACTTCAATTTGTCTGTGGTTTTGTCATCCCACATAAGAGCCGAGTTTTCTGCACTGCGCTTCTTTCTCATTGCAAGGATGTGGGGATTCTCACCTTTCTCAAGCACTGGGCCAGCAGTTAGCTGCTCTGCAGGAGCACTGATCTGTGTACGTGCTTGCTTTCCTTTAGCACTCTTGGAAATAGATGTATGTAGTAGAAGCACATTCTCTCACCTGGCGATAAGGAGAAAGCTGCACCCATTGTGCTTCCTTCGCACCTCTCCAGCAGTCGGCAGTAAGCCTTAATTCCCTTTACATTTCATGAGACAGGTGAGGTCAGGCTGATGTTCAGAACTGGTGCTAATCGCTGTCACTGTCGGCTGATGGTGAAGTTCTGCAGTTTTCCCAAGGAGTTCTGCACTGCTCCCCCTGGAGCTGAAGTGACTCACACCTGACCTGGTTAATCATTTCAGTTTTGAAGACTCAATAGTTTTCCTTCAGAAAGCAGAAAGCAGTTGGCCAAGGCAACTCTATAGGTTTTCATGACCAGCTCCTTTTCTTCCTGTGTGAACTTGGAAGTGATAACTATACCTGAACCCAGCATAACTAATAATAAAAGAAAACCGGCAACGAATGTGGCAATGACCAGGTTAGAATAGATTACATTTGTTTTTTTTTTCCTCCTTAGATTGTTTTTCTTTCCTTTGTTCTGCCTTTAGACTTTAAAGAGAAAGGAAAAAGAATATGAGCATGAGATGGAGCGGCTGGCGAGGGAAAAGATCGCTACCCAGCAGCGGCTGGCAGAACTGAAGAACGAGCTGAGCCAATGGATGGACATCATGGAGATCGACAGAATTGTTCGACAGACAGTTCAGCCAGAGGATGACCAGGCATCTACCTCCACAGCGTCAGGTACCCGCCATTTCTCTCTTCTTGTAACCATCATTGTACACCATTGTAGTAGAGATGGCTGGTGGGGATATTCATTTAGACCGTCACAGTTGCTTTGCATTCAGAATTAAGTAAAAGGATTTCAAGGGTTTGTAGTTGGTGATGGTGGCCTAATAATATACTTGTGCAAAGTGCACTGGAAATCATGTATCAACCATGTTACATAAACACAAGGTGCAGGTTTGCACATTCGTTCTGGTGGTATCTTGCATGAAGTTCCTTGCTTTCAGAATGTAGTTTCCCTCCTGCACAGCTACACAGCCCTGCTCATGAAAACTGTTTGGTGTGTAAGTGTCCTAATGTATTTGTGCACGGAGGTAAGAAGGTGTTCAGCCACACAGAGAAGAAGGAATTGGTGCAGGAGTGTACATCTCGTACATTGCACAAGAAAGATTCACAGTGAAGATAAGCAATGCTAATGAAAATCAAGCATGCTATTGCAGTGAGAAGTTTTTGTGAGGTAGGAGGTACCAGTGACCTGCAGCAGGAAGAACAGGCAGTCATGGATGGACAGCACTGTACTTTCCAGAGATCAGAAGGCTGTAGCAGTTCCCAACTATTTGCAGCAGTTCCTTATAATAGCAGTGGCATTTGCTTGTGGTGCTCCAGGCAGATGGCACAGCAGGAACCCAGAAAGGGAAAACCTGAGCTTTCTGGTTCATTCAGATTCCTGTACTGGGCTCATCACCTTTGAACGTGCTCCAGACCATCTCCAAGCATAAGCTGGTGGAAGCTGAGAGTTGAGAGCCTTTGTAAATTGAGGCATCAAGCTGTTCACTTCTCCAGCTGCCTCTGCTGAAAATGATCTCTTCAAGCTACTACTGACCATGGGGCTTGCAAAAGGGAAGTGTCTTCCTTAGTAATCTGCTTCTGTATCTTCTGAGTTTTTTAATCTCTACTGTGTGCCTAGCGTTAGAGCAGGCAGAGCAGAGTGCCCTGCTGATGATCCTAATCTCCTTAAGGTCAGCATTGCCTCATTAATTTGTAGGCTCAATGGAGACTTTTTTTTCCAGAGCCAGACCAGTAAACTTGCTGCCACAGTTCTTCATCACTGTTTCCTTCCTGCTCTGGGAGCAGGAGTAGTTCCAGCTGATAGAACAACTTACCAGGAAAAGAAATCCTTCTCCTCTCTGTGCAGAGGGTGCTTCTCAGTCCAGCTTCTGTCTGTCTGCCTCAGTTCAAGTTGCTTCTGTTGCCTGCCAAGTGGGATCTCCCAGTTTTTTGCGAGCACTTTGAGCTGAGCTGAATGGAGCCTGCTGTGCTGTGCTGTGCTGTGCTGCTCTCACTCAGCTCAGTGACTCCTCCTGCTGTCCTCTTTGCTGTTTGTGCTGCCTTGCGGGAGTGGTCAGGTAGCCCAGGTTTTTTGTGTTTTTTTGTTTTTTTTTTAATGGGAGTTTCTTCATTTCATTCTTTTTCCAGAGGGTGAAGACAACATGGATGAAGACATGGAAGATGACAGGCCTGTAAACTCATTACCAAAACTAGCCCAGCGCCAGCACCCAGAGCTCCTGAAAGCCGTCCCTTCAAACACTGCTTCCCATCACCTGGCGGTTTTGCCTCAGCACCTGTCTATCCAGCAGAAACAACCCCCAGCCCACGCACAGCCTTCCATCCAGACACAAGCACTGGTTCAGCCGCAGGCGATTGTCCCAGCACAGACTCACATCGTGGCGGCTTCGACAGTGCAATCGACTGTTATTGCCCACACGGCCACTACCCACGCTTCGGTCATTCAGACTGTCAACCACGTCATTCAGGGTCCACAGACCAAGCACATTGCTCACATTGCACCTTCCACGTCCAGCCCTGTGCAACTTACCACTGCTGCTCAGCCTATCGGCCACATCACTGTGCACCCAGCCACCATCAACCACATGGCCCACCTCGGTCAGCAGCTGCCCATCTACCCTCAGCCCATGGCCGTCAGCCAGCCCGTGGTGAGCCACATCGCTCACACGATCTCTCACCAGCAAGTGAATGGAACCACAAGTCTTGGCCAGCAAGCGGTGATGGCCAAACCGGCCGTAGGAACCCAAGTTGTCCATCACCCGCAGTTAGTTGGACAGACAGTCCTAAACCCAGTAACTATGGTAACCATGCCATCATTCCCAGTGAGCACACTGAAGCTGGCCTAGAGAGAATCGTCCGAAGGTGAAGTCTTTGTTGGGAACCTTTCCTAAACTCCATACATTCCAACCACGTCTGACTCCACGGGAGGGAGGCGCAGAGCGGCAGGGCAGGGGGTGGGCCAGTCTGACCACCCAGCAGCCAGCCTGGCTATGGCCAGAGGGGGCCTCTCTGCGCTCGAGTTTTGTTAATCTGAGAAAACTTCAAAGACAGTTGTTCATGGTGATTTTTTTTCCTTTTATGTGTAATTGGTGAAATATGGTTATGATGTTCTTCAGACTTTAATTTTCCCCTTTTATGTGTTGCTTCTTTGTAGAATAAATCTGCTGATCTCTTTATTGAGATGTTGCGTAGAATGGGAAAAACAAAATCATAAAAGTCTATATTTATATATATGTGTGTATGTGTGTGTATATATATGTATATACATATATATATAAATATAACATTTGAAGAAGGCCTTTTGTAAGGGTGATTATTTTGCAGGATTATTAGTCAAAATTCAGTTTCGGAGGAAGAAGACACAGTGTCCTCTCTAAACAAGAAACTCAAAGTTAGATGGTTTGGTGGACCAGGGTACACATACAGTGACAAAAAAAAAGCAAATTGAACTTTTGAGGTATTTCCCATCAGTATATTACATTTCAAAAAACCATCTAAAATCACTGTGACTTGTTATGGCATTTTAAGGAAGTTCTCTGTCCTGTTTAATAAAAGGAAAAAGAATACACAACCGGACTTCATTTGTTGCAGTTTTATAAATGACTTGGTTTTTATAGCTATGTCAAAAAGGAAAAAAAGAGGAGTATTGTTTTTTGTTATTTTAATGGATGACAGTGTTTTGTTTGGATGCTTTGGGGGGGGTTTATTGTTTGGTTTGGTTTTGCTGATGCAATAATTGATTTTGCAGAACTGTTTCAGGATCCCTCGTGCCAGTCCCACGCCTTAGATTTTTCTGGGTTGTTTTTTGTTCTTGCAAAAGCAGATACTTTGTGCTGGCGACTTACAGTGCTTTTATGTGGCCTGATAACAGTGGAACTTGGGGCAAGAAGACCAATAGAAATCAAGTTGATCTGCTGCATGGTTTGCTTTTCTTTGTTAGTTTGTTCCTGAACAGACCACGTTTTAGTGTGGAAGTCACAGGATTAGAGAAGTGATAAACGTGCATGTGTTATCTTCCAAAGTGCAAGCAGTTTTTATACCTTATCTTTTTGGGGGAAAAAAATGTAGTCTTTTGTAGGAGAACAGTGTGAGCACTGATGGTGCTCACCTGATGGTGTGTCTTACAGACTGCAGTGGGACACGCACCAAAGCAACTCCACATCTTAAGTAACAATCTTGTTCCATCTCTTCTGGTAGTGAAGTCAGATCTTGTTGCAGTTAATGACAAACTCCCACTGAATCACGAGGTGGGAGGTACTGACTGTGTGCTGGTCCCTGCTGGGGAGTTGGCTTTGGATGTGTTTTATTGCTGTCTGCATATTCTGCTCTGAGCAACATTTAGTCTATAGCACTACTGGTAAAGATCTTTCTGTTCCTTGCACCATTTTGCATGTAGTACTACTCTTAATGATCTCTTCTCCATCTTCCTCTTTCTAAAAACAAAAGCCCTGCAGTCCTCAATGCAGGTACAATCCCCACTGTAGCCAGTGGACGTTCTTGAGGCAGCATGAGGGGACGCTCCCTGCCAGCATCCAACCCGCGTTGGAAATGACACCCATTCAGAGGAGGAGATAAGACAGGCTTCAGCAGCATGAGACCGCTTCAGTGTGCCAGCCAGCCAACTGTTCTGTGCTGAGATCTTCCATAGGAAAACTTGGTCTGTAGTGCCCAGCACGCCTGTAGGCTCCAGCAGGACTTTGGCCTGGCTATGGGTGCTGTACCTGGTGGCAGGGGTATGATGAAAAAATCTTGTCAGTTCTGTACTGCCCGTGCTATTGCTGAAACTGCTGGAGGCAGCTGGCATTACTACGTACAGAAATAAGTGTGGTTGTGCCTTCTGAGTAGATGTGGCTGAGAATTGCATCAAATCTGTATTTATTAAGCCCTGAGTTGCTCAGTAGTTAATACTGTTGGTTTTTTGTTTGTTTTCTTGCATCCTCAAGTCAAGGAAGCTCTTCTCTGTGCTGTTAGCACAGTTCCTACGGCAGAAGGACTGAATCTTTATGATTTCCTTATCTCAATCATGTTTCAATAGGTTGTTCTTTCTCTCTTCCAGAGCACCATTAATGCTGCATGGAAATGAGTCACCATGTCTTTCCTGTCTGCCTTGTACATTCAGGTGCTTGGCCAAGAGAGCCGTGTTCTGTGTGTTGGTTGGACCTTCCGCTGGTATTTCTAGAGGTGGTCGTTAGATACCGGACAGTCTCTTCACAGAGAATACTGGAAAATGAACACTTGTAACAGGGTTGTCTCCTTTCTTGGGCATGGCTTTGTCTTCTGCAGCTGTTTGGAGGAGGAGGAAGCAGCCTCTGCCATTCTTTGCAGTTCCAACTCTCAGAGCCATGCAAAGCAACAGAATGGAGGTAGGAAGCTTCATTGCTGGCCAGCAGTGGCTGAGCTTTTGAAGGAGGAAAAGCCCAGATTGGGAACTCAGCAGCGCGTGGCTGCTGTGAGCACAACAGCAAAGGAGAACCAGGAGAAGCCCCTTCAGTGCCTGGAGGTGGATCCCATTCTGCAGGTGTTGGCAGGGAGGCACAGGAGCAGCACGCACCATTCTCCTGCTCTTGTTACATGCAGTTCTGCATGACGGCTTACTTCTTGTATTGAAAACCTTCACTCCCACCTTAATTCCATCGGCTTCTTGTTGCAGGGAGCTGATGTGCTCACTGGCAGTGGCACAGCCATACTAAATTGTGTAGATTGAGAGAAGGGTTCCTGTTCTCTTTGATTCGGACAGATGAGCTTTCTGGTGGGTTATGAACGGCCTTTACCCCGTGGTCCCGCTGCCTTCCTCCCTCCCCCCGCCGTGCCGTGTCCCTTTGCTCTGCTCTGCTGCGCTCTCTCCTTTTCCCGCACCAAGTCTCTCTCTCGTGCTGATGTCGCGGCCGGCGCTGCTCTTCTTTGCCTTCTCCGTGGCTGCGAGAAGCCTTCCTTTGTTTTGCTCTGTTTTAAAGCTGGCCAACTTCTGTTCTGTGGGGACACGACGAGGCGCAGCCCCTCCCCCACGGCTGCCATTTCTGCTCAGAAACTGCAGATTTGTGCTGATGCTCTTAGAAATGTTCGGTACTGTATAACAAGGGGCACTTTAGAAATGTCTCTCCTCCTTTGATATATGTGTTTTCCCTATGGAGAAAGCGATATACAAATAAATATATGTGTACACTTGGGGATTCAGAAGATCTCATTTGTCCCCTCCCCCCAACCCCCCCCTGCCCCACAAAAAAAAAAAAAAAGAAAAAAGAAAAAAAAAAAAACCATAAGAAAACAAAACAAAACAAAAAAACCCAAACAATAAATACGAAGTTTACAAGAAATCTCTTCTGTTGTTGAATAATCTTAGTTACTGGTAACCGTGCCACGTTAAATAGAGAACGGGGGTTTCTCCCGAACAGCTCTGAATCTCCGGCCGTCCCCGCACGCCGCGTTGCTCTCCCGTTATCTCCCGTTGCTGCCGGCCCCGGGCGGTGCGGGGAGCGTCGCGTTCTGCACACGGAGCGCGCGGGGCCGGGACCGCAACAGCATCGGTTCGGTTCTAACCGAGAGCAGCGCTCTGGGTACGGGAACGACGGGGAGAGGACGTGAGACGGGCCGACAGCCGTGAGCTCGGACAGACGTGCGTCAGAGTGAACGGCCGCGTTACGAGGCGTGGAGCGGGTCCGGCTGCGGGAAGAGCCGGGTTGTGTGCGGGAGGGGGGAGGGCTGAGCGCAGCCCGAGGGAACGTGTCTGATCGGGCGGGATCGGCGCGTACGGCGCGGAGCGGCAAAGTACCGCCCGGAGGAACCGCAGCCGCTGAGCGGGACGGGCTGAGCGGGCCGGGATGTGCGGGACGGGCTGAGCGGGACGGGCTGTGCGCGGCGGGGACGCGCGGTGGCTGCGCTGCCGTTTCCCCTCCCGTGAGCGGCGGTTCTGCTGACCCCGTAAGTTGGGAAAACTGTGCAGCTGCGTCCCCCAACGTGCGAGCGTTTGGAAACCGGCTGCAGGACTCTGGTTTATTCTCTTTTCGTTGCACATCTCGGTTAGGAGCAGCTCTTCCACGTTGAGGGAAACCCGCTGTGTAACGAGCCGAGGCGTCTTCCCGATACATGGAGCCTGAAGGCGATAATCCCGCACCTGAGTGACCGCAGCGCAGCTCGGACGCAGCTCCGCAGGACGCGATGTTCGGGGCCAGCGGCGGCGCTGCCGGCAGCCCGTCCCGCAGGGCGCCGCTTGCAGGAGGCGTTACAGGTTCTTTGCAGTTTAGTTGCAGAGCGCTGCGTGCTGTCAGTGCCGGAGGCCGCTGTCCGCGCCACCCATAGGACGCCGTTTCGCCCCGTCGGGGCACCGCGTGGTTCTGCTGTAGAACAGAACGAGCCCGTTTGTTTGACCCGTTCCTTGATGCTCAGAGCGCAGATGAGTCCTGCAGGAGCAAGGCGCTGCTGGCCGCGCTCTGTTGGCTGCGCAGTGCCAGTCGCTCCCCTGTTCTGTGTTCTGTCCCTGCGTTCTGTGTTTCCTGCTCTGTCGGCTCTGTCCGTGCGGGGCGAGCAGTCAGAGCCGCCATCAGTCGCGCAGCTCTCTGCACTTTGGTAGGGAAAGCTGAACCGATACCTGCAGACACACATTGAGTCAGATCCAATGGAGAGTCTCTTCATGGAGTAAGAAGTGCAGTGTTAATGGAATGCACCGACACTCATTTGCTTCAGGCTGAGGACAGGCCTCGGCGTTTTGCCAGCTGGGGACGGCAGCAAAGCACGGAGCACTCCCGGCCCCACTGCCAGCACTCCGTGCTGACGGAATCCCTGCTCTGTCGTGGTTCATCCTCAGCCTTTGGCCGTTTACCTCCAGCCCTGCCGAGTTCTTTGCATTACAGACGTTGCAGTGTCGATACCGGCTGTAAGTGCAGAATCACATCCAACGCTCCTCACTGATTCAGAGTCCCACAATCCTCTTTTCGCTGCACTGCACCTCAGGAAAGCCAGAAAAGGGTCAGCAGCCACAGCGGGCAAATGTGCCTGTGCTTATGGCGAGGACCATCACTGCTCCATCAGTGTATTGAGACAGGAAATACTGAAAAGCTGTAAAGACTTTTGTACATTTGGGTACATCTGTTGTGTGAAAAAACGAACTTTGTAATATTGTATTTTTACTATTCAGCTGTGTTACATGAATGCTGTAGAATCTGGGTATCCAACATGAATGATATCCATGTAATGAGCACTTGCCTGAAATAAAACAAAAAATGAAATAAATGGGCTGCAGTCTGACCCAGGATCTGTGCTTCACCCTCACACTTTCCACGCAGATGTTGCCCTTCCTTTGGCACTGTCTGGTCACACAGACTGTTTCTCTCTGATCTTTCTCTCCAAACGTGCTGTTGTCATCAGCTCCTGAGCCGCCCCCAGACTGAGCCCAGGTCTATTGAATGGGGAAGGCTGGCCAACAATGCCATCAGTGCTGTGACTGCGTGTGCCAAGTGAGGCTTTGGCGGCCGGCGATGGTGCCATGCACCATTGGTGGGACTGGGGGTGCTCCTGGGCATGCTCTGGGAGGGGGGATCTGCAGCATCCATGCCTGTGAAATGAGGAACTGGAAATGCAGCCTGGCTAAATGTGCTTCACCTAACTCAGATCTGAATGCTCTCTTCTGCAGATCACAAAGTTGAATGTCAGAGGTTTTGAGAAAAGCCTCCTGGGTCCCTTGAGTTTGGAAATTGGTAATCACAGCCTGAACCTCTGATTAATCAGCTGAGGTGAGTGTCGGGTCAGCTGTGGGAGCACAGGTGAAGGTAATTCAGCTGTGCTCCTGGAAGGCGTGGAGCTTGACTCCACCTCCTCTAGACCTCATTTAAGGGCTGACCACCACTAAGGCGACTTCTCTTTGAGATTGCTCCCTGGTGGAGATTGCTGCAGCATTTCCCAATGAAGGCATCCCTATTGGTGAGTTTTTCCTCATAAGTAACTTTCTGAATATCTGTTACCGTCTTTGTATCATTCCACCTTACAAACATGAACTGAGCCAGGTCACAGCACAGTGCTCCAGCAGGGGGTTAGGTGTGCTTTGTCCCCAGCTGGGACTGGGCTGCTAAAACAAACTCAGTTGTGTAATTGCTGCAGCTGTGCCTTCAGCTTTCCCTGCTCTTTTAGGAGTCGGTGGAGATCATCTCAGTGCTTAGAACTGGTTCTCTGGTCAGACCTGACAGTAGATACAACTAAAACATTCTGAAAAGGGAAACAATAGCTTTTTGGGCTGCAAAATGAAATACAATGGGATTTGCATGGAGCCTATGGGAAGGAAGTGAAGCTGAGGGAGCCCAGCTGTGCCAGGCAGCTCATCCAAAGGTGGCTGTGGTGCTAGGGAGGTGTTCCTGCTGCAGGCTGTGGTGTTACAGGGCCTTTGGGAGCTGAAGGAAGTTTTGCTGTTTTATCACTTTGGGATTTTTGCTTGTGTCTTAATTTTGCTTCTGAAACTGTACAGCATTTCTAGACAGGGTAGAGCTTCTGAAGGCGGAAGGCAGACCTGGGGCTGATTTAATAGGCTGCTGTGAGATGTGACAGTGAACTGTGAGGGCCCAAGTTGCTGTTTGGCAAAGTGAGTGGTAGACTGGAGACAGCACACGAAACCTAACCGAGCTGCTCGGGCTGAGGCTGGGTTACAGGAAAGGGAGCAGAAAGCAGGGGAGATGATTTGCTTTTTATGTGGTTTTTTTCCTGCTGGCAGTGGGCAGCAGTGAGAATTTCAGTGTGGTGAAACTTCACTGGGATGCTGCGTGTTGTGAAATGAATTCCTGCTGCTGTGGGGACTCTGCAGCTTTGGGGGACGGCTGAGTCAGAATATTCAGCTCAGAAGCTTCTGAGAGCTTGTGGGAAAGAAGAGTGCATGGGGTGCGGGAGGGGGATGCTGGTACTAAAGAAGGCCGCGCTGAAAAGAAAGCAAAAAAAACCAAGATGAAGGTGAAGGGCACAAGCACTGGAAGATCATTTAAGCCAACGTGTCCCCAGATACATTTCATAAAGAGCTTATGCTCTTGAATAAGGATAAATACATGATTAACAGCTCCAACAATCGCGAGTGATGGCTGAGGGGCTGCTGCACACACTGCAGCACAGAGGGGTGTTGGTACTTCTGGATTCTGACAGTCATGGATTGGGAAAACTCTCCTTTGCTCCTCGGGAACCTCCAGCAGAAACACAGATGAGGGCTGCCTGAACGCGTGGAAGAGCGATCTCTGCAAAACCTGATGGCAGCAGATGAGCAGCAAGGCAGCAAGGTTGGGGAGAGGGAGTCACTGCTCCAGGACAGGAACTGCAGGAGGAGTCTGCTGGAGGCTTTGGAGGACAAACAGGGAGTGATGGAGGAGGATCTATCCTGGAAGCTCAGCTGTGCTGTTAGTTTTTTTTTTAATGCTAGCTGCAGCACGATCAGGCCCTACACTGTAGGCTGGAACTTGTATTTTTTAGCACCTGTCATAGGCCTTACTTCTATCCACACTCCCCCAGGGCTGTGCTGGTGCAGGCTCAGCGTGTGCTGGGCTCTGTGTGTAGCTGACATCTGTGCTGGAGGTCACGTCAGGACCATGATCAGTCTGCTCAGCAGTGACCTATTTACTTCAGAAATAGTGCTCAGTGCAAAGCCTTTCTGTATTCATCGTAGAAACATTAATTATGCACCCCCCCCCCACCCCTCTTTCCAGACAGCCTCACAGCTCCTGCTCTGTCTCTGAAGGTACCTTCAGGGCTGAGAATTGTTTCCGAAGATCTCCATAGATTGCCTTGACAGTAAGTATTTATTTATATGTTACACTGAAATGGAACTGAGCAATAAAGAGAATAGTTTGCTCTTGACAAAAATAAGTTAATACACAATATTCATAAAATACTATTAGACGGAACATTATAGCAAATACAACAAATTTTGCAGAGTATTTTTTTAAATAGATTTGTATAGTACATTCCCGACAAAGAAAAATAGTGCAGTTTTATTTCTTACATCACCTCCTCAGGCTCTGTATATTGGAGAGCTTTTTTGCTCATAGTTTTTGTTAATACTTCACTCTTCAGACAACAGGCAGACACAAACTGAAGCGCTTTCAGGCCTTCCAGCAGCCATGCTCTGCCCTATGGTTAGTGTGGTGTGCAGCTGTAAGCGATGGTGAGGTCAGAGTGTGCACAGGCTGCAGTACAACTTCTTGGCTTCTCATCCTGAGCACATCCTAACCATTGGACGTGTGGTGGGTGAGGAGTACAGCGTATCAATCACAGCCTCCCTCCTCCTGTCATTCCCACTGTTACTATTTTAGCACTGTTAGCACAGTGCGGGGGGTCTCCTTCTAACCCTCCTCCTCCTCTGCACCTTTTTTCAGAGTTCTGTAGGCTCATCCGTTCTCATTCCTGCACTGTGACTGTGGCACTATGGAGCATGCAGAGCTGCAGGTTTGTTCTGCTGCAGTGAGGGGGGACCCACACGGCGCTGCCTGCACAGCTGGTGTCACAGTCTGGCTCAGCACCTGAGTGACACCCATGAGCAGGAAAATGAGGGTAGGGACAAACTGGTGTTGTTGCTTTACCCTCCCATCTAACATTCAGAGACTGCTTTAGCAGCTCAGTTATTGAATAAAAAAAGCATGCTGCTTTTTATTATTATTTTTTAATACCTCCTTCTGGAATACTGCTTGTTGTTTTTATTTTACTTCAATCATAGAGAACTAAGCACAGATGACACTTTTAGAATCAAATCTTGCTCTTGCTTGTGCAAGTCATGCTCAGCTCATTAGGACCCAAAGGCGTTACGCATCTATTGCAAAAGCAAGAGAAGCTGCTCACTACCTGTGTGGTACCAGGAGGGAGCTACCAGCCAGCACTGAAGGCTTTGGACAGAGTAATTTGGTTCCCTCTGCCTGCTTTGCTACAATCTGATTTTAGAAGCTCATCTGAGTTGACAGCTGCTTTTGGGAGGCTCAATGGAAACAAAGCTTTGTAACCCAGCCTGCTCTGCATGGTTTTGAAAAGAAAAATACTTCAAACTTTATCGCTGAGGTTCAGTAGCAAAGGGAGGAGTCCTTGAAATGCAGACACCCAGTCACTGAGTTTTCTGGGAGTGCAGGTCACACCAATCCTGAAATCTACAGTTAATCCCATTAGTAAAAAGCTGCTCCCTTCCTCTCGCTAGCTGACACAAAGATACACTTAAAAACAACACATGCTGGGAAAGCAGTAGGAATATAGGTGATAAATTTTATATAGTGTGATGAAGTGCTGGGATAGCAACAGACAGCTCTATCGCTGAGCCCCAGCTAACTATAAGTCACTTTTGCTCTCTACAGAAGATGGGTTAAAATAGATGTTTCTGAAAGCATGCAGCCAAGCACAAAAGGAAGAGGCACAGAACTGTCATGGTGTGTGCAAGGACGGCTCTACAAACCAGCACAACGTGACAGCAAAATGGATCCTGTGCAACAATTTAAACTGCTTAATCGGGCAAGTACCAAGACTTGCTTGAGTTAATAAATGCCTGGTTTGTGTTTGCAGGATCCTGAGGGAAGTCCTCCCAGAAGGCTGTGCAGTGTCTGCTCTGTAAGTAGGATCTGAACTTTATGGGACTCTGCACAGATGCAAAGAGCGTGGGATTTGCAAACATGAGTAAGGAAACTGTTTCTATATGCTTAAACTGTGTTAACCTGAACTATCTTAGGCAGATTTGTCATCTGGGAGTACTTGCCAAGTAAATTTGCAAAGTAAAACAAGGGCAAGTTTGTGGCATATGTAGGCCATGAACACTCAACAGCATGAGCTAGGCAGCAACGGCTAACCAGTGACTCTAGCCAGCATTGCCAGATCTTCACTGCTCATCTAAACCATGTTACTTACTGTAAGGCTATTCTCCCAGGTGTTAATCTTATTTTACTTGCTAAATATTCTGAATGTAAGTATGAATGTTTTAGCAACAGCATCTACATGTGCATTTCTCTTCCATGTTCAAGACTGTGAACTGAGCCCACAAAAGTTCAAGTTGAAGCTTGCCCCACTTCAGTATTGGATCAGGCCTTACCTCCTGAAAAATTCTGGCAGAGCACAAAATGTGCCAGTAAAGTCAGAATATAAATGTTCTAATATGTCAAATACCCCCTTTTTAAATCTCAGTTATGTAAGCAGACAGTCTTCTAGAGAGAGAGGGAAATAAAAGAATGCAAAAAGTTTCTGTTCTGAAATACAAAGTTGAGTGTAACAAGGACTATCAAACACAAACCCTATTTGGTGAAGGAAAAGTTCATTTTTAAAAGTATTACAAATCTGGTTATTTATTACATTACATGGAAGATGCAATTAAAACACCATTTTGAAGTTACAGTGCAAGAAATGCTCCATCCAGTAGCTCACAGCACAGCCCATGACGGTCTGCTCGTTATCACTTATTTTCAATCAATGTCTGCACTTTGTAGACAAGGTCTCTTGCTATCCTCAGTATTTCCTGGGCATTGTGATGTTCTGCCATTTCTAAAAGACACAGACAAGCATTTTTAACTGTCCACAGCAGGAACATTTCTTTTCTAGCATTGATATTGTTGTCATGTTAGCACTGATTAATTAGCGTAACATAACACCAGAACAAAAGTATTGGCAGTGGTCTAGGTTTTTAAAATTAAAGACAAGTAAGTGAATGAATCCCTTTGTGCCACAGGTCCTGGCATTAGGATCTGATCCTTCAGGTGTTAGTTCTCATGCTGCAAAAAAATCACAGTTCACGGAACAGGAATGGGAGGTCACTACCAACCCATGCCTAGGAGCAGCCCTCCTGGACTCTAAAAGCCATAAAGCTGCAGGACCAGAACAAACTTGATCAAAAGATGTCCCTCCAGGAAAGGACTTCTGCAGGACCCTCTGCAAATGATAACACATTTAAGAACAGCTTCTTTTACCTGGAGCAATGTGTCTAAGTAGTTCCCCATGCAGAGGTCCCTACTAAAAGTAAAATCAGGAAGTGATAGCAGCTCCTGATAGATCATAATACATGTGATTTTTGTTGCTCAGTTTGTTTTTAGGAAAACTGAGGCGCTGCTGTTTGTGGGGCAGGTCGGATCTTCAGCAAGTACGTGAAAATCTGAGCTCTTCACACACATGGAAAGCAATGTGACTGAAGAGGTGAGAGATTCTCAGCTTAAAATGAACAGGGACAGCAAGGACAGTGAACAACTGCAGATGGTTTGTCAGAGGAAGGGAGAAGCAGCAGACTGTGGATAGTTGCTGTTTATTGCAACATCTTTCTTGAAATACGTCTCTTACCATTAAAAAACTTGATGATATCAGTGAAGTCCATGTTGTTATCACGGATAATCTCTCGGTAAACTTCCACAAGTGCTAAGGCAATGAAAAGGACAAAATGTTCTGAAGAGATGTGCTTTGCTGCCCAAATTACTTCCCACACTGTAAATACATCCTCGTACAACAATTCTGAATGGGAATAAACATTACAAGAGCATCTGATTATTCAAATTGACCATTTCTCCCCACCCCCCACTGTGATGTCTTTCAGGCCGTATAAAGAAAATAAATGTACATGATGATGACTCCTTTTCCCTCTCCCTTTCTCCTCCAGCCAGTTCCTTTATTAGTGCAAGTATGGCAAGTGAAAATTAAAAAAGAGCACAGATGTAGTGGTGTGACTTAATCCCCAAAAGTACCCATGTGATAGCACAGGTGGGCCCATTTGCTGTTGTTAGGGCTCCATGACAGGTTGTGAATCTAAATGCATAGCAGAGGTCCTTCTAGTACACAAAGTACATCACTCAGCAGAGTTCAAGAGCTACTGAGCTGCCCCTCGTAAAAACATTTTGCTACAGCCAGACATAGGTCTGTCCAGTTTTGCACAACTCCATAGGCATAAAACATTATTACCTCTTTTAAAGTCAAGCAGGAACCAGCGATAGCAGAAGTAAAAGTGAGTGTAATCCCCGTTCTGATGCATCAGTTCAAAAAGCTCCGAGTCTAGAATCTAACATGTAAAACATCAGATGTTGGTATCTTGTCTGAAAGTAGCCAAGTCCAGAGGTGTTAGAGGCTGGTGAAATTTTGTGCTGCTCTCTATCACCTGATTCTATAGTTATTCTGAGCAGCTACCTTGCACAAATCTGCCTTTCATTATGCACTTGTAAAACGCCAGTGGTATAGCTGCCCAAACTTGCCAACTGTCTGATAGATGTCTTAAATGCGTAGAACAAATTTAGTCATTTCTCACAGATGCTGTCCTAAGGGTTGCTGGATAATGAGGATGGCATCCTCTTGCTTGTCTTGCTTCTGCTGCTCAACAAAAATGTTGAAGCTGTGTTTGTTTGCTGCTTGTGTTTTCCATCCTGACCCTTTTTTAACTGGATCTCTGCATTCACTTTATAAATATATATATATATATATATATATATATATATATTTAGATTACCACTTACAAAACCAAATAATGGCTTATCCAGATAATTCTTGCAACTATAAAACATTCAGTAAGCATATTGTGTAAACACAAATACAGCTATGGCCTATAAATCTGTAATACTTTTTTTTGCTTTTCACAAATAGCAGCATTTGCTTTTGGAAGAGGAATGTAGGAATGGATATTGATGTAACTCTCTGACTTTATCTGGAGCTGGACTGCACCACAGAGGTGAGCCGTTCCATGGTCTAGCTGGTGTAACGGAGACAGAAATTTGAGGAGTTTGTTCTGTCAAGTTAACCTGAACTGACCTGCTGTAATACATACTCTTTATCGTCACAGCAACTGCTGCCCCCTAAGAAGCAGGAAATCAGTTTGGGGGTGCACAAGCATCTTCCCCAGCTCTGAAGTACCAGATGGCTAGGAACCCATCAGTGGAGGTCCTGCCCTTCACAATGGCATCATGGCAGTTCTCAGCCTCTGAAACAATCTCAACTTCATTTAAATAGGATTCAGAAAGACTCACTTGGATTAGAGACCGCATGTTGGCAAAGTGTGTGTCCATAGCACCTCCATTGGGGAAGTTTTGGCTCATCCTCTTCATCAGGTGGCTGAAGCAGCTGTAAGCCAGTTGATCTGCAGATACAATGCATATAATGCAGAACACTTAATTGTTGCAAGTCTTCTGACTTCCTTGATCCAAAGTAATGCACAGCACAAAAAAGAAAAAAAGGCTTTCCCCTTGCTGCTCCCTAGCCCCATCGTCAGTACTTAGATGAAATGGAAGAAAGTAGCTGAATCTGGATCACTTTTCTTAGTTATGCTTCAAAACAACACAGCTTGAGGTTAAGTAGGAACACAGCTGCTTTGAAAATCTACTAAAATTTAATCTGTAAATTGTTAATTAAGCAGGGAATCCCTGATATACTCATGACTGTCATTTCAGAAACAACCTCACCTATTGAAAATGCAGGTAAGAGCATTAGGTATGTTCTTCCTAATAAGCTAGCCTAACTTAAAACATACAGCCTCTAAAACAGCAATTACAAGGTCTCCCAAAAGATACCAATACGTTTCAAAAGAAAACCTTTCCTACCATTGTCAAGTATAACCATCAAAGGAGCCAGGAGGTCACACATGCCTTGGACATAACCAACTTCTAGGTGCTCCCAAACATAACTGTAGAAAGAAGAAAGCACAAGAGATAATAGGATTTTAAAAAATCCTCTTGCTATGCCTTCACCTCAAGACTTTATCTTGCATGTAAGATCCAACTCCTTTTGAAATTGTGATGTTCGACAAAAACAATGTTAAGGTTTAGTGATTTTCTGACAATTCAGTTTTTCCAACTCATTAATAAAAAATGACAGTACTTCTGTCTCTTGTAACATGGACTCTCACAGTAGGCTCTTTGCTATGAAAAACTAGAGGAATCTCATCAGGGGAGGAAGGGTAGAGAGATGGGCCTAAAAGCAAAGTAGCGACAATGATCTGAAAAGAAACAAGCTAATTTACTAAATAAGATATTGGAATGCAAGATAGCACAACATAATACAATATAATTGGAACTGAAGCTAATAAATCAAATATAATGAGAGAGTATCCAAAAGCTGAAGGCCTTACTCTAATGCTGAGGCGAGACGATCTGGGGAGCTCACACACTGCAGAGATCAAAAAGGGGAGGGAAAGTGTTTTGTGGATGGCATTTATCTTTCCCCCTGAATGAAAGAATGGAGACACAAATAACAAAGTCCTCTGGGGTATGTATTATGTAGCTGTTCTTCTCTTCTGAGAACCAAGTACCCAGAACTGGGGCACGAACTCTTTAACTCCCACTGCACTACATGATGTTATGATGTGGAACACCAATAACCAAAAATCATAAAACAGTGACATCTATTTTTGTGTTGTTTGTTTTTTTTGTATTCTAAGTGGATTCTGTGCTAAGTGGAATCTTTATCTTTTCCAGGTGTTAAAGTCTATGACACATTCTGCCTTAAGCACGTTCAGTTGAACAGCCTTCCTGACAATTTGCATGCCCATTAGTGAAACTGGTTTTCTATTCATTCCAGCTGGTCTTAGTGGTCAAACACTTTGATACAGTTTGATCTGAAGATCTTCATCTTGTCTATTCCAGTGGATATCCCTCAACACTGCATCCGTTCATCTTCATAGAACCCCGGTACAGCATGGATATATTATCAGCATGAGTAGGAAACCAAAGTACATTGAGGGAACAGTCCAAAGTGGCTGATGGGCTCTGGGGTCTGCCTCTTAAGGTAGAAACAAGATTTCTCAAGTCTGCATTTCCAACTTAAGCCATCTGTTGCACCTATACTTTCTAACTTACCATTCCTCCTTCTTTCAAGTTCTTTTAATTTTATGGTTTATGACAGACATGTGAGAAGTAATTCAGTTTACAAGCTGTCCTACCTGCACATAACATTGCGGAGTTTTTCCAGATTATCAGCAGTAAAATACCAGTAATTCCGGTCACATCTCTGGACATCTTTATCAATTCTGTGCAAATTTAAGGCAACGGCATCCAGTAATTCTATCTATAAGAGAAAAGTTTAAGTTAGATCTGCTGTTCAGTCAGATGCAGGCTGTTATATCACTTTTAGACAGATTTAGAGACCGATGATAAGCAGGGAACGTGGAGCTGTAGCAGAGTTCATGTCTTTTTTCTCCAACTTGACTCCAACTGATGACTGCCTTAGTGGCACTATGGAGGAGAACATCCCTCAGCAGTGGCGATAGACCGAGCTTAGAACAGTCCCAGGTACAGATTCACTCTAAGAATCAACAAACCAAAAAAAGTAAAATGGTACTTTGGATTTTGGAGAGCACTGAACTAACTACTCAATTACCATAAAGAACTAAAAATCTGAAATACAATGCACATAAGTTCACTGATAAGTGGCCCAAGCCTGTGCTCTTTACAAAGAGTTATGTTCAACAGCTCCAAGAATAAAACAGAAACAAAACCTCAACTACTAATCTGTCAGTGATGCCAATAGAGATGGTGGAGTCTTTAGCAAAGCTCCTCAGTTATCCTCTCGCCACCTGCAGTTCTAGTTTGAGACAATATTAAATCCTATCTGAAATCCAATATAAGTGCTTGCCATAAAAAGGGAGGTGATTGCATGTAAGTTGTGACTTACTGTGTAAGATGCAGCACAGACAGAAGCAACATCCATTAAATAATCCACCTGGGAACACAGCTGCTCTTCTGCTACTGAGTCCTGAGGCTGTAGTACAGCTGACTTGGCTTTCTGCATAGGTGCTATTTCTGGATCAGTCTTTTCCATGTCACTGCTGGCCTCTTCCTCAGCCCCATCTTCAAAAGAGACGCTCTGCCCATCATCAATACTGGACAAGATGCCTGAGGCCACAGAGTAGTTCCGTGAGGATGGCAACCCAGAGTCAGGGGAGTCAAACTCTACAGACTGCTGCTCTACAGCAGCTACTGCTGCTGGTGTGTCAGCAGATACCACAGTGAAAGTAGGGTCTTCTTGACATTTTGAGTCTTGTTCTGCTGAATCTGTTTCATCTACAGATATAAAGACCTTAAGGCGGATGAGGAAAGGGGAAAAAGTTTCAGGTAAAGCAGAAGAGAAGAGAGAAGTGAACATTAACATAGCAAATGACTCTCCAACCACAATGGTGAAATAACTTCATTACTCTTGTGAACAAGATAAAAAATTAATAGAGCTTCCACACATGCAAGAGTTCTGAACTCTTCAGTCTTTATACTGAAACTGTAAGTCTAAAAATAATATCAATTTATGATCTTGCGTCTGTCTCCTAAAATGATGTCTCCCCTTTCACAATCTTCAATTAGAAAACCTTTGTAAAGCAGTAAAGCCTCACTACTTGCAACACCAACTCTAAAAGCTTGTGGCCATTCTAAGTTATCATTGAAGGGGACCAACATATCTTGGGCCTCAGCTGCAATGCAAATACCTCACAGCCTATTCTCTCTTGCCTTAGTGAAATCACTTATCAGGTCACTATTTCAACATATAAGTATCAGTTAACTATTTCAGGTCTACGTAAGTAGCAAATGCCCAGAGATGCTTTTGGCACAGGCACACCTGCTCTCCTTTCCAACAATATGACTATAATTAAAAACCCCTTTCTTGGTTATTCTCCAAGGTGTAAACTCAAGTCTGCCTTTTCTACTGTTTAGCATCTTTACCTAAATTGACCAAGATGCCCTCTCCCAAAATAAAATTACACTCAACTTCTCAATCAGGTACAGGACAGAATCAAAAATATGCTTCAATAGCAGCAGTCTTCTGCTCTTAAGCTGAATTTGAAAAATTCACAACAAATAAGACCCACAAATAAGAGATCTAGAAGGCTATTCCACAACTGAGAGAAGAACCTGTAGTAGGTGAACCCTAACGCCCCTTAGAAAGGGTCTGCTTAAGAACAGACGTAGATTACCCAAAATACAAACCTGCTCTTTGCTGTATCGTGGAGAAACTACTGCTTTAAGTTCCATATAGGATTTAAGCAGCTCCAGAATGATAATCTGTGAGCTGTGCACATTAGCTCCCACCACAGACACACACACTGCAACATACAAGTTCTGGGAAGGGACACTTACATCATTGCTGATGGTGGAGTCCCTGTGAATCAGCCGTTGGACATGGCTGTCAATGCTGCTGCCTGAAGAAAACTTGGCCAGTGTGGCAGAATGTGATTCCTTCTCTCGCTGCTTTACAATGACCTCACAAGCCTTCCACTCAGCCATAACCTTCTCATATCGGAGAGCAATCTCTTCATCCACCTGTGGACAGACAGACTGATAGATACTGAAATGCTGGTCCTCCTGGAAAGATGGCATTAAAAACAAACAGAAGCAAGAAAGGGAGAACTAATGCAAATGTAATATCTCAAACAGCTTTAAAGGGTCCTGAATCCTTCTTGATAGAGCAGAAATCACTTGAAAATGCAATGACAGGAACAGTAAGTTGTTACAAAGGAAAAACAGCTGGATATTTACTGAAGGCAATAAACTACCACTGAAAATGCCAGAAAAGATTAATATAAGTACCCATATCTGCTATCAACAGCACTTCAGTATTCAGGGAAGAGCTAAAGATGTCACTGACTTCCATGTGAAACCTCACACACAAGTCAGATGCAATCTGATGGAGCAATAGCTGGCTTTAGTTGGATTATTCCCAACATCTCTGTTTCCCTTTTTTCTTTTTCTTTTTTTTTCCCCTCATCTGTTCCACCTCTAACACAGCTCTTGCAATGAATTCCAGCTCACAGGTTTGTTGACATCGGCTTGCACAGAATTACATGCTGGAACAGAGTCCTGAATAGTAGAGATCCCTGACCATATAGCATAGTACAGTGCACATAGTCAGACCCAACCACTCTGGTTCCCATAGTAATAAAACTTTTCTTTGCCACTGCTGGCTTCTGCTGAAAAACAAAGGCAGAATCCCCCTTGAGCAATTTAAGGGACACATCGTAATTTCGCTATTCTGTCACTTGTCAAGAGCTGAAGAGAAACCACTGTTGTGAGTTGGCTCCAGGCTCTACTGGTTGCAGTGGCTACCAGACCATTCATGCCAAGAGCTGCAGGCTTCTTGTCACCTGAGGTAGCTGCACAGTCACACGTCACCAAATACAACTGTTAGTGGAAGGCTGGAAGACAGCCACGCTTCGGAGTCTCTTGGATGCCAATGGACTGCAAAAATACCATCAGGAGGCAAAGGTGATCAATCATCCATGATGATTTCAGTTAAGGATGTGAAAAGATTCCCAAATGTGCTGACTGTTCCCTTCTTTTTCATTTAATAGACTCTTAGATTCAACTGTATGCTTTATTTAGCATCCAACAGTACACTTCTTTGAGGAGTCAGTTATTGCTATTACTTATTACTAATGTTGAATAGATCACAGGAATTTCAGATAAGGTTTGAAGCACCCCTGTACTAGCATGGAACAAATTCAGGGGAAATAGCTGCCTATAGGAACCTGTATTCTGCAGTTCAATTATTTATGCCTTGCAACATGTCTTTCTACATTTACGGTAATTCCTTTTTTCAAACTGACTCAGGTATTTAGCTCTTCTTGTCAAATCTCTCATGTTCTAGCTGTATTAATGCATATGCTCTATGAAGCTGGGGCTAAAATCCATGAACTGTGGTTTGATTCCCATCTGGTCAATTCAGACAGCTCCAACTGAAGTCCAAGCAGACAAACACAGTACCTTGTAGACAGAGCAGTTATTTCAAATTAACCTGTCACTCATGTTTTCAGTAGCATTTTGCCTTCAGAATATTAAACAGTAATAAAAGCTAACATTGTAGTTATTTAAAAAACAAAACTTGTTATTCTAACCCCCAGAAATTTTTACTTACCTGGTCCATTTCTTTTTTGGCCATGCCAAATTTATAGTGACCTAACAAGAATGGCCATACTTCCTTTCGAATGTCATGCTGTACTCCACCATAATAAACTTTTCTTAGCAGTTCCAGCTCCTTGTAATTCTGCAGCAGTTAGTAGAAAAAGAATACATCTTAATTTTCTTTAGGCGTCCTCATATATGGTCATTTCCAACTACAGAGACAGCGAAACACAGCCATGTCTAATAAATCCAGTCTAATAAAGTTGCCGTGTCTCTTACGAAAACAATCTAATTTTAATAGATTAGAGTAATCATGAGATGAGTGTGCCCCAGTGGCGCAGTGGTTAAGGACACCGCCTTGCGACACTGGGGCCCGGAGTTCGAATCCCCCCTGTGGCGCAAGTGGTAGAAGTGCCGCTCTGCTAAACAGAGGCTCGAATCCCGGGGGCTGGACTGGATGACCTCTAAGGTCCCTTCCAACCCGCACGATACTATGATACTATGATGAGATCAATTGCTTAAGATTTCATCAATATCTGCCGTCATCAGAGAAGCAAAAGATAAAAGAGGAAAAAAATAACTGCCTTTCATGAAAAGTCATCCTGGGAAGACCAGGAGGCACCTTTAATACTTCCTGCACACAATTCTAAGGGATACCATGCTCACCACATCAGCACATTTGAGCTAGTTTAATCATCATAGAGGTATTGTGTGACTTACTTTTCTGTCCTTCTGGTACTTGCTCCAGACCTCTTTGGTCAGGCCTCCTGCAGCACTGGATGGCTTGTCGGGTGGGATGATTGTGTGGTTCACTAGGGCAGACAAATGCGTTCGCACTGTTGATAAATGACGGCAGTAGGCAAGCCCTGTGTTTGGGGAGGAGGTAAACTTTTACAAACCAATCTATGTAGTATCAGCTGCCTCTTCAGGATCGAACTGTGACATTTTAAATTTGCCACTAATATTCCTTCCTGAAATAAATTTGCGTTTGTACTGTATAAAACTGAAGAACTGCAATGGAGCCAAAGACTAAATCAGTCTTACACAGACAAGTAAAACCCAAATAGTATTTATTATACAGCAACATAAAGTTACGTTCTGTCTTCACTAAGCGTCACTTCTCCCATTGCTACATTAAACTTACAAATAATTGAGTTACAAAGCTACAGTGGTTGTGTCACAACCGATGCAGTGTCCTGAGCTGATTTGACTCAATAAATTTGTGTCTTGACTCCTTTTTAAAACACGTATTACATGTTTTCTAGGTAAGCATATGAGACTCACAAGGTCTGGATCTAAGATGCTTTACTTACATCCATAAAAGGCTCTGGAAACGATTTGTCTCTTCATGCTTTCACACAGCATCTTTAATGGAGTCCTGTGGAGACACATGATGGGAACATGATAGGTCACAGGGTCACAAATCATTGTGATCTTTATGTTGATCTCCATGATCTTCACATAGGGATTCTTTCATTGCAGTAAGATTTATTTAGCTAAGGAACAACATCTAGAAATAAAACTTTAAAAAGCATATTCTCACTAGAATTTTGGCTCCAAACAGATGATTCTGTTGCCTTTAGCTACAACTGCTTTGGTGCATTGTACAGGTCTTTGTCCAACTAGATGAGTTGTTGCCCTTTGTTACAGTTGCTAATTACTTATTAAAGACCATATTTCTAGAGTTGAATTACATAAAACCACACACACACACACACAAAAAAAAAACACATTGCAATTTTTCTATCAAAATATGAGTCTAACTTACTAGATTAGTTTCAATAAACCAAGTTTCTTGCTATATAACTCCATCTTTTTGGGTCAGAAATTATTTGAAAGCTGTTGAACTGTTACCCGTCATCTCTGTTGCAGAAATCAATAAAACAATGCTGCTTTTAACTGTGGCACAAGTTTTTCCAGTTGAACTCCCTGCACAGTTTGCTTACCTGTCATGGATGCAACTGCAACAGCTGGGTATATCGTAGGGAGAGCTGCCTGTTGAACAGGAGATGCACGAGGAGCCTTGGCTACAGTGCTCCAGCTGCCATGAAAGCAAGTTTGCCCCAAAGCCTTGCATTTCTATCATTTCGCTGGTGTCTAGGGTAAAAAAAAAAAAAGAAACAAAACAGCAGGCCATCATCTCTTACTCATCTTTCTGCCTTCTGTGTATCCTGACGGCTTCATGCTTTACCTCTCAGCAGGCTTTGAACCTTGATTCCAAAAAGGGGAGAGCATCATCTTAGTTACTTCAGAAATACTGCTCTCACTTTAACCTAAAACCAGCTGCATGCTGTGCATGTTCACTCGAGGCCAGCCCCTTCACAATTGCCCCTTTTTTGCCCATGCACACATCCCAGTACATATTTCAAGAGAGCAGAAGCGGGTGCTGCATTAACAACTAAAACTGGTTCCTGTGAAATGCTAATGTTATTTATAGCTAGAAGAGATCATCTAGCCTGATCTTCTGTTTAATTCAGGTCTCATAATTTCATTTTGCAGTTCCTCAAATCAGCCATGCAACTGCTAGTCCAGCTAGAGTGGAAGTTTAAACATAAAAAGAAATAAAAACTGATTGATTCGGGTACTTTCAGAAGATGCTTCTTTCCCCCCTATTTAGAACCAGATCCTATAGTATCCAGCACAGAAGGATAGTTCAAGCCCTACCAAAATCAATAATGTGTTTGTAAAAGTAGGACACTCTGCAGGAAAATATACAATGGTACACTGCAGCTTCTTGAGTCATCACCAAATCCATCTGCTTTCTAAACCAGCTTCAGTGAGGCAACACACACCAAAAAAATCACCAGTTGCCTTTATAAAACTTGGCTTCTGCTCTTCACCTTTTCCAGTGGGCATTTGAGCTTGTGGTTTTCTTGTTTTATGACAAATAAATAAATAACTGGCCTTTCAGCTCACCCATGATTAAAATTAAGGCAAATGCCATAATACTGTATGCCACTGAATTAACATTTGTAAGCAAAATCCAGTCCCCTGGGCCGTGCTTTTCAGACATACATTTGTTGGGTGGTAGGGGCAAATCCAAACCATCTCATGCATTTTACATCAAGGTAGCAGAAAGCATTTTAGTACTGCCTGTTAAAAAGTGGGCATAGGTGAGGAAGAAATGGGAGTAAAACCATTTGTTAACAGAAAAAGCACAGGCTCATGCGGAAGCAGTCACGTATAATTTCACTTCACAAAACAAAGTGTGATGAAAAAATGCTCTTCACCTTAATTCTTCAGGAAGGAGCTGAATGACCTAGTATTTATTGCAGCTTCTCATTTGGTTCAAATGAAAATGATTGGGCAAACATTTTTAGATCATTTTTTGCATCCCCTCTACAGATAAAAATAATAAGTGGGTTTTTCCAGCTTTAATTTGTAGATATATGCATTTTAGAGAACAAAGAAAAGAACCCCACAGAACCTAAAGATTCAGATGAAAGGTACCAGAATTAATGAAGAATTAGAGTGAACAGCATCTTTTACTTAACTGTAGTGGTGTTATCTGTAACTTCAGCTACATGCAAAAGTTGAGCATGTTGCAAAATGTAAAAGCAAATGGCCAGCAAACCTGCTACAACAGCGTTGTCATTATTTAAAAGGGATCTTGCTGGACAGACAACAGTCATTCCAGTCTATTTCAGCAAGAATCACTACTCAAATAGCAGACACAATCCTACTACACCCTTACCTTTAAGACTAAAAACAAAAAAAAAACAGTTATCTGACAGTCATTTGAGTAGGATGACTTAAAATTGCCATGGACTGACTAATGACTAAATTGTGCTTCTTATGTTTTAGGTCACAGCCTCTTATCATTGTGCATGGCAGCATCAGACCTTCCTTTCTGTTATCACTCGCATCCAGAAGTGATCAATTAAGATACAGGGGAACTTTCCAAAACAGCATCTTTCTTCAAGGAAAGCAAAATATATTGGAGTTTCTTCCCATCCATACCTCCCAAGAAATCTCTGTCAACTTGGGCTGGGCTTTATTGGCTGCTAAGGGTTATTCTCTTGGGATACACATACATCCTGACCTACCAGGAGAACCTCACTGCATACAGATTCATATCCTATCTAAACAAAACTTACACTGTACAGATGTAAGTAGTTACAGTCTCCTAAAGGTGGTTGCACCAGACCAGGGCAATCATTTAGAACTAAACTCACTGCTATTTAACACTGTGTTTGTGAGGACATCAGGAAAAAAAAAACAAAATGAACGAAACCCCAACACATGCTAACAATGAATTAAAAATACAGAAAAGAACCAAATCTGCAAATAGTTGCTCTCCTTCCTACTTCTGCATTTACCCAACTTCTAACAGCTACTTTATAGCCTGGTAACAGAGAACTTTCTGTTCTTGCTGGTAAATTCCACTGAACAGCAAAAGGTAGCAGCTTTTGTTTTTTATTATAACAGGAGCATGCTGGATTTGGCACACGTACTCATGAGGTACCGAGGCCAGAAGTCTGGTGGCATTGAAGCTGTGCAGTCACTGGTAAGCCTAGAGAAGGGAAAAGACTTCACATGAACTAGTGGACTGGCCTGGATGACATCTGAACAATTGCTCTTTGAACAATTACAAGCTTTAGAATTGTAGCTGTGTGGGAGTCCTTTGGCCTTGGGAATGGATTTTATACACTATTCAGCCTCCTCTTTTGAGGAAGCAAGGGCTTTTTAAGTCTCCAGAACCACAGTACTACAGTACACAGTACTACATCCTGGATGCTTGTTAATGCCTACACTTCTTGTGAATGTCAACTTAATATGTCTTATGAACAGCTTTAGGAAAAGAATGAGATGACAAAGTTTTGGAGGGAAGAATCTTCCAGCTCATCACCTGAAACCACCTAGTCTACAAATGGAAGAAATGAATCAAAGCACCCAACCACAAAAAAGCATCCATCTCCAATCTTCTCTGCAAGCTTCTACTACCTTGCAGAGTTATGCATGCTCATACCATCCTGGGGCTCACACTGTAACTCCCTACACTTCTGTTCTCCATATTCTGTCTGCAAAGGCACTCTCCTTTTCTGACTTGGCTCAGCACAAGCCACACTATTGTAATGGTGTCTCTGATCCTCTGTATGAGGCTGCCCTACCCAGTTTTTTATGCTTTATATGAAAAATGATCCCTCCTCCCATGAGAACACGCTCTAGCACCCAGCCATTATGAAGGCAGGGCAGAAAGCCTCTGGAAAGAGAGAAGATCAGTTTGTTCAGGAGCACAAATGCTCATATCAGAGGGGAGATGCTGCTGTTTCCACTTCCCGTAGGTTCTGCGCACATTCCCAGCCTCTCTGCAGAGACAACTTAATCTCTGGATCTCAAGGCACGAGTGAAATGTTTTGCCCGGTAATAATGCCAACACTGTTGTATGCATCAGTGGAACGAGCTGCAATAGAGCTCTGGGACACAGAGGGAGGAGGATAAAAACCTTTCATCCTATTAGGAGCTGTGAGGTTCCGAGAGCAGATCATTGATAGCATTGCGTGTAGCTTATCTTCCTCCTCCTCATCATCGTCAACAGAGGCAGAGCGGCTGGCAGCTAAGTGGTGGTAGTTAATAGTTACTGCTCAAAGAAAATAGTGAAAGAGGAGCATAAGAAGAGAGAACTCAATTCTGTGGGAAAGCTCAAAAGGTCATGTTCAGCAAAGACAAAGGGTTTGGAATCCTGCCCTCTTCTTGAGGGCACAAGCTCCTGTGTGAGTGGGTATGAAAAATGAAGTTCTTACAGAAAAATAGCATGCTCCACCAAACACAGGCTAGCTTCTGATTGTGCATAGGCTGTTCCCAGGGCACGTATGTCAAATCATAGCAGTGGAGGAAGGTCCCAGTGCCAGCCTGCAGTAGGCAAGCATGCTCTTTAGCAAAACTCCATGGGAATTCAAAGCTCCAGCCAGCTCCCCTCCACCATACCACATCCATGCTATAGACTCCTCTTTTCCACTCTGATACCCATGCCAGAACCATCTGGGCAGGACACAGTCTGCTCCCAGTTCTGTCTGGCACTACAAACACACAGGGTACAGGCCTACTTCCAAGGAAGCCCATGGCAGAAACTAGCTCTGCCCTGCACTCAATAGGCAGGTCTGTGATAAAAGTGCCCACAGAATCTGCAGTCCCCTCGATTCAGGCAAATGGAGAAGATGCTTTTGCTAGTGTGTGAGCACACAAACTTACCTGTGTCAAAGTCAGAGGCCCTAATAAACAATGACTAACATTGTGGTTCAGTCCCATGGGGTGAGGAGGGTTCACTGTTGAGACTTCTGCTTTCTTAGCTGCAGTTAAGTCCCAATAAATCCAAATTCCCTGTAAGTGTTAGGGTTTTGTCTTCCTGGGAAATTCTTGGGTTTTTTGGTTTGTTTAGGTTTTTTTGTTTTTTTTTTTAAGAGGAGTGAAAGCTGTTAGAAAACTAGCTCAAATGCCTTCTTGCACGTAAGGAATTCATATTCGCTGATGACATGAGGTGGTTTGGTGCTTGGAAATTCGTTGTTTCCTCAGAAGGGCATTTATTTATCCACTGCTGAATTCTTGCTTCCAAGCCAGGTAAACTCAACCCAGGGAATTCTTTGGGGTATTTTAAGATGATTTTATGGTGTTTTTGCTTCACTTTGTTTTTTGTTTTTTGTTTTTTTTCCTAATAGAAACATTATGAGCAAGCAGTATGACCAATTAAAATATCCTCATTTCAGGACCAAAAATACTCCTGGATAGTAAAAAAATATTTTGGTCTCAGTTTGCAAGCCCAGGGGAGTATTTTGAAAACTTTCTCTGCAAAACACAGAGTAAATGTAACATTTCCTACCTCTACTCCGTTTCCTTGAAGATAACAACTTTGTTAAGGAGACCTACAGTTAGCTGTATCTGTAGATCACAGTTATCAGTCAAAGTTTGTGGTAGATTTTCCCATTACCACTCCCTGTCTCCTAAACAGGTTTTTTTAGATGTGTTTTGTTGTTTTTTGTTTTTAAACAAAGCACAACAAAAGCACTTACTGTTATCGTGCTTGTGTCCTGGATAGATAATTCTGAACACGTAGTCTGTAGAAGTGTCTTCAGCTGACATTTCCTCTAAGTCCACTGATTTGTTGCTGTTCCTTTTTCGAAGCTTTGGAAATACCTTACCCTAGAGAAAATAATGATCATTCAACTACCAAATACTAACAGAGTACAACAAAGTAAATACTTTGGATTTTTGGCATCTTAAGTCTTAAAAATAAGCTTTCTACGATGGGAGAAAACAACACTAGAATGATAGACAGAAGGTGGCTTTATGAGTACTAAATGCAGCTTCTCTCTGTGCTTAAAACACAACCTCTTCTTGCAACCCACAGAAGGTGGGCACCAGCTTTTTCAGTAATCCAGATCCCTGACAGCAAGTATATCCCAGACCATTGGAGACTCAGTCCCTATAACCTGCAACTAATCTATCTGACCTACTGTATTTTAGTAAGACAAAAGACTCCAGTTCAACGCTCAGTGTGGCAATGATGGTATAAATAAACTTTAAGGACAATCTTAATGAAAGTCAAACCGGACTAAATGGAGTTTTTTTGTTTTCCATTTTGATTTTCGTGTGCTTTAAAATAATGCCTGGACTCTGCAGGGCAGGGTGCTGTTGCACACAAACTGCAAGATCAGCCCTAACACAAACAGGTCATCAGAAAAGGCAGTACCTTGCCCTGTTGGGACCAAAGTGGTGGTTCCAGCTGACCACGAGGCAGAAGACCATTTTCCAGACAGGAAAGAAATGCAAGGAGGTGACCTCCCTGGGGAAAGTGCAGTGGAGGCTTCTGAGTTCCATCCTGACTCACCAAGACTAATGTCCATCTGCTTTCTCCTGCAAAGGAGGACAAGGGGAACCCATACTGTTACATCATAATGTCTACTTGTTGCTCTTACCTTCTAAGTAAGTTTTATTTGTGACCACCTCTAAGTAGATAAACTTCTAAGTCACAGTATAACATAGGTGACCCCAGTCCTTTCACCCTAAAGAAGCTCAGGATACAACAAACTGTGATGGGTCTCATGCAGAAACATTAAAGTGATTCTGAACATTAATAAAATAAATAATAAAGGACTAAGTAAGTATTTGGTGTATGGCATAAGCTGACAAAGTACACATAATTTAGAATGAAAACCAGCCTAATGTATATAACAAGAAGCTTTTTTTCTTGTGAGAATTAGCAATTCATATTCACTGTTATCAACTCTTCTCTATTCCATTGTCACTACAGACTTAGCACAAATAATGAAACCTGCTCTGGGTATTCTTTTATGCATAATAATCTGAATTTTGAGTACAATTTTCAAAAGCACGTAAGTGAATTAGATTCTTTATTTCATTTTCAAAATATAATGAATGAGGAACATAACTCAACAGAGTGCTTTTGAAACTTTTACCTCTGGTATTTCTCCCTCTATGGCATCTAGAGGCACCTGGTAAAGGGGAGATGTCTCAAGAGCAGGTGGTGTTCCATAGCATGGCTGTGCAAGTTCCAGTCTGGTAGGTAGGTGCTGTGGCAGGACCACCAAGTGTCTGTCATCTTACGCAAACAACAAAAATCATGTTGTGTATACACCTGAAACCTGTTGCTGAAACAGCCTTCTCAATGAACAAAAGCAAAGGATGTCATATTTCATGTCTGTCATCTGATTCCCTCTTATCTATGAATCTACTGCAAAGCAGTGAGGCATCTTATCAGCCACTGAGATCCTGGGCAGGCACAAAACGTTCTGGAAACGGTAATTCAAGTGAGGAAAACAGACTGGAACAAGTCCTCTAGATAGGACTCCAGGTTTTAACACCCATAAGCCTGGGCTGGTATGGTGTAACTGGTTGTGTTAATGGCACAGAGGGAAAGTGATCATTCAAGTGGCTTTCCCACTCACGTATTTTAAAGCATACATTTTACTTTAAAATATGTATGCATTTTAAAGTATACATGTCTTTTAAAATAGGCTCCTAGTTCTAAAGGTCCTTTAGTCCAACCACAATTCAAATCTGAGTAAAAAATAAATAAATTCTATATGTTCATTCTTTGCTCTGTGATTTTGACCTAAAGCTCATGGTAAGGAAAACAATGGGAGAGATGTTTTCTTCAGACCCCCCTCTTTCTAAAACAAGCAGGATAGGGTAGTCAGAACTCAATGGGCAAATGGTGGCTGTGTTACAAGCTCTACATTTCCACAAAGGTTGACAATCCCACTAACAGAAGTTGTTTTTCCCCCCCCTCTCGTCTTGTAATGGTCCATGGATTGAGGCTTATGAGGCTCATGCTTACAGAACCAACATGTCTATGTTTAATAACTGCTGCTGACAGGTTCCCAGAAGTACTGATCTGCACAGATGACTCAGAAAAAAACAAAGGACATAGAAAGAACAACAAAGAAAACAAGTGACAACTGGAGCGTTGTTAGGCAGGAAAGATCTTACCAGGTTTTCAGTCAAGACATCTGAAGAAGAAAAATGGTCTGTCTCCTTTTGCATTAAATCCCTAACAGGCACCATATAAAATGGTAGCAGTATCAGCAGCATTAATATTAATCTGGCAGACAGAGGCTTTGGGGGTACCCCTCATGAGGAGAAGTTTTATGCTTACGTTGTTGATGGCAGTGAATACAGACGATCTGGCTGAGTGGCACTATTAATGCGTAGTCCCAGTAAATGCTAATAGGAAAGGAAAAAGTGCAAGACAATTTTTTTTTTTCTACATTTAGGAGGGCCTGCAGCTCCAAGCATGCAATAACAAGACTTTGCTAAGTTAAAAACTTCTGCTAAATCTGACTAATTGAGGTAAATCAATAGTCAAGTTAAAAAAACCAAAGTACTAGTACTCCATAGTAGGTACATCTGACACCAATCTGTTCAGTAGGGCCTTTTTTGCACCCCTTTCCCATTCCCACCTCCCCAGGTCAGAACAATGTTCTGGTTAACATTAAAATGCACAGGGCACAGACTTTATGGTGGGATTGTAGCTGGGTTTCAGGACAGCAAGTTCACTTACGTCTTGCACACATTATTGCTGGGGCTCAAGCTTACAGATTAAACACTAGAAACAGCTCTGAACCTTTCTGAGAACAAGCCCTACAATTTAGTATCAAAAGCAATGGTAGTGGACTTCAGCGAAGCTCTATTAAAAATATACATTATTTTAAAAAGAAAAGAAAAAAAAATGGGGTGGATCAAGCATTAAAGAGCACTGTTCTGAGGCTGAAGGAAGCATCCCCTGAGGAGACATACCTACCTGATTCAAGACTTCACCTATCTTTCCACAGAAGTGGAATGCCATAATAGAAGAATAACTCATGAACAAGAATGACATTACAGATCTCTCTTTTGAGGCTGACAGTAGCCATTTGCTTGTCAAGTGATTTCTAACTCTCTGAAGGAAGAACTGTAATGATGGAAGGTACAAAATACCTGGAGAAGCAGGCTTTGTTTTCCACCAAAAAAGGCCTTATATCCAACTTACTTTGTTTGGTATACCCCATTTGTGATGTCTATTATTTCTGTATCGCTCAGTAATCCAGGGAACTCTAGAATAAATAATCTGGAATCGACCAGTGATTACTGCTGTTGTTGTTTAACAACCACGCTAAGTGATTTTTTTGAAGTTCATTTGACAATCAGTCAGTTAATCTCAAGTTTTACCACATATAAAGTGACACATATTTATAAGTAACACTCAGAGATCCCCTGCAGGGTCCCTATTCATTCCAATAGATTTAGATTTAGTATTTAGACTCCACTAAGGGCTTGTATGTGACTGAGGGCCTCATCTGCACCTCTGTTTCTTTTCTGTTTTGTCATTTTAAGACAAACTGCACTATAGAACATTCAAACAGAACCTGAGCTGCCTGACACCTCAACAAGTACATTGTTCCGAAGCCCTTCAATTATATCAGTTTTGTTACACTTATGCCATTATTGCCAATTTGCAAGGAAATAAACACCACAAATGCTTCCAATCTTCTTCTGAATGCAGTGACTACCTTTTCTCCAGCTCTGAATCTCCAAGAGTTCCATTCATTAGCTGATTTGGAGTCCATTTTAATGTCAAACTGTCTGCTGACTGGTGAAGCGAGAGATATCCAGGAATTGCCTCCAAATCATCCTTCTGTTTGCAGAAATAAACAGAAAAAGGTGAGTGTACACACAATTTTTTTTCTTTTCCTCCTCTTGTTTGTGCATTTGGTCACATTCTGTACATGCCAGCCTATTTTCATTTGGCCTAATTACACTTCAACATCCAAATCCTCCACAACTCTGTCATCCACACATTTAAATCTTGAGTGCAACAAACATGAATGAATGCAAGTAATAAGCTTTAACACAACACAGAGATGGAGCACTGAAGTATCCTCGCTGGAAGCAAGAAGACACTGAACTAAGAACTATCAACCTTGTTCTCAATAGATATTATGTTATGATACTTGTATTTTGTCAGTGATAACAAAGCCAATTTCACAAATTCAGTAACAAGGATCATACCAAATCACATATAAAAACAGCAGAGAAAGATGGGCAATTTGGCATCACTGCATAAATATCCCTTGTTTCTCTAATAGTCAGATGGCAGAAGTTTCTCTATCAGTTCAGTTCCCTTCAGCACTACAAAATGCCTTCCTTGCAGACAAGACACAAACCTAGGCTTCCACAAACGTACAGCTCATTCTATTTTTCCTTCCATTAAGAAATGAGGATCACAGAGATCTAGACTTCACATCTGGGCTTGCTGCACTCGATAGGTTATTGTGACAATCAATACTCCAAAATATCTTTAAAGCTTTCTAAGTTTCAAGTCTGAATTCACTTATAAAAAGATGAAAACCACCATTCACCAAATCCTTACAAGTTGCTTATTTAATGCAACTTACTCTCCAAATCAACTATGATAATTGTTTTGTTCTTTAATTGTCTTGCAACGTCCCCCAGGATAACCTCCATAACTTCTTGCAAAGTGCAAGGTTTTGCACTTGGGCCGGAAGAACCCCAGGCACCTGTGCAGGCTGGGAGGAGTTGTCCTTGAGAGCAGCTCGGCAGAAAAAGACCTAGGGGTCCTGATAGATGAGAAACTTAACATGAGCCAGCAGTGCGCTCTGGCAGCCCAGAAAGCAAATGGGATCCTGGGCTCCATCAGGAGAGGGGTGGTCAGCAGGGATAGGGAGGTGATCGTCCCTCTCTACTCTGCTCTTGTGAGGCCCCATCTGGAGTACTGTGTCCAGGTGTGGAGCCCTCAGTACAAAAAAGATATGGAGATTTTGGAAAGGGTCCAGAGGAGGGCCACAAAGATGATCAGGGGGCTGGAGCACCTCCCCTATGAGGACAGGCTGAGGGAGTTGGGTTTGTTCAGCCTGGAGAAGAGAAGGTTGCGGGGTGACCTCATTGCAGCCTTTCAATACCTGAAGGGAACTTACTCCCAGGAGGGGAGTAAACTCTTCGAAAGGGCTGATAATAGCAGGACTAGGGGAAATGGTTTTAAGTTGAAGGAGGGAAGATTTAGGTTGGATGTTAGGGGAAAGTTCTTTACTAGAAGAGTGGTTAGGTCCTGGAACAGGCTGCCCAGTGAGGCTGTGGATGCCCCGTCCTTGGAGGTGTTCAAGACCAGGTTGGACGGGGCCCTGGGCAACCTGATCTAGTAAAGGCGTATGTTTGGTGGCCCTGCTAGGCAGGGGGGTTGGAACTACATGATCCTTGAGGTCCCTTCCAACCCGGGTAATTCTGTGATTCTGTGATTCTCCAGGGACTGAGGTTAAACCAAGAGGTCTGTAGTTTTCCAGGTCCTCCTCTCACGCCCTCTTTGTAGATCAGTATAACACTGGGTAGCTTCCAGTCAGCAGGAACGTTCCCTGACTCCCATGACTTTTGGTAAACAGTTGAGATGAGTCCAGATATAACATCTGCTAATTACCTCTGTAGTTCAAAGTGAATCCCATCAGGTCCCTTGATCTTAGAAAACTTAAAATTTCTGTGACCACAGATGGAAAGTCACTGCTCCCCAGCTTCTCAAGTCACAGACATGCAGCAGCTGTGTGTATGGGCCCAAAACTCAGTGTACTTACTGGCTGGACTAAGACATTGTTTTTCCCATATAGGAGATGCGTTCTGGAATTCTGGTGCAAAGACTCCACATATTCTCTTGCTGAAGCAGCAAAGCGATCTTCTGATGTGCTCCCACTCGAATGTCGTTTCCGGATCTACCATGTACACACAAACAGAAACAGTCAAGGCAGATCACGCAGAATAGGAATGGCTCTACCGACAGCTCCATTCAAACCAGCTTCTGTACTGGAATTTCTGGAGCCAAGAAACCTTGCAGAAGTTATGCAGGCTCTTTGTCATCCCTGGCCAAGACAGCTCACTTCTTGTGAACTATCTGGTCAAATAATGCACATTAAGGGCCATGTAATTTAGCCCTGGATCTCAAACTTTTCTTAATAGTGTATCTGGGCCCAAACGGACTTTTAGTCTGTGATAAAGGCTGCATTACTGAACGAAAAAAAAGAAACAGTGTTTTAAATTCAGATTTCTTCCGAGATATTTTTATTGTCAACTTGTGCCTTGTAACTTTGAAATAGCTGCAGAGAAAATACCTACTCCTAGTGCTGGGCGCTTTGAAGGCGAATCTTGGCGGCCATGGACTCCATGAATCCGATGTCGCTGAACAAGCTCATCTGCTGAAGGGTCTGTCCAGTAGTGATCAGCTGTTTTCAGCTTGGTGTACTCCAGTGCACATGGTCCAACTAAGAAAGGAGCCCAGGAGACAAACATGAGTCTATCTGCAAACCTACTAAATCGTATACTGCTGGCCAAGTACTGAAAGTAGGATTTGCTTCTCAAAACAGATGAATTATTAATGATTGCTTAACGATTCTACAGGGATCAGCCAGCCAACTATATAGACAATATGTATAATAACATATCAGGTCCTGTTATCTACGGCTGCATAAAGATACTCCTTTAGTACACAATACCCTGCCACAGAAGCATTTACAGTTCCAATCTGCTCGCAAGCATTCTGTAAAAAGCCATTTCCATTCTGTCCTCTGATCTAACCAATAATTAACAGTACTAGTCTCTACTGTTCTTGAATGCAACAAACACTATCTCCTCTAATGCTCTACTATAGTTACTCATACCACGTGCTAGAGATAAAAATCACCCCTTGTACAATTATAATATAAAAAGGCTTAAGAAGCAATTTATTTTCTTTAGGATAAGAAGTAACTTTGCAAGAACTCACCTAGAAGGGAAGCAAGTATTGGGCCACAAACGGGATCTGCTAGTAAAGCTTCTTTTTCATAATATTTACTAGAAATAAAAGATTAGAGCCCAGTTAAAAACACCAGCTGTTTACTATGCCAGTAGTGTTACTTAACTGACTTCCAAACTATCATCATCAAACTATTACTGCTTATCAGAAAGTAAGCCAAAGAAAGCAAGATAGATAACAACACAGTTCTAATGCAAAACAAATTTCAACAACAGAATTTAGCTGTGATTATCAAATGCACATTCTCACACAATGGGCAAATAAGCAAACCATCTACCTAAACCACCAGAAATGAGAGCAAAGGAATCCAAAACTCATCCCTTCATGAACTAGACAGGTAGAGGAAAAGCAGTTGCTAATTGCTGATGAATGTATCTCTTCTAAAAGCTCTAATACACCTTGATTAGCTCAGGATACCCAAAGAAGAATTGTTACATGAGGCTTTCAAGTATGTAGACAGCTTTTATTACATGGCAAGTCCTAAACTCGGGTGCTCTGGGACATGGTTTAATGATGGAACTTACTTAGTAGGTCAGCGTGATGGTTGGACTTGGTGATCCTGAAGGGTTTTTCAATCTACATTATTCTCTAACCATTCTTTAAATAAGTTAAAATATATTCCAATAAAGTTATAAAGAAATTAATTTGGCCTATTTTAGACATTTGCTTTAGTATTAATTTCCTAAACACAATCAGTAACATTGACTAGATCTCCATGAAGCGTAAAGGAAATATACAACAATCAGTTCAATAAATGTACCCTCCAAACTTTTATATTTAATAACATTACCACCACCTCTACTTTTGATCATATTCTTCCATTCATCAGCTGTATAATTTCAAGTAAGTGACTTCCTCTCAATATAAACATTCTGCCTTATCTATTTTTAACACTGAGCTTGAGAGGAAGGATCTTGCCTTTTGCTAGATGTGTTTACCCAGTATATTGATTTGAGGCTTTAGACACTAATGCAATATGGAGACAAATAACAATTCTCTGCAAGCAATACTGCCAGTTTTCCACAGAGACCAGGAGATACACACATCCTCAAAACATATTGGTCATCTGCAAGGAATGTTCTTGAAACACTTTCAGCAACAATGAACTACTACAAATAGTGACTGAAAGTATTCCCACCACATCTGCGAAACTAACTTTAAAACACACAGCCCAAAAATCCAAACACCCAAATTTCCCAAAATGTCATTATCCTCTGCTGTCTCTCCCACTAGATGGGGCTCAAACTCTAAATCGTCTTCCTCAAGACCAGAAGAGCAGAAGGAGTTAAACATGGAGTGCTGTGACACATGTTTGTCATAAAAATGCATAAGAACAAACGTTGTTTTATTCACTCTAACTGAAGTTCTCAAAAATCACATTTAAGGACATGTCCCTAACTCATTGGCATGGACGAAGAAGTCAGTAAGGTGAATATCCACAACACATGAAACAACTGTGATCAAATTCTCTTTCTCATGTATGGTGAATCATGTGGAAGTTAAAAATAAATAAATAAATAAAAATTCTTGGATATATTCAAATATTAGCAGATACGCTGATACAGAGGATACAAAATACTTTCAACAAATATCCACACTTTTGATTCTTATTTTACCTGCAGTTATCAACAATATACTGCACAATCTTGTCAAGCACTTTCTCAATCAATGCTGTCCGAACCCATATATGTTTGATGGCCTGAGGAGTCAGTACAGGAGTTTTGCTTGTGGTTGATCCTTGCCTCTTGAGGGGTTCCTGCACATTTGGCTGATTTTTCCTGCAAAACGACATAAGAAAAGTTGCCAAAGTTCACAGTCTCCTCACTGGAATCCGTCCAGCGACAAGTTTACACAGAGAGCTGCTGGAAAACACAGCATATCTGTATACTAGCTATGTCAGTACTTACCACCTTTGGTTTCTGGTTTTTAGTCAGGGATTTTTTGAAAATCATGGTTGTATTGAGTGATTTAGAACACTTCAGTTCTGGACTGAAATCAGACACTAAGCAATCCCTAAAAATAGCCCCAAACAAGCCTGTATTAGGTATACTGGGTGAGGCAGACCACAAGCAAAAATATCTTTTGCTTTTGGTGCTTTAGAAAAATCCCAACATCTGAGCTCCTCCAGAACTTCCACATGCTATATAGGCTGAAATGAACAAGCAGCAACTCTATAGCAGACCGTAGCCATCGAAAGAATGAAAACATAACAAAATGCCAAGGGAAATATAAAATAAGTTGCAGTTGATTAACAGAATTTAGCTTCTTAAATAAATCTTCATACTTATTTAAGAAAACTACATAGAGGATGGCAAAATAAAAAATAGACACTAGTCTCCCAGCTTCTACCATCAAACTCAAGCTAGCCCTGATCCCAAAAGGGCACAAAGCTGTTTCAGCACAAAATATTCCAACTGAGATCAGAGGCATGGAGCAGGGTTCGAGATAAGCAGAGGCAGAGCTGTTTTACAGAGCTCCTGCCGCACCACTGTCAGGCAATCCTTGGACACAGGCCCATCTTTTTATTCTCTGTGAAGCGCCATGTACAGCTACAGCACCAGCTGTGTTAGAGCCTTGGCAGGGAGATCCTCCCTCTTACTTCCTACAGAAAGACAGCAAGATAACTAAAAGATAAACAGCATCAAACTGAGAAACCAGAACTAAAGCAAATGAGCACCCAAAGCCAGCTAGTAGCTTGCTTACAGCCATTATTCCCTGCTTCTTCCTGTAGTATTAGCCAGTGCTGCAGAAGGGCCAGTGAAGAAATGGGGTGCTTAATGCTGTGTTTTAGTGAGTGACAGGATGGTGAGCTGGTTACACAAAGCAGATTTACTTCCAAAGTGCAGCTGTAAACAACAGTGAAGGGACTGGTCAACAAAGTGGTCTCTGAGCCATTCCTTTCTGTGGAGTTAGTTTCTGCCCAACAAATAGATCTGACCCCAACCGAAAGAGGGGGAGTGGCACACTGTGCCTCAGGCATGCTGTGGGGATGGTGTTTTGATGCATGAACACAATGATACTGCTCTTTGGAGATCCCAATGTGCTACGCTTTCTGTCATAACACTGGTAGAAATGCAATTTTGAAGACAATTCCCAGCAGAACACATCTTCTGTCCTTCTGCTGTTAGCTTGATGAAACTAAACATTTGTCTTATTTGACGCTCAAGATTCAAGCCTTTTGCAAATTTGGCCAAGAAAAAGCCCTCCGTGTCTACCAAGTGATCTCAGCATCCTCTTCAGAAAAACTGTGTGAATTTTGCTAGTAAACAGATATCATCCTCACCTGCTCTCCACCTGCTGCTGCAGCTCCTGCACTTTCTTGCATATGTCTCCTGCAATTGCATATGTCTTGCCAACTTTGGTGAACAGCGCAGCTACCTTGTCGGTCCGCAGGAAGCCAGCAGCCCTGCGTTTCAGCATGTGCAGGAGACACGCTTCCACAACACCTGCAAGAAAGGGAAGGAGATACATTCATGGGTACTCCTGTCCTTCAGCATTCTCTTTGGTCGGTGCTATCTGCTAACACCTACTGGTCAGGTGTGGAGACATGAGAACCGAGAGCTGCAGAAAGACAGACAAACTAGATCTCAAAATCAGACAATGCAAGTTATGTACATAATCTGCAACAATAAGCACCTCATAAGTTACTGACAGTGAAAGAATTCCAGATTCTACTGAAAATGAAGCCAAATGCAAATACTCCCATCAAATCCTCACAGCAGAAACATTCATTTCAGCCTTCAAAGAAACCGAACCAGGTCTCACTTAAACTGCTGCAGAAAAAGATAAAATTGCATATTAAACAAAATGTAAAACAAAACAACCAAAACAAAAAACAAACAAACAAAAAAACCCCAAACAAATAAAAAGCTTTCCCTGTCTATGAGCTTTTAAAACGTCATTGCAGATGAGTTGTCCAGTCAACATCATCCATAAGAAGGTATGAGGAATAGACCAATTCATTCACAGGGAGGGAAAAAACCCAACAAAATGACATCTGCAAGCGCAGATGTCCCTCAAGTGCACCCTCACTGAAACCCACAGAGGCATGCCAGCCCTTATGCAAGAGTCTGTGTTCCACACCTGAGCAATTCTCCTGTCTTCAATGCCAGAAGGCTGTTCTGTGGTAAACCACAGTTAAAATGGCCACATTAAATTTGTGTTATGAGTAATAAGCAGTATTCCATCTGCTCTGCTATACATCACACCTCTCTCAAGATCTGGCAGCTAATTTGGACAGAAGGCAGCATTCTGTTGCACTCTGAACCCAGTCCTTACAGGTGCTGAGTATTTCCTGAAGACTCACAGTACTTAATGGTCTCCAATCCCATGCTAACTGAAAGCCTGTGTCCGAAAAAGACTGTCCTCACTGCTGAGCCCCTGAAACCTACCCCAATTCCCAGGCAAGACTTAACAGCACACAGGCACATCTCCTGCTAGCTAAAGCTAGCCTAGGAGGTGTTGCAGCACTTGAAGGATCACAGGATGTGTCTGTATTAAGTAGTGATATGATGCCCCCTTAATAACCAGCACTGCTGTCCTATTTCTTTGCTTTGCAAGACTGAACAATTACCTGCTGAATGAATTAAAAAAAAATAAAAATAAAAATAAATGGAGAGAGAGAAGCATTTCTGAGGTTTCATAACTTCACATTTTGAGTCTTGACACTCCAGTAAAAAAGAAATGTCTAATTGGCTTCCCACTAACACATCTCTATTACAGAAATTACCCTCGTGTGTGTTCTGAAAATACAGCCATTTGCTTTTTAAGTGTGGAAAACAGCACTAGTAAAGCAAATGGGAAATATGTTATGGGATAACAATGATTTTGCTTTCAACTGTGAAGGCAGATATGTCCTTAGGCTAAGCAATATTGGATAAAATCTGACAAAAGGTAAACTTTCCATGAAACTCCCTAATTTCCCAGTGGAAAAGCCAGCAGAATTAAATATTGATGGCTTAGATTGCTCATTTGGCTTTAGAATTTTCATCTTTTTTTTTTTTTTTTTTTTTTTTAATATAAATCAGGATACAAGTAACTTGATCTAGCAAAATCAAATCTTCTAACTATACACCCTGAATTTATTCTCTGTAAAACAGAAACCATCGTACTCTCTTACTCCTCCATCTTAGCCCTTCCTAAATTTAATTAAACTGAAAATTCTTCAGAATAAATTTCACATATTCCCTCGTTGCACCACCTACATGGGAAAGACTCAACAGAATCTTCAGTTTCATCTGCAAGTGAAACAAGAGACATGCACTACCTCAGTAGTGTCTAATCTGAAATACATCACATAAATATTGCTGCTAAGCATGTCACAACCATAGGACTGTGGTGCACTGTGCTGTGACCAGCTTCAACAGCTAGACAACAAAAACACAGGAAACCCCATGCACATGCAGCCACCCTCCAGTGAGTGGGTAACCCAGGAGATGCGCAAGCCCATGGCAAGCAGTGCAGCTGGTGTAAATGAAATAGCATGCCTCATGTACTTAATGATAATGAAGGACTTGTTGGTTTTTTTCTTTTGTTTCGTTGCTGGACTTGTGGGGGTAGATGTAACTGTGAGCAAGTCACCAAAGAGCTTATCTGACTCTGGTAGACCTTATCACTGTGAAACTCTGGAAGACCAGAGTGTGAGACAAGAGCAAGCAGGGTCTGTTTGCTTCTAAGGATGGACAGGAGGTTCCACTGATATGCATTGTTAATCCTGTTATTCTTAAGAAACCTTTCATCCCCTATCACATTTGTTTGGGAGAAGCTGGGACCAATTAACTGATTAGAAGCACTGTTAGAGAAACAGGAATGTCTTGTTTGTACATAAATTGTATATAAAATGCATACTGACCACAATAGACAGACTACCCTGATGCTACAAGGAACTACGAGAGCTCTCTAACTCGACTGAGCACCAACAGGACTCTCAATAAATAAAAGCATTCAGACATTCACAGTATCTAACTGATATCTTCAGTATCAATGCTTGTGCTATTCAAATCCACACCTCCTTTATCCCCAGGACAAATAGACAAAGTTACTATTGAGCTAGAAAGTACACAAAGGAAATACTGCCCCATCTATGCTTCTTCCAAAACACTGCAGTACAAATAAAACCTCACTAAACGGTACAAGGTATTTGTATGCTTTAACAACCATTATCTGTCGGAAAAAAATGGTGACTCACCTGCTGTGATCCCTCTGTTTGTTATCACCCTCCAGTTTCACTACAAACTGCACCAACAAACTGTTCTTTGGAAGAACAGAATGTTATACATTTTTTAAGAAGTGGTTACTACTTCCTCTGTTTCACTAAGGTCTCGCTGCATCAAGCACAGTATAAGCACATAATGGGACAGAGATCACATCCCAAAGAATGGAACACCAATAACTTCTCCATAGTCAGGGCTGCAGCTTGCCCTGAGCTACTGTGCAATAACTGCCCTAGCACTGCTTACTGCTGCTTGCAGGAGGGCTGAGGCTGAATCCAGAGGAGCTCTAGTCTAAGAGAAGCAACAACCAAATACTCATTGAGAAGAAGACTGCCTCAGAAGTCAACCACAGCCTTGCTTTTCCACCCATATCATGCACAAAAGCCAGAAAGAAAGGCCAGGAGACACAGACACATCCCTGCCTGACCTCTCAGCATTCAGCTCATACTGGCAAACATCTGCTGCAATCAAAGGACATCTGTAGGTGGCAGAGGCAATGCCTGTTTGCCTGCAGTCTTACAAGTGGGAGCCCAGTGCTGATGACATCTCTGCAAGCACGGCTGTTTCTACTCAAAGGAAGAGAGAGCATCTGTGCATCTGATAGCGAAGTGGGAGCGGGGGCGAGCACCATTTGGTTGCACACAGGGTTGTGCAAGGCCAGGCAGAGTGGCATAGGAACAACAGTGACGGTAACGGGATGCTCTTCACAGCACAGCCCAAGATCCTGTCTCACAGCCATCACAGAATCCTAACTCAGCTGCTGTTTTGCTCTGCCTTTCAATTAGAAATAAAGAAAATGAAAAAAAAGAAAGGCAGTTTTCCAGATGCTTAAAGCAATGCAGTAATAATTGATACCAGACCTTAAATGAAGCAACCTGCCTTTAAAAATAACTGCAAAGAAGTGCACTGCTGTTGCTTAGGAAACAGGCTCTCTTCCCACTGTCACTGTATTTTTTGTTGTTGTTTCTTTAGAACAATAAAATATTGATGAAGCAAATTTAGTGAAAAGCATAGCAGGCACAGCTTTAATTACTAATAAATGCTGCAGCTGCCATGGAGGGCAGTTTCCACAGTGACTGTCCCTGAAGCTCCAGTATTTAATTATTCCACTGTGACATTTCTCATCACGAGGTCCTGGCATAACATCAGTACCCAACTGACGGTAATACACACAGAGCAGTTCTTTGCAAGGGGAGACATGCTGGAGTTATCTCCTGGATTCCCACACAGTATGTGTACCACAGGATGAGAGATTAATGCATCTCATTCGGTTATATGTGAAAAGTACCCTAAGGTCTGGGTTTAGGTTTCAGTTCTAGCCACAACATGTGCCACCTTCACATCACTTCCTTAGCCTCCACCACCAAACTGAGGCCAGCAGTATTTCCTTTCTTCAGCTTTTCTCGCAGAGTTCCCTTATACAGAAGAGCATTACTCCACAACAGCCAACTGACTTTAAATTCACACCTGACTTAATGTGAATTAAGTTTCAAACACACAGTGGCTTATATCCAGCTAAATTAAGCAACATTTGAGGGAGGGAGTACATCTTTCAACAGACACGTTCCTACTCCAACACATGGGATATAGATGTCACCTCCTCATCGCAGCCCTCCAACACAGCATTTTTATCAAGAGCTTCACAGAACATTAGTTAAAGAGGTCAGCAGCCTGGAAAATGCATAGAGGTCTTTTTGCTTACTACAAACCCAGAGGCAGGCACTCAACTCACTGCACCTCCTCAGAATCACCTACAGACACATTCTCCTGTACACACACACATAACCAACCTCAGGCAGAGAGGAATCTTCAGCACAAACTGATAAATGTGTGAAAGAATCATCTCAAGCTGCAGGATCTTTTTAAAGACAAGAAAGGACATCAACAGTGAAGCTCAAATGTCTTTGCGGAGGGAAATACGAAGTATTTGAGGACCTGCTTCTGCCAGAAAGCAAACTGCAGTCTGGAAAGTAAAAACAGATTACCTCATCCTGCAAGTAAGGTGCATATTTTTGATCTGCAGGAATGCTGATCAAACATCTGAAGAAAAGGGATCCTCCATATCTTGTGGTTTTGAAATCCAAGGCAGATATCTTTTTTGGAAGAGAAGTCCTTGGCTATGCTGGTTACTGAGTTCAATATATGAAGGCAACATGATGAACTCTTCACTCAATGTTATTTGTACAAAGTAAATGCAGCTTTACCTACAGATCCACAGATGTGCCCAAAAACAAACAGACATCACACAACTACCTTAATTACATCTCTTTAGCTCCACTTAGCGCACCCTGTACACACATACATTTGCTTCTATTTGTATTTTACATGCACACAGGTAAAAACTATGCTAATATGCTATGCTAAGAAAGCCTGAGCTTCATACTGTCACTACAGCTATAACAGATAGAGGAAGAAGAGAAACACAGATTCTCATTATGGGCACACTGGAGGAGCAGCACTGTGCTTGGAAGAAAAGTTATACACCAAGTTGCAGCACGCCACATCATTGAGAAATGCATGGAGAGCAGATGAGATACATGCAGGTACCTGCACTCTCACCAAGAAGTAAATGACTGTGGAGGATGTATCCAAGTATGTCTCTCTGTCTAAAGAGTGCTGCTTTGGGCATTTTATACAAGAGGGGAAAACAGAACATCAAGTTTGTGCTTAGGTCTCAATCTCCATTTAACATCCTGTCTTCAAACACCAAGGATAACAGACTGTTCAGACAGGACAAATCCACAGAGGCTCATGGGGCAGTAACAAAGATAAGAAGGAAAGAGTTGTGCTACAGTCAAACTCCCACTCCCACCTCCCTCACTTGATCTTCAACACGTCATCCATCAAACCCAAATCCGTAGCAATCACTGCAACTGAGATCGAAGAATTCCCTTAGTCCACCAAAAAACAAAAAAAAAAACCAAACCAAAAAACCAAACGAAACCAAACAAACAAAAAAACCCACCAAAAATAAAAAAAATAAGTGGGCCATTTGGAACTAACATTTTCCTCAGTCGTTTGCTGCTGTGATTTAAATATGATAATATGGGTTATGAATTACATAAGGATACCTGCAATCACTTATTTTCAGGGTTGCAATAATTTTCAAGGTTAAGCACATAAAACCCTGGAATTAAAGAGCTCATAGGTTACCTAGTAACCTCCTTGGCTGCTGGTAATGTTACTTCAATACTGGTAATTATTGCATTTCCTCCCTGGAAGCACTGCAAAAAGCAGCAGCTAGCTGGAACTCAACACCTAAGGCTGTGCAGTTTAATAGTTAAGTTGACCAAAACACTAACTACTTGCATTTTGCTCTACTACACAAACAGAACACAGACATCACTTTCACAGCAAGTCCCCTCAGAAGGCGGTGAGGGAATAAAAAGGTATCTAAATGGAGCATCCTCAGTTCTAAAGATAGGTCTGGCTGGGATGCATCAGAGATGGAAGGTGGTGATGACCGCACCTCTGTAAAATCTTGACCATTAAGCTTCCAAGGACCCTTCAGAAAATGGAAGTGTTTCCATTAAACACTGTTAACGGTGAATCAAAATAACTGAGGTTTCTCTAAATAATAGGATGCAATCTAATTTGATAGCCCAGAGCAAACATAACGTGTTTAGCTGAGTGCTCTAAAAAGCATGAGAAACTGTATCTCACTTCTCAAGCTAAAAGCACGTGCAGTTCAAAATCTGATTTCACAGCACAGCTAATATTCACTCTTTTATTTCCCCTCCCTATAACACTCTGCTCATTACTCCAAAGTGGTCAAATTGGGGGCACAATCAAAAAGCTTTTAAATTTGTGTGAAAAAATATTTGCCTCCCCTCAATAATGATAATCTCTCTTAGGGCTAATGTGTTTATGAAATGAGGTGGAATCTCTGTAAACTACTTTGAAGGCATTACTCATCACTGAAAACGTTCCATTTGTTTCCAAATAGGAATAGGAACACAGAGTCACTTTTTTTCCTTTTTTTTTCTATTTCTTTATTTTTTAAAACAACAGACCACTATTTACATAGATTATTAACTGTGTTTTTAACTGTGCATCTTAAAAACAAACGAGAGTTTCACACATTGCCACCTTTGAAGATTTTTACTGCACGTCCATGGATATTTGATACTCTTCTGATAGCTTTACCTACTTTAAGAATGCCACTGGACAAGAATCTCTGGATATGAAATATATTTTCTATTCCTCGGTTGATTTTATTTTCCTGTCATGAGCTTTAATCTAGTCTTGTAATTTAGAGCCATGAAGGAAAATTTTTCTGACTCAGATTTTTCATTGCTTGGGGCTGCCAGTCCTGGCTTTTGGTGACTGATAACTGCTCATACTTCAAGTCCTGAATGAGAAAAAACAGAAGACAGGCTCCAACATCACAACAGTCATTGGTTCCTAATTACATATTCTCTTTCAAACACAATTAACTTTGTACAAAATGGGATAACAAGTCATCATAAACCAAACAAAGAAAACAATCCCACAACTAGCCTCATTTTTGTTGCTATTCCCTTTTGTACGATAGCAGCCTAGGTTCCTAACTATACGTTACCTGTCCCTGCAGCTGCCCAGATATCTGGTCTTGAGTCACCAGCCACATGTTCAAATGCTTCCTGGTATTCCACTGACAATTCTGACAAGCAGAAAATACACTGCTAACTTCACCGAGGAAAATATTGTCTGGCCAAAATTTATTTCCAGATGGAGTATTTATCAATTTACCTTTAAAAACAAAGCACATTTGCTACATTTAATTACTATTATTCTAAGGCACCAAGTGTGCACCATGTTCACAGAGTACTTTAAGTGCCTTTTCCAGTAGAAGGCTCCCCCCACATACATTGTTTTCTTTTCCTCCTCCAATGAATAATGCACACAAATGTAGCACAGTGTTTGAGCAATCAAGGCAGTTATTACAGCTCTGCAAATGCAGTATGCAAGCAAAACATGAAGTGTATTAAACAAACACCACAATGATAATGGAGCAGAGAACAGGGCAATAAATCTCCCTTTACTGATTAGCCAAGTAGGGGATGTAGCTGTAATGTTTCCAGCTGTCACCCCCACCTCATTTCTGGGCTGTCCTGCACAGGTAGACATGGCATTTCCTCAGAGCAGCCACACCATGACAGATGTGGACTGGACACAGCATAGAAGACCTCATGGAGAAAACCAGTCCTGTGAGATCCACAACATAAGCTACATGCCCTTGACAAGAGCAAGAACAACATTCAGGTAAGCTTGTTTTTGGATCTGTTCATGAACAAGGCATCATAAGTTGATTTAAACAGATTTTAATTTCTTTGCTATCAGCATCACACTAGCGTCAGACCCAAAGATGGGCAACCACACATAATAAGACTTGAAGCAGAGGAAATGCGGTGTGTTGAACCAGAAAGACCTGCTTGCTGATTACTGGAAAAAACACGTCAGATAACTATAAGAAAAACTTCCTTTTTCTTCCCTTTTTCCTCAGAAGAATAAAATCTGGGAAGGACAGGTATTTCTGGTGAGAATATCAACACCCCAGAACCTGCAGGGGAGCTTGCTGGTAGGCAGGATGCAGTGAAGACTGCACTCACTGAACACACAAAGCATGGTCCGTTTGTAACATGATGTCAGCTACTGTTACTAAGGCAACGGCACAAGATAACCTGGGCTGAAAACATCCACATCCAGCTCCTAACAGAAATGCCTGTCCACTAAAGATGCAAAGATTTAAACACAACCTGTATTGGTTCATATATTTTCTGATTAACACCACCATATGGGTGAAATCCAGCCTAGAGCAACCCACTGTCCTTGTTAATGAATAGAGAGTAAACTGGGGAAATGGGGAGATGGGAAGCGCAAGTACTGCTTTGTTCTCTTACACAGGGCAGTCACCAACCGCTTGAGCAAAATACGAATAGCACAGCAAAAGACAAGAACTTCCACAGCAACTTTCTTCAAAGGGAGCAGGCTCCTCCCTGCAAAAACCCATTCCTACCCTCCTAGTTCCGAAGTTTGGTTTAGTCTCATGCACAGGCTTGTGCACAATTTCTAATCAAATATTTCAGCCCCAGATCACTAAAAAGAAAAAGGGCTGACAACAGTTAGACAGAACAGCACTTCACTATTCCATCTGTAAGCAGGCTCCACTTTGTTCCATCACTGACACAATGTTATCTAGATCAACCTATGTCCATTACTGGGGGCAGTAGGACCGTGGGCCCCCTGGCCCCAAAAATGGGAAGGGAAAAGGGAAAGGGGTAGGGAGATGGGAACTGGGCTCAAGGAAACAAACAGAGCAGCGGCAACGATCTAAGGAGGAAAACTTATTTTACTAACTATGATATCGGAATGCAGGATAACACAATATAATACAATCTAATTGAAATTGAGGCTAATAAATCAAGTAAAATAAGAGTTTTCCAAAGACCAAGAAGCCTACTCTGAAATTGAAGGTGCACAGCTTGGAAGCACACCCACACCCACTGCCAGGCACTGAGAGAGAGAGCCAGCGTCACTTCTGTGATGTATTTTCTCCTTTGACCATGAGGTCCTCTGAGACGTGCAGTTCTTCTCTGCACTCCACATGATGTCATGATGTGGAATACCAATAGCAGAAAGTACAAAACCATGACAAGCACCTGCAAAGCCCATTTCAATATGCACTTATCCACAGAACCACTACCTAAAATCCTGATGTTGTGCTCATTTTCCCTTAAACATTCATGACAGTCATTGGGAATTCTGCTTGAGCAAGGCCCTCAAAACCTGTCTGCATAAATCTCTATATATGCTGTAAATCACACGTGGTGGTGTGGTTACTCAGCAGCTCAACTGGTTTCCCCCTGCCAAAATACAAGTGGTTGCCGTAACAGTGGTACATCTCATGTAGCTGAGCAATAAACTGCCCACTTAGCTCACTCTGCAGCTGCACTGACACAGACTGAGCCCCAGTCTCCACATGTACTAAAGAAGGTCTGGAAATGAAAATCTGTGCAAGGTCATCTGTTCCCCAGATGACCCTACCAGACTAGAGCACATCTGCTGCAGAAGGATTAAAGGATTTCTTCTCCTTACAACTCCCCGTGTGCTGTAACAAGCATGCATTTAAGATCATGGGAAAAGCAGCAGATACTACTTAAGACCCAGTGGTACATTAGCCATTTAGCATCTAAGAGAGCTGGGAAATTTTCAGTTTCCAGTGCAAGCAGGCACCAAAAAAATCAACCAGCATGAATTTAACAGACTCTTGTTTAGCTCAGCCTCGCATAGAGTAAAATGATTCACAAGAATTCTATATTTATAACGAAGACTCACTGAAAATGACTCATATACTGAGCCAATCTAATTTTAAACAGAAGGGAAAAACTTGAAAGCACACGAAACAGAAATTGGAGAGGGCAAAGAACTGCACACACAAGAGAACCCCAGCCAGGAGCAGTTAATCTGCTGCCAAATCTGCTGGAAACAGTTGATGTGATAGTGGAAGTTTCAGCTTCACCTACATCTGTTTCAGAGATAGTTAAGCCCTGCGTTCCAAGCAGCAACCTTTCTGCAGGTTACAACATTTCCTTACGATAGGTAAGATTGCTGGGTAGTACAGATTGTTATCAGTTCTTCAGACCCTGCCAAATTCACAGAACAAACCCAAACAGAGTCACAGCAGGAGGAAGAGATAATTACTAGGAAGATTTTACAGTATTCCTAATTTTGGACAACAGCTGCTTTCCCATCAGCCCTTACATCAACAATGCAGCTCAAAGACAGAGAACATCCACTTTGAGCAATCCAGATTCAACAGGCAGTCTGCAGCAAGGACACAATGAAAGTTTCTTCATTTGCTCCAGTCTCAAAACCATTCCCCTGATTTTCTCTTTCCTCTATGTAAGTGCATGGCAGAGCAAAGGAGAATATTAAACATAATGACAACCTAAATGCAGAACTCACTGCAGGTTACTATTCTCAGAATTTTGTGAACACATGCCAATAGTTGTTTCTCTGAACAGCCTTATATTTATCACACTTATCTTCAAAAGTCAATTCCACTCTTCTTAACCTCTCTGTTTAGATGATGACTGTTCTCCAGTCATTCTCAAGCACTGCTCTGAATTTGAAGCGTAACAAGAAAGCAGACAAGAATTCACAGTCCAGCTTGCCTTTACAACTGTATACAGCTTTAATTCTCACTAATACCTTGCTGTGATATTTTCCATGCACCAAAGTCTGACGAATAGTACTAAATTCTTATTGGCCCCAGTAATGATGGCTGGATCGCAGAATCAGTATTCAAGAGTTCCTTTTCAAGCATGTGAATGAAGAGGCTATACTTCCATAGGAGTTTCTGGTGCAAACTCTTGGGAGCTGCCCCCTACTGAGGGTCCCACAAGCGGCCCATCTTTATTCACCAGTTCACACAGGGTCTGCTTCACTCCACATCACGATACACACATCAGTCTGCAGCAGCCAAACTTCATAATTTATTCAGACTTAAGTTTTTCCAGAAAGAGTTCTGAAACATCAGCTGTCTTTGATGTACTTTGTGGTATTACCTCCAAAGGAGTTTTATTTTCTTGTTAACTCCTGCTAACACAAGTTCCAAAATACATGATTGTATTTAAAAATATCCGAGAATGCCCACAGTGTCAAAGCCTGGATCCTCAATCTCTCAAATGCACCACTGATGTAAAGCGGCATTTAGTTCACAGCAGAGAGCAGAGAATTGCTGTGAAGATCTATAATGTGCCAGGTGTTGTTACACTGGTTAGAAAAGTCACTGAGATTTCTATTGCACTTTCCCTTCTTCTAAAAAAAATAGCAACAGCTTTTTCAGTGACTTTTTGGGCTGAATTCTGTCAGCTTCATTCAAAATGAGATATTATATTCTACAAATACATTGATAGAATTTACAGAACAAAGTGTTTTAACCTGGAAGATAGCTGCCAGACTTCAATCCATGACTCGAAACTTCAACTTTTGCCAGTTATTCTCTGGGTTGTAGCTTAACAGTCACACATACGTACTTATAAACTATTAATGCCTCCTAGAACAACACCTTGTTTTGGCTTGGTATTTTTTTTGACAATGATATTTTAATAAGTTACTTTATTATTCATAATGTACCAACGGATGTAGCAAATACAAAGAAACGGTAGCATGAGCCTGCACTCCATGTTTTTCTAATATCGAAATCCCAGAATTTACCTCTTACAGCAGAATAAATAAAAGCAGAGTATGCAACACTAATTTTTTGGTGTGCCATTTACCACATAAGGCGATGATATGACTGCTGTCTTCATGTACAAATTTCCTGGTGACTGCTTCTTCCATAATCTGCTTCACCTAAAAGAAAGAAGTAAAAAGAAGTGATTTTAAAATCCCAACACAAACAAGTACAGCACTTGGGAGTTTCAGCTTGTTTCAACCTTTGCGTGGCATTTCCCCATTGCTAGAAGATGAATCACTCATGAAAGTTACTCTGTGCTTAGAGGAAATGGTAAAAGGATGCAAGAAGGCAAAGGAAGAATGAAACAGAACACCTTTTTATAAGATGGGGTAAACCACAGGGAGAACACAGACAAGTCTATCTGCAGAGGGCCTCTCTAAAAGGCTGAATTTTTTCAGAGCACTCAGAGTGCCCTCTGGAGAACTTCTTCAGCAGAAGTTAACAGTCAGCTAGCAAGCTTTTTTTATGGTGCATCCCTTCTGTGTATATTACTTCTGCTCACTGTACAGAGATCATGTATTCCTACATGGTTTTTTTCCCCCCCACGAGACATTCTGCTCCTTTTCAAACACAAGGAACCCCTGAGCTACACAGGCATGAATCCTAAGCAAGGTTTACAGTGACCTTTCTCCTATTCTGCTGGGAAGAGAACCCAACATCAGACAGGCTGCAAACAGCTCACCAGGAGTGACCGGAACATTTTGCAACCTTACATAAATGCTCCCTGACATTTTATCTCCGTGTGAGTGGGTTAGGGCAGGAAATAAAGGGTTGTTTTAAAAGAAAACTATCAGTTTTATCCATGTCAGTCTGGAGAATCAGAAGTAAAACCAATAAGCACAGACATACTTTGCTACATATGCTAGAAGCACTTGCTCAAGTTGAAAGGAATTGGTAAGTCAGAGTACCACTGGAAACAGTCACACTTCTTATTGCCTGAACTTACATCTGTAAAGCAAACATTTCAATAGATGGACACTGTTAATAATGGGGGGTTTAAATGCCACAATAATTACAAGAGATGTTTCCAAAGCTCTACTGTGCCAGACACTAAATAAAAACAATAGAGAACCATAGAGGAGACAGCACTTTCAGTTTGAGCTTCTACACAAATTTCAACTAAACTTATATTTATCACACTTCTTAAGATTTGAAATGAAGTTCCTCTACAGTTTCAAGCTTGAAGTGTTGAGCTCCGGAGGGAATTCATTACAGATTACTGACTTTCAAAAATTAAGGAAGAAAACACACGTCTTCCAAGTGGGCCCCTGAAGAGCTGCTGCAGTTACCCTTAATTCAGCTTCTAACTCCTTCCTCCCCCAGTGGCTTCCTTAGCCTGATGAATCTCATTTGCCTCAGCCAACTCATTCATCACATACTCACTCCCTTCTGGCCATGGAGCACTTGCTTCTCCAGATACAAATCTACAATTGCTTTTGGTCTCTCCCACTGTGAGCTGTAATTACAGGGTTAGAACACTGACTGAATAAATGCCGCATCACAAACATTAAAAAAATAAAAATAAAAAATGGAAAACAACAAAAAACACAACCTCAGAAGCAACTTCTACAGCAGCCCTGGAGTCCATCAAGTAGTGAATTATCTAGCAGGTAATCATGTGTCCCCATAGACAGCTCTATCAACATACTCAGCACACCACCCGTGTATCAGCTCAGTTTGAACTGCATGTTAGTGCAAGTGGCATAGCAATGGCCACCAGTAACCTGCCACAGGGGCTGCATTTTCATGTCTAGGAGACCTCAGCTCTTCTCAGCAGTGCTGCACTGAGCTCTCATTAAGCGGCACCTGGTACCTGAGATAACCAGTTTAAAGCTAGCTGGGTTACTGCTCCTTTGTAGTGCTGAGAGGTCCAAAGGTTGTAATTGTTCCCTCCTAGTGCCTGAGCTCAAAGGAGCTGCAGATGCACTGCTTGGGCAGTATCTGGGCTCTGTATTTGAGGTAGCAGCTGCCTACAAAGGTTTTCTCTTCAGTTTGAGGGGATTATTCCTCAGGTGAGACTATCTGCAGAGCCATCACACATGCCTTCCTCCAACTGACTGCCTGAGGCTCATACCCACCCGCACGTCCCCTGACCAGGGAAAACAGCTGTACAAAGCCCCAGCCTCAATGCTCAATGTATGGGCATTTTAACACGTGACATCCTCTTTAGAGCCCAACCATATTTAAGCTATTAAATGAATGGCCTAATTTGCTGCAGGGGAAATGTACCTGAGTGCCACTAGCACTAAGGTAGCTAGGAGAAGGAGCACCAGGGAGCAGCTCCAGGATAAGTCATGCATGTGTGACTGAAGTTTATAGATTTGAATTTAGGCACCATTAAGTCCTTAAGACTGCAGCTAAGATTTCAGTCCCAGCTCCCCAGAGAACAGTAACTGGAATCCTGCCTCTGACTATGGGCAGGAAGATGAGTAGTTTAATAGGAGTTAGAACTCAGGAGCTTGGAGGCAGTTCCTGCTGTCACACACTTCCCAGGCACCCCTGCACATTAGTGTTAATTAACACTAACATTAACATAAGCTCCGTAGCTGATGTAGACCCAACTCTGTATCCTCAGGAAGAAAAAAATAATTAAACTGTAGCCACAATTAGAAAGAACAGCACTATGAATGCAATAAATCAACACCGCTTTTGTGCAGCAGTGCCATGTGGTCAGCCCACTGTTGGCTTTCAAATCTAGGAACCCCAGCTAAGCAGTATAGACCAACTGAACAATAAGGTCTGTTCCCAGCTGCCACCAAATGCAGAGCAAATTTCTGCTCTTTGCAAATTTTCAGGAAGCTACTGCATGTTAAAACACGTTTTCAGGGCCCTGTCAGTATATGTGAAGATTCAAAAGCTGGAATGCACTGTTCTTTCAGTCCCACGTCATTGCTCAATGCCACAGTTCAGGGATGCCTTAGGCAAGAAGTTCAGTCAAACTGTTTCTGATCAAGTGGAACAGAAGCTCTCTGCCCTTCCCTCCAATTCTGCATCATTCTCTTTGTACGGAATTATGCCGTTGTGGCTCTATTGTCTGTTCTGGGAATGCACTTGTCAATGAAGCTTTCTGAGCCTACAAAGGCATCCACCTTATCAAGTGCAACTTATTCTCGTTAAAATAAACACGAGCATCCCATCCTCCCACCTTCGTTCATCCACCTGCATAGGTGAGAAATCTCTTGGAACTGTTGGTCTGTTGTGAATTGCTGCACGGGAGGAGGCAGCAGCAGGAACATGGAGAGAAAACCCCTCAGGTGGCTCCCTGGGACAGAGGTTCACCCCAGGTGCCACAGGCTCCTTCCATCCTACACCTCCTCTGTAAGGTCAGTGCTTACGCAGTCAGTCAGCCTTCTACTCTTGCCAGATGGCACAAACACACAGAAAAGCGGTAAGTACATCAACTTCTATTTCAGTTCTTCTATTCATGAACCACAAGTGGCAACAAAGCAAGAGAACTGCAGAAAGCTTTACTTTAACAGACCGCAGTGACAGTCTCCAAAGACATTCCGTTCACATGCACCAAGTTTACCAACCATAAGAACGGAAAAGATACCCAAGCAAAAATCCTGGCATCTGAGGAGCAAAGCACATCGTGACGGTAGCTCTGCCCACACACTAAGGCAGAGCAAGCTCCTTCAACAGACACTGAGTTATAATGGGTTACTCTGACTCTCAGCCAGTGCTTTCAGAGGCAGTCAAACACCAAACCTGACTTATTGAGAAATGTTTTTGTTTTTTTTTTCTTTCAGTTTCTGTTATATCGTTACAATTTTTGTTCATTTTTGCTTTTTTGCACTGTGCATCATGATGGGATGCTGGAGATGCACCATCGGGACAGTAAGTGTCAGAGGGAAAGAACAGTGCTTGTACAGCACTGGAATAACCAGGAACACATTTCACACCCATCACATTTTTTCCCCAAGGAAGAAAATTTCATCTCTCACATCATTACATCTTTGCCTTCTTCAGCTTCTGCATCTACCACTCATTTATTGATCGCTTCTGCTGCACTGACGTTTGTTATGCTGGAAGAACAGGGTGGTGTAAATGAAAGTAGTTAACCAATCTGCTTAAAAATCATTGTGTTTTAGTTGTAAGATGAGCAATTGCATTTCTAAAGTGCTCTGAAATTTTTTTATGGGGGAACTGCTAAGGTGGTTGTTATTCTGTTTGTTTCACAGCTAGAAAGAGTATTTACATCCATAAAGGGCAAAACACTCTCATTTGAGAAGGTACAACGAAACAGCTCAAGAAATCTTGTTTTATGAGCCTACTTGTCACAACAGATTTTCCTGCAGAGAGAGGTGTTTGAAACGTGAACTTATAAGCAGTCTCAGCACGAATCCCAGCAGAGTGTAATTTCGAAAACACATTACACATCCTCCTTCCTATCAGAGTCAACAAAATACATTCGTTACCAGCAGGGAATGAAAAGTCCATTTGAGCACCGCAAAAAGCATCAAGTTCTCCCAAAGGAACAATGCCAAAGTTTTTGCTGTGGGGGAAGAGAATAGACAATAAAAAAACCTGCTTTGCACCAAGTGACTTCAGAGGCTGCCCCTTTATATTCTGCAGACTCACTGAATCCTAATAGGATTGGTGTAAACACCATACAGGAAAAAAATAACATTACCCCAAACTCCATTAGACACTGAGCTAACATGAAAATAATGCAACAGGATGAACAGCCTGGCTTCAAAGGACTAAAGAACAGAACAAGAGCTTTGAGAATACACACAGGATAGTTGAACTTTCAAACAGTATAGAAGCAAGACAAGCTGTATGGAAAAAACTGAGGTTGAAATAAAGGGGTTGTGTTCAATTCCTGCCTGTGTTACTGACTGCCTGAAGAGTCTCCACCTCAGCACCTCCCGACACCACTTCCCTCACCCAGCACAGAGCTGACGATGGGTTCCCCAACACGTCTGTGCAGTGCACAGCTCTTGCCTCACACACAGCTTTGCTCAAGCCAGCTACATCATGAAAATCCTTTTCCCTTTCATGTAGTAGGACAATACAGCGGTGAGAAAACACATCTCAGATTTATTTATCTATGTAAATGTTAACCCATGAGAGCAAGCGCACTCAATCCAGTATCAAAGCCCGTACTGCTCTGTCAGAGGCCCCAGCTTACGGTGCAGTTCCTTAACGAAGCAGCACACCTGTAGCTGCACCGACCCACCACGTCCCAGCTCCCCAGCACACACCGCGTGCGTGAGCAGGTAGGGGAGGGCGATCAGCTGTTAGGAAAACTTGCTCCTGCTGTGAGGAATAATCATTACATCCTCACTTCGCTCTTATGTAAGAACAGCCGCACGCAGCTGTGACAGCCGGAACGCCACACGAACGCCCGGCGCAGCCCCGGCTGTTACCAATGCCAGCAATGCCACCAGCGCTGCTCGGGGACAGCGGACCCAGGGACGAAACTCAGCCCGGTCGGACCGTGGGTATCGCAAAGCGCCTCAGCCCGGCTCCCGGCTCCTACCGCCCCGCGGGCACAGCCGCCATCCCGCCCGCAGCGCTGTCACGGCGGCGCCCCGAGCTCCGCTTCTCCCCGGAGCGCCCAGAGAGGCCACGGGGCGCAGCGACTCGGCACCAACAGCACCGGGAGCGTCAGAGAGCAGCACAGTTCTGCACTTCTCGTTCAGTACCTCCCGAAGGGAAATCAGGTTTTAACCCAATCCGCCCAAAGCTTCATTTTATTTACTCGGGGTGGAACTATCGGCCCCGCCGCAAAAGAGATTAAACGCGTTTGTCACGCGGAACGCCCCGGGTGCCGTTACCGGACCGAAGCCGCCCCACAAGGCACAGCCGCGACCCGGCCCCACGCAGCAACGGGTTCCGCGGGGACGACTCCCGCCCTCACCTCCTTCTTCACGTTCCGTAGCAGCTTCTCCTTCGCGGCGTCCGCCGAGCAGCTCATGGCGGAGCGGGGTGCGGGGCCGCCCGCCGCGCCGAGCCCCGCGCTCAGAGCCGTCCTGCGGCTCCGCTGCGGGAGCGCCCGCGGGGCGAAGGCGCGGCACCGCCCGGCCCGGCACGGAGGGGCTGCTGCGCACCGCGCGGCTCCGCGGCCATCTTCCGCGGCTCCCGCTGACGTCAGGCGGCTCGGCCCGCCCGCGGGCGGCGACACCGGGAGCCGGGGCGGAACCGCACCTGCCCGCTGCTGCCGCTCGCGGTGCCGGGGAGCTCGAGCCGGCAGCTCCGCTTCGCAGCGGCTGCGCCGACAGACGGGCGGGCCGAGCTGCGGCCGCCGCGCTGCGCTGAGGGGGTTCCGGGGGCCGCGCGCTCGCGCTGTTCCCTCAGCAGCCCGCGGTGCCGCCCCGCTGTGATACCGACACGGCGCGGGCAAGGCGGCACTCGGGGGAGCTGCAGCAGCGCACCTGGTGAGAAGGGAAGGGGCTGAAGCACCAGGTCAGTTACACGCGTTTAAACCGCCTCTTGCTAGGGCTTATTTCTTTATATTCCTTTATTAACTGTAGAAGAGCGAACAGCACGCTCGGTTTGTGCGATTCTCAGGTAGTTTCGTGTTTAGTCTTGGCCAAAGGGCAGCACTTTGCAAAAACATGTGGAAATGTCAGGTGTTTTTTTGTTTTTTTGCAGTTAATTCATCAGCCCACCCCCACAGCAGACACCACTACAGCAGCGGTCAGTCTCACCCTGAAGGCTGCGGGCACGGGAAGCAAGGACTGTCACTACATTAACCACGGGTCTGTGCTCAGACAGGTGGGAAAACCAAATAGGACAGACAGCAGACACTGCCCCCAGAGCCTTCTCCTCTTCAGTTACAGCCTGGATATGTTCTTGATCTCCATAAGAGGAGCTGTGTTACTTCTGTGGTAGCAGAAGTTGCATGTGGCCCTAAACGTCAGAGCAGTATGCTCTGTGATTCCTTTTAGGAAGCTATTTCCATGAACACAAAAAACAACACTGCTACAACTAAAGGAAAATTCCAGAGAAAGAACCAGCTGCCTGCAACACACTCAGCACACTATAAAACAAGAGCCTGTAGGGCTTGGGTGAAAGGTGGGGAGGGACACATCCATACTGCAAACAGACCCTGAGCCACTATTTCTGTATCATGGGACCCCTTACCACTGGGAGAGGATCACAACTACAACATAGAACAGCAGTACTGAGACACTGAGGCAAAAAATTCTGATGCTGGAGGAAAACAAGGGCGATGTAAAATATAACGCTTTATTAAAAACCAGTGTTCCATTTACCTCGCTGATAACAGAGAAAACACCTTATTCAATAATTAATATGGTTATTATTTTATTCATAAGACTGACCTTTAAAAGTTAGAGAAAAACAAAATTAAGCCCGGTGCTACAAGAAAATGGCTTGATTGCAGAACATCAGTTTAAACAATCACATTTACTATCCTCCAGATACAAAATGTAGAAATCCAAAGTGCTCTATTGTTATGAAACTAAGCTTCAACATCCCTCTGAAGTAGGGGAGAGTCTTACCCCCTTTTATTACAGATGAGAAAAAATTCACATACAGTAAAACTGACTTAGTGTCTGTCACTAAGTTTGTGGCAAAGCTGAAGACAGAGGTCACGTTCCCTCATCTCTTAACAGGACTTCAGTTGCCCTAACAGAATGCACAATGTGAAATCTGGCCATAAAGATTTAACATCAAAGATTGTCACAGGTCATAATCTAAATTACACTTCATCAGGATTTGAGAGTGAATTCTGTCTGAAAACTTAAAATACAAAGCTTAAAAGCATTGCCTGCTTCAGGCCAAAGGCAGCAGAACACCACAGTATCAGTCTCAAGCTTGGGTCAGCTTTTTTTTTTTTTTTCCTTAATTTTTAAACCAAAAATTGCAGAGATGTGAAGTCACTGGAATGTTATAACAGGATAGATGTCTCCTGTTCCAAAAACTAAATGTCAAAGTGAAGGTTAAGCATTTAGTTTTGCCTTGGCATTTATCAAGCAGTTGGAGGCTGCTTCCCTGCAGAGCTCACTCTTCTGACATTGCCTAATTAACACCAGTATTGAAGAACTACTTAACATAAGACATTCACTCAAGGCACCAAGGCTCCTCATCTGCCGAAAAGCTGAGGTTGTTTTTCAGTATGTTAGGACCCCATTAGAGAATCAGTAACACTTTATTACATTGCTTGTGTATAAATGTCAGTTAATGTTTTTCATCATTCTTTCAGTCTACTAATATAATGTTAGAATGCGCAAAAGTTCACTTAAATTCAGAAGTGAAGAAAGTAAGGTTATGAATGAGGCCAAGAGGTACTTCCTCCTCCTAATGGCTACTTTAAATTCAGTCACATCAGTAAACACATCCAATGTTGATATTCTATGTAGGAAGCCATTGCTCTTAATTAGCAGAGACAAATGCATATAATTAGAAATCTGTATAATCTTAGTGGGGATGATAATGGGATTCTTAAAGCCAGCAGAGAATATTCTTAGGAAGCACAGCTGTTTGCTCTAAAAGGGGTCAGCGTACTGCAAACAAGTGAATGCTGCATCACCCTTTCCAGTGCTGCTTTTTTCCATTATACCAGGTTGTCCAAGTATGTTCTAGTATGTATGTCAAAACTTATATTGCTTACCTAGGTAAAGCAAATTACGATGAGAATATAAAGTACATATTACATCAAAGCTGCAGTGTTAAAAATTATCAGAGCTTAGCAGCCAGACTGTACTATCAATATGTCATGATTTTGGTGGAAAGAACATTCAGTTAACATTCCACACTGGAACAGTTTCAGATAAGCAGGACTCTTCTAAGAGAAAATAAATTAGTTTGTACCCCTTGCACAAGAAATAAAAAAGTTTAATCTCTGAACTGTGTAAATGATGGCAGAATTCATGTCTGCATTTACAATTCCTGAGCTTTCATGTAAATTATGCAATTACACAATCAGTCAGGAAAGAAACAACCCAGGGCATTCCAGATTTTATCAGAAACTGGAGCACAGCAGCTGTACCTTGGATGGGAATCTCTAAAAGTACTATTGTTTAATGCTGTGCAGACATCCCAGCACACACCTAACCGTGAATTTCCTGGTGTTTTCCAATTCTTGATCTGTCCACCAGTGGAGGGAACTATAGGACTGTTAGTGAAATCCAACCACAGCTTTTCACCTAAGATCTTCTCAGCCACATCCTGAAAGCCTTATCAGGACAAACACCAAGACCATAGTTTTGTCTGTTTAAATGACAGTTTTAAAACCAACTGTTGCTATGGGATACAAGGAAAAGAAAGCTAACTAAATCAATGCACAAGCTTTTTTTCCCCTCCTTTCCCCTCCAGCTTCTTACAGCATAGTAGGAAGTCCACAACTTGGATCAGTCCTCTTAAGGAATACTGTGAGCACAGATGTGAACCACTAATTGAAGTATCTGAACCAGCACACTGATCATTCTCTTCCTCATTCTCATTCTACACCTCATTCTCTTTCTTCTCTTCCACACCTTTTCCCCAAACCGGACCCCTCCTCAGAGAAATGATGTGCAAAGATGTCATTTTTCTGCTTATAACTTCTTTGAACAGTTGTGCAAAGTGACCTGTGTCACTTACTTAGTCTGCTAACATTCACTATGACAGTATGAAAAAAAAAATCATTTGCCAAGAAATACAAATGCCATGCATATGAATTTTAAATGGCAGAATTATTTGTTACACAACGGAAAAACAAAAAAAGTACAAGATTCAACTGAAACTACCAAGTACAGCAAAAAGACCATATTGCTGTGGGTTTCAAAGCACCCACCATGATTAAATTTAAATAGTATCAGTGAAGAAAAATCAACTAAAAAACAAACAAAATCCACATCACGCTTTATCACAATTAAAACCAAAATTTGTAGTCAAAACTAATCTCAGCAGCTGTATTTTTCCTGGCACAATAGAAAAATCAGCTGGGAAACAACTAGAAGAAAGCAATATAAAAAGAGAAGTTGTTAGAGTTTTAAAGAGGCCTTTCAGAAAAAGGCAGGTGCATTACTGTGGCAGTTACTTCCTGAATGTGAGGAGAACGAAGTAAGTGCCTTTCACATGGAGGCCCAGTGAGGCAATAAACTTCCCACATTTTGCAGCCATTTGTGTCTTCTTACAAAGCCTTAACAGTTACATTTTCAAAACCCTAATTGTATGGAAATCACTGTTTTGTTCCTTCCCCCCCCTTTGTTTTGTTTTTAAATCATCTTATATCTTAATTTTAGTTAAGACTTCATGAATTTGATTTTGCATTAATTTGCTTTACAACTTATATGTAATTTCGGCACTGGTTAATGGAGTTCAAGGCTAACCATAATGGAATCTGAGCCTTCCACCTTCACATAACATATAGGGAAATAAAAGCAGTGGTGGAGGTGCTAAGCCACTGACACATGTACAAATGTGTCAATAAGCAACCTTGAGTAATAACCATTTGTAACAGTGGTAAAATTTGAATCTGCAACCTATCTTTGAAACATACAATCAAACAGTTAAAAAGAAATTAGCAACTTTCCATACTAAACATCAAAGTTTTTCTAGAGACCCAATGTGCAAAACAGCTGGGACTCCAATCTTCTGGAGAATTCTCTAAAATTAGCACTCAATCAAGCACTCATAATATGGAATAAAGCTGATATTTCAGCTTACCATCTCTTCCCCCTGTCCATAGCCTTCTGCATGCCAGAACAAAGTTTTTATGATTATTCTTCTCTCTACTTCAACTTCTATGCACTAGATGTGATTCAGAACACAAAACTTTAACTAACTCTCCAGTATATTATTATCTAGCATTACAACTGTGTATCAATATTGTCTGCACTTCCCCAGCCACTGCATTATTTTCCTGTTGCCAGATAAATTGCACATCAAATAACACTTTTGGGCCACAGGGGGAAACTAATATAAATGTAATATGTAATTGTTTACATGAACAGTATCACGCTATCAAAGCCCTGAACAATGCCAACCCTGCCACAATCTGTTCTTGGAGTTTTCTTATTTGAAAAACTTCCCTCCTTCACCATGTATATTTTTCTAGCTCCCATGACAAGTCATTCTGTATTATTTAAATTTTCAGATATTTCTTATTTTTCATAGGGGGAGATTTTTTGATGATTTGACTTCTCAGAAGGAGCATGCCTTAGAAGTAATGAATTTTAAATACAAGTATACTGGAACACAAATTGCTGTATGTGCATAAAGGCAAAATATTTGTAAGAAATCACATATGCAGTGCATCAGACTAGCGGATAGCTAACTGTCTCCTCCAGGGGTTATCAGCTGTAGTGTTTGGTAGAAGTAGTCATGTTTGAGTTCTTTCTTCAGTATCTTGATTCAAAAACTGGAAGTTCCATTACACCAAACCCTAAAAAGGACAGGTAACTGAAAATAATATTTTCAAATCACTCCATCTCATTCAGGAAAAGCAGTACTTCCCACAAGAAGTAAGATATATAGCACGTCATTAGATATAAAAGAGCAACCACAAATGGTCAGAATCAGTGTTTTGGAATCCTTTTCTCATGTCTCATGAAAAAGGGGCCAGTCTGTGTTTGAAGCACGTGGTGCAAAACAAACATCTTAGTTCTTAAAGCCCTTGGCCTTTAGTGTTGCTTTGTGTGCATAAATGCCCATCTGCTTCTCTAGGGAGACAAGAAGCCAAAAGAAAATCAGTCCAGAGTCCAACTGATCCCTCCCTACTTCCTGATCTCCCTCAAAGAATATTGATACAAGCCTTGAAACCAACCCTTCTCTCATCAACTGACTAGTGGCCAAGCTGACGGTCGTCATAGGTGCTGTATCTCTTCACATGGATTCGACGCACTCGGTCACGAAGTTCAAAACCATCATCATCCTCACTATGAGAGGCCTGGCTTCTGCTCCTGCTGGTTGCTTCCAGCAGAGAGTTATCAGGAACTCGCGGTGTTTCGTACAGTAAGACGTTTAGAGTTTCCTCATAAATACGTGCCTCGGGGAATTCAACCTACAAAGAACAGCAGATGTCATTTTCCTGATCTAAACAGGGTAACCTGACTGGAACATCAGCCCAGAAATAACAGACACAACCATTTAGTCAAATTACATATGATGACTACATCAGTGCAGCAGAAACAAAGTTGGTAAGTCTAAGTAACTGCAATGAAATAAACTTAGGTAGGTATAATAAAATCCTCGCTTAACTAGAGAAGAGTTTATAGGCATTTACGTGGTTTTGGGACACAAATTCCATCCACTTTACAGATTAGTGCTAAAAAGACCATGCTGTCAGAATTACCATTTGGAGTCCTTCAGTATTCTCTGAATTCTACATGCCCTCTTTGACCAAATACCAGATAATGCAGCAGCCCTCTAAGCAGTGAGCCACCCAAGTAACATGGAGGTCACTGACCATCAATTCCAGCCAATATTTATGACTGCCAGTATCAAAATCTCCCTAAGAAACGACATTGCTTTCCCCAAGCAATTTGGTTCATCCACATCTTTCCACTATGCATTATCCAACTGATTTATTACAAACTGTAATAGACAAGTGGGTAAAACTCCTGTACCTTGGTTTGCTTCTTCTCTGTGGCATACACTATAGAGGTACAACAGACTTCAGCAAGTTTCCGACCCTGTCCATAGAAAGACCAGCAGCAGATTTCATCCCCTATAACATCCTTAATGAAAAGAACTCTGCCATTGAATCGGAGAGAGAGTTTGTCAAACAGCTCTATGTTCTTCAGTAAGTTGTCATCTGAATTGCTGTAACAACAACAAGATTTTATTTTTCACTGGCTATCTCTACAGAGTTTCATGCCTATTCCACCACAGTTTTAAGCATTGATCTAACTGCAGAATATAAGTAGTGACTCATTGCCATATGCTGCCAAGAAAAGAGAGGATAATAGCCAACTACAGATACAAATAAGGTGCTCTGATTTTCATGAACAAACACACCAGCCTTCAGAAGTCACATAATTAATAACGACAGCATAATTTCCCAAATAATTACGTTAACTATCTGCAATTATCTCCTGACTTATGCTCAAGACAATTAAATCATATGCTAACTGCAGTTCTGTGTATTGGTAATAGGTGAATGGTTGGACTGGATGGTCCTTTAGGTCTTTTCCAACCTTGTTGATTCTATGATTCTGTTTAGCTCAGTAACAGCCAAGTCTGAGTAGTCCATGTAGACACAATGTAGACAAAGGGTAGCTAAAAATGACTGTGTTCTGCATGTAAGACTAGCCATCCCTCATACCAATTTCTAGAGTGGATACATTATTTAGTAAATTGTGTTTTACTGACAGGAAGAACAATTTAGGAACTTGATTAGCTTTCCAAGCAAGTTCTAGATGTTCTGGAGAAAAGAATAAGTATCATGAAACTTTAAAATCAAGTAGAACCATCAGAAAGTTAGAAAGTTAGTCTTAAAATTTAAGATATTACTTAAATTAGAACATAATGACTAACAAACATCCAGTTTGAACAAATTAAAGAAACAGGTTAAAAGTATTATTCTTCTGATATTAGCTTGAATGCTGCTCTATCTAAAGCTTGTATTCTGTGCACCTTTTGATCTCATTTTATAGGTGGCTAGGAAATTGTGTGCAGATATGTGGAAGATGGCAAGCATATTATTGACACAACAACAAAGCTAACCTTACCAGCTTTAACAGTAAAGTTCCTTTCTCACTGCATCCAAAAGCTAAAGGTTTGCACTTTGCTGCCATGAACCTACCCAGAGGAATGAAATTATATTTCTGTGTGCAGTACCTTAATTTTTGGAAGTAGTCCCAGAAGGCTACGAATACTTGCGATTCAAGACACTGCTGCTAATGACAGCTGACTAGGCTGTACATAAAATGCTTTGTCCAAGATGTCCTGTTCAGATCTAAATCAAATAAGCATGATGTGCAACCCAACAAAATCTCCAGCTCTTAAGATATCATGTGATGAAAGCAATTTGGGATTCAGCCAGTAACAAATCCCAGGCTTTATCAAGTGCAGAGCTACAAAAAGAATTTAGAAGTCTTCATCCATTTCTGATACATGACCACAATGCCTGTGTAACTAAGAAAACTCCTTTCATAATGTTGATTAGGAATAACAGAAGGAGATAACCTTTGGTTGTTAGCAGCCAGCACTGAATTTTAAATAAAGATTCCTCATTTAAACACCATCAAGGCATGAAGATTTATGTGCAAGGAATAATTAGAATCCTACAGCTAGTTGAGATACCAGCAGCTCCTGGTATCTATGATTCTGTTGCTCTCATTGCTAGCATGTTTACATTTCCAGAGCCATGATGACTAATATGCTATTCTGCACTTGCTTTAACATTTCTGCCATAAACTAGAGGATAACACCAGGAGGAGTGCAGAACTGGCAGATACAAAATGCTAAAAAACAGGCTGCTCTTCAGCACTCCCTCAGGTAGCATTTCCTGACTACCTGAAATTTCATGATTGTTAGAATTCATCTCTCTGACACACAGTCAGTTTGCCTAGAGAAAAAACCTTCCAAGATTGCATGTTAGACTGAAAGGCTGAAACCAAGAACTTTGCATAGCATCAAGGATTACTCAGATCACTACAGTGACCAGCTTGGGAAAATCCAGATCCATTCTGATAGCATCACAATAAATGGATCCTGATAGTTAAACCATAAAACTAAAGCATAAAACTAAAAGCCAGTGAATTCTTGCACTGGCCCTATCTGGGTTGTTCCTGAGCAGAACAGATGCTTTGCTTTCCTTTGTAGCCAAATAATTAACTCATCTGGAGTCACTGAAAGAGATGGAACATCAAGAATTTCAGGGTAAACAGAGTGCAAAACTTAGAAGGGAGGAATCATGGCTGCATTGGCTTTGCCCTGAAAAGCAAACACCCTGTTAATAGTTTGCATTCTATTCTATTTCAGCCAGTAGCCTCATCATTTGTATTTCTCGTCCCTTATTTCTGTTCATCTTTCTCAGGCACACACCTCCAGCACAACGTTTCAGATAAGTTTCTCACATCCTCAAAATGTCATTTGGATTCATATAAACCAAAAATAACTTTACTCAAATCCACATAACAACACTCTTGTAAGCTCAATAATAAAATACAAGGTAGGCTGTACCACACCTTCCTTCACCCCCAAAGTTAAACTTTCCCAGTGGAAGAAATACTTGGTGACATACCTGGTGTAAGAATATTTGTTGTTGCTTCTGTTATACAGCAGCTTAACAACAGGCTAATGGGAGGAAAAAAAAAAAAAGGTTAAGCTTTGTCTTAGAATATGTTTAGCAAAAATTCAGTGAATTGATAGAGAAAAGCAGTTACTTTCATTGACGATTCTATCAGTCTTTCTTCTTCTTTAGGAGATGTGATAATAGGGATGTTACAGACAGGTTCATACAAGTCTTTCTTGTCCTGTTTTGAGGAAAAAAAAGGAAAAGAAATAGAAATAAACCTCAAGAGACATAAATGCTAAAGCTAACATCTGCTGCTGCTTGCTCTTCCAAACCCTCCAGCCATGTTTCCAAACCCTGTGATGCAAAGGAAAAGCTCTGTGTTGCTATAGTAACCACAGAGCATTACTTTGATCTGCAACCCAGAAATACAGTGGAGAGATTTCTTATTCCCAGAAGGCAGGAATAATTGAAATACTGGGATGCAGGTGAACGTCCTTCTTAGCTATAGCAAAGACTCTGAGCTCAAGTCATATCTGCTTTAAGTGGGTTTATTATTGTCCTTTTTTGAAGAAAAGGATAGTATGAGTTTTAATCAAATCAAAAGACTGCAGTATAGAAGAATATCAGTCATGATGAACTGAACATTCGGCAAGAACAGTACGTCACCAAAACGGACTTTAGTCCCTTGTGATACAAAAGCAGCAATCAAGAATGTGTGGTACAGTCTGTGAAACCAGATTCCTCGTGTAGCAAATTAAGGAGAGCTCAATAGCTGGTAAGAAAGCCTTGGAACATTTTGTTTCTAGAAGACATGTTTTGAATTCCAAACCAGAAGGAAAATTATCAGTGTACCTTTACATCTTATTCAGAGGATATAAGAAGCATATTGAACCTACTGCATGAGGTATTTATTAAGTATTTAGTTTTGTCCTACAAGAAATATTATTAACCATGTATAAAATATTTGGGCTAGCCTTATTAAAAAGCTTACCAAACAAACTGATTTAAATCAGCTGAACTCAAACTCATAGGAACTGGGTGAGTTAATAATGCTAACTCAGATTTACATATTTGCAACATATAGTAATGAAATGATAGAGAAGTCCTTGAAGTAAACAGCGCTTAATCTTGGAAATCTTAAACTTGGAAAAAGTTATTACACTGTCAAGGATTTTCAGAGCTCAGGCATAAGAAGTCTGGAAGGCCACACTGTGACAGCACATAGGTCTGAAAACATATCCAGGGAGATCATACACCAGATATTTTCTCTATCCAAAGCACTGCAGAGTGCGTATGGAACAAGGAAAACCAAGGGTTTGATAAACGGAGTGGTCAAGATCTTAATTAGCTGCTGTTGAATTTTTGCTATGTTACTTTGGCTACTTCCATTTCTTACCTGCAGAGCTGCTTGGCACATGTCAACTAAGCCCTGAATGAGATAATACTTGGCTTCTGCCATCAACTCTTTGATCTCCTGTCTGTGTTTTGGAAGTGCAATTGTGTCATCTCGGAGATAGTTTAAAATGGTTCCAAAGTGCTTCCCACAACGGTCTATAAGGATCCATCCTGAAAAATAATCACCATAACATTTCAGTGAGCTTAACGCTAGGAGGCAAAAAAACCCAACAAACCTCCCCAGTGAGTCAGCTGCTGCCTGAAACTACAAGACATTCTTCTGATTCCATTCAGGAGAAGACTTCACTGACTTTCAACAAATTGGTATTTGTTACAGAACAGAAACTAACAGCGGAACCTCTCCCTTGGCACCTTGTCTGTATTCTCACTACTTTCCAGCACCTCAGAAGAGAAGCCATGAGCTTCCTATCACTTGACATTTAAAAAACTGCAGCAAGAACTTGACTGCACCGTATCTATTGATCAGCCATTGTACCAAAGTTATTTTCTGTGCTTCATCCTTTTTGTATTTTGTTCCAATTAAAGGCATAAACCTTTCTAATTACTACAGGAAGTCACCAGTGCACATCTATTTAATTGACAAATCCAGTGAGGGAAAAATGCTGCTCCAGTATCCAAACAGGAGGAAGGAACAGGACAAGGATGGATCAGGAAGACGAGGAACGGGGGGGATCCAGCACAGGAAACAGCAGTAGACAGTTTTTGTGATGCTGAAACTTCCCTGCAGTCACATTCACTGGGAAACAGGATGTCTGACTTGCTGGCAAACAATAGCAAAGGACACACACAGACAGAGGGCTTAATAAAGTGCCCAATCATTGTTCATGAAGTGGAAGGCAGACCAAAAAAAAAAAAAACCAAAAAAAAACACCCAAAGTTCTTTATATTTTAGGACCTAGACATATAAGGTAACATAGGAAAGAGGGTTAAACCACTGCCAGATTCTCCAGCTAAAGCTGCCTGAAGACAAATCTCATCCTCCATTCTGGTAGATTGGGGCTCTTACACAGAACTGCTGGGCCAAACAGATTCAGCCTTACGTGACACTCAACAAGATTCAGCCTATCTGAAAATCTTCAACACAGCAATCAAGGCTGTGTTGAGTTTTAAAGCTGAAAACTGACTCTCCCCTCCCTAAAGACATTTTGATTAATGCACTGTAGATATGACAGCCCACATACTGTCCAGTCTTCATAAAAACATCAACGATCTGCCTACCACCTGTGACTGCAGGAAAGAGAACCAGCCCTTCTGCTTGTTAATTTTAATAACAAAAGGACAATTTATATAAAACACAGGTAGAGCCAATGGGATCTGGCAGCCTGATGTTCCTGGCTCCTTTTGGAATACAGCTTTCTCCACACCCTTCATTGAGCATAGCTTTAATATGCATTAAAAACAAACAAAAAAATACTCCAATAGTTGTTTTACAAGATTCTCAACAACAAAAGACATTTACTTACCTTCCTTATCTGTGAGAACTTCCATTCTGCCACTGAACATGGCCTTCAACATCGTGTCATGCCTGGTCAGGACTTGCACTGTAGTGTAATACAAGGAGCCTCCGACATTTAGTCGCACGTACTTGTTACCGAGGCTGCCGACTTTGAAGCTGCAGGTTTTAGGCTTGGGGCCCACAGCTGGACACAGGGTGGTGGTTAGACACGTGTCCCCTGACATCCCCTTCTGTAGGTAGATGACGACCCTGCAGAGTGTGGGTTTGATGGATTCCGCCGTGATTGGCAACGAGTCACGAGTCACTGTGCGAAGATGGGAAGGCAAAAATGGTCATAGCCACCAGACTCTTGGAATGGAAATGTTTAAGATCAACACAGAAGCCTAGAATTTACACAAAGAAACAAAGCCATGAAGCCCACAACGAAGAGACAAATTCAGTACATTCTTAAGGACACACCTACAAATGTGCTGACAAAACAAAATGCAGGTGTATTTTCAAACAACTTACACAGCAATACAGAAGCTGTTTAACATCACAGTCATATTACGACTTCATTACTGTTAGTGAGGCAAGCTGAACTCCTCTGGGCTTCCTGTTATTCAGTCTTCAGCCAGCATTACAATCAACACACAACACTGCAGCCCAAGGTTAAGTGCTAGATGGGATTCAGATCCCGTTCAACTTCCCGAAATAACTTTTCTGCCTGCAGGAGGGAAACAAATGGAAGAGCTTTGTCCAATTCTTTCATCTGGCGATTACATAAATATTTTAACGTGATATTCTTATAGCAGCTCCAACTTCTTCAAACGACTTGATACTGCAGTGCTGGAACATTACATTCTATTTCCTCGAAACTCCTTTTATTCTACTTCTTTTCCCCCCTTCACTCCTAGAAAAACCAACAGTCGATGTCATGTAGTTTCTATTATTATTGTTTCAGGATGGGTACGCCTAAAAAATGTCTGGTCTTTGGAGCATTTGTCTCAGTTAAAAGCCAGCACAATATTGCTCAGAGGAGCAATTCCCCACCAGTAACCCAGCAACAGCAACTAACAGCTGCTTATTACAGTTGTGTTCTGTAAGAAGTTAATTGCACAAATAAAGCAGCTCCAGAGAAATCCATGTTGCCAGCAACAAAGTTACTTTTTGTCAACTCTAGGTTATATTGTCATACACCGAAGTAAACCAGAAGCAGCAGCAGCAGCGCACTGTCCTACACCTACAACCTCCAGAGAAAACAGCACCATGGCTCAGGGCTGCAGGTTTGCCCTCGGTGTCCCATCCTGCTTCAGACCACAGGAGCCCTTCCTCCAAAATAAAAGCGTGTTTTTAAGGACAGCCAGAGTCCGTAACGAGCTCTGGGTGTGCACGAAGCTTTCCAGTCTCAGCAGCGGCATCTCTGAACACGTGCACTAGTGAAGGTTTCTGTAGTTGCCGCACCTCCGGCACGTCGCTACGTTTCTGACCAAGAAGGACGAAGCAAAAAAACAACCAAAAAGCAAAATGAGAACCCGCTGCACAGCGTGTCCGGGGAGACAAAACGTCACTGAGGTCCCTGATCATCGATCACGTAGGAGGCTCCTGCGGTAAACAGAGACTGAACCTTTAATTACCCACATTAACACACGCATAAATGTTGCCCCGTTTCCCTTCCGGCCGGAGCGCAGCACAACAACGGCACCGCCGTCAGGAAGCGGCCCCTGTTCAGCACGGCCACGAAAAGGAGCGGGACTAACGGCGCGAGGGGAGAAAACGAGAAGAGACAAAGGAAAAAAGACGCACAAAGCAGAGAAAGCAACAGGACAAAGCGACAACTGCGCCCCGAGTTGAACCGGCGGGGCCCGGACACGCGCTCCGCCCCGCCCCGCTCTTCCCCTGCCCCGTACCGGCTGCGCGGGCCGCTCCGGCCTGTCCGGGCAGCGCCGACCGGGTGTCGCGGGGCCGTCGGGCGGCGCGTCCGTGGCCTCCGCAACGTCCCCGGCCCGAACGCGGCGGCCACACCGAAGTTCCGCGTCCGCAGCCCCGCCCGCGCGGCCCAACGTCACCGAACCGCCCGGCCCTACAGTCCGCTCACCGCCCGGCCCTACAGTCCGCTCACCGCCCGTGGCCGCCGTCCCCCCCGCTGCAGCCCGTCACTTCCTGCGCGCTGCGCCGCACCCTGCAGCGCTTCCTGTGGCTCCGTGTATCCGAGCGGTGCCGGGATGGCGCAGGAGGCGCTGGGCGCGGCGGGGCTGCACTTCGACGAGCTCAACAAGCTGCGCGTCCTCGACCCCGACGTGGCGCAGCAAACGGCGCAGCTCCGCGAGGAGTGCAAGGCCTTCGTGGACAGTGAGTGCGGGGCGGGGCGGGGGGCGCCGCTTCACTCCGCGCAGCGCTGACAGCCACGAACGCGGGACCGTTTTTCTTTCAGAAATAGCGGAATTCCAGAGCACGGTGGGCGGCCTGATCGAGCTCATGGACCAGTTGGCCAGAGCTGTCGAGAGCGAGAAGATGAAGGTACGGTCCGTTGGGGCTGTCCTTGTAGTCACACCTCCTGGCAGGACGCAGCTCATGGTGGGCTCTGAGGACAGGGCTGTCCAACGATTCACGCAGTAAAAACCTCTGTAACTACCTCAGAAACGTGCACGTCACCAAGCGCTCTTTATCTTCTCACTTTATTATGGGGTTGGAGATGAATTTTCAGCACAGCTGTGATTACTTTTCCCTTGTTTGTTCTGTGGGAGAAACTCCTGAGCCTCCTGTTGGTAGCAGCCACCAGGGGGTCAGTTTATTTCACACTGTTAGGAATATTCCAGGTTGGAAGGAAGCCTCAGATGCCTCAACCCGCCCAGCCCCTACAGGGACTGTGTTTGCTCCACAGCCCATCCAGCAGGACGATGCCCCCTTTGCTCTTAGCACAGCTGAAAGACTTTCATCGCGACCTGCTGGTAGTGAAAGGGGTTAAAACTCCTTGTACAGCTCCATCACAAACGTCTGTTTTGACAGGCCATCGGTGCACGGAATCTGCTGAAGTCTATAGCAAAGCAAAGGGAAGCACAGGAACAGCAACTGCGGGCTTTAATAGCTGAGAAAAAGATGCAGCTGGAAAGGTGAGCTTCCTATTAAGTGTTTTTGGGGCATGGACGTAATAGTTGGGAAAGAAAGCTGTGTAGATGTGAGAGAAACAGCCACATACTGAGAAGGATCATTTCTAATGGCTTTGTGGCTATCCGGATAGAGGTGATGTGAGATCATACAGCTGTGGAAATTAATAAAACAGTAAGAGTGGCAGGCAGGTGACTTCTAAAGGCTTTTTAGAACTGTCAAGTCTAATTCATGTGACTGTTGCCTTAAAAAGGACACACACAAAGCCCTGAGCTTCGCTCTCAGACTGGTGAGCACTGCACTAAAATATCAGCTGGTAACCTATTTTCTTTGTCTTTCAGATATCGAATAGAATATGAGAGTCTGTGTAAAATTGAAGCGGATCAGAATGAATTCATTGACCAATTTATTTTTCAGAAATAGTAGACTTTAAGATAAAGACCAGCTTGGAAACACGAGCATTCCAGACTCTTTGACTATTTCAGAAATATGCAATTTTTCACTGTGTGCAAATAAATAAGGATGGTTTGTGCAAATAAAAGTGTTTTTTAATGCAGTGTGAGTTACACTACAAGTGGCAATAAGGAGGGCTTTCTAACAGCTGTAAGACTGTTCTGTCCTTTGATTTTTATAAAGGTTTTATACAGTCAGTAGTTCAGATTCAATCTGTAGTTCAATTAATACTGCTGTTCCTCTGTTAATGTCTCTCTCCCTTTTTGAAATGTACAGCTCTTTCAATGAAATCAGGCAATAAACTTTTGTTTGTCACCTACTTGGACATACCAGAATTAGCTTCTTCTGCTTTGTTACTGGGGAGCTCGTAAGTTTGTGACTCCCTGGATCGTCATCATGAAGGACTTCCCTCATGTAGCCATTTTAACAATTCTAGCAGCATAACGTGCAAAAGAGAGAAGCAGTGGTTGGTAACTCCTGCCTGGGAATTCCTAAACTGGTCAGAAAAATCGGTGATTAACAGAACGGGGCAGTTGCACACAAAGAGGAACAGAGAATTAAGATTAAACTGTGCTTGAAGTAACATTGCAGTGGAATACTGTCATTGGCATTTTAACCGTAGGACTTCAGACTGATGAGACAAACAACCCTCAGCGTGTAGTGGCACCAGGAACGCATACAGACCATAGATATGAGCATGGCATTTAAAAACTGAATGTCTGTGACCTAAAATCAAGGCTCTTGTTCAAATAGCAATAGATGCATTTTACACCTGTCTTTAGGCAACCAAATAAGAAAACGCTGCCCTTTTCAAAGCTTCTGGGAGGTTTAAGTTACACACCAGTAACGTCCTGAAATAATAAAGCAGTGACTGAAGAAGCCTGCTAGAATTTTACACAAGTCTTCACTGCTCAGTGGCCCAGAATTTCACACAAGTCTTCACATTGTATTCTTACAGATCAAACAGGAAAAAAGGCTACCAGCAGTTGGTTTTATTTTCGATGATTTCCAAGTATAACACAAAGTGTTTATCTAAGCTCTCACAGATTATGTTGGTTTTAGTTCTTCCTTTCAGAAATGAAATGCCATTTGGATGCAGTTATTTATTTCCACGTTAGAAGTTATTTCATGGAAAAGTTTACAAATCCCTGTTTGCAGCTACTGAAGTACTTGAAGAAATCCAGGAGGAGCTGCCAGACAATAAGCATACAGAAGTACAGATGTGGACACATTTATCACTGACCAGGCATTAGCAAGTGATCAGAACTGGAGCAGAGGAAAATAAGGTGAAATTTTAGACGGAAGGAAGAGGAAGGTGAGGATTGTTACATCATCTGAAATGCTTCTAAAGTAGCTGAGAAAAGGAGTTTTGATTTTTGTATGTAATCAGTGAAGGATTGTGCAGAATGTGCTACTGGAACACACTGCAACCTGAAGGCATCTTGGAGAAAGGAAAGTGTAAGGAAAAGCGTGGGCTGCAGCTTCCAGCCTCCATCACCTGGTTATGCATGAAATGGTTGGAAGTTCATTTTCCAAGTACCACACAAAACTGATGATGGGAAGGGAGCTGCTGGGCCCCCTAAAGCTACAAATACCCAGCTGCCACCTGGAACCACCAATACAGGCTTCTGCCAAACCTATTTCTGATGGAAGAGCTGTGAACAAAAGCCAATTCAAACTTTCCTTGCAGGAATCTGACACTTTGGTAATAGGTGTTGCAGCCGACATCGCTGCTTAGTGTTCGTCCCAGAGAACTGGGGTCTGGATCGAAACCAATGGGAAATTTGTGCTCACATCTTTTACAGCAGACTATTTCCTTTTCCTTTTCTCCACCTGGTTGTACTGGGGGCTGTACAGCATGGTAAAAAGAATCAGAAGTGGTATCAGCAGGTACGGTGCATAGATGGATAACAGGATGAGGCGCTCACGCAGTGTCTGAGGACCCAGATGCTCTGATGTTGAGAAATCGTGGAACAGGATGTGAGCCAGGATAGCAAACAACGTTGTAGCTACATGGGTGGAGTAGATAATTGCAGGAGTCCTTATCCACTTGCAGCCACCTGGGTAGAAGCAGCAAAGAAGCAATATTAAGGCATTTGGAATCAAACTGAATTTGGATAATCACTTGTGGATTAACAAAACATCAGCTGTGCGTCTATCACAGCGTGAGCCATAAAGCATCACAGGCCACAGAAATGAAGTACTTATAGCAACCCATGGAATAATCCAACTGTGTGGAAACTTGGAATGATGGTGCAACTGTTAAGGGCTTAAAAGAAGTTCACAGCTTAACCCAGAGCTTCACTGATGCTGGAGCTCTCCACATGTCAGCTGCTGATGCTGCTTACACAATAGGGAGCTACGAGATGTGGGTTAGTGGTTTTCTGTATGGTAAAGGGAAGATGGTTGGACCAGATGATCTTTCCAACCTTGTGACTCTATGATTCTACAAGTGATGGCAGTTGGTCTGTGAGTCACCGTTTTAATTCCCACCAGGCCTCACTCTGCGCTGTGTTCACAGGCAAAACCTGCCATGAAAGCAGCACTGTGTGTGCTGTGTCTCCTCATTGCTTAGGACTGACAGATGAACCACCCTGCACAGAACATGCCATACAGAAATGCTGTACAAGACACATTCTCACATGTTTATACCGACCTTTTAAGAAGGCATATGCTGCGACGGGAAAGAACGGCAGCTGTAAGGCAGCTTCACAGTAAATGAACGCCTTGAACCACGCCGGGGGTTGGAGCATCATGGGGTCCCGGAAGGTGGTGGCGTACCAGGTCAGCAGCTCCGTCAGCTGCAGGGGAAGAACGAAAACACCCGGTAACACACCGAGTATCACCCGCAAAGGGGACAACGCGCGACCCTCCTGCACTGCTTGGATGGAGCCGTTATTGCAGCAGGACAAGCTCCATTCCTCAGTAGCAAGATGGGAGGATTTCAGCTTAGTGAGTTACAATGAGTTTCCATGACAGAAATGTAAATTCCAGCGCGGCTTTCAGTTGGACTTTGAACAGAGATACGTGTTAAGATTTGCAAGTTAACTATTAATTAAAAATGGCTGCTCTAATGGGACGGCTCTGCAGATGGCAGAGAACGCTCATCAGATGTAAAGTCCAGTTCCAAGCCACGGATCGCAGCCTGGCGGCCAGAGCCAACATCTTCTACTCATCTGCTCCTCTCACCGTTCCGTGGTGCCACCCGTCCTCCAGGCGTTCATTCATTGCGCGGCCAACCCGACACGCGCAGCGATCGGTCCCGCACACCACGCTCCATCCGCCGCTCCCCGCCCCCGCCGGGCGCAGAGCAACCACGCGGCCGACAGCCCCATCTGCCTTAAGGCCCCAAGAACGCCCGGAGCCGGTCACAGAGCGATCAGCGGCGTTTCGATAAGAGCCGTCCCGGCAAACCCGCCGCGCCCTCCCGCCATCGCCCCGCTCCGTACGGACACCCCAACCGCGGGCTCGGCGACACCCGGCGGCACCCGGCCGGCCCTCACTTGCTGCGGGTACAGCCCGGCGGGCAGCAGCGGCTGCAGGTCGATCAGCAGCGTGATGGGGATGTGCGAGATGAAATACAGCGCGAACGCGGCCTCCAGGCAGCGCAGCGCCCGCGCCATCGCGACCGGCTCCTGTCGCTCCGCCCCCTCGTTCCGCCCCGCGGAGCCGCGCGGTCCCTGCGCGAATCTCGGCGACGTGGAGCCACGTGTGCGCCAGACAGAAAGGAAGGACGTGCCCGAGAGCAGGTGTTATAAACTCTCTTTACTTGCATTGTTTCAGACAGCATTGAATCACGATTGTAACAACTGAATCTTAAATAAAAGTAGGAGATGAGACAGGAAATGAAGATAACGCGCTGCTTTTTCAAATGTCACATTTAATGTTTTCACCACTGTACTTCAAATCTACATTTTACAAAGTGACCAGCAAGTGTGCCACATAACTGACCAACCTCTGAGATTTTACCTTTCATACCAGTGTCTTCTCGGGCTCTCGTAATTACACACGTTTCCATTGCGAGTGAATTGAAATGCTTCATTCAGCTGGTTCTACGCTCAGGAGCCTCACAAAAAACAAAGATATTGCACCATCTTTGTTCGGTAATTCAACGTTTGTCTCTTTCACAGCAAATAATTACTTCATTGAAGTTAAAACTTCCAAACATAACTTACGGATGGTTTCCAATCCCAGCTCAGATCACCCTTGTTGAAAATACTCTGCTAAATACAGATAACTTACAATAACTTTAACAGTTAATTGTCCATAACAAACACCACGGTTGTTGGTTTTTTTTCCTCCAGACCAATGCTCAGATTTTAAGACCACCCTTTAATATTTCTTTGTACAGGTGAAAAACAGTCCTCGATTTTCTAAGTCTCGTTTTAAATACAAAAGTTGGAAGGGACATTCAAGTTTCAAGTCTCCACACTGAACTTAAAAAAAACAAACAAAAAAAATCATGTGGAGGTAAACAAACCCAGTTGTACGCTCCAGGAGGTAGAGGCCTTCAATTTGTGTTCATATATACATATGCACAGAATTCAGTGTTCCAACAGAAAAAAGAATTCGCCAAAAAGTAATAAAAGTTATTTACTACGGTGACATTTCAAGACTTCCACAGCTCTGCCTAAAGACACCAACACAATTAACCAAACTCCCTATGTGCTTTTTTTGTCCTTTTTCTTTTTTTTTCTTCTCTCTCGACTGTCCAGTGCAGGAAAAAGTTCTCACAAAATTTCACAGACCTAAAATGTGCAAGCTAGATTCTCTCTATACAGCAATGATGTCAGGGATCTCTGAAATTAGCCCATCATGGAAGTATTTACACACATAGAAGATGCATGCTGGGGGGATTTTATGTAAGAAAGAGCAGAAAAAACTTCTAATAAAAATAGATTAAATATATATATATATTTATACTGGGTAAGGAAACAGAAGTTTAGTCTCTCCTAGTCACAAACTCATTCTCTCTACTCACAACATCTGATTTTAGAACAGCACACATCACCATCACGGCTCTAGTGAAAGCTATTTATAGGGTCGGATCATCAGGTGCGGTGCCACCAATGGTCACCGGCACCCAACGTGACTTCATGATTGGTCGCAGTCAAGTTTTTCGGTATTCCTTAGTTTTAGAAAACCCAAAATCTTCAGGAATGGCTCAATATCAAAATGTCTGTCTTTGTATACAATCTCACTTATTAAAAAAAAAAATCCTCCCCAAATTTGGTTCAATTCTGTTTGTTCCGAGCTGAGCCATCACAGCTGCACTAATTCATAAAACACGTGCAACTCTGGGTAAAATATTTTCTCCTAAAAGCACAACCACTTTACAAGATTAAAAGTCTAGTACATTTCTAAATATTATTCATATTGTACAAGTAGTGGTTGTTAATTTAAAACTTCATTAGTAAAATTACAGTACAAGCATGATTAACCTCCAGAATTGCAAATCCCAGACTCCAGTGGAAAGCTACATTACATCTTCAGTAGTACATTATCTTCCACTTCACTCCCAAACCAGTGGAGATGGCGGCATCTCAGAGGGTTGAGCAACTGTGGAACTAGAAGGGAAGAGACACAGAAAATCAGCGTTCCTTTGCAAAAGCTAATGGACAGCAAAGTTAATGCTTGATTAGAAAACAAATGTTTCAGGTACACAAACATTTCAGCACCCGCCCCCTCTACAGCACAAGAAAACAAAGCCTTGAGGCCAACAGGTACCACTAGCAGCATCACGTGCTGAACCACATTGTCTGAGTGGTTCCGTCCTCAACAACCATCATTTTGCAGTGCATTTTTGCAATCAGAATTTAACCCACCAACCTTTCAATTCTAATTTCAACTTTTTTTTTTTTTAAATAGAAAATTACTACTTGAAACTTTTACACATTTTACTTAAACTCTAAACTCTAAGTGTTTATATTCTACGTGCACATAAAACCCATCTCCATAAGTTCCCACTCATACACCTGAGGGGTTTTCTCAGCAGTTATCTATGGAGCTTCACCACCCACAGAGACTCTAAACAAAAACCACTGGATGTGTGAATTCTGTACTACTAACAAACATGAATTAATACCAGATGTGATTACATACAGTTACCTAATAAAGCTCTTAAAAGCAGCAGACTGAGGGTTGATGCAGAGAGGTACTCTGTTTCCTTTCTGCTGTTCCAAAATGAACTGGTGAATTATTTCTGTACATAAGAGAAAAATAAAACACAACACACCATGGGATTAACATTTGTGCTGCAGTGATATCTGTGCTACTGTCAGCAAGTTTAAAGACGGCATTTACAACAACAGATAACAGAGAAGACAGTAGAGCGATATGCAGCACTGAAAAGTGATGGACAAAGACAAAGGGAATGGAAAGAACAATGGTTTAAAAAGGAAACAATTCTTTGAGAACTCTGAGGAGCTCCCAGTGTGAAATGCAGAATTCCAGGTTCAGGGTATGTCCAAACAGGTCACATAATTACAGCAAAACGGTATCTTTTCCCCGAGTGACTGAATTGCTTGTTAAAAACTGGAGGTGATGCATTTCTTCTCCCTGCCCTATTTGTGTCTTATTTGAGCTGCCACCAAATAGAAACAGAATCCCCACTAATATCTCTCATACTATATTGTTCTCTTAAAATGAATGCTTTCCTGCCTGGATCCAATTTCTAGAGAGAAATCATGTTTCTTATGGCTTATCTGTTATCATGGAATGACTTCAGATCTCCCATGCCATAAAGCTTGGCTGGCCCCTGGCAACCACCTGCACCAGTGGCTCCCTGTTCCAGGCACGTGGAAACCCTGAGCACAGCCCTGCATTACTGCCTGAGCAGCACCACCAGCAGAGCTGATGGCAGCAGCTGCTGCTGCACAGACACCAGGCACGGCCACTTCAGTAACAGCACAGTGCCACAGCCAAGAGGAAATGCAGCAGAACTGAGACCACCTCACTTCTGTAATTATTGATGGTGCTGATCCTTCTGCAGGACAACCATCAAGAGAACACCTCACACCTGGAAACAAAATGGAGGCCGCACCACTAAAGGATGCGGCAGGAAGACACAGGCACACAGTAAGGCTGATTATGACTCACCTTTAACCTGCCGAACAGAACTGAGGTTCTTCTCAAAAGTGTCATCAAATTTGGGATTAGTGATGGGTTCAAAATCACTGGTATAAACTCTTCCAGTGGATGTGGAAAAACAGCATTTACACATACAGGTGTGGTATCGCAACCGCCCTTCATCAAGGTATGGGTGAGCTAAGGCATCCTTAGCAGATATTCTTTTGGACTGAAATGTTGCATTTGAAGAAAAACAAACAAACGGAGTCAGGATATTTCCAGAGTTCCTGATGCAGCCCAACACACCAACACACACCCACCCACTCATCCATCTCAACTGATTGTTCTACAAAATCCCAAATCCTATTACATGCTTTGGCTTTGCAGACATGCTGCCGCTAGGGGGAAGATTTCACTTACAAAAGCACCACCACCAGGATGACGCTGACCCGCCTGCACTGTGGCCTATAGCAGAACTACCACGAATGCGACTTCTACAAATTTGTTCTACAAAAATCACTTTTTCCCAATAAGCTTCAGGTGTTCTTCACAATAAACCAAAATAAACACCAGGAATTTAAACATGAGCAAACACAGTACTTTTTAAATCCAGGTTCTGCACAACGATTTCCTGTGTCCTTAAGTACATATTTAAAGTAAAACACAAATTCCAGCATTACTTGAGGACAGAATAATGGCACATGGCATCCAGAGTTCTTAGAAATCCCTTACATGCCACGCTTCAGAAAGTGAGTGGTGAAGGAAGAACAGGGCATAAGGTGCTCACCTTATAAATAAATAGGGGTTTTAATTACAGCCTATTTTCACAGTGTGTGACTTTTTGTCCCTACCCCAATTGTCCTATGTCATTAGATGGGAGTCATCCCATCTAAAAGGAGACTCTTACCCAGATACACACGTTATCTGTGCCTGCAGAAGGAATTTCTTGTGCCTTGCAAGGCCACAAACACCCACACATCTTTAATTAGAACTGCATCAAAGTATCTGATGTTCTGCTACCTACACCTAGCTAGGAAAAGACAGCGTGATTCACAAACACCCTCATCCCTCTGACTCTATCACAGCTTTCTGCAAAGGGCCAGCAGATCTTAATTGTGAAATCCTCGTTCCAGGAAGAAATTAATTGGCCAACTGTAAGATGATACTTTTATGTCTCTTACGGAACCAAAAGTTCTGAAATGCAACCTAGAAAATTGGTTCAAGCAGTTCCTTACAATGTTCTTAAACAAAAGGTATTGGATGTATTTGAAATCATACTTACTGGATCAAAGACCAACATTCTGCAAAGGAGATGAACTGCCTCATGAGTAGCTTGACTAGAAAGTGTGTACAGGACAGGAAGGGATGGCTGTAAGGGAACAAGAAAGAAAAGCACAGATCATTTTTCTGTCAGATCTACCAGCCAGAAAATCCTGCTGCAGCGTGCAACTGCCTTCCAGTTACTAAAGACAAACTTCTTGCTAAGGAGACACCGCTTCATGCTTCCCAACAAGACTGTAATCACTAACTCAGCAATTGTAACTGAAATCTAATTGAGCCTTTTTTTCCTTGGTTGAGACATCATCCCTGGGTGCATCAGTATTCCCAGCCCAATATCTGATGGTGAAAGGCCTCTGCTCTGATTGCAGCACAAACCAGTACGGTACAAGGTCTTCCTTCTCACTCTAATTAATTCCTAGAGCTGCCCAACATCAGCAATTATTCCCCAGCTGGAAAACCAACAAATTTAATTCTTGGCAAACTATGGATATCACTGATGCTGTAGAAGATTTACACCATTTCCTAAGATCATTTTAAAGAAAAAAGCCAACAAGTTTTGCAACGCTTTAATGACACAGTCATAAAATCAAGGCTGAATCACAAGTCATCTATGCACAGTGCTACCCTTAACCAGTACATTGCAGGCATTTACCAGGAAAGTTGCTATCACTTGCACTTCACTTCCAAGACATTTGGCAGAGCACTGACAGAACCCAGAGCTCCCAGCCCCCACATACTCCCTGCATGAGTCCATATTTTTTGTCCAGCAGTTCTGAAGGCTCTGGTGGGTTCTGCAACTTCCACCTTCTATAAAAGAACCTTCTGCTTCCTGCTTGCACGTTTATTTTCTAGGGGATGCGTTTATATTTTCTCCATAGACACTCCATGAAGCAGTGCTGCTCAGAGGTAACAGTAGACACAGACTGCAGCTTACAGTTTAGCTCCTATAGATAGATTGGTGTATTGGCCATATCAGAAATACTTTATAGCATTTCACCTGCTTGCTTTTTGGCATTCCCATAATTCAATAGATAAAACAATGGTTTCAGTGGCTTGTAGAGAACAACTTCAGCACTGGGATTACAAAACATAAAATAAAACAAAAAAAAAATTTCCTCTTCCCTTTTTAATTCCTAATAAAGCATTTAGGTTTAACAAACAGAACAAATCAATACTGGAGTTCTTGCCTGCCCTACCAAAGGCACAAGTACTGCACTGCAGGAATGCCAAGCAATTATCAAACCATCAGAATTTAAAAACAACATATTCCATAAAGCACCTGGATGCAGTTGTGCACTGCATTTGTACACTGCATTACACAGCTGTACACAAAGTGCATTGAAACAACTGAAATGTTGGGAGCACAAGACAACAAGCTTAAAATATGCAATTCTTAGTGTGTGCTAATGAACACAATTAGACTTCATTTGTTTGAGAACTGGGAGAGAAAGTCTTAAGGAAATCCTCCTATTATTAACATTAAAAGAAAGAGCGCGTACCACAATGTAGGGAATCAAGGCTGCCTAGGAGGTACAACTCACACGTTAATAATACAGCACAGGATATATTCAGTGCTCATTTCTATGGTAACTACCATTGTGGTGAGTTGACATTTGAGAAATTACTTCTATATGGAGAAAATAAATATGCAAACTCTACTGGAAAGACCTGATGTATTAACATGTACTGGTTACTCATCTTGTTCATTTTTTACTATCTAACAATCACAAAATTGGCTACACTGGGCGGGCATAATGCTTTACCACTGTTAGGGATTCCTGCCTAGGCATTTCTTTGCATCCGTACTTTACATTAGCTAATTTTGTTTTCCAGGTGGCATAATGGTATCATCTCATCTCATCTCTTTTCCCTGGTTTGGATTTTTATTAACTTTTACACCGGTTACGTTGAACATCACACCTCAGCTTTCTGTGTCATCTTAAACCTTTCACAAACAGCTCAGGTCATTGCACGGCTGTCTGAGGGGACCTCTGCTGAGGATCTGCTTGACCATTCTGCTTACTGATCCTGATAATGGGCAGTTTCCTCTTCTAACACTCTCTATCCTGTCTGTAAAGTTGTCCCTCTGGGGCTTTCTGAACTGTATTGCCAATTTAATTTATTTCTTCCCAACATTATCGCTTAAATTAACAACTTCATTCAGAATAGCTATCAAAACATCATCTCCTCAAAAACAGGAGCGATGTTCACCTGTATCGGCAATTCAAACAATATAAATGGGATTCATCAGAGATGCACTTGACAACAGAGAAAACATCTCATTTGCACAGGAGATTGAATAACTGCACTATTAACCAGAACCACCGTCAGTGAACTTAGTAACTCAGTTCACAAGCAGAGACAACTCTGAAATTAGATATCAAACAAAGTATTTATGAATGTCCGTGCTCCAGCCTGAGAATTCAACTGAGATGTGAAACACAGGAATGAGACAGCAGTAGTATCTACACAGAGGAAATGCTATGCCACGAAGGCCAAATGCAGCCTGTACCTGTTTGTGAGGACCCCTGAGTATGTGTGCCTTGGCGCCTTCGCACGCTGTCCTCATTGCCTCCAGTGAGGGCGTTCCCAGCAGGTCTGTGATCAGATCCAGCTGCAGGTACAGAACATACACAATTGGGATTTCAGGTATATATTAATATGTTTCACTATGATAGCAGATTCTGGAGCTAAACTAACACGTGAACCAGTGCTTTCACTGTATTTTTGCAGAAGCGAATGTATATGTTCCTATTGTGAATGAAAACAAAAACATCCTGTAGGAGTCAAAGTTAAAAAGCAAACAACCAATAAATCCTGCCAGTAGAGAGCTCAGCTCCTTGGTTCCAAGGGTTCCCTCATGACCACCATCCACTCATGCTAACAAGCAATTGCCCAGCTCCCCTCTGAGACTAAACCCATTAAAGCCATTACCATCATTACACAGGCATGAAAATCACTCATTGACTGCTGGCATCAAAGTGAGAAATGTGATTACTGTCTGTACACCAAACGTGTTGCTACACTTGGTGGCTTCTCTCCATCTCAGCTCCACTCCCAGGCAGAAGCACTGCTCTGTGAGGCACCACCAGGTCCATCAGCCCCACAACTCAAATACAATACTGTTATACACTGATGGGAACGTTACTTTCTCTTATTCATAGTCAGAAAAATATTGATCCCATTTACATCACTTTAAAATGCCACAGTAAACGTTGGTACTGCAGCAGATTAAAGGGAATAAAAAAAAAATCACAAATTTCAAAAGCTAATGACAATTATTACTACTTTTAACAACATCTGGAAACCATCGCTTCAGTGTTACAAAGAGTTTGGTTTCCTGCCCATGAGTAAACTAAGCAAAACAAAAGGAAGTTGAAGATTCAAAATGCATCGGTATAACTAACTCCATCAAACTGTTTTAGAGGGAAGTTTAATGATACCTGCTGAATGGGACTCTGTGCCTGAAACAATATTCTTCGCCCGAGCAGTTCTGCAAAGATGCAGCCTACAGACCAGATGTCAATAGCATTGCTGTAGTGGCGGCTGCCCATCAGGATTTCTGGAGCTCGATAATACTGAGTGACAACTTCCTGAGTCATGTGACGAGATTCATCTAATTCTTCCACCCTGGCCAATCCAAAATCACAAATCTAAATTGAGAAGGTAAATAAAAAAATTAAAATAACCAAAACACTTAATGCGCTTCAAATAGGCAGCCTGGTGGTAACGGAGCATGTCATTCCAAGCCAGCATTTAAATGAATCGGATAATCCATAACTGCACAAGCCAAGGGAAGAGGAAATAGGTAGAAGTTGTTACTTTGTTCCATATCCATTTAAACTTCCCACCATTTTATTTGAAATCTCAGTATATTTTTAGTTGGCTTTGCAGGACTCAGTCTGAAAGCACACACACAAAAACAAGCACTCGAAGTAAACCCTGGGTTCAGAATATCCCAAGCTAGATCTCATTTGTTCATGGGATGCCTCCAAAACGTTGCAGATTCAGCCTTGTCGCACCCCAGTTCGGGGGATTTTTAAAAGTTTCCTTAACCAGAAGGGTTAAGAAAGCAGACTGACTTTTCCACAATTGGATCGCACAGCAAATCAGTGTATAGAAATCTGTCTTGGTATTCAGCATTGCTATACAGCACACCTGCATAATTCCACAGGCCTAAGAAGTCCCTGTGAGCACATGCACCGCCTCAGAGTGCCTGAGCCCTGGCTGCCAGCACAGCAGCAATTCTGACCCATGAGTCAGAAGGAGAACACAGATGTCTATGTGGGCACAGAAGGAACAATGCCCCAACATGGAACTCCTTCGTTTCATTGATAATTTTTAAAGAATCTGTGCGACATTTTTCCCCCTCCGTTTAAATTGACTTTACAGGAAAACTGAATATGAAATGCTTTCGCAACAAAACACATCTGATTTGTGATGAGCAGCACATACAGACAGACATGTTCAATAAATTTAAGGAGCACCTTAAGAACACAGTTGCTGTTCACGAGTAGGTTCCCTGGTTTAATGTCTCGATGTAAAATGCCAGCAGAATGTAGATATTTCAGACCTGAAATATTAAAAGAAATTCAAGTCAGTATCCGTTCTTTCCTTTTAAATAGAAGTCCAATGCTGACAGCATCCTCCAGGGCAGTCCTGAAACTCAGTCAAAGACTGCACACAGAGTCATTTCCACACTGCTCTACCTTCCAGTCTCCACAGGCTCTACCAATAGCCCAATTCTGGGTACCATTTAGATTCCTCTGCTCTGCTTCTTACAGATTTGCTATTTATTTACTACTAGATAAAGCTGACAGTTTACTGCAGTGAAACCATCCCAGTAAAACTAATGGAAAAGCAACTGGACTAACACTGATCAAAATAATTTAATTTCTTTAGATAGAACTTTCCAAACAGATTAAAACCCCAAAGAATCAGGCCTAAAATCACTGCTGTAGTGATTTGCTTTGGCTAAACCTCACAGTCAATTTAAATCAGAGTTCCGCACAATGCAGTGAGTGGGCACAGCCTGTGTCAGCCTGGCTCCGTGCAGGGGCCATTCTGTGCCTGGGTTCACCAAATACCAGAGGAGCTCTGGGACACCAACATCTCCCCCACGTTCAGCCTCTCAAAGGCCACTGAGAAATCTCTTGCAGCAAATTGTGTTTTCTCGTCTTTACCCACGTATGTAATAGAAGGCAGCAAGGCTGCGTATTCTTATAACTAATTAAATCCTTGCTATTCATTATATTGTGCCTTGGCAATAAATATTAAGAAACAGTGAAAGAAGAATTACAGCAGCGCACAGCTTTCATTAATTTTACGAGGAAAAAGAAAATTACCTCTTAAAATCTGGTAAAGAAAAACTTTGACGTGATCTGAGCTGAGTGGCTGAGGAGAGACGATAATCTTATGGAGGTCGCTCTGCATCAGTTCAGTGACGACGTATCTTCAGGTCATTAGTTAAGGCAAAAGCAGAAATTGCAGCACGTGATCTCCTGAAACATCCACTCTAACTGCTGGGAGCTGGAGCTCTTATAGAGCACAGCTCAACAGTAACAACACAGCTGTCCCAGGACAGAGGTCAAGTCCCCACACTTACCACAACGAAAGCGAGAAATGAGTTGGGAGAGAGGATTATTCATTATTCAGCAAAATACCATCTGCATTAAGGCAGTTGTTACTCAATTATTCCAAATTAAGTTAGAACTCAAAGAAAATAAGATTCTCAACATAATTAATGAGGCACTGAAATCTGTGAATTTTTCCTCGTGATCTGCAAGCCCCAAATTACAGGTAACAGAGCGGTGTTGTCAGAGGGGACACACATCAACACAACAAGTGCAGATCTGTGACCATCTGTCATCAGAAGCGTCTCACAGGTTGCTATGTGCCCTGTAACGCAGACTTCCCAAGCACACACAGTTCCCCAAACCTTCCCCACCTCTGCTGCTGTCCCTGGTCAAGCAGCACAACATACAGATCCCAGCCAAAAAACCTCTTCTGAGTTATAACATGAGAAGAGAAATTAAAGGAACAAAACCTCCTGCTACCTGAAGGAAAGGCAAACAGCAGAGAGCAAACAGAACCCAGCAGCAATGTATTCATGGATACTCAGAACACAAACAGCCACATCCACTGACAATTAACTACAGGAGACAACAGGTGTAGCTGAAGATACAAAGAGACCCAAAACAGCCTGGTTACCCTGAGGCAAGGCGTTATAAGAGCATCATGCTTATTCAGAAGGCACTGAAAGTACTAAAAATAAAGTTTCAGTAAATGGAGGAATGCATAAGACAGCAGCAGCACGTCTGAACCCACACACGCAGCATCAGGGTTGGTTTCCTGAACACATTCCTGTAACAAAACACGCACTGAAGCTTAAAGCAAAATTACACATCCCATGTCTGAGGTGGGACTGAACCTGCAGTACTGAAAAGGCCTATGTAAGTTGTAACACAAATAAGCTTGATGAGAAATATTACGCCTTTAAAAAGTTTCCTTCAGCAGCCACATCTGAAACAACAACAAAAAAAGGAAAAACCGATATCAGTGCATTCATGGCTGAAGAAGGTAAAATGCTGCCACCACACGTCAACGGAATTTCTGCTTCTCAGCAGCACATGGAACATCTCACACCATGCTGCACTCGGTTCTGCAAGAGGCAGAAGCAAAGCTGAGTGTGCTGGGCCTGTGTCCCAGGAGTGCATTACAGCCTGCAGGGTTACCTGCCCTGCAGCAGCTCCGGCACCTCCCAGCACAGCAGGGCTCTGTGTAAGGCCCTGACCTCCTGCAGGGAGCGACAGGCGCTAACTAGGTCAGCCAAGAGAGCTCTGGTCTGGTTAAAGCCTCACCATTATCTGCAGAAGCCCACCAGCTGGGCAGCGCTGCATAACCCACTGTTACAGAGTGAGTCTGAAATACAACAGCACAGCCTGACTTTGGGCCAGACATTCACCTCTGGGTACCACTGTAGACAAGTCAGCTCCAGTACAAACCTACCTGATCTTGCCTTTATCAGCAATTAATCAGCACAGATTAAGCTGCACTCACAGCAACATCAGAAGAACATAAATGTGCTCTCATCTCCACCTAAAGGATGTTTTTCCATCCGCTGCTCTGCAAATCCTATCTGATCTTAATAAAATAATTCAGTAAAACTGTTCATTTGCCATCATCACCATGCAAAAAATCATTTCAGAAAATAACTGTTGCCAACTTTGACCAAAACCATCCCAAATTACAATTCCCTTCATTAAAAACATCATAGCAATCCTTCGTTATGAAAAATCCCAACCCTGTAGCTCCATAACTTCTTGTCCTCTATTTTTTCTTCCCCTTTCACAAATGCTCTCTTAATACCAGTTTTTTCATTTATTTATTTTTAACCTAATGGCCGCAATACATCTTTGCATTTCATTTTTAATGTAAAATATTTAAAAAAAAATCTGAAAGTATTACTCTGCACTTTATTACGATAAGATTTCTGTTTTGCTACACCACAAATCCTCCTAAATCTCAATCCCGAGCATAATGTCTCCCAGATGTCTCAACTAGTTGCCATGCCAACTAAAGCAGCTTAAATTAAATGAGGGCCTGAAATGGCACCTGCACCACTCCAGGTCTGCTGCGCATTAAATAAAGCTCTCTTGACAGGGCTCAGAGGTGCCATTAAGTTGAACGGCAGCTATCTGATTATTGTCTCTAGATAATTTAATGAGGGTCTCTAAACATCGGCGAAAGCAGCACTGGCTGATGTTCCTGCATTTTGCAAACAGCTGGTGCACAAGTGGGTCAGTGACTTCAGCCTGCCCAGCTGCAATACATATTAAACAAAACAAACCACAAAACCCTGCAGGGTTGCGGTCAGCGATCCCAACGAATGCCCGCAGTTTCCTCCTTGGAGTCGGCCCACGCGGTGTGCTGGTGGAGAGGCGGTCACTTGAGCTGTAACAGTGAGCTGAGCACCACCACCAGATAAAAATTGCTACTGACAGACGTAATTAGTTAAGTAGCTGCATAAAATTAGAACTACAAACGTACCAATTTGCTTCAGACTAATTGCCAAGGGAAATGTGCAGCACAGAAAAACTTCACTTGCTCTGACAGGGAGACTTGCTGAGCTGGTACATTTTACAAGCAAATTTTAGAAACGAACTAAGTATTGTGATGCAATATTCCCACAGTGACTCAGAACTTTCCTCCCTACAGCTCCATGCCTCAAAACTCAGTGCTACAGATATTTCTCTTCAGGAAGAAGCAGCTCTTTGTGGCTGAGCCGTGGGGCAGGCAGGTGCTGTGTGTGCAGGGCAGGAGGGAGGGGTGCAAGTGCATCCTACAGGCATGGCCAGCCATGGATGTCACCATAAGGGCTCCCTGCCCACATCTTTGATTTAGTAGCACCGTATTTTGTATCATACAATAAAACTGCTTTAATTTCAATACTTGCATCTACTATTTGAAAAACAAAGCTTGAATGCTGTGAAAGCTCTGTTCTGGGAAAGACAAACTTAATCTGGCATTTCGCTCCTGCACAACTGTCTATGGGTTTGCTGTGACATCTTCCTGGCTGTACACTGCCATCAGCCAGATAAGGCCATACAGGCTCCTCTGGTGTCAGCAAAAACTGCCCCTGAAATCTCTTCCCTACACAGTGGGATGGCAAACCATTCCTAAGGGCCTGCAGGGTAAAGAAATAAACACTACTTCAGCATTAGATCCAAAATTCCCTTAGCTATTTAATTGCTTGGCCTCAAGGTTACCTGAATTTAATATTTGGATGGGAAATATGTTTGTCAGATGTTTGTAATACTGAATACTTCTTGCAGATCCCAGTTCTGAAATGTAACAATGCTTATGGGCACATGTGGCAAAGTTAACAAATATTTCCATGAGTAGAAAAAGAGCACAACAGTGCAAGGGGCTGTGTGAATTAATCAGCAGATAGAGCTGTGCGAATTAATCAGATCTGTGGATAGGGAACAAATTAATATTGATAATTTATTCTACAAATAGCTTTTGAATGGATTGAAAAGATGCAGTGCCAAATATCAGCGCACACAGCAGAGAGCTCCTCCTCAAAGTTAATAGCGTAGAATTTTCTTCCACGGCATCATTTCAGCTTTTACAAAAATCAGACTGCAAACTTTACATTAGAAATTAAGATAATGCATTGAGCGCTCACAAAAGGTTCAAAATTAGAAGGAGAAAAGGCAAAAAACACCAGTCTGTTCTTAGTGACTCACTGACAGCCAGACACACACCGCTGACTTGAAAGGTAACTGCTAACAATACATGATATTCAACTTTAAAACCTCCCTTGTGCTCTCCCATGAGGACACAACCTTCTTAATAGAAATAATTTCCCACTGATGCATACCAGGAAAAAAAAAAATAAAATCACTATAATACTGGTATACTTAGATACAGTAAATTAAATTCCATGATTCCATGAGTAGCTCATTCTCTTATTAAATGAAAAGCACATGGAACAGATAGCTCTGTGTTTAAAGAACAGGCTGCTATTTCAAGAGCTCCATAGTGTTAGCTGGGAATGCTGTACAGCTTGCAGGGCTCACATCCAGGTAAGTTTTTGCTGTAAGAAGGAACTCTGAACAAACATTACCTGGCAGAGATCGATTTGCATCAGTTAAACCACTCCTGTATCAGTTTGTATTGGGCCCAGGCATACTCTTGGTTAACTGAAAACAAACTGTTGGGGCTAGGGGATATGTTTGCAACCAGACAGAGCTGGATCCTGGAGTTACCTTTTCAGTTGCAGACAATATTATCCAACTAGGTATTGCAAGTGCTGCAATAAAGGTACTCAGCAGTCAAGTTCTAATAAGGTGAAATTCAACCCTCCTTCAAAAGCCCCTTGTGTGACACTCTGGCACACAGCTCATTCAAGCAGACATCTGTGACTTTTTCAGACAGAATTTACTACTTTGAGGACACAACCATTTCCCCATTACCTTTATATGATGTCAGTGAAACTGTTTGGTTTGCATTCTGCTCTGCCCAGAACACAAACTGTTAACAGCTGCAAAAGGGAACCCACAGCCTTCTGCAGAACATCCTGAGCCACTTAGTCCCTCAAGTCCTGCTCAGTTTGTTGGGAGTGTTGGCCCATAGGAATGTGCTGTGCCTGCAGCAGCCTGGCCACAGAAGGACATGAAGCAGCAGCTCATGGTATACTGTCTGCTGTTCTGGTGGGGCCACACTGCCCTGAGGAACAGCTTTTGCCCCCTGATGGTCAGAAAACAGTTCTGTCCCCTCTTACTAGATAGATGGGAAGGAGATGCTACACACCTTTTCTAACCTTAAAATCTTTCCTGGCCAACACACAATACTGACAGAATATTGTCTTCTCAACTGCTTCTAACATTCCCCTTAATGGAAAAAGTGTTCCAAAAGTTATTACAGCACCAACTTAAGACAGTTCTCAGCTAAAAGGAAACATCTATGTATTTCCACTTGCAGATTTCAGTATTATGGTCAATTAAAGATTTTGTAAATCTGACTGATAGGCTGCAGAACAAAAAGAGCTGTATGGCAGTTCGACCGAGTTACCATGTTCAGTCCTCACACTGAAATGCACTTTAGCCACAACATCAGTGGTTACACTGTTCTCCTTTATAACTGACACACTTGGACACTGTCAACCCAGCACAGAACCACACAGCAGCCTGGCTGTGCATCCCCACAAAACACTGCTCAGAACAACTTAAAATTGGTTAACCACAAAGGAAGTTAGAAGTCCTTGTTTTCCATATGAAACTTGGCAGAAGCTGAGCTTATCCCACTTAAAGATTCTTGGCTGTACAATTACACAGAAGGAATAATCCTTAACCTAGATTTGATCTAAAACTCACTTGTTATCAAAGGGGTGCACTGAACTATTGCAAATGACTAAAATCCAGTTTGTGAAGACTCAGATGTTGTTCAGATGAAGGAAATTTTAAAGCAAAATTCTAAGAGCTTTATTTAACGCTTATGTGACAAAGACTGAGAACAGCATGGCAAAATTCTCAGCCAACAAATTCTTTCATCAGCCAATAAATCATGTCATACTTTGGTTACAACCACTGGGTTCAAAATAATTTTCCTGAAGACTTTTCTTCACCAGAGATTTTAAGGCACTACAAATAGATCAAATCACACCTTACAAAGCTCATTTATCTCAAATAAAGAATGACAATTTTCAGGGTTTCTTTTTAAATTATTCTAAAGGGCCATAAGTAAAAAAAACAAAGACCCATCAGTAACTTAGAAAATAACCCTCCCAAGTCTGACCATCACCATAAGCCGATACACTCAGCCCCACTGAGGACTGACACCAATACACCAAAGCTGCTTGTGGGATAAGTAGGACACGTGATGGACACCCATAGGATTGTGCAGTCGTTTTTAAATGCAACTGCTTGCATGCATCCTGCTAACAGAGAAGTTTTCAGGTCTCAGTTACAGTGGTACAAAACTTACAACTTCAGAAAATAAACCTAAATCCTCAATCAGAACACTTCATACACTCCTGAATGCACACACATATGTTTTGAGATGGAAGGCGACTGTGGGTATCCTGCCTGATTTACAATGAGATCTGTGTAACAGTTTCAGCTTTGGGAGGAAGTTATTATGTGAGCAAACTGGGTTTTGGATTATAAATTTAAAAGACAGTGCAACCAAAGCTGTAAAAAGAACAGCAGAACAGTGAGATGACACAGACCTGAGCAGGCTACAGTGCAAGTGCTCCATCTCAACAGGTCAGCACAGTTTAACTGTCAGTGCTTCACTTGTGGCATTTTCCATAGGAAAAACACAGGCCTATCCAGCTTATCTCAGTGTGGCACATCCCTCAATATGCTCACTTGGTAACAGAAATGCCAATGTGTTAGCATATTTGGTTACCTACTCTCAAACATTGCTTTCACTTGTGAAAGTCTACAAAGGTTATTATTTTACTAGTAACTTACGTAAAAATATCTGAACAGTTTATAAAGCTGTGAATAACCTTCAGACTCCTGAGGGAATAGAACTAAATGATCCATTCAGTGCTGTTTATCATGGTTACATTTCACCAGTTAAAAACTTCCTCCAAACTGATCTTAGCATGACAAATTTTTAAATCAGCTTGCAGAAGAGAGCAGCCAATGGGATTAACCAGGCAGAAAAACCTTGCTACAGTTCTGGGTCTGCAGCTGGTAAATCAAACAAAACAAAATGACATACCTGTGTCAAGTTATGATGAATGAAAGAAATGTAAATTTTAATATGGTTACCTGTAGACAGCATGTACCTTTGTATCAGTGACATATCCAGCACAACACTCTGAAATCTGTCATCGTGATCAAGATAGGAGCTGAACAAAGAGAGCCACCACCCAGCCAGGCTGCTGCAGCATCCCCAAAAAGTAACGATTTGAAAGCAGGTGACAGTCGCTGGTGCTTTCTGAGAGCACCAGGAAGCATTTGAAGGCACTAATAACTGACAGGATGATAACTGCTATATATAGCTTTCAAAGAAACATTTTGGAGGATTCACCATCAGTAGCAGCAGTACATGCTGGTCCGTATTGCAGTGCACTGCGATACAGCCTTACACATTCTTAGTTTCACATTACACTGCTCAACATAAGCACTAACAGTAACAACAGCTTCATGAAAGTACAGCTTCCCTTCTTCACATCTAACTGTTCGTATACTGACTCGGGGTTTTTGTAGTTCTGGTTCACAGGTCCCACCAGCTGCTTGGAGCTTCTAAGCTAATGAAAATTACACCTACCTCAATTAAGAAGCTCTATTTTATTTTTAGGATACATTTCTTCAAAATAGTCGATGTGTGGAGGCTGGAGTATGTCAAGGGCAGAGAGTACCTAGGAAACACCACACAAGATCAAGACTGACCCCAGTCAGACAAAACAAATCCCTTTCACAAAGACAGTCAGACTGCAACTTTCTTTTAGAACTGAGTTTTACATTATCTTCTACAGACAGACCAATATTCTAGCTCACTAAATTTGTGCATTTAAGAGCCCCAGGTCAGATATCATACACTCAGGGTCTCTTTTTTCATTCATACCTATTCAGGTACTGGTTTGAGAGCATAAATTTATCTACCCATTGTATTTTATAGATCTAAAAAAATAAGTGATGACAAAGTAAGTAATTCTAACACAATAGTAAGCGAAAGTACACTTTATAGCCATTTCTCCTCAATGGTGCAATGATATAATGCTTCCATACAGGAATTAAAAAAGCAAAGCTGTTTATACCCTGAGTCAGAAGGGCAGACAGTTACCCAAGTTTTCTGAGCAGGGCAAAGAGGCAGAAAAGCAGCAGTACAGAATTTACATCTATCCTCACATAATCTTCTAGATCATTTCCCAAGCACATACTTTGGGAAAAGCTTCAGTGGCTATCAAGGATGAGATGTGACTGCTTACAGAGATAACTTTATTTCAATCCTCAATAAAATCCCCCCCAAAGACAAGATTCTGGTGGGAAGAAGTTTAAGACTGTTCAAAAGTTCAAAAGAAATTGTGCCCCAGAGCCCCTCCTCCCTGGGGACGGCAGCAGTGCACAGAACTCTGCAGTCCGGCACTCACACACACTGGTCCCTTTCCTTTGCATCCCCGCTGATAATTATCTTAATTCAGTTTTGTGCCACAAAGTGTTTCTTGGAACGTGATAATCCCAGACCAAAAAAAAATAAATAAAAAATAGAAATTTTACAAGGAGGAAAAGCACTGAAATCTAGTTCTGAAACATACAAACTTCCTGATCCAGTTACACTGGAAGTGCTCACTGCTGCTCACCAATGAGAAGTTACCACACCACAGCTGCATTTGTGGAAGCTTCGGTGAGTACATTGTTATTCAGTGCACAAAGAACCATATGGGTCAATTCAAATAATTTCTGAATGATTTAACTTCATCCAACTGATCTCACTGAAAGCAGACTCAGGAGTGCTTGCACAGACACTCTGCTGCAGAACTGAGAGCAACACACTCAACAAAGGGGAACGGAAGATGGAGTAAGAAACAGTGAAAGCAAAAGCAAGTCCAGCTGGCATCACTTTGTGCTGACTGAAATTCACCCAAAGCCCAAAATAAGATCAGTCCAAAGGGCGCTGCCTGTCTATCTGTAACCATTTTGGAAGGGAAAAGTATGAACGCCTTTAGACTCCAGGCGATCAAGTATTCAAATTTTACAGTGTTTGCTACACTAACATGTGAGTTTCCAGGAAATCTAATAAATGGAAAATTACAGAACTTTTAAAGCATTTTAAATACTCTATAACTTAAAAGGAAAAAGAATCATTCACATGGAGTTAGCATCATTTTATCATCAGGCTTTTTTTCAAAGTTAGTTTGAAATACTTAAAAATTACTTACATTGTCATGCTTAAAAAAACACAACATCTTCAACTCCCGGAAGACCCTTTTACAAGAGACCAGATTTTGGAAGACGTTGGGCATCTTTTTGAGTGCAACTCTCTTTCCATCTCGCGGATCTGTTACTGACCTGCAGAACATCACATTACCATTAGTCCATGGTTTATTTAAGAGTTATCATTCTCAACTTAAATGCTGAGTCAAAACAATGCAAATACATCACACAGGGACAAAAACATTAAGCAAAGGGTGTCATACGCTGTGCTCCAAAGCCTGCATAAAATGTAGCATGATCACTGTTTGCTTACAGTACACACACGGGTGGGTTCAGCAGCTTTTAAGTGGCTCAACACACATCCATGCACACACTGCTGGCCACTGGCATACACTCAAACCAGCACCTCAGCTGAGGAGTAGATGTGACCACAAACATCTTCACATCCCAAGAAAGACTTTACTACAAGTAAAATGCTACATAGATCTGTTTTTCCCCAAAGAGGACACACACTGTAACAATCCCACTCGGACAGCACCATGTCAAATAAAAGGCCATCACTCCATCTATCACCGAATCATCCTGCATCAGCAGAAGTAACAGCATATGGCATCTAAGTTCCTACAAATGTAAAATGGGAATGACACCAGGCTTTCTCTCAAAGTGCTTATGTGACACAAGTATAGTAGTACAGAAATTATAAGGTGCCTTGCAGATGGTGAGCATTTTAATTTAAAGTAATTAGATTCTGAAAATAGAGTTTTATAATGAGAACCACAAAACTAGAGCAAGGAGATTCTGGCACCTCAATTCCCAATCACCATTTTGAAGGTGGGGTTTCTCAGAACTCCCTGTAAAACAAGGTTTCTGGATCTTCAGGCGTGATGAAGCCTTTGCTTTTGTCTGCATACTTTCATTGGGGTGGTCAAAATAACTTTCTTCTGTAGAAACGCACTTAAGAGTCTACAGTCAGCCATACAGACTGATGAAACTGTTCCAGTTTAAGGCAGGATACACCAATGCCTGAGATCCAGCAAGCTGATCCACTGCCACGTTTCCGTCAGCTGTAACAAATGAACGCAGCAGAAAAGCGCTGTCTTTAAGGATCGACCCAACACGTCACCAGAGCCTGCATGCTGGGGCTGTACTGTTGCACACAAAAGGAGCAGAATAGAAACCGTCAGCAACTCATCTGCATGTTTATTCCACTGAAGAAAACTAAGTTGCTTCTGAAATCCAACCTGCCAGTGGGCAGAATGAAACCGATCTGCTGCAAGAGGAATAAATACCAAAACAAGTTTCCACTTGCTTGCAGGCTCAGTTCTAGTTGAGCAAAGGGGAATGCTCTGCTTGGTGCCATAGGATTTGGATCCCTCTTCCCCTCCCCAGGACAGGCAGCACAGCTCCACAGCAGCAGCACGGCTCTGGAGGCCGCACATGGGGACCCCTCGGGGCTGTGTTTAAGAGCAAACCTCCAAACCACATCCCTCCTCTGAACGTGCTGCCTGCCTTCCTCCTTGGAGTTCGAAGTGAAAACATTACTGAAGTACTTGACCAGAATGCTGTAACACTCTCAGCTAGAGGAATAATACACCTGGCTTCAAAGCCGCACTGTATCTTGTTCGTGGCTTAAGGTAAAACTTACAAAGTAGCATTTGACGTTATTATTCATGCAAAGACCAGTCATGCTCGGAGCTGGTAACAATATAACTAATGAATGTGAATGGCAGCACAGTAATTTCACGCCATGTTGAGTTTGTTCTCCCTTAACTCAGGGCAGCAGCTGCTTTCGCTCAGCACAAACAGTCCCAGAGAACAGAGATAAGCGCTGCAGCCCCTTCAGAGGAATGCTGCTACTCTGGTGAAACGCTGCAGGGCCGAGCCCATTGGTAGCACTGGGTCTGCTTTCTTCCTGCCATCACACCACCCTCTTCCAGACATCTGCCCCAATGGCCAGCTTCTGTTCAAACCAAACCTCACATGAGTTAATTACACATTAAGTAGATGGCACTCTAAATGCATATACTGTAAAAATCAGATGTTCATTAAGTAACAAATCAATTTACATAGTCCTATCTCTTGAAATGAAATTTAAAGAAAAAACAAAAACAAAACAACAACAACAAAACAAAACAAAAAAACAACCCAAACCTCTAGAGCATTCCTTCTATTAGTCTACAGCCAAAGTAACAGCTATCACTGCCCCACATGTGCTCTGCACAGTGCCATGCCTGTACAGCCACTGGAAGACCTCCAAAAGTTTCCTTTTAATTAAACCAGAGCCTAAAAGTCACTCCCAATCCTAATATTAAAACATCAGATTTCAGTCTGAGAATGGCAAACCAAATCATCTTCAGGCAGCATCTGAAGTTCGCTGCATTATTTTAAAAGAACAGGACTTCTCTCACTGAGGATTCCCTAAGGAAGCCATAAGAACTGCCTGAATCAGTCAGATCTTCTCACCCAAATCCGCTGTGCTGTATCTGGATGTGACGGCCTGAGGCACCGCAGCGTTCTGCCTCAGCAGCCACGGGGCCGGTGGAACCCACACAGCAGCCACCTCTTACAGGCTGAGAAGGGACTTCTGCGTGTGAATGTTCACCACCTCCACCCAGAGAGTCTGCAACTGCTCTGTAAAGTCAGGAGGTGGTTGTAGCTGCCTGAATTAAAGTCCCTGTAAATCAATTTTAATTACACATGAACAACGATACAAACTGCTAAGCATTTTTCCCTGATGGTATTAAGCCAATACTTTGTCTAAGTTTTCTCCTAAATCCTTTATAAAAAAATAATAAAAGCAATGTTTCACAATCAAAATGATTACCTTAGAAAGATTACTGAGGTAAGGAGGACAGCTGCTGAATGCCTGGGAGTCCTGACAACTACCACAAATTTACTGGTACTCCCTTCTCAAGGTCCAAAACCTATCTAAAAGCCAGGAAGTGTTAAACAGACTGCAGAACTGCTGAACTTCATCACAGCTGTGTAAGCATGGATAGCACGGCTGCTGCCCCCTGATTTGTCATTGAACACTTTCATACTGCAAAAATTGGTGTACACAAATAGACTTTCCTAATGGCCCTGTTGTAGGCTGTGATAAGAGTTGAACCAGGTTGCTGCTGCAGGTGAACTCAAGGTGCTTTTATCTGTTAGTGATGACAACCTGCAATGCCCTGCTCTGAAAGCAGCTCCTCAGCCCTTCCCCTCTGCATTGCAGTGCTCTTCTCCCCACACCCCTGCTGGGTGCCCTGCGCTGCTCCCAGGGCACTTCAAGGGACAGCAAAAACTGACAAAGTGATGGAGATCAGCGGTACCAGGACAGTACTCCAAAACAGGAAAGAAGAAAGAAGCCTGTCTGAAAAACTGCTATTTACAACCAACAACGATGCTGAAAACGTGGCTTGGTGCTTGTATACTTTGATACTAGTAAAATAATTATTTATAGCAAGAACGTATCAGGTCAGATATGCCCAAGAGGAACAAAAAAAGCATGAAAGTCTCCCAGGAGCCAATTGAGAGAACAACCAGAAAGGCAGCTTTGCTTACTGTGGCTCTCAGAACCCATTTTAAATCCCTCGTCTGCTATGTTAGGATATTGCTCCCTGAGTGAATCCAGCAGCAAAGTGACCAGCAGGCAGGAACCTGTCCATCACTCAGCACAGTCAATGGGGCACTCCTGCAAGGGACTACGAAGTTTGCAAGTGCTTTGCTTATGAAATGTCAATTGTAGCTGAGGATGGAGATGAAAGACCATGACTTAATCCAAAAATAACCAAGTGCTATAGAAGCGTGGGGCAAAAATTAAGGTCATAAATAAAATTGGGAGGGGGAGAAAAACAACCAAGGAAGTTCTAGTTTAGCCTTAGTTGTGCCTTTAAGAACTCTGGCTGCAGATGTTACTGTGAACACCCAGCCACACTGGTCTTTTTTTTATTATTATTCAGTGCAAAACATGTCAAAAGCTACTGGTAATGCCATTAAATAGAGCCCAACATTTTGCTTCCAAGGCAGTCCAAGTCCTTCTGCAGCACCATGAGCTGCAGGGCAGGAAGCTGCAAGGGCTGCCAAACCACACAGCTGGGAAAGCAAAGCAGCTTCTTGTGAGATGTGCTCCCTTTGTTACCTCTCCAGTCTCCCAGCACATAACGCTCCCCAGTGAGAATATTTATATTAATTTCCACTTCAACTAATCAGCTTCATGGTTCAGTCACCTAAAAAATGGTGAGCAGCTACACCAGCTGCTTGTCACCTGTCCCCTACTAATACAGGTAATACCAAGAGAAGTACAGCCAAAATACCACAGCAAGTTGTTTCCTTCTTGTTTGCTCCGTGTATTTGAAAACACACAGTTATGCTTAACAGCTGGTTTCCTCCAGATCAGCAGTCTGATCTGTTCTCCCTTGCCATGCTTATAAACAGGACTAAGAATATCCTGCCAGCCAAAAAGAGGGAAAGGAAACACCAACAGAAGTGGTAAAAAGATTTTGGTTCAGGTAAAGATAAAAATACCAAGGAATGCAAAAGTATCTGCCTTATTTCTGGAAACATCCAGATAAAATCCACGGTCCCTCTAAATATATATTTACCTTAGATATGCAACCTGGCATATTTCATGTAACAAAACAGCTGATTGCAAACTTTTGCCAAGAAAACATCAATAGTTTTGCTGAGTTAGGCAAAATAAGGTCTTATCAAACAGAACACACAGCCTAAGAACTGCAATACAGATACACTCCATTCTGCTACAGTTCGCAGACCCACTGCAATATGTAACTTCTGAATGCTCAACATCAACTACACGTGCATCTATATTAAAAAAAAAACACAACACCTTCTAATTGAGGTTCAAACAAATCTCTGACAGAAGAACTTTGGCTGTTGTCATAAAGTTATCAAATACACATCTGGACACCTGATGTTTCTCTTCAAATATCACTATTTCTTTCAGACATCAAATTTCTGCAAAATCTCTCATCATGTTGAAGCTGATCTTCCTACACTTGAACACGTATTACATGTGCTCTGGACTTAGGGCTGCACCTCGCTTAGCTCTCATGTATCTGTCCTGCATTTGCTCACAAGCCTGAGACTGGGTACAGAGCACACAGCACGCAATGAAGTCATGCAAGGCCTCCCTGGCCCCTTGGTGTGACAGCAGAGCTGTTGGGCACTGCGAGCACTTTGCAGCACAGCAGGACTGAGGGCCTGGAAGAAGCACGCCTGGTGCAGGGCTCTTCTAACCGTAACAATACTTTTTTGGCTGACTACAAACAACAAACATATACTATGTCTTACTGTACTGAATTACTGCATTAAAATATAGAAGTCTGATATGAAATGTACTAAGAAACAAAGATAATTTACACAAACTAGCTTTTCTTCACAGCAAAGGCTAATCACTACAGAAGTAATACATTCTTATTAGCACTGGAGCTGCAGAACGGATTAATGACACCATCCAGCTTTCAAAACATTGCTTATCAAACTGAATTCTCACAGGCATTTCACCTTCCAATTCTCTCTGTAAGTCTTTAGCAACTCCCTACCGTGCTCATGGCAAATGTTCAAGGCAGACATTATGCCAATGGTAACTTCTCCTCTCTGAATCCAGGTCAATGCATACGCACCGTTCCAGAGTTTCAACTGGCAGAAAAACAAGTTTGTGACTACTTCATAGCAATTATTACACCAAATAAGATAATGAAAGAATGTTCTCAGAGGGTGGTGTGGGAAAATGCTGATTTTGTTCTAAGAGGGAATCAAACCTTCCCTTCTGTTTACAGGGAATACCTATGAAGGCACACCAGGATTGAATGCCATTACTCCCAAGTTTTCTCTATTAATCCAAAACTTCCTTCCTTCCTTTGGAGTTGCCCAACTCCTTCAATCATGAATAGTTTTTCAGAAACCTCTATGCTAAGATACATAAAAAACATGGTCCCACGAGCATTTCAGCTGCTCACCTGTGAATATTTGATACAGCACTTTTGAACAAACAATGCAGCATGTATTCAAAGGCACATGATACCTGAGGTGCTGCTTTTGGAGTACACAGCATTACAACAAATCCATGATGTTACAAAGCAGTCCTATTCTCAGGTACTGAGGTTAAGAGTCCTGCTTTAGTCTGGAGAATGCTTACAGGCATTTTGTACACTTTGATAAGACTCCCAAAACATCTGAAAGTGAAACAAAAAAAATACTTCAGAAATGCTCACAAAACCAAAGATTCCCAGAACTAGTTAGAGGGCAGGGAGAGGGTGTGTGGCTAATCACCTCACCTGCGTGCGAAATGTTTCATTGGGTACACAAAGCTCACTGGATCCAATGGCCCATTCCCATATATACATCTGGTCTCTGGGTAGAATTACTGACAGATAATAAACCCACGCATTTGGAAGTGGTGGAGTTTTTTTTTTTGTTTGTTTGTTTTGTTTTGTTTTTTTTGTTTTTGACAGTTCCTAGTGGCAGTGAAATCATTAAAACACTAAAGCTGGAATTAATTTAGCCAAACTTTGGAAAGCAGACGTGGCTGCTAATGTGAAGCTCAAGTGTACCTCCCTGACCTGCCTCACTGCACTGCATGCAGACAGCACAAAAACAGAGCTGGGACAAACAGGTGACAGACTGCTTTGTCACTACCACAGACAGCCTGGGCAGGTGCCAAACATGGTCTGTGGCCAGACAGTCACACAGACTCTGCACAGTCAGTAGGAGAAGGATAGGTGGGACTATTCTTTATGGAGGGCCTGTTTTGGGTAACAAATGAAATGCTCCAGACATGCCTTCCCCTAACAGTCACCTGCAGAGGGAGGTAGGAGACCCAGCTTAAAATGGAGGCTCACCTGCAGATAAGCAAGGTTTGCTGACTTGAGAACTCTCATTTCTAAATTCTGCTTGAAGTCTCCCCCTTCCCAGTGTGCCAAGCCTGAATTCAAAGTCAGCACTACGAGTTCCTGTCCTATTAGTGGAGTGACTTAGGCTTTCCCTGCAAGGAGAAATGGGAGTGGTGGCTAATTGCACAGCACCATTAGAAGAGAGGGTTTATTTTTGTTGGATTTTCACAACAGGAGAAGCTTAGCATACACACTCACGCAATTAGCATGGCATTATAATGTGCTTTACCCTCTGGCTGTACATTCATTGTTTAAGAGATGCAAAAGCTGATAGATTGTGGTTTAAAGGAAATATTCATAATCATTTTAATTATTCTGTTTAAAAGAAAAGCCACACGCAGATAAGAGAAAGAGGAAAACATTACGGTTGTGGCACGTTCACTTTGCTGCACCAACCACAGCTCTGAGGAAAGCTTTATAACACTTCCAGCACGAGGCCCATTGTCACTAAGTGAATAGATGGAAATTTACTCATCAGTCACAGTATCATCAGGGATGAAGAATCTCAAGTCAGAAGTACACAGAACCAGCGCACATCTGTCCACTGGGGTGACAAAGGTCACAGGCCAGAGGTGAAGTCCTCCTGCAGGAAGCAGAGACAAATGTCTGGGAACAAAGCAAGTTCCTACCATCCTACCAGCATGCTACGGTAGTTGTCTGCTCAGGGCGCATGAGACAGGCACATGTAAGACAAACACTGCCATGAAGCGTGCCCATGTATTTTCACCAGTTCATGGACAAAGTGGCCACAAAAATCTGCTTATGCTTCTGATGCAAATTGCTGCCTTCCAAGAGCTGCCAGCAGCCACACTTCTAAAATTGTTTGAAACAGAACACTGAGCACAAGTCAGTGCTGATAGCAGCGCATGGGCATAGAAAACAGACAAGGTTGCATTGTTAAAAGACTTATTACCAAAAAGAACAGCTGTTATTTTTGGAAATATTTAAGAAATTGATGTGCTGATTTTCAGGTCACAATTGCTGTGCAGCAGTCTCCAGTTGGCAACACTTCAAAGATGCAGTAATGAAATATTAACAGTCATTCTTTATTTTAAGAGATATGATTCAAAAGCAAACTGAAAAAGATAGTTGAGATGATACCATTGAACAAACCTTTGTGTATGCTCACATTTACTTCTGAGGTACAAACAAACAAGACCAGTTGCTGTGTGAGCAATAAGGGCCCATGCAGACACAGTGCAGTAACAACCAGAGGTAAGAGATCTACTCAGGATATAAAGACAGAGCCTCCCTCCAGCAGACATGACACCTGTTGCCCTCTCCCAGGCACATAACTGCAACATAAAGCAGCAGCTTGCTTTACTGTCTTTTGCTAACAGCGAACACTGTCAATGAGAACCTCATTTGAAACGTAAGACTCATTCAAGGAAAAAAAAAGGATCAACACAAGCTAAGAGACCTAATGGATAACTTTAATATGAGTCCAAAAAAACTCCTAGACTTAACTTTCTCCAAAAGGTATTTCATGTGAAAGGGTTAAGCAACTTGTTCCTCATATCACACTTCAAAGGTGTTCTTTACTCCCATCTTGATCAGCTGCCAAATGCAGACCTCTCCAGAGCTCCTTTTTCAACAGTAGATGTCCTAAAAAGCCTTTTAACGCTGTGTTCTAATCACACCCTCAAGCATGTGTGCCATTATCACTTATTCTTTAAAAATCAGAGCTAAAAGCAAAACTGATTACTGCAAGAAATCTGTCTCCTTGAAGAAAAATTGATTTGGAGTACCTTACTTAAAAGAAAAGAATAGAAAATTAAAGGGATACTGTTATGGTTAATATATTTTAAAATGTTTAATTTGTCTTCCTTCATGGAAGCTTAAAACTGAAACTGCTTTTCAAATCAAACTTGTTTCTCCACTTACAGTACATTTTCTGACTGTGCTTAAGACCTCTTTTATTTACTTTCCAGCTATATGAACCACTGCACAGAACATTCATTCTGTGCCACCTTCTGATTCCATACAAGCAAGTCTTCTTTTCAGTCAATGCCACAGCTCTGTAAGGTCTGCAATTCTGACAAACATGATAAACATGCCCATCTCTATGCACTTTTGTTCCATTTTAAATATACACCATCACTACAGGAACTACTACATTCCTGCCAGCCAACCAAAGAAAATCCAAACGTGAAACCTTCTCCGTGTCCAACAAACCAATAGGCCTTGGTGTAGTTCCTAGAATATTTTTGTACCACCATAGGAAAGTAGGTTAATAAAACTACTGGCCATATCCTCTAGATAGATATCTAGTTTCCAGCAGTAGTCATGTACAGTGTCTTAAATTTCACTACAAGCTGCTGCTGCTACCCGATGATTAAACTCCTCTTTGCTCATTACTCCAAGCAGACTGAGCATAATCACTGAGAACCAGTACCATACCTCATTATTTCACTGCTTCATCTCCCAGGTTAAACCCATGGCATTTCAGCCACTCCATCATTTCACTACTATCACACTTGGCTGTTAGCCAGCATATGAAAAACCAGCAGAGTATTCAAAGTAACACCTGCAACAAGGATTGGAAACAGCACTTCGCTCCAAAGTAACCACAGTCTGTGTTCCAGGCTGCAACCAGGGGAAACAGCTGTCTCCGTTGGACTGCTAAGCTTCAGGACTCCCACACATTAGTTGTTTGCAAAAGGTAAATCTTATTTACTGACCTTTCAAGTTTCAGTTTTTTCTCCTGTCCATTATTACAATACAGAATATTTGTTATAATAATGCAGAATCCCACATTAGAACACAATATTTATTACTTGCCATTCTCCCTTCCCACTCCTCTTGCCAGAAATTGTTTTAGACAACAGCATTCACATTTATCTGTTTTGCATGGCATTGGACACCACAACCATAGGACTTCACATTCAAGTATTACTAAAATGTTAAATTCACCCAGAATTGCAGTTCCTGACACCAACGTTTAACAACTGATGAAGTAAGCACATACCGACACGTACTTCTTCCTCTGCTGAATAAACCAAAAGCAAGAGCTGAGAAATAAAAAGAACAGCGCTGTCTATTTTGTTAGAAACAGCAGCTAACAAAAGCTCTTTTCGTGTTACCTCTTTCAGTGACAATGCAGTTTCTTTTCATAATGGCAACTCAAACTGAAGATAATTCTTTATATATTTTGACAGTAGTGGTAAAGAGCACAACTACATTAGTGGTAGCTTCCTTGTTTCTGTACAAAAGGCAACTGGGCATCAGTTCTTCTGAAGTTTCCTCTGTACGTTTTACTCATCTTAAGTACTGGTAATCTGCTGTTTTTATTTCCCCCTCCCTCTCCCACGCAAAGACTTCTATGTGACCAGAACTGCACATTCACTCTTTAAGTTACTGTAGGGGCAGAAGAGATGTATCAAAACACAAGGGAAAAATAAGGTTATTGCCAGCACAGCTTGAGAGCATGGAAATGCTTTAGAGTTGTGGATATTTTTCAAATACAGAAGATTCTTTTTTTTCCCCCCTTTATTTTAAAGAGACATATTACCAAAGACTTAAGATAAACCTACAGCCTTTCAACTACTTAAAACTATTATGAGAATGTCAAGGAAACGGCATTTCTTTCTACTCAACAAAACCCAAAGCCCCACACCACAAAAAACACCCTGAACTGCTACAAACCCAACTAATTTCCCTCCTACACAACAGTAATTTCAGTTTCATAATTTTATGTGAGGAAACACCAAAGTCAGACCTGCAGGCCCTTGTCTAACCTACTCGCTTCAAAGCTGCATTTAGATTTAAATGATCTCCATGAACTGACCTGAAAACCCTAATACGGGTTTCTCTATTCTGAGTCAGCCAAAAGCCTCGTGATAACACAAATCACCACCGTGGGTGTAATTCCAGCCTTCTCAGGACTTTCTAAAATAAAATATAGAGCCCTGGGAAAAAAGAAAAGAAAAACATGAAAATTCAAAGGGGAGTTATGTTATGGGCTCTAAAACACCTTTAACCCAGAGTTTAAAGAGAAGTTCCAGATGAAGCAAGAACTAATACACAGAAGGATTCCCATCACACGATGCTATGACGGGTGATAAAATCTTCTTGGGATCAATTGTGGGAGTGGTAAAGTTATCTACATTTAACGTCCAAATTACCAAACGTATCTACTCTTAATTTTAGACAAGTCTTCAGATGAGTAAACAGTAGCAGAGAAATGGCAATGTGACATGCCTGAGACAGATCAGAGAAAGCCACAAGTAGGTCAGGGCTGGTCCCGATTCTGTCAACATTCACCTACTTTCCACCTCCTTCAGAAAACAAAACGCAAAGCTGGTCTCATTTACCTCTCCTCTTCTCCACACTGGCAACAGGAAAGGTGCAATTCAGGTTCTGGGCTCAGGAGGGTTTGTCATTGCCTCACAAGTGCAGTGCAGGTCCTTAATCCTCAGTTTTCAAATAACATCAATGAGCAAACCTGAAGCCCACCAGAAAAGCACCTGATACCTCACCTATCTTTAATAACTTACAAGAATACTTCCAGCTTTGGACTAAAATCTGCTTTTTGTGAAGCTGTTTGTTAAACAGCACTCTGACTTTGTCACTGGAATTAAATCAGGTGACCCACAGCAAACTATTCCATGAGGACCTGCGCTGCCCTGCATGCCAGCTGCTGGCACAGAGCTGCTCCAGAGAACACACACTGACACATGGGCAGCAGTCCGGACCTGCAGGAGCAGACAGACACCTCTGCCTTGCTCCATCAAAACATAAATAGTGACTGATAGCAGCTTCACAATTCAAACCTGAACATCATTCTGTCAGGACACAGTCTCACGGTCTTTTGTTCCAATTCATAATCTGAATATTCACTTCTGAAGCAGCACTAAATACAGGACTAATGACTTTGGACATTGTCATACAAATGCTAGCTCAGGCACAGCAATGGGCTGCCACAAACGCAACTGTGAAGCCACATCCTTAACCAAAAGCAGCTCTCAAAACTGAGTCTTTCAACTCACATATTTACTATGCTTGTCAAAAAAGATGAGGCACTATCATAGAAAAAAAAAAAAGAGAAAATGTCAAGACAGTCACAGTTAATTCATTAGGCCAATTCAGAACAGTGCAAGGAATAAGGGATGAGGAAAAAGCAGAGTTCTCCCAATCTTTTTAAAGGCTTAAATTAACAGCAATTATTACATAGAACTCCTGCTCCCAACAATAAACATTAAGGTAGGTGCTGAGAATTACTGACTCCATTTATTTCAGAGCAGGTTACTTTTACAAATACAACCCTGAGTGCCAAACACTTTTTTCTACTTATATACCCAAAAACTCCAGATCAACATCAAGGTCTGCTTCTAGCTTTTTGAAGGCTCACAGCAAAGATATGAGAGATCCAGAAACACTGTGAGATTCAGAATACTCTCTTACTGGTCTTACCTACAAGTGCCAGCCAAGGAATTAGGAGACTATGAAAGGTGGATTGCAGGCAGTCTGGGAATAACCATGATATTCTGTCCACACTAATGTAAAAGCTCATCTGCAAGACAACCTCCCTCCAGATCAGAGGCATGCAGTGAGCAAATGAAACAATCAGAAAGATGAACATAATGGAAGGGTGCTACAAGAGGTGTAATGACAAAAGGACCAACAAAATAGAAAGATGTTATAAGGAAAAAAGGACTGTTCACCCATCCTCAAAGACCTAGACTCACAGAGGAAAACTCCACCAAAAAGGGATCTCCAGAAAGAGAACCATCCTCAATGGCAGTCAGCCCTTAAATGAGGTCTAAGAGTAGCCAGGCTCCACCCCCTCTGGTCACACAGCTGAACTGCCTCCACTGTGCTCCCAGGGCTGCCCAGTCCTGTCCCCAGGTGCTCTATCAGTGTCTCAGGCTGTGACTCAGCAGTTACCATACAGTAAGCCAACAGGAATTTACAGAAACACCCTAAGTTACAGTCATACTGGAAAATCCTTTTAACGGTGCTTTTGTTCTGCTTACTGCATAATCTCTAGGGAGTTAAACTCTCATTTAGTGCTCACACAGCCTCACACATAGGTGGGAATGCAGCCACTGAGGCACCTGTGCAGCCTGGCCAGCCTCAGCTGCTCAGGTGAACCTGAATGATGAGCAGAGAAAACAGACCAGGGCACACCTCCTTCTGCTTTTCTTGAAGCTGTAACAAACCTTAATGTATTCATTAGTAACCAAAACAGTTAAAAGAAACATAAAATGGATTTCAGTGTAACAGACTACTGACTAAGGGCCTGTTGGACTCCTTCCTTCCTGACCTCAACTAGCTTGTCTTTCCTTGGGGAGCTCAACAAATGCCACTGCACATCCCAGAAGTTACTTCATGTGACAATGAGAACCCATTCCTGAAAGCTGCTATTACTTTTATGGGATAAGTGTAATTTATTCATAGACAGGTATTCTCCAATGGTTGCAAGAATTTATGTTAAATAATAAAATGCATTAACTGAAATATTAAAAATTCCTATACGCACTTCCATGAGAGAAGGGATGGGCAGCAGCTTCTCAGAAAATAAATGAATGTAGGATTTAAACCAAAATTACTACTTGACTACCAACCATTCAACACTGTGCTCTGTGTCTCTCCCACCATTAAGCAAAGGTTCAATTTTGACACTGCACCGAGCCAACAAAATGGAGGAGCAGTGAGAACACGGCCTGGTGCTTCCTGAGCAACAAAGCAAAATCACACACCAGAGCCCACGGATTCATTCCCCCATACCTTTTAGTCTTCCATAAAACCTCCTGCAACTGTTCTTGAATGTGATGCCTGGAATTAACGTTTCTGTAATTGCCCACAAATACCAACATATGGTGCTCTACAAAAACCAAAGAAGTAACAGAAGATAATTTATCAAAGTACACATGCTACAAAACAGTCCTGCCATCACATTCTGGTGTCAGAAACATCATAAGCAGTGTAAGAATTCCACTCACACATGGATGTTTCCAAGCCTTGATGAAAAAGAATCACATCAGGAAATTAAAAGAAGATATTGCTAGGACACACTAGTTCTGCTACAGCCCTCGTGATTAAAGCTCAAGTTCTTGCTAAGCGCTCCCAGACAGGGTACATGGCCATGTTCCAAAGCCATGGAAGTTAGCTAATACCAAGGTTAACACAAGACTGCCTTTATTTATCCATCAATCTCATGTACCAAGAGAGAACCAACACAATTTTAAACGATATAATGAAGTTCAGGTCGTTCTAACACGCTCTGACTGAAGCAACATGAAGGGATGGAAGTGAGCTAGAACAAAGGAAGAACACGCATCCTCAGAACAGGTTAATGATATTACCTTTTAGAAAAGCCTGGCCTACTGGTACAACACCAATTTTACAGCCTCTCCATCACTAGATGGCAGATAATTGCCATGGTTTGTACCACCTTTAGCTACCCACTCCATCTTCCACTACTTGCATTCACTTTTTCCTTGTTACAGCTTATTACTCTTAAATACTGTTATCAATAAATAAATGCATTAACCACATAAGCCTCCATCCTTCACATACATACTTCAACTGCCTGTCATAAGCCACTCTCATTTAAGCATCTACTACCTCACTCAGGGGTCTACTTTACAAAATTGGACGTAATAGTCAGTTTGACTCACAACAAAGCAAAATTTCCAGCCCTACTACGTGACGTACTCCAGATTACAATGCCAGGATTTTGTCTACACCAAATGCACTGAAAAACAGAACAGCAGAGGATTTCTGTGTCGGCCTAGTGTTAGAGGCAGCCTGGATGAGGCCTGTCACCAGGGGCAATGCCACAGCTGTGGGGCTGCACCGTGCCACCCCACTGCCCCCAGCAGCCACACACAGCACACACTGCTACTTGCTGCTATTTTCCACCTCTTGGATCACGTGCTGGGAGCACTGATGCGTCGGCCCACATACAAACACGAGAGGAATTTGTGTCTTCTGCCTTAGTGATAGGGACGAGTTAAACTCTCCCTTTAAAAGATGCAAAAACACATGGTGGGGAGAGGAAAAAGAACATCTGAAATTAAATGTCTTCTGAGAAACCAACATGAGGCTGTAGGCCCAGTTACAAGCTGCTCTGCTGTAACATCTGCAGAACTGAGGGTGATGAGTGCTCCCCAGCCTGGCCGTGCTCAAGTGACCTGCACACCACCGACCTTGGCATAAACTACAATGAGCTGATTTATTCAAAATAGTCCTCACCCAACACTGAGAAAAAAATATTATCCACATTCCTTCCTTCTTGCATAATCTTATGACACAGTAACGAACAATCCAGTAGATTACATGGAGAGAACACCACTTAGCCCCCAGTGCCGGATTTAAGCACAAGCAGTTGCTATACGCATTTTATTTCCTTCTGCACATTTGGGGAACTGCCATTTACATGTTAACTGAATCCTTTTCATGTAATTTGAAAACAACCCCAACAACTTAAACATAGCAGCTTTGCAAAGTGTCTCATAATACAACTGAGTGTCACCGTTCCACTCTATTTTTTCATAAACTGAGCCAGAATTCAACATAAATAAAGCAACCCTTCGAAAAACACTGACACAATCACCTGCAGATGCTTAAGCTGTGACGTCAGGTGTGAAACACAGCACATGGCTGCTCTGCTCACTGCTAGGGTCGCCTTTTGCCTCAGGCATCTCCATGGCATCCTCCAAGACTTGGTCTCTTTCATGGGAAATTGCTGCCTATCTGCATCAGATGCCCCAGCCACCTGAAAAGCTTGCTGCAGAGTGCCCGTAGCAGCTGTGCCTTTTACTTTTATTACTATTTCTAAACATTTTATTTAATCATTTTAACTGCTTTGTTGCTCCATTACTAAAAGCAAATTGTACTAACCTGAAAACCAACAGGCCATGCGCAGATGTCTTCTACCTTCACAAATAACCCACATTAAGCTCCCAATTGGTATCACTGCCACACTTCAGCCAGCTGCAATAGCAGCAAGTGAAGGCTCTTCCCATTTGTCTGCTGCTTACTGAGCTCTCTGTTGCACGTGGTGGGCCAGGCTGACTCCTGCCATAGGCTCTCATCCAACTGCTGGTGGATGTTCTGTTCCACCCACAAGAGAGCCCACTTCCACTCACTGTTCTGTTATTCTCAGCTTCATTCACAGCGAAAATTCTAGGGTTAATTTTAGACAGCTTTTCCAGTTCTTCTGATCAATGATAATAAAAAAGTAATTTCAGATTAATACAAAACAGCAAGTGAAATGGTTTAAAGCAAAACAGTGCCCATCTAAATGCTAATGCTAAAATCAGATACTCTTCCTGTTCACAAACGCTCCTCTAAAGGTGAGTTTTCAGGGACAGGAGAAAGACCCTAATGCAAACAGCTTTAGCTTAGAAAAAGACATCTCACACCCACAAATCCAAAAAGGTTTCACAAAGCAGATTTTACTAATGGAACTTTCTCTAAACTTTTCATGTACCAGACTGGACTTTTGCATTCCCATTTGCATTAACCATGCAAAACATCCCTTGGGTTCACTCAGAGGTGAACTTATCCTGCAGTTATTCATATGGGTTTTGAAGCTGTAACTTCCTTTATTTCCTAATACATGTTCCAGCAATTTGTCCAAAATAAACAACCTGCACTGCATCCCTGCTCTGCACGAGTCGGTCCTTTGCAGTACTGCTGGGGGTGGGGGGTCACCTGCTTATCCCACAGTCATCTCTCCTGCTGCTCCGACCAGCACCAGTGCGGGGATAAAATTCTTAACATTGCTTTAGGGTCTACACAACAATCAATTCTATGCAATACTCCTTTCAGTGTTTAACTTAGCACTAGCTACAGGGATTTCAGGCCATTGAAGGCTGGGAACTAAGTATAAATTTAGGCTAAATTCTTTCTGTTTTGACAAAGTTGTGGCAGCCCGCGCACAGCATCCTATCCCAAAGTCAGCCAAACCACCACAGCACTACACGGCTATCAAACATTCTGAATAAAAACTATCAGAAACAAATACATTGAAAACCACACAGCAACATAAAGTTGCATAAATCATGCCTTTAAAAATAATTTCAAAAGAACGCACAGCCTTTTTATATGTGCCATTTGTGACATGTTTCCCACAGAAACGCCTCTTACCACAGTTTTTATAGTAATAACACTGGTTGCCTGGTTCCATCCTCTCTGACGAACTACACCTTTCTGAACTCCATGGCACACAGAAGGCAGACATGACCCGCACACAGCTGGCAGAGTCCCATCCCAACCAACACAGCGCTCAGTTCCATTCCCAACGCCTCCACAGCCGCTGCTGCCCTCAGCTCTGGGAATTTCACACCAGAACGGCACCGTCCCTCAGCCCCTCGCTCCCCAGCCAGACTCACTGCCCTCTTGTTATTACTATCATTATTTTTACGAACCCCAGCAGATGGCAGCAGCACGTCTCCCCAGCAGAACAGGGAGCGCTTCTGCAAAGGACAGCTCCTCATCCCCAAAGCACTCACAAGACTTCCAAATATCTGACGCACGCTTTGAAACACGGGGCACAGAGTTTTTGCTGAAACTAAAATCTGGATTATTTTTTTTCCCAGCACGTTAAGAATGTGCTGACAGGGACTGGGTGAAGGACAAAGCATCCCGCTGGCAGCAGGACAGGCGTGTGGCGTGGGCAGCACCCGGGGAGCAGCAGGAGCTGCTTCCTAACTGCGGGACAAGCTGCAGCTCCTGGACAACACGACACATCTCAGGGGTACAATGAAGGACTCCTTCAGGTACGTCAGCCACCTGCAGAGCAGCATTTCTCACCAACACACATATGAGCTCTTTGGTTATTTGTCAGTGCCAACCGATGCTCAGAAAGATACAGATATGTAATAGAACCCTCACTCACAATTACCTTGGGCCTTGTGTTACTGAATTTTTCACATTACACTTGTACCAAAGGATGCGTTTTTCATGCCTAACTTGAACTGTAAATACCCAAATTGATGTTCATGTTCCATTATCCCACACAGTCAGAACTGAGCTAGACAGGCACTCCCGTTTGGAATGAAACCCAAAATTCAGCTTTCCTCTGCTTACATGGCCTGTCAGCTCAGTACAGCCCCACCCGCCAAAGTTAACGTGAAACACCAAACACTGTAAAGAGACCGCAGAGTTCGGCTACATGTGAGCAAAGAGGAACTGAATTCCACCCATCACGTTCTCAATCTGCACACACTTACATCTCTACCACAGCAGCTTCTGCTTTTATTTCATGCAATGCCCTCTCCGTAAAGGCTGCCGCCCTCAGGTAAGAGCTGCAGCTCTGCAGGCTCCGTCCAATGGCCATGTGGGAGCAGAGGAGCCTGGCGCCACCCAGGGCAGACCCTCATCCTACACTTCTCTTCCCTCCGCGTTCTCAGTACTGAATATGCAAATGTAACCTTTTATTCCACCGAATTTATGAACATGCATCACTCTTTCTACCTTTTTTTTTTTTTTTCAGATAAAACTGGGCAAAATAAAGACCGGAAAATTACACACAGGTAAACAAAGTGTTTGAGCCAACCACTAACCGGGTCTGATCTTACATAAAGCTCCAAATTTAAGCAAGCCAGCAACAACTGAGATAAAAAACCACACTTTATCAAGAAATAAATACAGGAACGGATGAAAATAATCTTTAGACATGTTTTTAAAGTTTCCTCTGCAGTTCTCACTCTTTCCTGGACTTTTTTAACACTTCTGCACAGCAGGACTGGAGCAGTGCTGCCCAGCACTTCACTCCTGCAATAAGGGACACAGACCAGTCGCAGCACTCAGCTACGCCTCTCCTACGCAGCTCTCCCAGCCAACAGGGTGTGTGACAAACACGGGCCTGCTCTAAGGGCAGGGCTAATAGATACCGAGCTGGGCTGTCCCTGCTCTGCCCTGCAGCCCCCAGCACGGCCCTCAGCCCCGCTGCTCTCGATGACACCACAGCACCCACAGACAAGCGGGAGCTGCACCACTGACCTGCTGCAAACTTGGTGCCGGCAAGACAGGAAGTGTGTGGCGACATGACAACAAAACCCCGACATCCCTTCCGCTCCCAGAGGGCCACAGAGCACGGGGAGCCTGGCAGCAGCTCATCCAAAAACCAACCAAAAAGCACGCTAGCTTTGCTCCTGTGATCCTGAAGAGCAGTTATGACATGCATGAAGCGGTCACAAAACATATTAGAAGAGATTATGACCCACTGAGAAAAGCCTCTGACATAGCAGCTGAGGGAGTCATGGTATTGCAGCACAGTACAGTAGCACAGAAAATCCCATTTGCATTTACGAGATGAGAGCAAAGTTCAGGCACTGTGTTTCAGGCAGCCTCCCAGGCACAGCTCCCAGCAGGTGACGGGGGCAGGAAGACATTTTCAGACACTTTCAATTTCTAGCTCTGAAGTCAGGTTAGAAAATATCTTCTCATGTTTGTGAACCTGAAATTTCAGCAGGTGCGGCTCAGCCACACGGCACGTACGTGCTAACAAAATGTGCAGGAGCCGCACAAACACGCTGCTTTTGTCCTAATCGAGACCGATGGTGCGGCCTCATAACAAGGGGTTGTTCTTCACTGCTTCACACCTCGCTCTGCCAAGAGAAACAAGAGAACCCAACTTCCTAAGAAAAGAAAAGAGCCAGAAAAGAGCTGGTAGTGAGCAGTTTTCTTGTATTCTGGATCAAATGAGAAAAACCAAGAATGAATTATGATTTGGTAGAAAAGAATGCAAACTTGGTTCAGCTTTTTCTCTACTCACCAGACAACACCAAAGGCTCCGTATCCAATAGGTCTGTCCGGCTCAATATCCAGTTGCTGCTGTGGATGTTGTGAGTGCTGATGATGGTGCGCTTTGACCGCAGCTGCGGCTGCAGCTTGTACCTGAGCTGGGGCGGCCGCTGCTGGTCCAGGGGCCTGGCCTGGTGCCGGCGATGGGAAATATGGCTGCTGCTGCCCGGGGTTCAACATTGCCGCCGCCGCTGCCGCCGCCGCCGCGGCCGCAGCTGCTGAGGAAGCGTGCTGCTGCACGGGATGGACCGCGGGCGTGGAGCTGGGGTGCAGGTGGTGCTGAGGGTGGTGGTGGTGATGGAGGTGAGGAGGAGGGAGGTGAGGGAGGTGGTGGTGATGGTGGTGGTGGTGACCTGCCGCTGCCGCAGACGTACCGCCATTGTAAGCCGCCATCATTTTTGCGTTGGCTGTTGCGCCACAAAGAGACATTCAAAAAAATGCCCCTCGACTGGCAAACGACTGGGTCAAGCTGTCATTTGGCCATCAAAAAATGAGATCTGCTACACTTTAAAGGAAGTCGTGTTCCATCATACGCGGCCCACCTGCGAGAACATCGAGCTCAACGGGCCTGATCTCTTGGCGAAGCCACACGCCGTGGAGACTCTTCATGTGCACGAGCCCAAGCGCCGACCCACCGCCCACGGCGCTCACTGGGGCTCCATCCTGGGCAGGGCCGCGGCGGTCCGGGCTCTCCACACTTGGATTTCGAGGAAAGGGGCGCTCAGTGCCCCGTGCCCGGAGGATGCGGGGCCGCCGCCCGGGGACGCCCTGCGCGGGCCGAGCCTACCCCTGCCATGCCCACATCCCCTCGGAGCGCCCCGCGCCTCCTACATCGCTCCCTCCGCTCGCACACCTGCTCCCTCCGCCACAGCCAACAACTCGGGGAGTTCGCAACTTTTCCTCGCAGGCCCTGAAACATACACAGCACCCGGAGAGAGTGAGGGGGGCGCGGGCGGCGGGGCGAGCCGACGGGACCGGCGGAGGGAGGGGGCCGGGGGGGTCGGGAAGGAGGGGGAGGGTGGGCGCGGGCACGGCGGGAGCAGGGGCGGGTGACAAATGGATGACAGGGGCGGGAGCGGGGCCGCGGGGCGGCGCGCTGACAGCGGAGCGGCGGCGGCGGCGCCGGAGGGGCGCGGCGGGGCGGGGAAGGAGCGGGGCCGGGAGGGGGGAGGGGGGGTCTCCGCTGCGTGCGTGCGGCGGGCAGGGGTGGGGGCGGCGGGCTCTCAGGCCCCCGCCGCGCGGCGTCGCTCCGCCCCCCGGCCGCCGCCTCGGCCGCCCGACCCTCCGCCGCCGCCGCCGCCACTCACCTCCTCGCGGAGCCCCAGCGCGGAGCGCACAGCGGGCACGCGCACCCGGCCTGCCCTCCCCCCGCCGGCCCCCCCCGCCCCCATGCGGGGCGCGCGCCCGACACCCGCCCGCAGCCAATCGGACCCGGCCCACCAGGCTCCGCGAGAGCCGCCCCCACCCAATCACCGAGCGGGACCCAGCTCGGCCGGCCCATAGGACTCGGCCGCCGCAGAGACTCCCTGACTCAGTCCCGCCCCCTTGACCCCCGCCGCCCAATCACCGCGCGCCTCCGAGCCCAGAGCCAGCGAGACCCCGCGAGATTCCCTCACCTCACACAACCCTCACCTCGGGCGGCCCCGCCTCCTTCACCTTTCTTGCCAATCACGCGGCGCCGCTCCGGCCTCCCGGCCAATCGCGTCTCTCCCCGGGTCGATTCCCGCCCCCGAGACCCGCTTTTTGCCCAATCGAGGCGGCCCTATCCGATCCGATTAGCCAATGAAGGGAAACGAAAGCCCGAAAAGGGGTTACTGGGCCAATGGTGCTCGGAGCCCGGCCGGGGCCTGATTGGCAGCTCTCCTCGCGAGTCAGGGGCGGCGGCGGCCGCTTCTCCTCGAATCGCTGCGCGAGGCGCCGCGTGACGGCCGAGGAAACGTTCGGTGCGCCCGTCCGCATCGGGCAGGCGGCCAATGGGAGGCGGGAACGGGGTGACGAGCGGCGGGAGGAGCCAATGGCGCTGCCGGGGCGGGGTGAGGTGAGGACGCGGAGGTCGCTGTGGCGGGCAGCGGGTGAGCGGCCGGCTGAGTGCAGGGAGCTGCGCGTGCGCGCCCTTGGAGCGCTCTGAGGCGGCGGCCTTCGGGCTTCGCGGGGCGCGAGCGGAGCGCTGAGGTGATCCCCGCCTGTCTCCGCTCCCGGCAGGTGACGGCCGCCGTCCCGCCTCCAAAGGAACTCGCTGAGCTCAGCGGGAACGCGGGCGTGCGTTCTAAACCTGGATCGGCCTCGAGGCGGTGCCGGGCGGCGTTGCCTCAGGTACAGCCGGCTGAGGCAGGCGGAGCGAGGAGCACGGCGGGAGCGCGCCGAGCCGAACTGAGCTGAGCTGAACTGAGCTGAGCTGAGCTGAGCTGAGCTGAGCAGCCCCGCCCGGTGCGTTGTGCTTTGCAGGCGCTGTGCGCATCGAGCCGGCCGCGCAGGATGGGCCGTGTGTTCAGTCTGCGGTCGCTGCTCTGAGCGGACGCGGAGCTGCTCCTCCTCAGAGCGTCCTGTCCTGAAACAGCCCGTCAGGGGTTGAGGCTCCTTGATAACTGCTGCTTTTCTCAGTTGTTCCGGGTATCGCTCTGCTCTGGGACTGCTATGTAGTTTTGCTGTCACGTTAGGTATTAGAACACTTCACTTACAGTTAATTTGGGAAAAAAACACCATGAAAGGGTTCGTTTACAACTGCTTTATGATCACAGGTGGGGGAAATTCCAGGTGAAACTCACGCGCTCGTACCGTATCTTTAAGTTACTTTGAAAGGCTCCTTCAAGAAGTAATACACGGGATATTAAGACGTAAAGCCCCAGGAAAACTTGTCAGAATGGTTCGTGTGGTTCGTATACGATTCGTTCAACGAGCTGCAGTTCTGGCGTGAATGGCAGCCGCTCTCTAAGGATTGAGGGGGAATTAACCGGCCGTACCAGCTGCCCGCAGTGCGGACTGACTGACCGCCGCCTCCGGGCGGTGCGTGCGGCGGGTGGGCAGGGCTGTGTCTCAACGAGAATGTTCCGTCCTGCATAAGGACTTGCCCCTACACCTGCAATTCCTGACTTCTATAGGCTGGTGAATCCAACCCATGTTGGATTTTCAGTTGGATGTCAGCAAATGGATGTCATGCACATGAAATACTTAAAAGCTGGTGTTGGGCACTGCTTTGTACATGAGTTTTTATAAGAGCAAAAGCAGTGAGCTGGATTGCACGCCTGGCACTGTTAGCGATTCTTCTGGCACATAGAAATTCTTCTTTTTCAATGGGTTAATACAAGCCATATTTTCCTTTTTCCGTGTGTGTGAAGTGTAACTGAAATGTGGGATGTACTTTCTTTTTGTTCAACTACTTGCCACAACTACATTGTTCTTTTTGTTTGCCCTTTGAGATTGAAACAGTTCTTCTCAGTGAGGTAGAATACTGGTGAGACAGCAGCTGAAATGATGCACTTACGAGTCCTTACGGAGTTAAGTCAGATGTCAGTTTGAAAGACACACTTATGGTGTATCATCCTTCTTTGCTGAGTTTATAAACCCTTTTATTGGTATTCTTGGCCTCCGCTTTACTGTAGAAGGCAGGTGGGAACGAGACTGGAGCTGGCTTATGCTGAAATATATTTAAGGAAATGTGGAATTTGCAGATGTACTAAGTGCTCCGTTTCTTACAGACCTCTTGTTTCCTCAGTACAGTCCTGAAATAGACACCTCTTACCTGATATAGTGTTGCATGTTGTTGTATAAATCGCACTTCTTTAGAGCACAGCTGCAGAATGAATACATGTTGTGCTGATGCAAGTTGGTGCTTCCTTGTTACTGCATGTCTGTGTACAAGAAATGTGAAGTCTGCTGAGAGGAGCTTGCTGCAGTTGGTACACAGCTGTGAGTGCTTTGCAAGGAGTCCAGTGAGTGTGAGCTGGCAAGATCCAGTAGCAGTTACTTGAACTGGGCAGGTAGAAGCGCTGCTCTCGATCCTGCCAGAGCGCAGTTTGATGGCAACTAATTTGTCATCCCCAGTGATGCATGGAGATATGTGATTGGTGACTGCTGCTGATGAAACATGACAGATCAATTCTAATTTTTTACTGGTGAAGACAGTTATTCATGGGGACATGCATCTGTCTCTTGCTATTTTATTCACAGTAAGAGGACTGTAAAGAAGATGCAAGTCTGCTTTTTGAATATCAAACACTGTATGGTAATGTATCTGAATTTGTTAGACATCCAGCTAAGCCTGTTTAAACTGCATGTAAAAGTAAATACTGTAGTCTGGAAGCACAGAGGACAGCCTTGTCTCTTTCTGAAAACCTACTGTATCAAGTTCAGTATTTCCTTTTGACTCTTGGGAGATTTACTCTCCCCTTGAATTTGCCACTTGCCTTGCAGAGGTATAATCTTTTTGACAGCACTCTGCATAAGGCTAAGTGGTAGAAGACAATGTGTAATCATCCCTGTTCTATTTCTTTGATGTTCCTCAACAGTGTGTTAACCTCAACATTCTCTGTGAAAGATGGCATTGCTCTGAATAAAATGCTATAATCCACATTCAGACGTAGGTTTTGGAAGGTTTTTTTTGTGTGCCATGGGTACTAGCTATGAAGGTAGGCCTTTAAATGATAGAAAGGTACTTCTTGATTTCATGGCCCAGTATTGTACATAAACATCCTTCAGCATGTGTGTGCAGTTTTTTTCTTGTGACAATTCAATGCAGAAAAGTAATATTGAAGAGAACAAAGCATAATTAAATGCTTGCATAGATTTCCGTAATGCACAAAAGGGGTTCTCTGAGCTGCGCTATTGATGATTTATTGTGTGGGTGTTTGGCAAACCCACTCGTACCTCAGTGTACAACTGTGCAGTTGCATTCCTCAGCATTCTTCAACACTGTTAATATTTTATTCATAAATCCTACTACTGAAACCATAAAGCATCATCAACAGTGTTAGTGCCTGGGAATTTAATGGGTTTTGGCTAGTCATATTTTGCTGTAAACTAATTATGGTTCTAACATACAAAGGGATAATTAATATATGCAAGGCATTTATAGCTTTAGAATTTGTTGTCTATTAGTCTCTTCCTTTGAAAAATAATTCTCCAAAATTTTCATCTTTAAAGAGTTTTATAAAAGGTTTTATAAAGCAGAAAACAAGTCATTAATAAGGCACAGCGGGGAAAAGAATATTTTGTTGTGACTTTGGTTAGGTTTGCCGGTTTGCCTTACTTTATGAAGTCCTTGCCTTTATCTAGAAGATAACAAAGTACTACTTGCGTTGTCAGATGGGGAACAAATTCCTGGTCTAGGTAACACATAATAATTAAGAGGCTGGGGAGAAAATCATCAAGTAATCAAAACAAGTGGATGACCTAACATAGGTTAGTCAGTCAGAAAGGCGTGTTGATCAAAATGAGCATCACCTTCATCTTCAAAGCAGCAGTGGCCGATCAGCCCCATTCATGGCTCTTGCAGCTTAGTTCTTGCTGTGGTCATATTGCAGTGACAGCTTTGTTCCAGGTTTGTACAGTATGCAGTATATACAAGTATGGTAGTCACGACTTAGTGCTGGGGCTTGAATTCCAAAGACTGCCAGCTCCAAAGCACTGAACTCTATGCCCTCAAGTGTTTTCTGGCCAGAACTATTTTTGTTTCATTTTTCTGTAGGAGTAACTGAATCCTTTGCTCAGTCACAGAGCTTAAACTGGATCTTGGCTTTAACTGGAAGTGCTCAGGTGCTTAAAGTCAGTATATAATAATTTGCAATTTAAAGATGCAGCTCTGATTGTTTATTGTCTTTTCTATCTCATTTCCCTTCTTGCTGCTGAACACCAGTTGTAGGTGGAAGAGGAGTGATCTTTAATCCTCATATTTTTTTATTTATTTTTTTTTTTTTTGGAGAAATTGACAGTTCTACAGTTCTGTTCTCTTTTCTTTTGCACCAGAAATGACCCCGCTGCTCTTTGTCACCAATGTTTCCTTTTATCACTCTCCTGGCAGCTGCTCTTGCTCCATTTTGATGTCAGAACAACAAATGAACTCCCTCTGAAGCTAATGTCATGCCAGCAGATTTTGAAGCAGTAAGAAAATCATCTCTGTCTCTGAAGACAGAATTGGAGACCTTTGTGAATGAGCTGTGTTCTTAAAATAGCTTCTCAGCATGTTATCCCCAGAAGGTGAAGAAGTTAAAACATCATGACATACCACTTGTATTTATGTGAGCAGGATCCCTAAATAGTGGAGTGAGGAGAGAAGAAGGTTTCTTCGTTATCCTCCAAATTGAAGTTGTTATGGTAAGTATAGTGTCTAAGCTCTTTGTTTCTGTCTGCAATATCTTTTGGAGGGGGGGAGTAGAGGAGGAAGAGGCTAAGACACCAGTAATTAAAATAAATTGAATTATTTAGGTTGTAGGTTTAATCAGCAAAGAGAATAACACTGCTGTGGTGGTGGTTTTAGGAATGCCATCTTTCAGAGCCCTGGCTAGCTTTTGTTCTGTCACTGATTCCAGTGACAAAAAATTGAACGAACCAGTTGAATTGATCCAAATTGATGATATGCCTCTTGCAAAGCACTTTGTTCACCACATCGTGGCTAACAGGTATGACTGTTTCTCTTCCCTCCCTCACTGGAGCACAGTATGTGCTAGAATTTGTTTTGTCATAATAACTGTGTTTTGACCCAATTCTCTGCCGATCAGATTCAGTGAAGTCTTGGGTAGGAGATAAGACCTTTAGGCTGTTAAGTTCTTGCAGATGATGCATCAGTACCAGTTAGTTTTACTTACTTTAACTTTGTAGTGATAACACAAAGTCCAACCTGTATTGTTTCTTTGGTTTTTTCTTTTTTTCCCTCTCATTTCAAGTCTGGATAACTTCTTAGAGCTTGTTCATATCATGACTAATCTTTTCTAGCATATTAGCTCATAGATCAATTCTTCACTATGTCAGAATGCCTTCAGTGTTGTAATAGACCACGTTCACTCAATGTCAAAAAAGAAAAATGCTTTATGTTTTACTCATAAACAGTAATTTCTAAATTGAGGTCTTTGCAGCAGGCACACCTATCCATTACAGCAGGGCAATTTTGAGAATGCGTCTTAAACACTGTTTTTCACTAAGGTACAGAGAAGTGATTATTGCCTGTGGTCTTGCCAGTTTTACTACATTTCTTTGTCATACGCAGTCAATATGGGAATACATAAAAGGCCCAAACATCTGGATACTAATAGGAAACAACAAACTTGCAGCCTTGTTCATGGCAGCATCTCACTTAAGCACTGTCTTCAGAGTTTGACTCCTGTAAATTGGATAATGTAATGCTAATTAAACTTGTTTGCATAGGTGATGTTGTAATTGGTGCAACTTGAAGCCTATGCTTTTATTTGGTCATTACAGGTATGGAAAAAAAATTTCGGGTTGATTCCAAACTTGCCTATATATATATATATGACCGTAGACTCTGGCCCACGATGTTAAGTTAAAATGGACTGTGTGAAGCCAAATCCTTAGTTCATAAAATCAAAGGACTTATACAGCATCAGAACTTTCACATGTCCCTCATGCAAACTTTTCCGAATCATTCTGTTAGGTAAGTTGATGGTTAGGTTCCTGTGCTGTAGTATCAGAGCACTTGGATGCTATCATTGACAGCTTTGCTCACTAAATGCCTTCACACACTGAACTTCTGCCCTTGTCCGAAGCCTTGGCTGCAGGTTTGCTATGTACATTTGTGAGACACTTATTTCTGGGTTTTTCTGTGTCTACTGTATGTGAAGAGGACAAGAACTAAGCATTCATCAGTTAGTTGTATTTTATATCCTAGAGCCACAGCATTGGCTTCACTCACATCCCTGATGCCTTTCCAACTCCTCAACATTGTTGATTAGGTTTAAGTAAACAGAAAAAAGTGAAGTGCTGCAAGGTCCCAGGAAGGCCTGTGGATCAGGCTTCACTTAGTCTCTCCCTTACACAGAGAAAGGTGATTTAGTATTAGTATGTGTTTATTTTTGTTGTTGTTTGTTTTTATTAGCACCAATTTTTCTGCATGTGCTGCAGCACTGTTACAGGCTTCTGCCAGCCATTGGCCATATAAGCTGATGGAGCTTTTCATAGTTTCATTCCAAGTAGAGCCACAGGATGTTGTGAATTGCTTGGGGTTTATACCCACTTGCAGAAGTAAATGACAGTGTAACACGTCATCTCGAAATATCTGAAAGCAGCCATCTTAAACATATTGAGTTTCTTCCCACTGTTGCTTGAGACAAAATAAATTTCATATAATTAGTAGTGAAGGAAAATTATAAGGACAGAATAATGCAGGAAGCCCATTAAAATGTAAATACTGGAATAACCCAGTGATTGAGCTTTGGTTCTGTCCTCACCCCCTCACTCATCTTAGGAGCTGCTTTGTATTAAAAGTAACATGTCTGCAGGATGATGCTCCAACATCTGAAACAAAATGAATTGCTTGTTTTTCTTTCTGTGTTCTCCCAACATCTGCATAAACAGATCTCTTGTATGTTAATAACTTCTACTGTTGGTTGCTCATATGCAGGAAAAAAAATGCATCCAAGTGTATGGAGAGCAATCTTTGCTTGGGTGGGAAATGTTTTACTGTGGAATTCTGTCTTGCCATTCATTTTCATTAGGTATTAGTGAAATATCTAATGAAACGTATATTAAGTGACTGTTCACCATGAAAAGAAAACTCTTGAAGTTTATGGGCTTGTCTGTCTCCTGAAATGTTAGTGTCATCTTACACCACGGAAACCATGCGAATCACTTGCCTCATTTCCCACTCCAGGAGTGTTTGCAGGCAAATAATCACTTTTTAAAAAGTGTTCCATATGAAAAATGCTCTGGTTTTGTTGGGACTTTGAATTTTGACTTCATAGGCTGATCCAAGAAATTAATTATAGGTGTATGTTGCTGACTGCTTGCTTTTTCATTCACTCTAGCTGTGGTTATTCTGCTAAGCTGCTATTTCTTTGTTTTCTGTTTTAGACACTGCTCAAGTCACTGGTTGTTGTGTTTGTTTTTTTTAATGTAATGTGGGTATGAATGTGACCTGAAGTATCACTTGTCAGTATTTGTACTAGAAAATTACAGCAGCACGAAAGTTCATCATAAGCAATTAGAAAATACTGCAGATTTAAGGATACTTAGAAATCTTCTCCGATCTTTAATTATCATGTGGTTAATTCTTTCTTCCAGTCTAGAAACTAAATTGTAATTGGGAAAGTGCATGCTTAAATCATTCATATCCTGGAAAATACCTGAGCTTAATTTAAAGCATGTACAGAAGTTACATTGGTTCAGTGACTCAGAACTGTTTGAATCTCGTGCAGTGTCAGACTGACTACATAAACAAGAGTTGTAATGTAAATGCTGCAGTAAATAAGATAAATATGGGTCACTGGTTTTCTGTGAATTTATCACTGATTTTGACTTCTACAGGCGCTTTCTGGTATAAAAATGTAATTTTTTTTTTTTAAAGGCAACATTCAACTAATTTTATTATGTACTGACATATATTAAGTTACATGAAAGAATCCATATTATAGTAATCCTGCATATACATGGGAAATGAGTACTGAGTGTGCATGGCAGATGGTTTCAAAGGAAATCCTCGAGAGCTGGGATTAAAAAGCAATTTTCAGCAAGTTTAAAATGGGTCTCCATATTTGGGTCACAGATATTAACTCTTTCATCTCAAACGAGAAAGAAGTCTTGTAGGGCCGTTATGGAAGTGTTTCTCTCAACTAAAGCTGACCAGTATGTGGTGCCTAAGAAAGAAATGAAGATGTTGATTCTGTTCGTAGTCTGGCTGTTCTGGCCACTGTGGGAAGTGGAGCTGCAGTGTGCGGAGACAGCCATGTGCTGCAAGTTAATGGGCCTGGTTGTTTGGCTAAGGATCATTGGTAACCTGATTGAAAACAATGTATTTGTGGCTTCCTCCGTTTTTGACTGCCCACCCACACAGGTTTAAACAAAGTCAAATGCTGCAGAATAAAATGCTCATGAGGAGTATTTTTGTTGTTCAGAAGTTGGAACTTTCAAGGACAGCTGAGGTATAAAGCTTAAGGTACCTAAATGCTATTTTGTCTCAGGTTTCTGAGCTCTCTTCCTGCCACTGCCAACTTGCATTGATTTTATTGGTCTTTAGATCAGAATTCTGCATTTTTTTACGTCACAGTCACACATGTAATCCTCTCCCTTTCTCCTACCCATCACTTTTCGTTGAAAATTTCTGGTGTGTTGCTTTTGGTGTGTTTATTTAAAAAAAACCAAAAACAAAAAAAAACCAAAACAAACCAACAAAAAAAAAACCCTGTTTCCATGCAACAAATTTATGCTAATTATATTATGATTTTATGGAATTGCAGTATGGTATTCTATTTTTTGTTTGGTCTGATGATAAATAAGTAACTGAACAGCTATGCAGGAATGTCCTATTCAGTCCTAAATACCAATGAACGTGGGCTGTGAGTTTTGCTTGAAGTATGTGTGCTAATAAATGACAAGCAAGCCCATGTGCTCTCCAACGTTGTTTTAGGAGGACATTTTATTTACTTTTAAAATTAAGCTCTAACCTTGGTTATATTCTATTGTAAACAGTACCATGCAAACACTGTTCCAGGCTACAGCTCTTCACATTAGCGTTTGAATCTCCAGGAATATTATCAATATCATGCATAAAAACGAGTGCAGTTTGACTTTGGTTTCTGAGATGCAGAGAAACCATGAGTCTGTAGCTGGTATAAGTAGCAGAACAAGTTGGGGATTATTGGCTTTAGCCAACTTACACCAGCTAGTAAACATGTTAGGAATGTAATTCACACCTCAGTGCTCCTTTATACACTTCTCACAGTGTGAAGGGGAGTTATCTGACATGGGCTTAAATTCTTTTAAAGACTCCTATATTTCTGAGGCAGAAATTCAAGTTGAGCTCTGAGTAATGTTTATCACTAACTAATGATATGCAGGAACTGCTATTAGTTTGTGTTCTCAAAACCAAATAGGGTGTACTTTGAATAGATTTGCTCAGCTTTCTCAACAGAGGTGTCTGATGTTCTGCTAAGTGAATTATAGAATTAATTGCTGGTTTAAATTTCAGACCATGGAGAAGTTAATTGGGTTGCTCTTTGGCTATTATATTAGCTGCATGTTACCAGCAAAGGACAATATACTTGTGAAAGGGCATCATAAATGTCCTACTGGGATAACTAACTGCAGATATATCTGCGATCTGTTAATTAATGCTGCTAAATAATAGGTGTTTTCTTCAGGACTGATCAGATATATCAGAGGTCTTATCTGCTCTTTAGGAAATACAATTCAAGTGGATAAAAGCAATACTATGAAGTACTTGCCAGTGTTCAGCTCTTTCACCGAAACCAGGAAACTTCAGTTGTCTCGTGATTGTTTTTTAACTGAATTTGAATCTACTCTCCAGCATTTCCTATGAGAAATTTCTGTGTACATCTTGATGTGGCAAGACTTAGTTTCATGCAACCTTACCAGGTGCTTTTTATTTTAGTATAATCAGTGTTTCAGATGATTATTCCTGCAGAAAATAAATCTTAGACTTTTTTTTGTAAGTTGCCCCCAGACTTCAGGGAGGCAATAGGTAAAGGAGCAGACAGATTGAGGGAAGACTGTGTGAGCTGGTACAACTGGTTACTTCACCCCCAGTTCTTTGAGACCCTTGCAAAGACTGGAGTTTTTTGATGCCTCGTGACTTGAGATGAGGACTGAGCATAAAGATATTTGTATTATAGGCTGTAGATGCAGAGTATCTCTTGTGGTCGTAAATCAAGTACAGGTTTTAATGCTTTTTGTCTTGGAACCAGCATTTCTGCTTTGTACCTAAATTCAGTATTCCAAGCTGTTGTCAGCCACTGTGGCCAAGTTATGATATTAATTTAAATGTTTTTTGTTTTGTTTTGTTTTCCCAAAGGCCAAAAGTCACTTTGATCAAAATTCTGTAAACGCAGCTCAGAATTTTGACTTAAGTTTTTCAAAACCTGTCCTTCAAAGGAAGGCGTGTAGATTGATGCAGGTTCTGCTGCTGCTGGTATCTTCCAGGACTTTGCTTTCAAGTTGCTTTTTGCATCTTTGAAGTAGCACATGATTTGAGCTGTTTGTCTTTAGATCCATGTTAGAATCCCTTCTCTTTACTTCAACAAACTTGCATCAACTTCTAAATAAAGGAATTAATGTTGATTTTAGAGAACTAGTCTACTTGGTTCACTTTGCTCACTGTGCAATCAAGTATTTGATAAAGCAAGATTTTCTCATGCAGGGTTCATGTTCATCCACGATGGAAGCTGATGCAGTTAATCAGAATTTGTAAAGGTTCATGGGGGGAGGAGGTGGGAGGGAGTCCTGAATCCTCCTGTTAGGGCTAAATGTGAGTCACTGAACTTACAGGGAGGTGCATCTCTAAAGCAATATGGCAAGCTGTTAAAATGTTTAAAAATAGTATGAAAGGGAAAATTCTCTGATGCTGTTTGAATATTCTACATTATCTTTGTTGTGAATTGCTTGTTTTCAATTAAAATAGTAACTGTCAGGGAAGATAACCCTAGTTCTTTGCAACCTTCTGGAAGCAGTTCCTAACAGCAGAGGTTGGTCATGCAATGGGGTATTGGGTAACTTGTTCCTGTGCCCCTTCCTTCAGAAGGGTACTTGAGCATTTTGAGAGGGGACTGCAGCGCTGTGGGAATGGAAGGCCAGATAACCCTGTACTAGCTCTTCAGTTTTACTCAGAAATGCTAGAGTATTGCAGTATTGATGAATGCACTTTCCAAAGCAGTGTTGTGCTGTTACAAATATGTAGTTCTCTGTGAAATTGTTTTTGCTGTTTTTTTCAATGTTCCAAGTACTGGAGACTATAGTTCTTAAATGAGTTATATTATTTCTTATGTGCAGAAACTCTTAATGGGAAACAACAAAAGTTTGGTTCCACTGAGTGCTTTGCAATTACTCTGTGTTCCTTTAGTAGTCTATACTTACTAAAAATGTTTTGAGTAGATTACTGAAAGCAGTTATTCATCTCAAGACTGTGAATTCATTTTTAATGTTACTAGTTAGGTGAAAGTGAAATCTTACGGGCTGATAAATGTGAAATTTGTGTTGTAGATAGACTTCTCTGCTCTTCTTATTAGTGGTACTTTAAGTAATGAGTTGGGGAAAACCAAATGATGGAAATTGATTCTTCTCTGCAGGTCTTGCTTACTGTTGGACTTCGGCGACCTAATCTGTGAAGATAATTAAGGTTCTTTTACTCTGAATGCTGTAAGTGATTTGTTTTTTCCTTTGGTTTTATGGAAATCACTAGGAGTCCATTTGCCCCATGTAGGGGAAAAAGGTGAAAATGAAGTTGATGCAGATTAGTTATGACTGTACATGTTTGCAGGAATTATTTCCAGACCACATTTCATGGTTAGGAATATTCCTCTTTCCCCTCTAGCTGGGCTGACAAATGAAGTAGCAGAATTGTAATTTCAAATTGTCAGTGAAGATACCAAAGCAAACAATATTTTGATAGGTTCATCAGGATTACAGATGGATTAGTAATTTGAGTGTGGTGCAGGGAATGTGCTGTTTCTGTGTGTATTCTGTTTGTCTGAGAGTGAACACCTGAAGAATTGGTATAGTGTCTTAGCCAGAAAATTATTGTTGGGATTTCAGAGGGGTGATAAAACTTGAGTGGAAAAAGAATTATGCGGGGTGATGGCCCTACCTGTTATTTGAGTTTTGGGTGATATGGTAACATAACAGGAGACGTTTAAAATGTTTTTGTTTCAAGATTCTTGCAGTAGCAGACTTGCCTGCTTTAAATCCTCCAGATGTGGAAGAATGGCTTCTGGAGCATCTGGGAAATGACCCATGTAGTAATGGGAATCCAGGAATTGTCTGGTGGATTACTGCAGGGAGACTGGAAACAATGTCATGTTTTTGACTTTGTTTCAGCATTGCTTTAGTATTCTTTAACACAGTTACTATACTCATACCAAAGAAAACATGCAAAGTTCTCACACCCTATTCTCCCCCACCCCAAAAATCTGTAAGAATTTACTGACTTGTAGAACAGAGAGGTTGGAACTAATTACATAGCCTACATCTGCTCTGGGCTTAGTTATTAAGAGAATTATTAACATGGATGCTAAACTATTTTCTGACAAGAGAGCCTTTCCTATGCACTTCTTCAAGGATGAAGGTAGTCTTTTTGTTTTTGGTTTATTAAGGATGTTTCCTTGATCAGTTTGTCAGTGTGTTGTTGGAAAGGAAAATAATTTTGCTTTTTTAATATCAAAATTTAGTTAATGGCTCATCGGGCTATTTGTTACCAGCTGTTACCAGTTCATGGTAATGTATTACTTCAGTTCCAATGGCAGACACATCACATATGGATTGCCATTTTGATGGCTTTGAATGGTAATCTGACCCATAAAAACTGAAGCATAATATGCAAACTGATTTTTCTGGCCCGCCTTGTTCTTGATGCCATCTGTGTTGGGATGGAGATGAGCCTGCTCAAAACGTGGCTTGCCAGTTTTAAGCAGAGTCGTAGTGCCAGTCACAGATGGATTTAAAAGAATAACTTCATGTAAACAAGGAAAGAAGGGAGATCCTCCTGGAAGCAGGAAGCATCACTTTAAAGCATATTGTGTCTGTTAAATCCAGTGGCCTGTGGAATACCTATCAGACTTTTCTGTGAGTTCTTCACAGGGACAAGAGTAACTTCAAGTGTCCTTCTAAAATAAAAAAATAATCCTTAGCTTCCAAATGTTGCTTTTCAACCAGTGTTGCCTTCTATTGCCGTCAAGTATCCATACAACAAAATCAATTACAGTATATTATTTTGTAAGATTTGCATTCTTAGTTAGTTGTGTGAATCCTGCTGAAGTCATTGCATTTGGTGTGCTGAGCTGCTATTTCTGAGTTCTTGTCCTTGACAATTAACAAAGATCTATTTGGCAGGTGAAGGTGAGTACTTGTCTTTCTGCAGTATCTATACACAAAATCTAAGGTGTTAAGCTCCCAGTTTTCACTGTAGTCGATGAGGTCTGTCTTCTGCTCATTTTGAGAGCCTGAGCTTTGAGGTTTAATTTAGTGACCTTGTCATAGGTGAAACCACAAGAGTATCTTGGTACTATTTATAATGCAAAAATACATGAAATGATTTTCACTGGTTACGAATGTAGTCTACAGAAATCTCCTTTTTTATCCTTTTTAAAATAGATTACACTGTTTGAGCTCCCATACCCTTTCACAGCAGGGAAGCATGTAAGAGAAGGCACTCATCAGTGATGCCATGTTCTTGACATTTGAACATCCCTCCAGTCCTCTTTAGGTCTTTTATTTCCAGGCTAAATAAACACCAATTTCAGTGATGTTTTATCTACTCCCTTTAATTACTGCTGCAGAGAGAAAGTTTCTGCCGGTGCAAATGTGTTATTTTGTCATGTCACATCAAATTGCATCAGCCTTATATTTAGGAACAGAAAGGGAGGGAGGCAGAGACAGGATGTGGCTACAAATTGAACTAAAAATTGAACTGAAGGGTTTTCTTCAATACAGGCTGAAAATAGACAATTGAGGCAGCAATGCTTTTTCAAGCAAAAATCCATGAAAGGGAAAATCAAGTCTGTGACGGCAGAAGTGAAAAGCAGGCTGAGGGTGTGAGAAGAGGGAGTTCTAGCTGGAGCTGTGGGCTGGTGTAATGGACAAGCTGATGAACTAATTTATGCTGACAACCCCTTACACTGACTGGCTGGTGCAAAGTAGGTTTAGAATGTTAGACCACATACAGTTATTCTACTTCCTTCTGTGCAAGCTAAACATTTCTAGCCCTTTTTCTTTCCTGTTTGTTGCAGGGCATGCCATTTCCTTTGTAATTTTTTCTCCTTCAGAGATAATTTGGTAGAAGTTAATCAATGCTTATTTTTACCAGCCAAAATTTTAACTAGTGACTTTAAAGTAGTTTTTAGTGCTACAGTTAGTGTTTGCCTCTAGAAATTCCAGTAGAAGAATGAAGCCCTCCAAATACAGCTCTGACACTGGTACAATACAGATATTCTGGGTTATGCTGGGTGGAAATTCTTTTATAAAAGTAATGTGAACTGAGGGTTATTGGAAGTAGTAAACAGAAACAAGCTCTCAGTTCACATTACTTTTATTGTTTTTTCTTCCTGAGGAGCTTTGGACCGGATCTTTGGTAATTATTCTTGTACCTTTACCCTACCTCTACTGTATCTCTGTAGTTCTGCTAACAGATGAGAAAACTGATGGACATGGAATCTTTCATTCCTAGTCCAGCAACAGGACAAAATAAAAGGAAGCCTCTACTGATGAAATAAGTGGAACAGGATTTTGGTCACTGTACGATGGGTATCAAGCCAGTATCAACGGGGCAAGCTGTTAACAAAAATGCCAAATTAAAATTAAATTGTGATAAATAGTGGAAAACTTACTGTAACTATTCAAGTTAATACAGTGCTTTTTCCCAAATAGTTTTTATATTCTTGAAGCAAGTAATTCTGGTTCTTGAGAAAATACAGTAGCATATTCCCCATGGAAAATGTTTTGCCCTCTCAGAACTGGACAGAAAATGATGTATTAAAATCAAAAACATAAGTTATATGTGTGATACAACATGCTTGGAAATGATGAGACTGACTGGAAGCTGGCAATTAAATTCTGAAAAATCATCTGTTTGAGAAGCGTCAAATCTCTGCGTGTGGATGTGGTCTGTATCTGTAGTGGTGGCACTTCTCAAATTAGGAAAAATAATATTCATTTCTTACAGGTATGCACTTGGATTCTCTTCTTGGAAGCAATTGGTGAATTCCAGAGGTAGTATTTTTATTCTTGTCACTGAGGGTAATAAAGATGCATCAGAAGTGTAGCAGCTTGCTTATTTACAACATGGACAGATGTAAAAACAAAGTGGTATTTAGCACTGAAGGTAAACAGGCTGAGGTACCCCACTCTTCATAACTATTACCCCCTGTAGAATCACCAAGGTTGGAATCAACCCAAAAGATCATCCAGTCCAACCATTCACCTGTTACCAACAGCTCCCACTAAACCATGTCCCTCAACACAACATCCAGTCTTTCCTTGAACACCCCCAGGATCGGTGACTCTACCACCTCCCTGTGCAGTCCATTCCAGTGCCTGACCACCGTTTCTGAGAAGTAATACTTCTCAGAATACAAGACCAGCTTGAATCTCCCCTGCCATAGCTTGAAACCATTCCCTCTGGTCCTATCACTAATGACACAAGAGGCCAACCCCCAGCTCACTACAACCTCCCTTCAGGAAGTTATAGAGAGCAATAAGGTCTCCCCAAGTTCCTCCAGGCTGAACATTCCCAGCTCCTTCAGCTGCTCCTCATAAGGCTGAAGGACCCCTCACCAGCTTCATAGCCCTCCTCCAAACACGTTCCAGGGCCTTGATGTCTTTCTTGTAGTGAGGGGCCCAAAACTGGACACAGTACTCAAGGTGTGGCCTCACCAGTGCTGAGTACAGGGGACCAATCACCTCTCTGCTCCTGCTGGCGACACTGTTTCTGATGCAAGCCAGGATGCCATTGGCCTTCTTGGCCACCTGGGCACACTGTCGGCTCATGTTCAGCCGAGAATCAATCAATACCCCCAGGTCCATTTCCTCTACGCAGTCTTCCAGCCACTCTGCCCCAAGCCTGTAGCATCGCCTGGGGTTGTTGTAGCTGAAGTGCAGGACCTGGCATTTGGTCTTGCTGATCCTCATCCCATTGGCTTCAGCCCAGCTCTCTGGCCTGTCCAGATCCCTCTGTAGGGCCTTGCTACCCCCAGGCAGATCCACACTCCCTGCCAATTTGGTGTCATCTGTGAACTTACTGAGCGTGCACTCAATGCCCTTATTTAGGTCATCAATAAAGATATTGAAGAGGGCACGCCCCAGCACCGATCCCCTGGGGAACACCACTCGTGACCGGTTGCCAGCTGGATTTAACTCCATTCGCCACCACAATAATCACCACCATAACTGTTATCTCCCAAACTGTAGGATATCAAAGTGATGCTGTATTATGATCTCTTAATTTTTAAATTCTTTACAACTGGAAAACAACACCCATGGTGCTACATCCATATATCCAGTGAAGCCTGATGAAGGCAAGGTTTGCACTGGGCTTTCTGTACAAAACTGTGGCGCATGGGTGTGTGGTAGTCTGTGCTCACAGTGATGGGTTCACAACTGGGAAAAGGAGCACCTGCTGATATGAGTTACAGTGTGAGGAATAAGTGGCTTATGGCTTAGACTTGGTTGCAGTATTTGGTGTTCTGCAGTATGTGACATTTATGTTTGGTAAATGCACCCCTTCTCCAGGCATCCTTAGGTGGGCTGGGAATGCTTCCTCCAGTAGTAAACGGAAGAGGAGAGCATCCTCTACAGATTCTAGTAATACTTAAGGAATTTTATTGAATGAATGCTTTGCTGTTCATTTTCAGGTTCATGTACTTCCCAGCACTTAAGACAATCATATCAAATTTTTCTTCCTCATGATTTTTTCTTAAGTTCATGAGAAAACTAAAAATGTCCCAGTAAATTGTATCTTCTTAGTAATGAATGCAGAACTACTGTTCTTGTTTTCAAAGCAAATCACAGAAAAATACAGGAACAAAGATAGCTGTTTTATAGTCAGTACATTTATTTTGAACTGAGTAAGTCTGGAAAATACTTGATTAAAACTGCAGATAAAATGAAGAGTCCACAAGCTTTTTCCAGATTGTTCATAAAAAAATCCACCCAACTGACAACACTGCATCAAGAAAATGTTTTTAATTGAAGTCTTTAGTTAAAGGAAAAGCATTGTGGCTCTCAAACATATTATTAAATCTGTATTGTTTAGTTAATAGGATGGGAGAAGACACTTGCAGAGTGCTGCGTCAGATTTATCAGGGCATGTTTTAATTCTAGCTCACTTGCTGGATTTCACAGCTATTTGTCTGGTATTGGGATAATTTGGAGGGCTGAGTAAAGCCAGATGACTGTAATGAACTCATTTTGTCTTTAGCTCATTCTGGAAAGAATAAAAATGCTATTTATAGGGTATTGTGTATTGTTAGGACTTCTGTTCTTCCTGTTTTTCCAACTTTCTCTGGGCCACTGTCTTTGTGCCATCAGCAATAATTACATCAAATTAATTCAGCATAATTGAGTTAATTATTAGCTCTGAAGGTTAGCACCATGACTTCCATTGAACCAAAGCTTTTATCCCTGTTTAACCGAGGTTTTGTGAAATATAAGCAAATCTGAATCATGGGTGAAACCTAAGGCTTCCCATAAAGTGCTGATCCTGTTCTGAAGAAGTACCCTGCTGCATTCATTTGTTTGTGGGTGATGATGCCCTGTCTGTGAGGTGAATGCTTTGGAATTGTGTCAGTCCCCAAATACTTAAGGAAAAAATAAAATTGAATTGCCTCAGGGCTGTTCAGTCAAAATTCAGATAGGTGGAATGATTACTGGTAGAGATTTAGATTCATAGAGGATATTGAACCTGGTTTAGCTGATGCGTATAAAAGCACTAGAAACAATTGTCACACAGCCCCTTCTGAAGCCAGATACTGATTTCCTGAATGAGGAGCTTCCTTCAGAATTTCTCTTTCCATTTCAATACCTTGTAACTTCCTAAAATAAAGCCCTTATGTATAGAGATGAATAGTCCACCAGGGAATAGGGAATGTGTAGGTCTTTTGTAGAAACCATAGAATCATTTCAGTTGGAAGGGACCCTTAAAGGTCATCTAGTCCAACCCCCCTGAAATGAGCAGGGTCATCTACTAGACCAGGTTGCTCAGAGTCTGGTCCAGCCTGACTTGGAAAAGCATCTACCAAAGCATGGAGATTGTGCAAATCTTGTGCTACCTTTGTGAGGAGCTCTTTTGTGGAATCCTTCTGCAGCCAGCAGTTTAAGAATGAGCCCTTGGCTCAGAATGCCAGCCAGTTGCTGGACTGTACTTTTCCTTTGCAACAAGCAAAGACAGACTTTTCCTTGTTTTTCTTAGACGTTTCTCTTTGGGGTAGACTAGGCCATGGAGAATTCCAGTGAAGCTTCTGGGAGAACTTGAAATATGGCTTTAAGAACTCACAGATACTCCTAAGATACAGAAGGGCATCTGGCCACATGATTGACTGCTGGTATGCTAACAATCCCTGATTAGTGAACTGTACAAATTAAAATCCTCCTAAAGAGGCTAAACACTCCTAGACTTGAATGTTCTGTAATACTGCTACTTATAAGCATTTCTCCCATCAGAAGGCATGTGTTTTGCTCACAGTGCAGTAGGCCAGAAAGTTATTGTACTACCTGTCATACAGTAATTGGGAGAAGCACTGTTGCTAGTCTGGAGCACTTCAAAATGCATTATTTACAAGAAAGGGAGGAATGAACATGCAGCTTTAATTCTAATGGCAACGAGGTACAACTAACTGCGTATTGGGCATGATCTCAAACAGAAGTACTTACAAACTTGATCAGTAAGAACTGCGTTCATGTTATTGAACTTGTACTGAACAGTTTACAGCTGGGAGGATAAAGTTCTTATAAGACTGTGGCTTTCAGAATTTTCCTTGTGAGCTGGAAGGAGTGACTGGGAAAAAAAATAGATTGAATTGCACCTATACGAGGGAGACTTTTGTCTGTGCCCCTATTGTTGACTGAATTTGGTGTTTGGTGAGCATTATGCAAAGCAGATTTGTTCGATTAGTCTAAGCATGCTCATTAATTATCCAAAACTGGATAATCTGGCCTGAATGTAGGAAGTGCACTGTCTCACTGGTGTTAGATGCTAAGCCTCCATCTTTCATTTGCTGTGTTTAGTGTATTGCATGTCTCTGCTTCGTGATAGCAAATGACACTGTAAGGTAAAAGTCTTGTCCTGCAGCTTTGTTTGCTTGATTCATGTGAGCAGTCTTCTGACCTGTATTCTGAACTGTGTAATATTTAGGTGCATCAAAGCACAGCTTTTGAGTGGAACCAGTTTATCCAACAATTTACCTCCTTCTCTACCCTGTTGTCCTTATATACAACTCTGATGCAAAGACTGTTGAAGCTTGTGCATTTAAATGTTTGCTGGAAAGTAACTTCTGGTGGTGTTCAATAGCTCTGGGCCTAATACTGAGGCTGACAGACTGCCTGAAGCCCGTTTGACTGACGGCTATTCCTTGTCAACAGGCAGATCTTTGGATTTTGTTGTTTGGCCAGTTTGTAATTTCCTGTATGCTGATACTCTATAACGCTACCTTCACAGCACAGGCCTGTGTTGTTATTTAACTGTCATTTGACATTGCTTGGTGCATGCAGCAGAGAAGCAAAGCACAGAGCAGAGGAGAACAGAAATAGAAGTGAACAAGAATGTCTAGCTATCATCATTCATGCAATAAGACATTAGAAATTGTATTCAGAAAGGACAGAATCCACAATAATGACAGGCCACAACCCGTCAGAAATCATCATGTCAAACCAGCAGATCTTAATAAAAGCTCAGTATGTTGGAGAGATGTGTTTATTACAATGTGATTTCAGCATTGTGCATGCTCACCCATATACAAGAAAGGGTGTATCTACAGGGCAGGTCATTGCCCAGGGCTGCAAAGCGTTCAGTAGCTGTGAGTGAATGTGACTTGTAGGGACAGATGTTTACTGGTTTGCCTAAGGCAGCAGAACCCATAGAGCTGGCCTTGAACACAGTGCACTGTTCATTCTTCTGTGACCTTCTAGGAAATAAAGAAAACCTATTACAGTGCAGTACACAGAGAAGAAGGCGCTTATTTCACTGAAACAGGACAAGTCTGCTACTCTGCTGCAGGAAGCTGTAAATATATTTTACAATTTTGTCCAAAATTTGAGGCTGTTCCCACATTCCATGCGGGAAGCTGTGAAATGTGAAAAGGAGGGCTAATGTAACCATATACAAAGATAAAAGAGTAGGGATTCTACTGAGGAGCAGCAGTTCATTCTGCTGTCGTCCTGGGTTGATAACAGATCTTGAACCAAGATGTTTTGTGGCTAAAGAGGTTTCCAGAGGCCTCCAATTTTATTCTTATTTTGGCAGCTTGATTATTACTTCTCTGTATAGAAAATGTTACCATCTCATTTTGCAGAAATGCCGCTTCTGGAATTTATATTCAAACTAATACAAGTAGGCCCAGGAAAGGCGTAGTAGATCAGGTTACACAGCTGAGCTATGAATCTTTAATAGTAAGTTTATTATTATTATTATTTTGAGTCTATTATTGGTTTATTGGGCATTTATTTATCTTTTTTGTTTTCAAGGAGAACAAATAATTTTGGAATGTTAGTTAACTGTGGAAGCTATTCCAACAGAAACACTGAAATCTCAAGCTACCTGAAGTTATATATAGTATTTTTTGAAGGGGAAGGAACATCTCCAAATATTTCTGTGCTATTTTATAAATACTTGCATAGCTGTGAATATTCTGAAGCACCTTCCTAATAAGAACTGCACTAATGCTGCTCAATAGATACTTTACATTATTTTTACTTTTTTTAGGAGGTTTGATTGCTCAATCCTAATTTGCAGAATCCACCATGTGTTGCTCAACAAACTTTGACTGAGTCCAAACAGCCTACTGACACCCAGGGAGACAGTATGGTTTTCTTGAATATGCATTGCGATGAGCTCATAAGAGAATATGGAGCAAGAACTTCAAGCACTGGTACCAGCTTTTGGGTCCATGTGTACCTTCAGTGGTACAGCCAGGTGTGAGAAATAGTATCCAATGGTTCTCTGTTTCCATTAGTTGTTCTCTCTGACTTCTGTTTTTTGTGCTTGGATTTGTGTGAGCTGGTAGCAGTCAGCAAGAATGTGTTCCCCATCAAAGATCATGAGATGGGACAGCGGGTTGGATGGTCAGAGTATAGGGGTGGCTGTGGGAACCCCCATGGTCCTGGTGAACAGTGTTCAACACTGGGGACCCTTGCTGCTATGTTGGCATGGGGAAGGCTCTGAGTTGTCAGGGCAGTGTTCCAGACGAGCTTTGTGTCAACTAGGTGACCAAATTAAGTGAGTGTCTCAGCTCCTCATTGGAGTCTCTGAAGCCCAGCTTTGGTGGCTATTTAACTAGTCTGAAGGAAGTGAGATTCGGGCTTTTGAGCCATAGGGATCTTTTTTTAAAACACCGTAGCAAGAGAAGGAAAAAAAAAAAACAACCAAAACAACAAACCATCAAAGAGCAGTGGCACAGTGTTGTATCAGTGTCACGGGTCCAGGTATATGCAGTCAATTTACAGGCTCGCTAGTACAGAGTGCGAGATTAATTGGCTTTGGCCAGCTTTTGCTTTGCTATCTGAGTATCATTATCAGGAATGTAAATGATGATGCTATGCAGAGAAATACCACAATAGTCTCAGTGTCTCCTCTTATACTTGTTTCTTTTTAAACAGAGCTTTTTCTAAATGCAAGTCTGATTTCAGCCTTCTGATTAGGACATTATACAGTCATCCATTCCAGAAAAGCATAATTAGTGTATAATTTTATTTTTGACTCAACAGTTCTTGGTTTAGATAGTCTGTTGCACTATGCATTGAATGTAAGTTATCAGAAGGAAATTTATATTATTAGTCATAGTTATAGCTAGATTCTGTGAGGTTGAGGTGTTGTTTTTTTTTCTTGGCAGATAAAAATGGTAACATTTGTGGGATGTTTTTAGAACAAAGGCAGTAGTGCAGATTCTTACTATACCTCATTGTCCTTTGTGTGTGTATGCAAAATGGGCCAATTGCCTTGAGTTACAATGCAAACTCTCTAATACAGCGTGGTGTTCAAGTACGAAGTTAAATATTGGAAAGAGGAAAGTCTACACTACTGCATTATGCCAAGAAACTGTAGAAACTCATTAGGTTATTCTGATTAAATAGCTATTCTGCCAAACAGCCATTAGGTTTTCTGTATCCTGTAGTAGAATAGTGAAGTGCAGTAAGAAAGATGACGGTTGCTTTTGGGAAGTGATGTAAGCTTTTAGAAAAATTGGGAATTTTTGTAAGAAGAATAAAGAGTTTTCTGCTCAGTGGAAGGTAGCTAATGCGAGTTGTGCTGTCATAACGGTTGAGGGAAATTTTCTCCCTTCTGCTGTAAGCATGGAGACTTTCTCAAATTAAAGTCTTTCCAGTGGCTGGTGGTTGTGAATTCAGGAAGCTGTATAGTCCCTTCTCAGCACTCTCTTCCAGCCCTGCTGGTGACAGTGTTCAGTCCCAAGAAAAGCAAGAACAAATCAGCTCTTCTTTGCTGTACTTCTACTATTTTTGCCGCTGGTGGGTATTATGTGTCCTTCTTCCCATCTCAGTTTTTATGACCAATACAAGTTTAAAGAAGATTAAGAGAATGTCAAGGGCAGGCAAGTCTTTTTATAATAAACAATTAACACATTTTAAAGTTTTGTTTTGCTCTGGGAGAGGCCTGCTGCTCTGATTTGTGAAAACTGCTGAAAATGAAGAAATACAAGACCCTTAATTGCCCCTGTCATATCCTGCTGTTCATGTGAATGTTTTCTGTCACCGTGGTTGATTATCTTTACCAGCACTGTAAAAACCTATGAATGAGATGCCCAGTGTCACCAAACAAAACTGAGACCCGCTCTGGATTAAGTTATTTCATTATATTTCTGTTTTCATGGCAGGTTATAGACTTGGAATCATCCTACCTGATTTGGGCTTGTAAATGTAGGATCTGTGTTATAACCCTTGTTTTGCTACCCCTGCATTCAATGGAGAGAAGATTAGGGAACAATTGAGTCTTGTTTATTACCTGAGCTTCATTTTGTAGTTTCTTTATCTTTCTGCTGGTTGGAGGGGTGGCATAGGGATCTCTTACTGTGCTTTAAGAGTATCATCACCCTTTTTCTCAAATGCCGGTGTGGAATGAATCTAAACCAAAAATACACGTGGAACTGACATTTGGCATATAGGTTTCATTGTGAGGAAAGAAACCGTTTTCGCAAAAGATTGGAAGTGAATGAGAGATGAACCACATTCTGGGGATGTTCAGATCAGTGTTTTAAGTTGAATGTTCCTGTGCAAATCCATAATTTTCAAATGTGATGAGCTGGCAGATTGATTAGTTGGGCTGGAACCATTTTGAAGTCAGCTCTTAGTCTGTGTTTCTGAATTTTTGTAACATCTTTTTTGCCCAGTATTTAAGTCCTGTAGTGAGTGAGGGTGAATGACTTCTAATAAACAAATATAAGTGAACAGAACTGGAATCAAACACGCATAATGGAAAGACTGCAGTAGTACGGAAGAACCATCTTCTTGTCCTCATGGCGGAAGAATGGTTTTCTGATTGTTCTCGAAACCCAATGGAAGCCATATTTTGGCTGTGAATAATTCCCTGGAGGTATTATTGGGAAGTCTTACCTCATCTCCCTTACTTTACTAATAGAACATATCAAATATTCAAAACCAGACATACCCTAGGAAGCTCAGAGTGCACTGAACAACTGATGTTTTAGATAAAGGATGGGGCTGTTCAGTGGTGGGTGAGGTTTTCCAACCTCAGTGAGCTGCCAGGGCCAGTACAGTTTTGTCTTTGTAACTTCTCAGTTCTGAGAGAATAACTGGCAGAAGGGAAAGTGTATGAGGATGGGAACCAGATAAAGTTTTCATACCCACTAGACATTGTGATTTCACACTCAGCTGTGGTGTGAAGTGTTTGAAAGTTAACTCCAGTCAGCAGCTACTACATCAACTTCTGACTTACCTGTAAATAATTAAAGAAACAAAACTTGCTGCATCTTGTCCATGGAATCTTTCCTCAATATTGTTATACTATTTGAGTAGAACACTATTTTTACTCAGTGTACATGTTGAGTGAAAATGGTTATCCTAGAATTCAGTAATAATAATCAAATGAAAATTAACCTGTTACGTTTGATCCACTTTTTGTTTCTGATGTGTATTAGGCTTCTTGGCACTGCATGCAAAACCACTGGACAGCCAGTTGCCTTATTTGATACTGGCATTGCCCATCCATCCATCCTAGGAACATTCCTTAACTACTTTCTAAGATCCCCTGAACATCAGTTCTTTCCCTAGGACTTTCCCTAGGATTATGTAAGGAAGTGACCAACCTAAATTAGTTTTAATAGTTTTTACTTCATCAGTTCATGAGATAGTCTTTTTCTCTCGAAGGCTAGAAAAAGGTTTTCCTCGTGAAGTGTCATCATAGCTCTTCTTAGGGACTTCCATGGCACCTCTTGTTAGCTGTGACCCTTTATTTTCTAAGGGCCTGTAGAAACGCTGTTGTGAAACTTGCCTGCTGAGAGCAGCTAAGCAGCTGGTGAGCTATATTGTGTGCTCTATTAGTCTGCACAAAAACATGTTTGGATTGCTGTCACCTCCTCCCTGTTCCCATCCCACCTGTTTGGCTCATCTACCTCATCTTGTGACTTGTCATTAGTCTGCCTTGTAAATAGTTTGTGGCAGAAACTTTTTCATGAGATAAGTGTGTAGAGATATACACAGAAAGAGGAACTACCTGCCATAATTGAGGCTGAGCTCTTGGCTGAAGATTATGGGCACAATTCCAATGCAGACAATAATGCTAATATTGCAAGGCTTTTTCTCACACATCTTCTGCAGACAAAGAGCTCTACTCCAGGAACATTTTACAGGATGTTATGTGTTTGAATCCAGCTACCTGCTATTGAATCTCTATAGTATAAATTTCACCCAGTCTAGAAACTTTTTACTATGGCTTAAACTTTAAAGAGTATTGCTGTAAATCAGCAGAGCTCTTGTTCCTATTGTAGGGAGATGCTCATTTGTATCTACTTGACTCCACCACAGGCTGTTCAGTTTTGCTGACAAAAGAGATCACAGTAATAGAGATCCTGTAATGATGGGCATTTCGTAGATAGTCAGTGAACAGCTTTTTGCCCCCACCAGATCTACTAGTAACTGCAAGTGTTCCTATTGCAGGTGCTTAGAAAGATCACTTTCAAATGTTCCAGCATTATTGTCCTGGGGATTTATTCTGTCATGCTTCAAAATTCTTGAGAGATACTAAATTCTGTAGCATATGGGAACAAATTTGTATCACATTCAACAGAAAATTTCTACTATTCTAGTCACTTTTTACCATCTTATAGATTATTTTTTTTTAATATAAATGTAATTGTCTGTGCGTGGGGTTTTATTTTAAGCTGACAAACCCTTTCCTCCTGTAGTTATAATACATCATTCATTTGGAGGAGCTTTTTGTTAATGCCAGGAGCTATATCTGCTTGGCAACTGAAAGGATATAAGGAACTCTAAGGTATGACCCTTTCAAATCCGTGAGAAAGTTAATGTGAATTCTTAATGAATATTTTATGAAATCTGAAGGGATTGCAGCACTGTGTCTGACTGAAGAGTGCAATGATCCTGCAGCAAATGTTTGAAGGTACTAGGAACTTTATTCTCTGTTTCTGTCAAGAATATCAAAGAAATTAAAGTTGTATGAATGATTAAATTCAAACCTTCATAACATGCCCCATCCTAATGGGGAGTCACTAAGATAATTCTTCCAGTTTTTAGTATGTTTGTGACAGGACCTACATGGTTTGTATTATACTGTGAGGTCAGCTCTGAGCTGACTGAAAGCAACCGCTTTATTTTGTCCTACACAAAGTTCTGAGCTGTTGCACATACTGTGGTATTTCTTAAAGGGTTGTTGTTGTGAAATACGTTTGCATCCAAAGTACCTAGAAATGGTACAGCTTGTGGTTAAATTGCAGCCTTTACTATTTTCTGTGCATTTTGCAAACTGTTGGAGAAGTATTGCAGCCTATTAGAAATAATCAATATGATCCTTAGCAGCCCATGAATAGGATAGTTACTGTGGTGTTATACTCAGAAATTGGCCAAAGACGTTACTTAAGAGAAGGAAAAACATAAATAGATCCAAATGATGTATTGTAAGGGTGCTAAAGTACTGTCATACACCTACTTCATTATTCAGATACTTTTGTATTATCTTTATTCTTAAAAGAGTAATGATGTAGAAGTGCTATTTTCCAAATGTTAAGTTAGTTCTCTACAGATGGTCACCATCTGTTAAATGATGAGTCCTTTACCATATTTGAGTAGCACTTTATATAGCTTGGATGGACGTATTGGTGCAATACATACATGTAGTTACTGAGGTGACACTTGATTTGTTTGTTTTTCTTTTGCTGTTCCAAAAAAAATAACAGAGAATTTCAGAGCTCTCAGTATTTTTTGCTTATTTTCTGTATTTTGAGTTGAAGTTTGACATTCACCAGTCAGTCCACAACATACTCTTGAGAGAGTTGCAATGCTAGGAAATATTTTTAAATTACAATGTAACTCATAGCAATTATAAAGGCCCTTATTCTGCAATGTCACTATGTGGATGAGCTCTTACAGGTACTCATAGGAAACAGCAAGCTTTTATGAGCCTCAGGATCATCATGGCTTAACAAGCAAACAGTTCTCTAACAGATTTCTTGGAGCTGTTGGTACTTCTTCATTTACTGTTGTTGCATTTTCTGTTGTTTGTTTGGGGGTGGGGCGAGGATTGTTATTGCTGGGGTTTTTATACTTGGAAAAAACAAGCATAGTATTACAATATAGTTTAGTGTTACAATCTCTGCATATTTGTCTGTAAACTAAGCAAGTTCTGATCCATTTCTTATTGTTTTCTTCTGAAGATTTTTTTCAAGTTATGTTGTGAAGTTTTAATTTATACGCCTTGCTTTTGTTGTTGTAAAATTGCCTTATGCTTTTATTACTGTGTTTTTGATAAAATTCAGTGAGTATCCTCATTTGTCTTCTTGATCTTTTTCTGCAGCTGAAAAGCTTGAAAATGGCTCCACTACCCAATGCTGAATTAGTTCAGAACTCTCTGCAGTTATATCGTTATTTGCTCCGATGCTGTAAGCAGCTTCCTGAAGAGAATATTCGTCAGCATTACAAACATGCAATCAGGCAGGTGAGAAATGTAATTCTTTTCTGTTATAAAATTTGCAGTAGGGTTTTCTTGTTGTTTCCTTCTACAATTTGGGCCAATTTCTTATAATTCCTGGAACTTTAAAAAAACGAAAAAATTCTTCTGTAGGCTTGAAACCTCTGTGGATTCAGAAGATTATACAGGGGTTATGTGAAGGAGCATGTGATCTTGTTTGCTTTCCTTTGCTTTCTTGTGAGTTCTTGTGTTAGTCAAGACAGTGAACAACAGTTGTTTATTTACCTAGCCATGTCCTTTTGGTGAAACTTGCTAGTTCCCTATCTCGGTTTGTTTTCCACAACAGGTGCTCATATGGAGAATGTGTAATGCCTTTGATCATACCTGTTGTCCTGTGCCTCTTGTTCTGCTGTAACAGAGAACTTCAAGGAAGCTTCACTATGCAGTGTTTGTTTTATGTTTTACTTAAGTGTTGCTGAATTTACTAGGATGTTACATGCTTATTAAACCAGAGCATGTACTTTCATGCATTTCTACATTAAGGTACCTTGACTGTTGTCCCAAAAAGTTCTCATAGCCTGCCATAATCTTTTTGGTATTTTTTTGATGATGATGTGTGAAAGGAGAAAAATATTTTATATGGAAAATGTTTGATAAGCCTTGTTATGGAAATAGTGTAGGCAGGTGCTGTGATGCATATTTTTACCTTTTCAAATCAAAAAGTTTGTTGGCATTAAATTTTCTTCAGGGTTTCAAAGTATTCCTTATTTAAAGAACAGTTGCATTGAGTTGGCTAGTCAGTGTAATGCTTGGATCAATTGTTGCAGAGTTTCAAAGTTCATGCTGATGAAGATGATCCTGAGAGAATACGGCAAATTATTAAGAGAGCCATTGAGGATGCTGACTGGATCATGAACAAAGTAAGTGCATCAGATTGTCTAAGCTTTTCTCTGAATCGGATCAAAACGAAGAAAACTTTGCAAAGTGAATTATGAACAGCAAACTGTTGTACTATTTGGGACACTGAAGTATCCAAGAGAAAGGAAATAACCTGTCTGCTAGGTTTATGATTGTAGTGGTTCCTGTTTAAAAATTTGTTAACGTAAAATTAAGTGTATTGTTTAGATGCATTGGTGTTTTAAGTTAGTCTACGTGTAACTTGCTTCCATTAAGAATTAAATTTCCACAGTAGTGACTAATATTAATCTATCACAGAGGAAAGATGTGAAATTTTTGCAAGTCACAGTTTGCAGATACTCACTGGCTGCATTCCTAGCAAAAATCTATCCTCTCTTAGTCATTTCAATTTGCAGGATGTTTTTTTCCTCAAGCCTTGTCTATGGCTGTGCAGGTCAGGGTTAGACAACACAGTGGAAAAATTGCAGTAATCCATTTACTCGTAGTTATCACCCAGTGGAAATGCATCTTTATTATCAGTGTAGCTAAAAATATCACTCAAACTGTCAGTTCTGCAAGGTCCACATCAGTGTATGCTAGCTGAAAAACTGTGAAATAACAAACTGGATGCTTAAAGAATGTACGCTGTATGCCAGTAGACAGCTGAGAATACTTGTACTTCCTGGGATTTAAATGTCTGGTGAGCATGACATGTTAACATGGACTAATGAAACAAGTCAAAAATTCCGCTTGCTCTAAGTATCTGTAATTTAATCTACTAAATAACTGTGAAGTCCTTATCTCTGCCAGTACAAGCAATCCAAATAAAAACTGTTACAGGAGCAGGCACAGATTAGTCATAGATTACAAAATTACAGCAATAGCAAAATCCCAGCAGTTACACTCTAGTACATAACAGTCTGTGCATTATTCAGATTTTGTTTGCAATACGACTATGAAAAGCATTATTCAGATTCCACAGCTGAGTGGAAGATCAGATTCACAGTGTTCATGAAAAAGCAAATGTCTCCATTATCTTATATAGTAGATGGTGCGTCCATCACATCTCTGTTGAACTGAAAGGAAACTGAGACAATTTTGTCTAGATGAGTAGACTTGTAAATCTTTGACAGTAAGAATCACTGCTTTTAGTTATGTATTTTTCTCCACTAATAACTTTTTTTTTTCTCCTCAGTATAAAAAGCAGAAGTAGAAGAAGGATGAAGTCAAGAATGTCATTGGTAAACATCCTTAGATGACGTCAGTCAAATAAGTCCAGTACTATAGTATAGTTATTGCTTGCAATTTTACCTTACCTAATGCAAATACAGTAATATTTCTGACGCCACTTGAGATAATAGATAACTGACACAGCATAGATTCAAAGCATTAGAATGTGTAATTACAAACCTTAGCTTAAAGCCAAACTTCCCCAAGATTTGCATAGTCCAGAACATTTCTCAGGAAAATGAAGTGAGCCTGAAAAGGTAATGTAGTACAAGTAATTAATAAATAATAAATATTGCTCTATTAATTGTTCACATCTTGTGAGTTATTCCCACGTGAAAAAACTTAACCACTATCTGAGCAGAAAGGTCTGTACCGAGAGCCCTCAAATTTGGGAACTGCCCATTTAGGATGAGGACAAATTTCCCTTCACTTGTGTCATGGTTTTGTAATTTATCCCATTCCCCTTTTCCCCCTCCTTTCCGGGCCCTGGGCGGGGGGAGGGGTGCCCTATGGGGTGGCTTCCCCTGTCACAGGCATTGGTAAATCTTAGTAACCCGTGACAACTTGATTGTACATTAAATTACACTTAGATCTGGATTCTCGGTGGTATAACACTACTTGATACACTTGGTCTGTAAATTGTTTTTTACCAGAAGAACATTGCTACTAAACTGTAGTATTACGGTTAGGCTTATGTTTAGGTGTGACATACGTATCTAGTAGCAGAGATAAAGGTATAGGTTACTGAGTGGAGAACTTTGCCATGAGGACTTTAAGCCCATCTGAAGCTTGAACTACAATATCCCATTGATAGCTAGATTGATTAGTCTCACTTCTTGTCCCTTCATACGGACATCTTTGTTCTACTTGATAGGTTTACACTTAAACTAATGTTTGTGTTTTCTTTTTTTTAATACAGATGCATGTCCCTGTGACCCTAATTTCTAAACTCTTCAGGAAAGACTCCATTCAGCTGAGTTCTATACACTCAATGGCATTATCACTGAAATGTGCAACTTAGTACAGGTATAAAGGCTTTCGCATCTTTTTGAATTGTGTAATAAACACCCTTTAAAAATGGTAGTCTATGTTCTTTTTAAAAAGACAATTTCGTTGCCCAAATAAATTTTCATTGGTAAAAACTCAAAAAAAAAAAAAAAAAAAAAAAAAACCCTCAAAAAAAACCCCAAAAAACAAAAAAAACCACTAGATATATTAATGAAATTTAGGGATGCAAAGGTTTCCTTTCACAGTATCGTCTTTTTAGCTGTACTTGAAACTTTTTGCCTCCAGATGGCAGCGTGTGCTGCTGTAAATGCAGGAAGTCCTGAGTATTTGAGGGTTAGATTTGTTTGTTTTTACTGTTTCCAAATTGCTGAGCTTATTCACCTGCGGAAATAAAACTCAAGTGCTAAATGTGGTCTGTTCTGGGCTCCAGATTTTATTTTTTCATTCAGCCATGAAAGAATCCTAGTTCCAAGTGATCAAACAGAATTTCAGGCAAGTAGAAGAAATTAAGGCCATAATGTGCAAGTTTATATCGTAAGGTATTAACATTTTTTGTTCATATCTACTCATTTTATACCATACTCATCAGGCATTTCTTTGCTTTGTTATTCTGTCTTCTGCCATCTTCATTGTCTTCTCTGGCCTTTCATCTTCCACTTCATCTTATACGTCTTCTATTTTTGTAGCTTCTCTTTTATATATACTTTAATTCTGATCTCTCTCATCTTGTCCCTTGGCCTCAATTCTTTCTCCTTCCCAGATACTTTTCTGATATTTGTAGGTACATCAGAAGATACTCAAGTATTAAATAGAAGTCATTCTTCTGCTTAATTTCAAGTAATAATGAAGCTAGCAGAATGGATGCAGGTTTTTTCTACCTATGGGGAAAACTACTTAAATACATTTTTGGAAAGTGCAGCTGTTTGTCATTCCAGTGTAGTTTGATGCAAGGTAGAACACAATATTTCAGCCCTGACATTTGACAAGGAGTATATAGTATGAAAGCAAACACAAATAGAAAAGCTCAAACAGGTTTGAAGATAGATATAGGAATGTGTTATCTTTAATCAAGAGCAAAAAAAAAACAGCTGACCAGTATAGAGGTGCAGTGGCAGCTTTATTTCAGTATAATATCAAAAGCATTGAGACTCAGTAGCAGTAGCAATGTATTGAAACATACTGCTTTCCCAAAATTTAGGTGTCATTTGCTCAGTAACCCTCCATTGCTTTGTTTCATACTACATAAAGTTGGACGTGTTTTGCTCTGTTAATAATTTGGTTTATATATATAAATAATAATAATAATTAATAATCAACTCTTAAATAATTTATATTATTCTTACATACATAGTGTTTAATTTGTGAACCACTCAACAGGGAGTACACCAAGGAGCTGTAAGATGTAACCATGGCATCTGTGCAGTTCCAAATTTTGAGGTGCCAGATGAGATCTGGGAATATCAGACCAGAGGTACGAGAGTTGTAATTGTTATAGCAGACCTGGAACTGTAAATTTTGGAAACTGGTAGAATATGTACTACCTTGTATGGTGTAGAGAGGGAACATGGTTAAGGCAGGAGCCAGAATTTGTTTTCAAAATTAGAAACCTGTGATGTGAAGATAAGTTTATTTACACTGCTAGGGAGCAGGTAATATTTTTATAGTGGGAGAGATAATGCAAACAACTATTTATTTCCTTGTAATAGTGAAAGTGACCCCTAAGACAGAAGTGTTTCTCTAATGACTGGACATGCAGGTGTATAGCTGAGGCTTTCCTGCTTTCAAGACATAAAACATTCTCTTCTTCAGTAGCATAATTTCATAGTTTCATAGTTTTGTGCAGGTTGGAAGGGACCTTAGAGATCATCGAGTCCAACCCCCCCGGGATTCGAGCCTCTGTGTAGCAGAGCGGCACTTCTACCACTTGCACCACAGGGGATTCGAACCCAGGGCCTCTGGTGTTGCAAAGTGGCGTCTTTAACCACTGCGCCACCGGAGGCACACAATTTGAGGTGAAATACATTGTTTTACTCAAAATATAGATGAGAATTTGAACTCACAAACAAAATCTGAGCAGAGATCAATACTTCAGACCAAAATTGTTATCCAGAAAAGTTTCTTATCAGAAGTCACTAGACTGTGGAAGTGCCCTAAACTGTACCTTTCACTCCCTGTTTGACCTGAGAGTTTGTACAGTAAATTGAATTTTCTTCAGCTCTGTGCCTTTCTGCTTTCTGCAGCCCTGCCTGTTTCCTGAGATATCCCCTTTTTCCACCAGTCTCTTAATGCAGTGTTAATGTGCTGTGCTAAAGATTCTTTCAATTGCTGTGAGCAGACCCATTGTGGGAAAGTCTTGTACAGTCATATACATCCCTTGATTTCTACTGCTCGTGTGGGGGAACTTAATTGTTAAGTCTCAGCCAGGGTTCTCTGCTGGTGATTGCAAAGAAAATATCAGCACCAAATAGATTCATACATTTGTGTTTTTGTATTCAGCCATGTAGAATTTTTGAAAATAGAGATGTTGGGTGTAAGTTAATATATTGCATCAACAATTCAATGAGAAGTTAGAGCAGTTTTTGTTGTTGACTTTGCAAATAAGGCCAAGCCTTTTCTGGTTATTGGTTCCTTATTTCAGTAAAAAGAAACCCAAACCTATTTCTGTACTTCTATATCATGCCATTTCTGGTAAGTAATGGACTGTTGATAGGTATATGCAGTAACTGAACTTCAAAGCCCCATGTTTTTCTGGGCCCAGCAAAGTAAACATTGAGTTACCAATGCTGCTTTCATCAGTTTTCATTGTATTTACAAATTAACAGCTACTTTCTGGAAACAGTTTTGCAGCTGGTTACTATCAGATCTTAAGTCAATAACTTCTAAGTATTTCTTTCTGCTGGGGGGTGGGTGGCCTTGTCTGTACATAGCCTTTGAACAGTTAACTCTGACAGTTATGCTACTGACAGGGTTTCATAGGAGGATTGTGCAAAGCAAATATTAGAACAAAGAAAAAGACGATTATGAGATTTCTGTTTGATACATTGGGTAAATTACTTTTAATTTTTGAAGTATGGAGAAGGAGCTTGTTTGGCTCACATTTCAGATATGGAAATTGATAAACAAATTCTTAGTAATTAGTTCCAGGTTATAGACTTACAATATTGAGTCTAAGGATAGAACCAAATTTGATGCTTCCCTTTCTCTCTCTCAGAAATATTGGTTGAAAACTTATGGAAAACATCTGTACAACATAAATATGGAAATGACATATCTCCAAAGACTGTAACAACTGATAATTTACTAGTGAGTTAGTTGAAACATTTTGTTTAGTCAGTAAATTCTTGCTCTTAACCCCAGGGATATGTTTTGAAGGATCTGCTTTTGATTACCAGCCTCAGAGCCTCATGCAGAAGCTTTCTGTTTAGTCTTTCCTTTTTTCAGTTTGTTGACGTTGGATTTTGGTACTTACATAGATTGTAAATGTGTGATCTGTCTAAAGTACAGGAAAATATTCAACACTTTCCATACTTAAAAAGATGTATGTCTTTCTGATCTTATTTTTGTGCCAGATACTGATCTTGGTTCATTCTTGTCACTGAGAGTTATTTGAGTCTTCTGTGTACTGAATAAATACTTCCATTTCAAGACAGGTTCTCTGTAACACCATTTGTCAATAGCTGAATATTCTTTAAATCATTCTTTGTACTCTAGCACTTTGTGAACTTTTTCATGTGATTTGTTATGTCACGGGCATTGCTTTTTGTGTAGTGACACGTGAGCTTAAGAATTTGATGCTACATAAAGACATCTCTTCTGGGGCATTTGGCTTATTTTCAGGTGTCATAAAGCAATGCTGTTTACTGCTGTACAATAGAGAGCAAGCATACACACTGTTTCTGAGAAAAATAATATTCACAATGATGTTTCTTAAGGGAAACATTTCCTTATTTGTAGGTAGCTTTCAACTTGATGTTACAAAGAGTGCCTTCATATACAATTCTGATAAGGCGCAAACTGAACAAATAGCACTGTGCCTCTGAGTCTTAAATGCTCAGTATCATAACATTCATCATTAGTGTCCTTGACCTTAAGCTGCAAGAACTAGTCTTTAAGGCTAGATGCTTCACAAGGTAGGATCCTTTGGTGTTATCCAAAATAGCATATGTTTATTTGAAAAGTCTTGTTGTCACAACTGCATTCTAAGGGAACTGAATAACTCATGAAGGTGGCTTTAAAATTTGTTTGCTGCTTGCTTGGCCAGTTGCTTTGCTCTGGTCTTTCCTACTGCTCAGGGACTGGGTATTTTTTTCTTGAATGTAACTCAGCTGGCACATCTTTCAACTTCTGTATTATTTGATTTTATTTATCTTATACTTCTGTTAAGCCAGGTTTTATGAAATAGTGTTAACTGAAATACACGCCAGACATCAAGTATTCCTTTCAGCTTGTGATTAATCAAAGCAGATATTAAGGGAAAAATAAGTCTGTTCTTTGAAGAATGTTTTCTGTTTTCCTCATAGCTGTTTGCTGATATTTAAAATAATTTTGAATGGTTCAGAAATAGAAGGAGATGTCTGTCGAAACTAAGAATGTGGCAATATTTGTATTTATCATTAATTGAAGAGATCTCTGGCACTGTACACTTAGAGAGAAACCTTGTGTACTTAAGTAACCTCTGGAGTATGTGAATTCTGGACTGACTGTTTATTGTCCTGATGTGGGAACTGGGAAGACTAAGAGGTTAATTTCTTATCCTGTTGCTATCAACCTGGATTTTCCCAGGCTAATTGTATTCTGCATTACTCCTTTTAGAAAAGGATTAACTTGAATTTTAAATCACTTACTTCTGAGCAAACTTTATTTGCATGTCTAACAACTTCATATAAAATACTCTTTCCTCTGCCACCCCATAGCCCTGAAGCATTTCATTACATTTGTGCTTTCTTCCGCTGGCATTAAACTTCAACTATTTAAAAACTAGAATACTCTGTGTCCTTATATTATTATAGCTTTTTTTTTTTTTTTTTTCCAGAATTTTTCATATCCTTCCATCTTTCTTGAAAGAAGTTTTTAAAATGTTCTTCTTTATATTTCTTGCTGTTCTGCAAAACACATTCTAAAGGTGAATATTAAAGAGTTACAACATTACCAATAAATTCTCGCAACTGATTGATATCTATTCTGTATTAGGTAATATCACACAGGAGTCTTACTTTCATTTTCTTGGTGGTCATTTCGTTGACAGAAAGTCAGCTGGTATGAAACAAGGAACAAGGAAAACAGTTATGTTTCAAAATATCAAACATGGAGGGCCATAAAAATAATCCTGGAATAGAGAGCAAATCCCTGCCCTTTATAAATCATTCATTATCCTCAGTTACTTCATAAGCAAAAAATAAGGTTTTACAACTTACATAATACAAAGGATTTATACACTATGAATGACAGCATAAGAAATAATATGAATGAAAATCCAGGACAGAACAGGAACAGAAAATCCAAGGACAGAACCATAAACTCATCTAACAGTGACACTTTGATAAAAATGGATTGTATAACAAACGGAACCCTTTACAGCTGACTGTATTGTACTGAGAGCAGCCCAGCAGAGGGGGTCCTGGTGGACCTGGAAGAAGCTGGATATGAGCTGGCAGTGCTTGCTTGCAGCCCAGAAGGCCAATTGTATTTTAGGCTGCATTAAAAAAGAGGTGGCCAGCAGGGAGAGGGAGGCAATTGTCCCCCTCTGCTCGGCACTTGTGACGCCCCATATGAAGTACTGCATACAGGCCTGGGGCCTCCAATACAGGAAGGATGTGGAGCTCTTGGAGCGGGTCCAGAGGTGGGCCACTAGGATGATCAGAAGGCTGAAGCACCTCTCCTATGAGGAAAGGTTGAGGGATCTGGGCTTGTTTAGCTTAGAGAAGGCTCTGGGGAGACCTCATTGCAGTCTTCCAGTACTTGAAGGGAGCATTTAAACAGGAGGGGGATCGCCTGTTTACGAGGGTGGATAGTGATAGGACAAGGGGGAATGGTTTTAAACTAAGACAGAGGAGGTTTAGTTTAGAGATTAGGAGAAAGTTTTTCACCCAGAGGGTGGTGATGCACTGGAACAGGTTGCCCATGGAGGTTGTGGATGCCCCATCCCTGGAGGCATTCAAGGCCAGGCTGGATGTGGCTCTGGCAGCCTGGTCTGGTGGTTGGTGGCCATGCATATAGCAGGGGGGTTGAAACAAGATGGTCATTATGGTCTTTTTCAACCTAGGCTATGCTATGATTCTATGATGATTCTGTGTGTGTGATTTTTTTCACTTACTACTTAGCAATTTTTTTCTTATTTATGTCTCATAGAGGTCACAGGTCATAATGGTATAACTTTCATCTGTAGAAGTCTGTAACACTCTTAAAAACCTTGTGTTCATAGAGAATTCTTGTTAAAAGAAACACTGAGATAAATCTTGTCATTATGTATTAGTCTATAATCATGGAATTGCTTGAGGTGAAAAAAGCTACCGTACATGAGCTTTCACTTAATTCCTTATCAACAACTATCAGACATGATACGGGTGAAAAGTGAGGGTATGTCATCATGTACTTTGGAAGTCATCTTAACTGATATGGTCACTACATCAAAACAAAACATTCTTAACTCTGAGGGTTTCTTTCTTTTCGATGAAAAGTGAGAGGAGGAAATAATATTGAAGTTTTCATCTTATGCTGGTTACGGGGCTGTTCTGAACTGTTCTATCTTAATGGTCTGTGTTGTAAAGTTGCAGAAAATTCCCCTTTACAGTCCCTCCTGCCAAGTCTCAGAGGACCGAGCTAAAGCTAGTCATTTGTAAACACAAGATGAGGTAAGAACATGCTAAAAGTATTAATTCTCTCACTCAGGAATATTTCTAGTCTTGTGAACAGCTCCTTCTGCTTTGGTGGCTATGGTCCAAATAGCCTTTACTGCAATGGCTATATGAAACATTTAGACTGTGTTAGATGTATTTTTATATCCTATTGTTTTGTGAATAGGGACAAAAATTGTTACACGTAATAAGAGCACCTGCTATTAATTTGTAACCTTCCTACATGTTTTTATTAGTATTATTTGTTACATATTAAACCCAATGGCTTAGCCCAATTCGTTGTTCAGTCTGTAACTTTTTAGAATTGGACCTTACTGTATATCAGCACAGATTCTTCCACAAGCTTGTTTTTTTAAAGTGACTTCTCTAACTCAAAAGTCGGTGTTCTCTCTTCTGAATTCAGCTTCAACTGTGGTCTTCCCTGTCAGTGCATTCAAGAGTTGTGTGAATAAGCAGTGTATTTGTTTGCCCCAAAAAAGAAACTAAATAGACAACCCCAAGCTGGAACTGTTAAAGAAGGTGGGATGGGAAAAGCAGCACAATTGGAGTACCTGCATCTTTTGTGCTACTGTACTTGGTTCAGTTTGGGCCCCACTACAAGAAAGAGGTTGCTAAATGAGTGAATTCAGTGGAGGGATACTAAGATGGGACTGAGGGATGTACCTCATGAGAAGAAGCTGAAGGGACTGGGTTTTTACTGCCTGGGGATGAGAAGACCCAGGGGACTTGGTAGCGTCTTCCAGCACCTCTGAGGAAATGGAGCCCTGCTCTTCACAGCGGTGTGTAGCAGGAGGAATGAAGAGCAGTGAGCAGAAACTGAAATAGGAAGATTAGACTGGTTATAAGGTACAACTTTTTCCCTGAGAGGACATGGTTGGACTAGCTGATCTTTGTCTTCTTTTCCATCAGCAATGCTTCTGTGACAGCCTGACAATGGTGTAGGTTGTGTGGCAATGTTTTCCAGTCTTGTTCCTTGGAAGTTTTTGAGACCAGCCTGGATTGAGCCCCGAATTTCCTTCTCTGACCTTGCTGCTTTGGGTAGGAGGATAGACTAGACGAGATGCTGAGGTGCCTTTCAATCTGAATTTTCCTATAATCCTACCTAAATTCCTGTTGCTGTTAAGAATTGCGTGGAGGTTATATCACAGTCCATGATAGATTGGAAAATATATATATATATAAATTCTGTTAAATATAAGTCTGTCAAACTAAACTTATCCAAAAGAGTCTGCCTGGTTAGAAAAAAGAGTGTACATTACACTGCAGAAGCAGTCTGTGAACATGGACTGTCAGAAACTGAAAGCTGAGGCTGTACATTGCTGATCTTAGGTGCCTTTTCCAGATTTGAGATTTCCCCAAACATTACTTTGTTTCAGAAGGCTAATCCATGGGCTTAGACATAGCCCAAAACCACAACCAGGGTGGATACAAATGGTAGGTAATTAATGTGGTCAGGAGAATGAGATTTAGCTTTTCTAGATGTGGGAAATGTTCCCGTGGTGTTTTCCTTCCTGATCTACCCATACTTTTAATCTCTTTTCTTATCAAACAGATAAGCAGGCAGAGACAGTATCAACACAGAAAAATTAGGCAGTTTTTGAGAAATTTCCTGCTGAAATTTTAGAAACCCAGTACTGGGAGAAAAATACCACAGGCTGGGTGGAAGTATGATTTGACAGAAAGATACGGTGATCCAACCTCCATGATAACACAAAATTATAACCCTAATGTTTTATAGAGTGGCTAAATCAATCTCCAAAACCATGTCGTTCTGTTTGACTTCACAGTAGAGTTCTGAGTAGGTTTGGTGAAAGTGCACTGTTTTCATTATATTTCTAATGTGTTCCTATGAGAAATAATATGGTGGCTGACTGCATTTCCCTCCACATTCTGAAGGGAATATGCTATGAGATATCATTAAAATATATACTTTTTTTTTTTTTTTTTTTTTTTTTTTAATATATATCTTAACATCTTTGGATAAAAATGAGCACAGAATTGCAGAATGTAGTCATGGTACATAAAGGTAGACCCTGTTATTTCCTGGGCTGAATTTTAGCTTGACTTCCATTTTGTTTTATGTATTTTTAACTTTTTGAGGTGTTTGTTCTTAGTTTTGGCGCAAATACTTAAAGATTTCATTTATGAAAAATGGTATTTAAGTCTCTTAAATGGTCTTGACAAGAAGTTCTGTATCCTTCCAGGATTAGTCAGCGGTCTGTTACTTCAGACCATGCTATCAGTAAATAAGAGCTTATTTGCTATTCTGTGGCACACTGTTAGTTCTTGAGGAAAAAGATATATTTTTGCGTGTGGTGGATGTAATGTCATTTCTTTACAGCTATGACAAACACCAGTTGCAGTAGCAGAGGTGAGAAACTTAGTTCTGTGCATTTTCTTTACCCATATGCCAGCTTTCCTTTATGTTCCTGAGAGTAAAGTGTTCAATAGGCTAAATAGAATGAAATTATGTCATGGAATGTATGGCGCAGAGCCCAGCAGACAGCCACATACAGACTACCAGTCAACTGCCAGGTGTTGTTTTAATTTTTTGCTTTAGATCTGCTAGTAAGTGGTCTTTACTGCTGCAATTATGAGTCAGTCAGTACTTTTTGGAAGACACATCAGCTTGAGACAACGTGCACTCAGGCACAGAGAAGCGTGATCATTGGTTGTCTGATTGCTTTCGCCCTCGTTTACTTCCTTGTTATGTCCACACCCAGGATTTTTTTTTTAAACAGCCAATTAAGGGATTTTATGATATTTCTACACTTCTAAACATGACCTGACTCTTACAATTTGTAGGCAGGAAGGGATGGGTTTACTGGCATCGTTTTTTAGCTTTCATTTTCGCTCTGGTGTTAACATCATGAAATTTTCCACTTTGCACCATCACTGTTTGTCTAGACTGGGAGATGGCAAATGAAACCGTACTTTTTTCACCCTAAAACAGCTTTTTAATATACCTCAAATGTGAATAAAGAGTCCAGACAATAGATTTGGGATCCTTCTTGTGTGAAGTGTCTAGACCTGAGTCTGTGATTCCAGCTTTAATAGAAAGTTCTTATCCTCACTTTATATTGTACGTTTTAAAATAATGAAGAAGCTAGTGCAAAAGATGCTACAGTTAATGGTGAATTTGTTAACATTCTTTGAAATCGTGGATGATCCTTAATGATACAGTGAGCAGACAAAATACTAAATGGTAGAAGTGGTTTTACTGTCTTTTTGAGGGTGTGTTCTAACCAAATGAATTCTCTCTGGGAAATCCAGACAGGTGAAACAGAAGATGGTTGTTGGTAGTGAATATGAGGAAATGTTTTGGGGCACCTTTTGAGCAGCAGTGTTACTGCTTGTGTGTTTCTTTGTCAGAAGCTATTACTGCAAGGAGGCTTCCAATGAAAACGGCACATCTACAGAGACTGCAAAGCACAGAGGCAGAAAAGAATAGGTGAGGAGCTCTGTTACAAAGATCTTCATGTTAAGACAGTGTCTGAAAATTGGCTACCATGGACCTTTTCTTTTTCTTTCTTTTTTTTTTTTTTTTTTTTTTTTTTGTGGTTGAGGGTGGGATGTCATAAAGAAAGTGTTCTAAGAATTGACTTTTACATTTTTTCACCTTCTAAATTAAATGCAGCAAGTCAGTTGGTTTGAAGTCTTATGTTTTGATAAAAAAATATGCTCTTTTTCTATGTCTCCACTATACATTTGAAGAAGAGTGTGAGGAAGTAGGAATTTCTAGTCTATGCTCTTTTGTAATTCTCTGTGTGGACATACACTCGTCACTGTTTCCATCTCCATCCTGTAGTGAGAGGACATTTTCATCATATTTCACTCAGAAGAGCTTTAAGGCCAGTGACACTCTAGCATACCCAAGTGAGATCAGCAAACAGTGAGAAAGAAGACCAACAGAAGAGATGGGACTTCTGTAAGCTTTTGAGGAGTTTTCATCATACAGCTCTTGGTTTCTTCACAGTCCGTGTGTCACAGGCTTTTTCTTCAATTTCTGGTACATTTGGTATGTGGTGTAGGAGTTTGGGAAGAGGTTTTATTTATTTATGTATTGACAGGAAACATTTTTTAATCAAAAGCCTGAAATTGCTAGCAGGTGGGCCTGTAGGCACTTTCCCAGAGTGACCTGTCACCCAATCAATGGCACAAATCCTCCCAGTTATTATTTACATGTTTTATTTACATTTATTTACCTCTGACCTGGTGAGGAAGCACTTTATTGTGGCTCAGTGTCAGGTTGTACCAGAGATGGGATACTGTACATAAAGAAACTACTTCTCATAGAAGATCTATTTTAAGCACGTAACACATAGTGAGGTGTTGCCAGGGAGTTGATGTCTTTTCTGTAGTCAAGTGACAGCAAGCTGGAAAACTTGAATATCTAATAAGAAAAAGGAACTTCAGCATAGAAAAGAAACAGAAATTGAATTGTTGAAATGTTCCTAATGAGTCAAATGATTTAAATCATTTGTACCACAAAGGAATATGATGAGCATTTTATTGAAGAGCATGAGTCCATTTCCATAATAGTCTTTCCTGATCTGACTTCCCTTTAACTGATCACCTTAATCTTTGGTTTCTCATCTCAAGTAAGTAGACAGGGTTCTTTTGCTGAAAGTTTTTCTCCTTGTACTGACTTGCACTTTTCTGGTGGTTCAAAAATACCTCCATTACAGCTGACCCTGCTAACAGGGTAGTCTAGATGGAGTGGCTTCCATGTGGGGTCCTTTGCAATTCTTTTTTAATACTTCTGTGTTATTGGCACATTGAGAACCAGATTTTTTTGTTCAACCAGTGAGGTTAATCAAAAGGATTAAAGCAGGAGGCAGAGTACATTTCCTCAGGAGAAGGAAATGCATAAAGAATGAAGCCATCAGTTTGTAAATGGAAATGGAGTACCTCATCCCTGTCATAGGTTTGCCAACCATATCTTGGGCAGCATCGGGAAAAACATGATGAGCAGGTTGAGGAAGATGATTCTGCCCCTCTGCTCTGCTCTTGTGAGACGCTAGCTGGAGTATTGCATCCAGTTCTGGAGCCCCCAACACAAGAAGGATGTGGAGCTGTTAGAGCAGGTCCAGAGGAGGGCCATGAAGATGGTCAGTGGGATGGAGCATCTTCACTACAAGGACAGGCTGAGAGCGCTGGGGCTTTTCAGCCTGGAAAAGAGAGGGCTCCAAAGAGAACTTATAGTGGCTTAACAACCTGAAGAGGGACTAAAGGGGGAAGGCCAGATAGGTACTTTTTATAAGGGCAGGGCAGGTAATCCTTAAAAAGGACAAGGGGAAATGGTTATAAACTGGAAGAGGGTAGATTTAGAGTAGATATCAGAAATAATTTTTTACTGTGAGGGTGGTGAGACACTGGAACAAGTTGCCCAGAGAGGCTGCAGATGCTCCCTCCCTGAGAGCACTCAAGGCGAGGCTGCGGGCCACATGGGGCTGCGAGCAACTTGGGCTGGAGGGAGGTGTCCCTGCCTATAACAGGGGGTTGGAATGAGTTGATCTTAAATGTCCCAAACCTTTCTATGATTCTGTAGATGAAACATTTAAAGTCTTAGATCTTCGGAGATGACAAGTGTTTGGAGATAGGGGCAGTGTTACATTTTTAGTTTGTGATGTTGTATGGAATGTTTTTAAAAGAGCCTGGGTATGTCTCAACTAGATAAGATAAACAAGAGAAATTAGAAGAAAACCTTAATAAAGTAAGCTCGTTATCATCAGCTTTGCCTGAGTGTAGTAGCACCTTTTAGGACTTATATTTGTCTGATCACAAAGGAGCAGCCATACAAATATAGCTTGTTATTTAAGTTTTTTAAAGAATGCAGTATCTTGAGTTAATATTGCAATCAAAAAATGTGATTTGATTTTGAATGAAATTGCAGAAAGTCTGTTGTTGAAGCTACAGACCACAGTTTTGTTTCTGCTTGCAGAAACAAGACAAAGTTTAACTCAGAATTACTGCATGCTTAGAATGCTATTGAATAGGTCAAACATTTTGCTCTGAAAGGGCAGCTCTTTCATCAAAGTTAATACAAGAACAGGTACTTCTTGCATTTTGTTGTGGCAGAGGCAGAAGTGACAATAAAACGAAATCTGTGGAATTGGTTTTTTTGATGAAGGAACATTGCAGACTCCATGGAATGGTTGTGGAAGGAGGGCACAGTGATCTTGTTTTGCTGATCTCTGGCTCCACCTAAGAAATGTGTGGTGAGATCTTTGTTGTTGATTTTGGTGAGTAAAAGAACAGGTCCTTTTTGAAAAACTGATGATTAAACAGTTCAGTGAATGGCTAAATCTACTGCCAGTCCTATAAACAGGGCTCACGAGGAAAGATATTTCTCCTCTTCTGGTAATACTAAATATGACTTTTTTTTTTTTTTTTTTTTTTTTTTTTTTTTTTTTAACCAAATTCCTACGTAGTCTGTCTTTATTTTCAGCAGTGTCCAATCCAGGAGAAGTAGGGAGGGTGTATAATAAAATCTTAGAAACTAAATTCATTTAAATATCTACTAAGGTGCATCCTTTTTTCAGCACTATGCTGAGATTCTCTATGCTCTGTAGAAAAGAGGTAAGATTTAATAAAAAATGAAAGATTCCAAACAATTTTAAAATCCCAACAATACAGCAAATACTCCAGATTAGCATAACCTCGCTCTTATAATTTCTGGACTTTTCTTCCACTTAGGACACTTTTAGTTTGACCATTGAGAGACACGGTTATTTTAAAAAAAAAAAAAAAAAAAAAAAAAAAGTGAACATTCATGAGCAGTGAATGCAAAGAACACAAGTGTGATGCAATCAAGCAGATGAATGCTCAAACTGTAGAAAACTCGGGTCTCTGTTTGAAGAGATTCTTCTCTTGCAGCCATGAATGTGATATAAATACAGGTGTATTCATGCATGAACCCGTGTATACGTAACCTCATCTATTAGTGTCTTACACAAGCATTTGAATATTCACTTCTAAATAGCAAACTGAGACATAGAGGAAAAAATGCCTTGCCCAAGCTTGCCCAGTAGAAAAGTGGCAAATGAAAAGAGAACCCATTTCCTTGTTTCTTGTATAGCCTTGTGCCAAATTTTTGCAGACCCTTGATCAGGACTTGGAAATCTTTCTGTCATCATCACTGTAGCTTGAAAACATCTGAAAAGTTTTATAACATAGTGTTATTCACTCATACATAATATTTATGAAGAAACAACTCAGGATTAAGTCCTTGAGACTTTGATACTGACATACCATAGCATTTCTGAGTCAGCAGGTCCCTAACAGCACTATGCTCTGTATGCCATTGTCAGCTCCCAGATTGCTTGTGCCTTTTAGAACCCAAGAGGAAACCCAACTCTGTACTGTATTTTTATCCACATTTTGTCTAAAATCAGCTCAGTAGTCCCACCTTCATCATCTGTCTGTCCTTCTGGTGTTTACATATACAACATTATGTGACTAGTTTATACTTTCAGGGAGTTGTAGTTTCCTTCCAAGTTAACATGTTGGTAGAGCACAAAAGGGCAAACCTCACAGACAGCAATGACTGCAATATGGAGACTTGTGGAGGAAAAAATCTACAAATGCTCTATTGAGAAGCCCCTTAAAATTATACCAAAAATAAGGATCCAATATATTATTAAGTGTATATTCATGTTAAAATAACTGTCTTAAGTTAGAAGTATTTATTTAAATGCTTTACTGGTCAATTTCCAAAAGGTCTATGATTCTGTAAAATTACTCTAAATTCCTTATGAAAGTCACAGGCTTAGTGCTACAGCCCCTAGCTGAATGTATAGGAGAACAACCACCCATGGGTAAAATCAATATGAGTTTCTCCACGGTATATTTTTTCCATTTTAACATTGCCTGCAGAGTTCACTGAAAAACTGTTTCCTGTCTTATCCTGAATGTATGACTGAGGTCAGAACTGCAGCATACTGTGCGTGAGGGAAAGGATACTTGTAAGACTGAGGAATTAGTCACAGCTCTGTCACTGGTCAGTAAATATTATGTAATGCAGTGGCAGCACATGGGCTACGTGCCCTCCCATTCTCAGAGTGTAGGAATTTTAGGGATTCCCCCTTTGACTACTGTCCATTTGTAGTCTCAGTCTGCTGTTTTGCATACATAGCTCTGGGGTCTATAAAATGCCTTGGCCTCACAGGAGGGATACAGAGCAGGAGAGACTGCAAGAAAGCAACTTTCACAGAGAAGACCCTCTCCTAGCAGATTTGGAAACATCTCTCACAAAAACATGGTAAGAGCACTGTGTCTCATTGCTCTATTGCCTTTTCATTTGATGCAGCTTGCAAAGTGAAATAATTGAAAAACAACCTTTTTTTTTTTTTTTTTTTTTTTTTTTTTTTTTTTTTTTCCCTTATTAGAAGCAAAGTATTGGAATCAGTCTCCTCTTTTATTTCCAGGCTATCCTGCTACTCTGAAAACTTCATCCCTCTTCCAGCTGACTTTAAAGGTTTGTGGGTGTAACGGGTAATACCATAAAGGTTCTTTCAGCAACTTTGTTATGAAAGCATAAAATACAAGCAAGTTATTATACTAATTGCCAGTGAGTGGAAAATAGGAGCAACCATTTTACTGTCTTTCCTTCTCTCCCTCTTTTCTTTCTTTCTTTTCTCTCCTGTTTTCTCTGGTACGTGCTTTATCTTTCACTCTCTTTATTGCTCTCTTTATTTTTCTCTTTTTTTCTTATTTCTCTTTTTTCTTCTTCTTTTTTTAAAATCTTTTCTTTATTTTTCTTATTCTTTCTTCATTTTTCCGTGCTTTAAAATGATTCTCTGCAATATAATTTATACTAATGAACAGACGCACTGCAGCATTTTTTTATTGCAATACAGTGATCTAGATTTGTTTATATTTTGAAACTGTAGTGTGCTTATTGCACGCTATGTATTTTACTTGAGTTAACAGAGGAGTTCTAACACCTTTCAGTTTCTGCACAGGTAGTTGCATTCATTTCTTTCCCTGTGTGATTTTACAGCACACAGCATCCTAGCATCCTAAAATATGACTGTTACAAATAATGTACAAACTCTGTGGCTAATTCTGCTTTGTTCTTTTTTTTTCCTGACACACCTTCACTGGCAGAAAAATCTCCCTTACAGACAGAAATTGACAGAAAATCTGTGTTATAGTGAATAAAATTAAATTGCTTACATTCTTGTATAACTGCTAAATTTTACATTCAAATATGTGCCATGTATATATATATCTTACAAAATACAGAATTCAGCATCTTAGAATTCCATTTGGCTCATGCAACAGGATATATTGCAAAATGCTTTGATTTAATTTAATTTTTTTTTTCCTGGTGATAATCACTGTATGAATAACACAGCAAAATTTTACATCCTTTTCCTTTGTGAAGATACTGTGATAGGAATTAGTACAACATTTAATGACAACATTTAAAGAAAAACAAAGAACATTTCAAGATGTGTCTTTCAGAGAAGTTATGCATGGATGTGTTGGCTATTTTGGGCTTTTAACTAATAATAGAGTAAAAGATGGTTGTGGCACTACTAAAAATAACAGTTCTCCTCGTCAGTGTGTCATTGCTATAAGCATCAAGACAGTTTTTAAATGCTGAAAGTTAGTTAGATCAAAGTCGTTAATCTGCAGTTTCTGCATCCTATTAGAGGGAGTTACCTTCTTAGTCAAAAACTGACCTTGTGGTTTTTTTTCTCTCCTCGGAAGCGTTCCCACATCACACAAAGCAAGATTTCAGCACTGTGAAGTAAAAGCATAAATAAAGTGTACGAAATGCTGTGCCCATGGCAGTTTGCATTCAAACCTCGTGTTATTAAGAACCAGCCCTCTGAAGAGAAGGATATCAATAATAACGTGGAGAAAGATACAAAGGTCCACGGGTAAGATCTTTGTAATCGTTTCGTGGTTTTGCTTTTGTTTGAAAAGGAAGGATACAAAGTAACACGGGGCTGAGCTGTGTGCTTCCACTGCAGTAATTGTAACAAAAGAGCGGTTGTCCCTGGGGGCACTGGGTGGTGTTGATTTAGTAAGGTGGTGTTGGTTTACTGAGGTACATTTAAGCTTTTGTATACATCGCTGAGGAAATAAGTCATTGTAGTTTAACTGTCATGGTTCTAAATTTATCTGGTATGCTATAATGGTTACATGTTTGCTGGGCTTAGGAGGCATTTGTGTACTATAAAAACATAAAAGTAAAAACGAAGCGTGTTGCTTTCTATTGAATTGTCTTTTTCTCTTTTAAAGCTTTGTGAAAGATGATGCCAAATTACACAATCTAGGCAAGAAGCAGATACCGATGTCACCTATAATCACTGCAGCAGAGGTCAGTGATGGAGAGGGGTCTGTTTCTAGTTTCACTGATACAACAGTTCACACAGGTTGTGCTTACTGCTCAGAACCCTTTAGAGTTCTCATGCAAGGAGTAACTGTGGTTACAAGAGCTTAGGGGTGCTGTGAGATCTCTGGATGAAAGCTCTTCTCTGAATGAAAAGGTGGTTTGGTAAGTCTTGATGCCAGGTACCTGGCCCAGGAGGACTGGAGTGCCAAATTCCTTTATTCCTTTGAAAACCTAGTTTTGTCCTTTCTCTAATTTTGTCTGATTTCCCCCCAAGACTATGACTTTGAAATTACAGAACTGTTTGTAGTGGCAGGTTCTGTTTGGTTGGTACAAAAATGTTTTTGTCTGTTTCATGTCAAACTGTAGATCAGGTCAATAGATTTGTACTCAAATGAATAAATACTCAAGTTGGAGATCTTTCAGTTTTTACCTTTAAACTGTAGTATTCACTAGTAAAATAAAAATAAAATCAAAACATTATGATATTTAATAGGTGTGAAGATAGTTTGTATTTTTATCTTTTCTATGGCCAGAAGCCCCCACAAAATGGTATCAAAGCTTCAAGCCAGATATCAAGATGTCCTAGACATGTAAAAGTAAGGAACATGGAAAATGGATCCAGCCTTCTTGACACATTACACCTGACAGCAAAGGAGGTAAGACAGAAACCTAAGCAGTAATTTTTCTTAACTTTCTGAAGATTTGTAGTGCAACATTGCTTTTTAAATTTTTATTATTTTCCAGGTTATCAATTGTCGGACCAAAGCTTGCCAAGGAGCACTCATGACCCCAAAGGGCCTGGTGAGAGGCACTAGAGATGGGCCAGTTCCTCCAGCAGAGCTTCTACCTCAGGCAATAGACTTTGTCAAGCAGTACTACAGTTCATTTAAAGAGTAAGCTAACTGTACCTTCAGTTTTTGAATAAAAATCCTCTATGTCCCTACCTGTCTGTAGGACTAGACTGCTTAATTTCTTCAGAGGTATTGGCAGTTACACAGCCTGCTTCCAAAAAAGAGGTGATTATTAGAAAATGTGAACAGAATCATTACTGCACTTCATATGCTGCTTCTGCAATCCTGGGTCTAGAGATTACTACTGTGGACTCTTTCAGTGCATTTCTCAGCCCCATCCCTTCAGAGTGTGTTGCACTGTAGTATAGAATTGTAGAATAATAGTAGAATAAGCAGGTTATTTGGGGCTCTTCCAAAGTGTGACTTTCAGTTTTCTTAACACTGGATGTTAATGGGATTATCTCCTACTTGGATTAGTTTCAGACATGTGGGTAATGCTTGTAGTTTGTGCTGTTCCAAGCATCTTTTCTCCATGTTCTTTTATTGTATGTTTTGCTTCTCAAGGCTTTGACCAGAGTGTGGAAGGACAGTTGATACCCCAGAGCTTCTCAACCTTGCTCTGTGCTGTTATCAACGTAAGATGACTGAGCATGCTGAGAGCAATGTTCTTGCTTCAGAATTGGTTTGTTTTCACAAAAATAGAGATGGTGTAGAGAGATCTTGTTGCAGGAGAAGCTGGAAGAGCTGCTTAAGGTCCAAGAATTTGCAGTGACGAAGTTTTTGAGTGACAAGCTTTCAGTGACAATTCAGCATTTGCATATTTTACTATAAAATATTATTGGGCTCAGCCACATAACGACTTCTTCTTTAGAGACTTTGAACTCCTCTACAGAGTTTTATTCCAGCAGAATCTCTCAGAAAAACCCTGTTTTACATACAGACTGTGGTTATTTGTCAGCATATTATATTTGCACGTCTCTGTGCCTGTGGTATTTGATCACACTGATTTGCACTGTCTTATGTGCTTGCCCTTGATCTTTCATCTTGTTGAAAATGTGAAAATTCTCAGACAGTGCAGGCTATTTTCATTCTGTCTGTAGACCAACACAACAATTTTTGTGTGTGCTGTGATAAATATTTCCTAATGTTTTGACTTCATTTTCTATTATCAACCTAGAAACATTTAGTTTCTTTAACGAAATAATTGCTCAGTGCTTCCTTTTTTTCAGTGTCAAAATCTTACCTTCTTTGCTCAGAAGACCTCTGTCCCTGTGAAAGTAATTGAACGTAGAGAGAACAGTCAGTGTATTCCCATGTTGGGCTGAAGCTGATCTGTTCTCTAAGTTCTATTTGATTGCGTTTTGACAGTTTTTACCAAACTAGTCTGGAAAATCCAAATTTAAACTGAAAATTTTCACAAAAAAAAAAAACATGTCATCAATGAATACTTGCATTGGATGGTGACAGGGCAGTGTTTCTAGTTCAGTTTCTATTGTGGTGGTTTCTTCATGAGGATAGTAAGCTGTCATTTGTACTGTCATTCAGAAGCCACGAAAAAGTCATTTGATCTGATCTCATTTAGAATCGTATGTATTTAGCTCATCATTTTACATGGAATACCTGCTGCTTTGGATAAAAATTTCAGACCCTAGGGTGTTGCAGTAAATACTAGCTACACTTTGGGGACAGAAGTGTGGTGCTACTGCAGATAGTCACACTCACACTTGGAACACAGGGAGTTGCTCATTTGTTGAGGTAATGAATGCTTTTATAAATGATCAAGTATGTCGACCCATTTCACACCCAGATAGTGTGGATGCTTGAGGACAGATTTCTCAGTGTATGTAAACACTATCTGAAGCAGTATAGCTAACAGTCCCCTCCTTGGAAATGGGCTCTACCTGCATAGTAGTAAATAAAGTCAGCAATGCAGATGGAGGTCTCTTGCAAAAGGATGCTTTGCCATTCAAAACTTTGTTTTCAGCAGTGTCTGAGCTCTTGACCCAGAACAAAATAGGCATCTGCAATTTAGATCAGCTGAAAGTAATGAAATTTTCATTGTTTCTTTCATGGCTGTTTCCTGTTCAACAGGTTAAAAATAGAAGAGCACCTGGCCCGACTAGAAACAGTGACCAAAGAGATAGAAACAACAGGAACCTACCATCTGACAAAGGATGAACTGATCTTTGCTGCTAAACAGGCCTGGAGGAATGCTCCAAGGTGTATTGGGAGAATCCAGTGGTCCAATCTACAGGTAACTTATGACTCTAAAAATTATGGGCTGAATTGGTACAGCATGCCAGTTGCTTCATCTGAGGGCTGTCCTTCCTGTACATATCATAAAATCAATATTTTCTTGTACTTCTCTGTTCCATAGTTGAAGGAAAACTTAAATGGGACTAGTTATAGTTAGGAACCAATTAAGTTATGGAAGCAGGTCCATCTCTTGGAGCATTGTTACATGTGACAATAACAGTAAAAATAAACCTTTCCTATTGGAGATAGAAGTGAATTGAGAAATTCTGATTTCCTATCCTTAACTGTGTTAGAAAAATAACATGCTTGTATTACTCTTTCAAAATATTTTTTTCTTTATCTTTCTGGGGAAACGTACAGGTATTTGATGCACGTGATTGTAAAACAGCCAAGGAAATGTTTGAATATATCTGTCGCCATATTCAGTATGCCACAAACAATGGAAATATAAGGTAGATCTCTTTTATTTCATTTGAATTTTAAATATCGAAAATTCCATCTAGATCTGGATTCAGAACTCCACAATAGACCTGATGTGGTCTATCTAAATATTTTGACAATTTGTCTTTGTTCTTAATTCTTCTGATACTTACATGTTCTTCTCACATGCACCATCAACTATTTTGGAAGTTTCTAACATTTGTCGCTAATATTGCAAAAAAGATTTCATAATTCCTGGGGAAATAAATGATTTGAAGACTTGGGAAGGTGGGTGGGAAGAATGAATTATATTATTCTTAATGATGTTTATTTTAAATATAAAATAATTGCTGCCAGTAACAATTTGTCTTAATAATCAGAATTTATTTGATGTACTACTGTGTTGTAATTGGGTTTGATCACTTCCCTGAGCAGATCAGCCATCACCATCTTCCCTCAGAGGACTGATGGGAAACATGATTTCCGTGTTTGGAACAGCCAGCTCATCCGATATGCTGGATATCAAATGCCAGATGGGTCTGTCATAGGAGACCCTGCAAGTGTGGAGTTCACGAAGGTATAGTTCCAAACACAGAGTCTTAACTGTTCTCCATCTTGTTTAACTCACCTGTGTTTCATTTATTTTTCTTGCCTTTTTTTTTAATGCAGTCTGGGAGGGAGCTATGTATTTCCTTCCCCACAGATTCTAGGTGCAGGCTGAAGCAATAATTTCTTGCTATCCAGTACAATACTACCCTCCATCTCAGAACAGAGAGAGCTAAAACTCCTCTTAAGTGAGAGACATAATCTGTACTTGAGTGGCATGTCATGGTCTTGTTTGAGTAGGAAAACAACCTTTAGCACTAAGAATTTACCTCAGAGGGTTAACAGAAGGGAGGACTTCAAAACTGAAATTCACTTTTTTTACTTACAGTTATGCATTGAGCTTGGCTGGAAGCCAAAATATGGCCGCTTTGATGTAGTTCCTCTCATTCTCCAAGCAAACGGCCAAGATCCAGAAATATTTGAATACCCACCAGAGATTATCCTTGAAGTGCCAATGGAGCATCCAAAGTAAGCCATATTTTGCTAATCGCATTTTTGCCACTGCCTCACCTTGGCAGGTGCTCAGCCTGTTCTTGTGGCAGTCATTTTATGAGCTCTTTGTTAGGATGAAATTATGGTAAATTGTCCTGAAAGGCAAAATGCCTGTTAGAACAGTAAAATGAGATTTAAATTAACAGTGGTAGTTCTGTTGGGCATTTTTTTAATGTTGTCCATTTCAGTCAGATTCAGAATTAAAAACCAAAACAAACAAAACCAAAAGACAAACAAAAACAACAGTTTCTTATGCCAGTGGAATACACATATAAAATATGGTTGCACTTGCAACAAAATGCTTATTGCTTTTTTTTTTTTTTCTCTTTGTTTTTTGCATCATATTTGCTTTAGAAGTGGGTTGCAGATTGCAGAACTCTTTCATACTGTTTCTCAGTTTCCTTAGCAGGCCATTCCCAGTTACCACATTGTATGTGAAAGCTTTGCTGCAAGCTTTTGCAGATTTCTTCATGGGTTGGCCTCCCTACAGACAGTGCTCTTTCACTTCCTGGGCTTCTCTGGTTGATGCCTAAGGGAGGAATGCATAAAGTAACAAATTAAATGTTTACTTAACAGATATGAGTGGTTTAAGGAGTTGGATCTGAAGTGGTATGCTCTGCCTGCTGTTGCCAACATGCTCCTTGAGGTGGGAGGCCTGGAATTTACTGCATGTCCTTTCAACGGCTGGTACATGGGAACAGAGATTGGAGTGCGGGACTTCTGTGATGTACAGCGGTACAATATCCTGAAGGTAATTTCCTGAGATGAAGGATTTTGTGACTTTGAGAAGAGAATGGATTTGAATGAGAACGGGTGAAATGTTTCTGAAAAAGAGATACTGCCAGCCTTTACCTGTAAAAAAAAACAACAACAACACAAAAAAAACATGTTGTCTTAAAGGCTGTTTTCCCCCAGTTTTAACATGAGTACTGCTGATTCAGGAATTTTGGTCTCTGACTGCAAATATCTCAGAGATGTATCTGTTATTAGTTCCAGTCTGTTGCTGACAAGGCAATGGAGTCCTGGATGTTAGTTGCAGGTACTGGGCTCCTTGCCTCTGCAAATTAATAGTGATGACTTAGAACCAGATGCTACCATTCACTAACCATTTGGTCCAACAGAGCCTTTTTCCCTTCTCCGAACCAGAATAGCCTCATGATACCTCTAATACCAAATGTGTGCACCTGTCACTTTTCCCATCATAAGACTGACCTTTCTCCTTTCTCGAATATTTTTATCTGCATATTAACATGATGAGGTGGAGAAGTCATGACAGTAAACTTGCTTTTCCCTTTTTTCTCTCTTTTCCACTTATAGGAGGTTGGAAGAAGAATGGGACTGGAAACCAACAAACTTGCATCATTGTGGAAGGACCGAGCTGTTGTAGAGATTAACGTTGCTGTGCTTCATAGCTTCCAGGTAAGACAGTGAGTCTCATATCTGGAAACACATTGAATACTGTGTATTTCATTTCACTTACAACAACTTTATACAAATATAGTGCCAGTGGACTTATACCAGGAGGTTACCAATATAATTTCAATGGAGTTATTATCTGGGAAAGCAGAGGAATGTAAATGCTCTCTTGATGCCAGAAAAACAAGATACCTTGGATAGAGGGAAAAGGGAGAAAAAAAAGAAAAGGAAGTTAGAGGCAAGATTGTTCGTCTTTTTAGCCCAGATGTTTAAGTGTCAAAATCTGCATAAAGCCACAGAATTCATGGATTTCATTCACAATTACAGTCTCTTTAAGATATCATGACATTATATAAGGTGGGTAAAAGTGAAACATAGTTTTTGAGCATTTACTCTCAATGCTGGAAAGGTAAAATACTGATGTTAAAAATAAATAAAAGAGGACTTAATAAAAATTCTTAGCCAAAGGTCCACCTACATCTTCATTTTATAGTTGGTAGTAGAAAAAATTTCCAACACTGTATAAATTCCTTGGAATATTAAGCAAGCAAAAAGATTATTTTAACTATGGAATGGACTTACATATATATGTTTCTCTTTTTGCCATTATTCTAGAAACAAAATGTTACTATCATGGATCATCACTCAGCTGCTGAGTCCTTCATGAAATACATGCAGAATGAGTACCGTGTGCGAGGAGGCTGCCCAGCTGATTGGGTGTGGATTGTACCTCCTATGTCAGGGAGCATAACTCCTGTGTTCCACCAGGAGATGCTGAACTATGTCCTCACTCCCTTCTTTTACTACCAGGTACACATTGTCAAAAGAATAAAGATTCTAGCAGACAACTTCATCAGTGCAGACGATAATATGAGACACAGAAAAGTCTGAATGAAAAGCCCATTCTTCATACTGTTCTTAGTCTTGGTATATACAAATCAGAATTTACTGGATAAATTCATAAAAGAGTGGGCAATTTTTTCTTATAATGTGCTAGATAATTTTAGTTCTGTTGAATTCCTAGGCTACAAATAAAATGCGACTTAGTGCTGTAGGGACTGGTCAGTGTTTGTACATGCCGCAAATCGTAAGTGTAGATCCTGTAAAATCTGTCCCTTTCAATTGTACTGTACGCAAGTTGTGTATTTGTTGTTTTGCTTATCTACCATTACTTATCTGAAACTTAGCTTTTTTTTAATTGAAGGTGGATGCATGGAAAACACACATTTGGCAAGATGAGACCCGTAGGCCAAAGAAAAGAGAAATAAAGTTGAGCATTTTGGCCAAGTAAGTTGTTCAAATAAACATCGTGATTTTGTCAAAATATTCTATTTTTCTGTTCTTCTCTTACACATTTTTTTAATAATTATTACAGTAGGGATGACCTGATTTATTTGAATTATAGACTTCATGTAAACATCTAGGTAATGCTTATATCTAATGTTATTATTCAGGGCTTTCTGTATTGTATTGCTTCCTAACAATCTTCCAAGGAAAAGCCATGCTCAAAATGAGCCTTATCTAGGAAACTGCTTGTGCATCAGTTTGAATTTCTACACAGCTATATTCAAAATGATACATGTTGTGCTTTTTTTTCCCTCAGGGCTGTACTCTTTGCGTCATTACTTCTGCGAAAAACAATGGCAGCCAGGTCCAAGGTGACTGTGATCTATGCAACAGAGACTGGGAAATCAGAAACATTAGCCAACAATCTGTGCAGTTTGTTCAGCTGTGCCTTCGACACTAAGGTAAGGAAATATAGGTCACTTAAACTAAGCAGAAGATGAAGTTTGCCTAGTTTTATCAGGTTCTGCAAAGTTTTTCATTCTCTAAGCCTGTGTTTTGTATGTTCTCTAAATGTAAGTTCGACCTTAGATACTGACTTTTTTCATATAGAATAATGCCTTGTAAATTTGATCAACAGTCACCTGACAATCAGAGAGATCTAAACTAGCAGATTCTCATGAGCTTTGTATCTTTCAGATTCTGTGCATGGATGAGTACAACATCAGTGACTTGGAGAAAGAAACACTGCTTTTAGTGGTTACTAGCACTTTTGGAAATGGAGATTCTCCAAATAATGGAAAGGTACTATTTGACTCAGAAGCACATATGCAACTCAACTCAGAGACTGCTGAGATGAGCACTTCAGAGTTCTCTCTGGTGACCAGTGATAGGACCTGAGGGAACAGCTTGAAGCTGCCTCAGGAGAAGTTAAGACAGAAATAGGAGAGGGTTCTTTACCAAGTGGGTAATTGGGCACTGGGCTGGGCTACTTAGGGAAATCACCATGGCACCAAGATGCTGGAGTTCAAGACATGTTTATGCAACACTCTTAGACGTATGGTTTAATTTTTAAGTAGCCTTTTGTAGAGCCAGGAATTGGACTTGATTCTTTTGGGTCCCTTTGATCTCAGGGTATTCTGTGTTTCAAAGACAAGCTTTCATTTCTCATGTACTTAAGGTATAGATCAGAGTCTCACTTCTCTTTTAAATCAAAGAATATTTTTCTAACATTAAATGTTTAATGAATTTTTCTACAGACACTGAAGAACTCCTTGCTCACCCTGAAATTGCTGAGAAAAAAAATTAGGTAAAAATAGTCTGTTATTTTGTTTACATATGGTGAGTCCTTTTGTATTTCATTCGTCATAACATAGCAGTCTTATTTGTGTCTCCTGCAGATACGCTGTGTTTGGTTTGGGCTCCACCATGTATCCTGAGTTCTGTGCCTTTGCTCATGCCATTGACCGAAAACTGTCCCAAATGGGGGCTTTGCAGCTTGTTCCAGTGGGTGAAGGAGATGAACTCAATGGTCAAGAAGAAGCCTTTCACACATGGGCAGTCACTGCATTCAAGGTGACTATATAAATAATCTAGATTATGTGTTAGTTCATTCATTCATTTCAATTATTTCAGTTTTTACTGGTATCCCAGAAAAATAGGGAATAATGAAAGAAATTCCCTTTGTTATCTGAATTTTGAACTTGCCTTTCATCATCTTCTGCTTGTCTAAATTGTAGGAGAAACAGGATCCCTTTTGTGTGATTTCTTAGTATTCACATAAAGTTCCACAAATCCTTCTGGATAATGAAACACTCAGTATAAGTAATTATGGTAGCATCAGACCTCTTAATTTTGCTAAGTAGATCTTTTTTTTTAAGCTAGATTAGAAGTGGGAACTTGCCGAAATCCTATAGCATTACTGAATTCAACAGATTTAATAAATAACAGTCAGTGAAACTGAAATCTCCCCATAAACATAGCAACAGCAAATGAACAACAAACATATGACAGTGTAATTACTACTTTTTTCTAGACTGCCTGTGACATTTTTGACATCCGTGGGAAAAACAGTATTCGGTTACCTGAGATGTACTCATCAGATGACAGCTGGAATCCTAAGAAACATAGGATAGTACATGGCTCTCAAACCATGGACTTGACTAAAGGTATTGGAACTGACTTTTAGCTTCCTCTATCAATGTTACTTCATATAGGTCTGGACTGAAAGGTTGTCTGATGTTGTTAACAGTCATGCTACAGCACTAGGTGGTAGAATTCCTGTAATGGAATTAGAGTGGTCAAAGAAAAAAAGATATCATTTTACACTAAATAAATCATTACATCTTCTAGTACAAAAACGTCAGAATACCAGAGCTGATATACATTTTGACAGACCCAGAAGAATTAGAGTTGAGATGCTCTTAGTCAGAGAAGCCATACATAATGGACATAGAGGCTGACAAGAAGTATATGGTGTTCTAGAACAGGCGTGGTTCAGTTCTTTTCTCTGTATTCTTGGAAGATCTATTAAACAAACCTAACGACAGAATTTTTCATTAATCATGTCCCCTTTTCTCAACAGCACTGGCAGACATTCATGCAAAGGATATAATTCCAATGAAGCTGAAATTCAGGCAGAATCTTCAGAGTTTCAAATCCAGGTATGATGCCTCATTCCTTTGAATACTGTGGTACATTTTATTAAAATATTAAACAATTGAAATGCTTATAACTAAACATCTCTTCCCTGTGTTACTGAGAAATATATCCAAATTTTGTTTCATTCTTAGTAGAAGTAAATTATAATTACCAGACCACAACTATAGTTAGGGACGTCACTTCTGTTTTCATAGTTGCTTATTTCCGACTGGAGTCTCTGGCAGCAAAGGGAACTAAATAAATTGATGAATATGGCCCTTTGATATCTACTAAGTGTGGAAGGTCAGGTGTATGGTCCCTCTCCTTTGCTTTATCAGCTACCTGCCAGACAAACATTTACTTCATTTAGGGGGGAAAAAATGGCTCCTTAATAGAGGGGAAAATATAAAAGTTGAGGATAGAAAGAGATATAGTACAAGAAGATGCTATGGATTTTACTACAAAGCAAGCTGAGACAACATAAAAATACAAAAAGATAATATATGCACTGGCATGTGTCTGAGAAATAGCATTCATGAATGCCTCTTTAGCATCCTCTAGGAAATCCTTTTCATCCCTGTTCTAAATGCAGTCTTCTTATAGGATGTGCTCTGAGCAGCTGTAATGTGTGAGCTATTCAGTCTTCAGTAGGACTGCATTTCCTGTCATTGGCTGACTGCAGGCATACTTGTTCTATACTAAGCAGATCAGGCAGCACTTCAGCATCTTATTTGTTTTTATACAAGTCTTCACATCTCTATACTTTTTTTTTTTTTTTTAAATCTTCATGAATTATTAAGCTGATCTGATAATTTGAGAATGAACAGTAAGCCCTTGCCAACTCTCACTTCACATTTGTATCTTTTCTGTGCAATTTAAGGGAAATCCTGTCAACGTAATCATGGTCTAACTGATCTCTTTTTTTCTATATCTAGTCGTGTTACCATTCTAGTTAAGCTTTCCTGTGAGACTAATCAGGAAGTGCGCTACCTGCCTGGAGAACATATTGGGATTTTCCCAGGCAACCAGCCAGAATTAGTCCATGGCCTCATTGCACGTGTTAAGGATGCCCCTCCAGCTGATCAGACTATCAGACTTGAAACCTGTACTGAAGGTAAGTCAGTTCCTTTCACATCTGATAACAGAGGATATTTGATAAGTTTTCCTAAATTCATAAGAATTCTTATAGGCTGAATTTTCTTGATGCTTTTAAGTATTCTTCTAATTATAGATTCTGTTTTTATATACTATGGGGGTTCATGGTAATTTCACCAGTATTATCTGATATTTTGGGCTGACGCTATTTGTAACTCAGTTCCTAAATTGACTATTGACTGCAATGAAATCAGTCTACAGTTTCCTTATTGTGGTTACCTGTCAATATCGTAAAATGGATTTACATGTCATGGCCATTTTTTTTACATCTTAGTAGCTGCAGTCTGCGAAACCATGGGAATCTTAGGATGCAGAAAGATGATTTCCATCATTCTTTTCCCTTAAAACCTAGTGTTTTGTTACCATGTGGTTCTCTGCATCAGATTCTCTACTCACAAAAAGCTTGAAAGCTCACATTAACCTGTAGTCCAGACCTGTATGCAACCTAATCAGAAGTCATATTTTAAAAGACACTGAGTTTTGCAAAGCACTACAGTTGTTAAATGCCTTGGGAATTGCCACATGATCTACTTCCCTTGTTTCCAGGTGGCTATTGGACAAGCGAGAAGAAGATTCCTGCTTGCACACTCTCCCAGGCCTTGACATACTTACTTGATATCACCACACCACCCTCCCAACAACTGCTAAAAAAACTCTCCCAGCTGGTAACAGCGGAAGCAGATAAACAGAGACTGGAAGTTTTATGTCATGTAAGTAATTAGGTCTGGAGTTACACTAAAAGTGCTACATAATGGATCCATCAATGCCCTTCTAAATTAGAAGCTTTAGAAATGCTTGTAGTGATGGTGTTTGATTTCCATTCCTCTGTTACATATTCTGTGAGTGTGTAAAACCAAACACAGTGAGAGAAAGAAAGGGTGATCTTATGGTTTCACTTATGCGTGGGAATCAAGAGTTTTCTTCAGATCTGGTATTTCCTGTGTGGTTATGGGTGGGTCATTTTTCCTGCCTGTTTCTCTTGCTTGCCCTGTGGTGGTTTCTGATGAGATACCATTAAAAAATCTCAGAGTTTGCAGAGGGAGATGTTGCAGAGGAGCTGTTAAGTATTTTTGTCATAGAATTTGATACCAATAAAGTAGAAGCAAAGTCACTTCAAGTAACCAAACACTCATAGGTGTAGCAACTGCTTTATTCTGCTGGGATCAGCAAACACTCAGCAAGTGCTCAACAGGACCTGAGCCTACACAGCTTTGTGGATACCCCATAGCCAGGGGGCTGAAAAGCAGAACAACTTTTTCAGGAAACCCCAGTATTAGTCTAGGGATGGTTTTGAGAATTCTCTGCTGATTTGCACTTTATTGCATATTTGATTTAATATAAAGTAGGAATCTTATTTTAAAAGTTACTTTTCAAACATCTTTGCTCTCCTGTTCTCAACATGGCCTGGTAACATTGTGATGGTGACTTTTGGCTTTTAGAGCACAGAAGAATACAATAAATGGAAGTTTTACAACAGCCTAAACATCCTGGAGGTCCTGGAAGAGTTTCCTTCTGCTGAAGTCTCAACAGCTTTCTTACTGACTCAGCTGCCACTTCTGAAACCTAGATACTACTCTGTCAGTTCCTCCTGTGACATGACGCCCGGAGAGATTCATCTGACAGTTGCTGTGGTAAACTACAGGACAAGAGGTAATGAACTGTTGTGTTGGGTTTTTTTTATTTATTTCTGTCTTAATTAATTGACATTTAGTCTATGCTGTGGTTCAGAAAAATCTGTGCATGCTACATGGCATGAAACATATCTGTAAGAGAAAGCTTGTGTTGTGATACATGCAGAATAGTACATAGTACAGATGCTCGTACTGTATCAGGATTTGTTAAAATACTGCATCACTGGTATATACTTGTTTTATAAAAGATGACTAGATCACTTATAGCCTTGTTTATAAGCATAATATTAAGTACAAACTATGTTTTTTTAAAAAACAAACACCTTTTGAATGCTTACAAATAAGTTTTCTTTCCTCTGATTAGATGGACAAGGGCCATTGCACCATGGAGTCTGCAGCACGTGGCTGAACAAAATAGCTCTCAATGAAACAGTCCCGTGCTTTGTGCGCAGGTGAGTGAATGCCATAGGAAGAAGCCAAGAAAAATCATGGAAAAGGAATCAATAGGCAAATACTTGCTGCATAATTCAGTGAAGCTTCTTTTCCTAGACATCTCCTGAGGTTAATTACCATGAAATTTTTCAGGAAACTAATGGAAGTTTTATTGAATTCTAATGAAGGAAATTGTTCAATTTCTACAAAATCACTGATGGTTACTCTCCGGAATCACTGTGCACTTATCAGTGTTTATTTTGTAAAGAAAAAAATAGCAAGTCCGATTCGGTCTCTTTTCAGTAGTGCGTGGGGACAAGACTAGGGGTAATGGGATGAAACTACAGCATAGGAAGTTCTGCATGAAGGTGCGCAAGAACTTCTTTACGGTGAGGGTGATGGAGCACTGGGACAGGCTGCCCAGGGGGGTTGTGGAGTCTCCTTCTCTGGAGATATTCAAGACCTGCCTGGACGCCTACCTGTGCGACCTGGTGTAGGGAGCCTGCTTTGGCAGGGGGTTGGATTCGATGAGCTCTAGAGGTCCCTTCCAACCCCTACAATTCTGTGATTCTCTGATTCTGTGATTCTTCAGTCCTTCAAGATACATTTATCCTCACATAGAAAGGATAACGAGAAGATTCAAGGCAGTAGAGATGATCACTAGGTATCATACTGTCAGCCTTCTAGGAATACTTTTATTCTGAGTGTTATTTTACCTAATCAACATATTTTTGCATATTAGTGCTGATGGATTCCGACTCCCAGAGGAGCCAGCCAAGCCATGCATTCTTATTGGTCCAGGAACAGGAATTGCTCCATTCAGAAGTTTCTGGCAGCAGCGTCTCTATGACTTGGAAAAGAAAGGTACTTAGAGGGACTGCCACTTGGGGGAGGCCAAAACTCAGCCAGCCAGAAGACATCTGTAGTCCTCCAAAGAAAATCCCTTCAGGTGGATATTTTGTTTGGAGAACTATAAAACAGGTGGCGACACTTCTAAGCTTTATCTAAGTAACCCATGTAAAGATTTGTCATCACAAGACTGAATCAAACACTGCACTGAAACAGCCAATAATTCCAATCCCACATGTGACCATTCTGGGAGTATCCTATGTGTGTAAGTACTACGTTGTTCTACATCTGCCCAGCTCTCACAAAGGGGCCACAATGCAGAGAGGAAATATTTTAGCCTGTCTCTATCATTCTGCTTGGGAAATGTACTTCAGTAGGTGATTACATGTAGTACTTTGAAGTATCAGGCATATTCAGTCCTAATGCAGATTTCAAATTAGGAACTGTCACTCTTGCACACATACTCCTCAGAGTTTTAGCAAAGGACTAATTAGAAATAGTGGTTACATTGCCCAGCTAAGTTGATATGACAGGGCTCTCTCTGAAGGCTAAAATAACTGTCTGATCTCGGTTTCAGGGATCAAAGGTGGTGACATGATATTACTGTTTGGCTGCCGGCAGCCAGATATGGATCATATCTACAAAGAAGAAGTAGAAGAAATGAAGAGGAAAGGAGTTCTGAAAGAAGTTTTTACAGCTTACTCCAGGCAACCTGGTCAACCTAAAGTAAGGCTGGTTCTTTCATTCTTTAAGAGTTGGACCCTTTAGGGAGGGTCCCCCAAGTTAATGTTTGGGCTCTGTTGAACAATTTTATTGAAAAACAAGACAAAGCAAAACAAAACTGTTAGCTTCAGTATACTGTGAACAAGTGACAAAAGGCCCCATTCCTCCAAAACAAAGGAGCCTCTCATTGTTCACTTCTGAATGAGCACCATATATGTAAAGATGTATTTTTAATCCTCACTGCCTTATGGATAGGTGTAGTAGACATACAATTAAGCCTTTGAGTGCAAAACATCCTTTGAAATTAGAAGCTGGAACATTTTTGGAAACCTTACATTTGGCAGGATATGATAAGTCAGTGAGTTAGAAATGAGCAGGCTCTCATCATTTGTCACCATTTCAGTACTGTTTTTAGCTGTCTTGCCTCTCTAAGCGAGTCAGGAATCTTTGGCAGTGGTAATTGGTTCTAAATAAAAGCCTCTTAATGTACTCTGGTTTAATCAGGGACAGCCTTCAAATCTGGGACTTGTAGAGAGAGCATTTAGGACATTTTCCCTCTCCTTTGCTGTCATGCAGCATGTGGAATAGTTAGGATGTATTGAACCTTCCTATGTAGGCCCAGACTGAATTTAGAAAAGCCAATAGACAAAGTAGCATTAAAGAGACCTTTTCTAATGATATTTTCTTTCTGTTTCTAAGGTCTATGTTCAAGATATTCTTCAAAATGAGTTGGAAACCAAAGTGTGTAATATCTTGCATAAAGAGGAAGGGCACCTGTTTGTCTGTGGAGATGTACGCATGGCCAGAGATGTTGCTCAGACTTTGAAGAGGATACTTGTAAAAAACCTGAACCACACAGAACAGCAGGCAGAAGAGTATTGCTTCCAGCTAAAGGTATCCTGTGATGTACAAGGCATTGTTTCCATTCAGACAGTGCTCCAACACGGGTTTCAAAGTCACAATCCAAATCCTACAGGCTGCAATTAGCTTCTTTTCAGCAGCATGCTAAAGAAATGTGCTTAACTGATCTGCTTAGTCTACTCACCGTGATTTAAAATGGATGGTTGCTGTTTGGTTAGGTTGTATGAATGACATGTCATGCTCCTCACTTACATACTATCATTCTGCACAGTGTCCTTTTTTTGATTCCGGACATTAGCTTTGCAGTTTCTGGAGCGTCAAAGGTTTGACAATTTATTGTATCAAAATAGGAATGTGAGTTCAAGAAAGTAATGGAGCAGTCACTGACAACACAGTGTCTGAGTATGGTGGGCTTTGTAGGACTGTTCTGTTAGCAGAACTTGTCTGGAGTTTGCATGTCTGCAATTTGATTCCTTTATTGGCAGCAAGAAAGTCCACCATCACAGAATCATGATTGCTTACCTGAATGTCACAGAAAGATTCATCTCTTGGGTTTTTGTTCTTTGCTTTCTTTTTCAGAGCCAAAAGCGATACCACGAAGATATATTTGGGGCTGCGTTCCCACATGAAGTCAAAAGAATATAAGAGATTTGCACCCCATTGGTCCGGGCATGAACCAACAGACACTGAATGTGATATTTGCACATTTGTTGTTGTTTCAAAAATCAAGGGATCAAATGCTCTTCTTTATTCATGCTAAATGCTGCACATCTGATGGTAGGATTTGAGTTCTAAGCTCTAGCCTTAAGTAAGAAAAATATGAAATTTAACGTTTATTCTTCTCAGACTTCTTTTAAGAGATTAATTTAATATTGAAGATGCCAATTATTTTTTTAATTCTATCTAGGTTAGTGTATATCTGTCATCTTTTGCAAATATAAAACATATAAAACCTAGTCACAAGGAAAATGTAGAGGGTTTTTTTGCTATTAGTGACATTTTTTAGTTTTTTGCTATTGCTGGAAGTGATTTTTTGTTGGTTTTTTTTTTTTAATGGACTATTTATGTTTGAATTTATTTATATTATTGTTTTACTGTGCACATTATCTTCACTTCAAAGCAAGTAAGTAGATGGTTGTGACACTTGGAAACGTGCAGTAATTTGTTGTATCTCAAATGTGAAAAAATACAATGGCTTATGAGTGGAAATACCTGCTGCATGCACTTCAAATGTACGCATGTCAGGAGGCAGCAGTTCTGATTTCTGCTCTATATAGTTCAGGTACACCAACCTGAATTTTTGTTGTTACAGAGCCTGTAGCAATGAGGTTCAGAAAATTCAAAAGCACTTTGTACACTTGATATCTATGCTCTGACTTTACTTGATTTGTTTGTAATAAAAGATACCTTTATATTAAGACAAACCGATTGGTGTACTTCTTTTTCCTGTTATCTTAAGCCTGAAAAAGTGCAGGTGGGTAGGTAGATGTAGGGAACTGCTAAAACACAGCCTGAGCTGGTAACTGAGCACCTGGCGAGGGGGTGGCTGGCCCTGGAAGCACAGGTGCAAGCAATTCTCCTGAGCTTCCCACCCAACTGCAAGGGGTCCACCCCTCTCTGGGCTCATTAAGAGCAAACCTCTGACGGGAGAATATCTCCTGGGTGAAGGCTGCTTCTTGAGGTGTGTTTTATAACCAGAAGACCCTCATCACCAATTGGGTCTGTCAACTTCTTTCTGTATGTGATTATTGGTTTTTCTAATGATGCCTTGTATTGCAAAGAATCCATCAGAAGCTGTTGCTCTGCTTCTAAGGGCCGACATGAGGTGTTCTCCAACCAGCAGTCCCTCCTTAAGCAAGGAGTCTATGTGAGTTACGCAGCCTAAGATGAGTTGCACACTCTTGTTCCTGCTGGCGAGGTGTGAATCTTGCCTTGTGGACTAAAGAATGCAAAATAACAATTGGAGCAATGTATATTGCCCTAGTTATATTTTGAGTTTGGCTCTCATCTCTTGTAGTTCTGTCACAACTTTTTTTTCTGAAATCAGCAGGAATTTACGATGATGTTTAAAAAGAGATTTTTCTTGTCATCCTTTGTCTTCAGGAGCTGGAATTCAATGAAAGATTCAATGCTCAAAGTCAACAGTGTCATGTATATGCAGTGTGTTTCATGTGTACTTCAGGGCAGCTTTAAACATAAGATGAAAAATGCACTGTAGCTGAAAGACTGAGCAGTGATGGTGGAGAACAGGAAATGTTGGACAGCAAGTAGAGAGGGTGAAGGACAGAGGAGATTCATAGCAAGTATGTGAGTGTTATTTCATTCTTCAGTAAATTCTTTGCTTCTGAAGTTTTGAGGTGGGATGGATGGAGAATGAGGTAACTTCCATCTCCATTAAGAAAGTTCTCAATAAGGCCAGGACTTTCTGAGCTCTGGACTTCAAATAAGTCCAACATAGGCAACAGGAGTTCTATGTTTTAAAGTGCTTGTGTTTGCTTCGCGCTTTCAGGTGTATTAAAGCATGATGCGTTTGCCCTGTGTTTATCAAAATAGGTATATTTTCTTGCCAGAAGTGCTCGTAACATGGTCCCCTCTGGCTTTAGGGTTTAAAATGCAACGAGTGTTATATCACAGCTGTCCAGAGCTCTGCGTGATCTCTGTGCTTGAGCTTGTCTTCACTGAGATGGGAATACTTGTGGACTTAGGAGAGGAGCAGGGAGGGAAGCTTCTGTTGTCATTCAGAGAAAAGAGATTGTTGGACTATTCCCTGGTGAAAGATGGATAAAAAACTTAAGAATTTTAACAAAGATATAAACAAATGTCATTGTAATAAAGATGCAGAAGTTGTACAGTGTGTTGCACAGATCCCAGGTTGAGGTGTGTTCTTAAGCTTTCAGCAGGAGATCGGTGATGATGCAAATGCCTCTAGGCTGGGTTAGCTGCTCTTCCTTGGGAGAAGGCATTACCTGGAGCTGGTGGGAGCTGTGCTGCAGGGCTGGGTTACAGCTGCTGGGATGTAATACAGCCATTCAACAGTGAGCTTCCCTTTGCAGCTGGTGGGATGTAACCTTCCTGTCTGAGGTTATTTAGGGTTGGGTTTTTTTTAGTTGTATTTAAATACATGACCTTGCCCTTCAAGTTTAATTGATAATTACATTCACTATTTTTTTCTTTATGAAAAGCAAGAAAGCTCAACTTATCTGAGGGTTTTTACTGTTTGCGTATGAAAGATCTAGATAAGATGGCTGCAATGTAAGGCAGTGCTGCGAAGTGCCCAGTCCTTTTCTCTTCAGGGCAGTACAAGGCTGCTGTTATTTTTGGCATAAAGCTGTTTGGCAGCAGCACAGTGACCCTGGGGTCAATGGATTAATTAACACACTGCTGGGTAGCGCTGACTGGAGCTGGGGCACCCACAGGGAAGGACAGCGAGTTCTGGGGCAGGAGGCAGCTCACACTTGTGTGGCAGCGGATGGGCAGCCTTCTCCTTGCAGGTGTTGGTGTCAGATCAGTGCAGGCTGAGTCCTGTGGTGATGGGGGTGTGGGGGGACCCCACTGCTTTCCAGCAGCACAGGGGGGTGAATTCCTCCAAAAACAAACACTGTGGGGTGAGATGGGAGCTAATAAGATGAGCTTTCATCAAGCTAACAATGTTAAGATCCCTTTTGCTGAAGCTTGCTGTGTGATATCATAACTGAATGGGCAGCTCCGCTAGGAGGCAGCTCCTGAGCTCTGCTCAGAGTTCTGCTCTGCTCTGCCCCTCCTGTTTGCTGAGCAGTCCTGAGGTGCTGAGCTGGCTCAGCCTCGCTCCCAGTACAGTCTGATGCTCTGAGAAGTCAGTGTTGGAGCTCTTAAAGCCAGGTAACTTGGCCCATTGTAGTGAGTGGGAAAGCTTTCTGGTGTGCTGAGCAGCTGCAGTGATGTTGGGGCTGCAAGGAGACGGTGCAACCCAGAGCTGTGTAGTGGGATGGGTGGTTGATGAGAGGGCACTGGGTTCTCACTGCCATCGTGGTGCCATCTGATACCATTTGTGGTGAGAATCCCAGTGGTTATGGCAAGAAAGGAACTTGAACAGCATCTCTGTTCCATCTATTAAACAAGTTGAGGTTTGCGCTGTCCTGCAGCTGAAGGGCTTTTGCATTTGACTTCTAAGAGGAAAGAAAATGATCCTTGTCAGCTGGGCAGATGTCAGTAACAGCTCAAAGCAAACCTGCCACAGGTTGAGTCAGTGTAGGGAAAGGGGCTGATGGACAAGTGAGTGTGGGGTGGGAGGGGAAGGTCAGACCACAATTCTGTAACAGTTGCTTTATCCAGAGCAAAGATTTATTTGCTGATAAGACTGCTGTGTATCCCAGATTTCATTACCATAATGTGCACTTTATTCCCCCTTGCTGGTTGCATAAACTAATACAGAAACAGTTGTTAATACTAACAATCTTTAATTAATTTAATAGCAATTCTGGAAGACACTCTGATAGAAAATATTTTTAAAAAATTTTACTGTACAAAGTTTACAACACATTTGAAAAGAAAAACGTGTCAATTTTCACCATATTACAGACTGCATTTACATTCACTATTGACGTGTGGCTATTGTAGCAGCATTGTACAGCCAGCTTCACATTTACACCTTTACAACAGGACAGGCTTTCTGTGCTTCGTGCCTCTCACCAGCACAGGTGGCCATAAAGCAGTGTGACCCAATGGCTGCTGCTCAGCTGTGATGGGTGGAAGAGCCCAACTTCACTCACAGCTGTACTGCTCCACAGGTTCTGTTTGACTTCCATGTGCCTTACACAGCTGACTGCAACACATCACCCACGGACAGTAATCAGCCCTGCTCTCTGGTGTGCTGGGTTTTGCTTTTAAGAGCCATTTATGAGAGTTAAACACAAAACCAAGGAAGGCTGAGACTGAATCTCAGACTTTGTGGTTTCAAGGCAAGGTTTGAAAGTCTTCCTGCAGCAGGACAGCACTCCATCAGCCCGCAGTGCTCCTGGGTCAGCCCTTCTGCTTCCTGCACACTTTAGAGTGCAGCATGAAGGGACAGGTGGCCCTGCTGGCACAGGTGAAGCTGCCTTGCTGGGAAGCAGGGCTGGCACAGCATTCTGCCTGGAAACAGCCTTCACAGCCAGGGTTTGAACCTCATGTGAGGACAGTCACATGGGGAGAACAACATCTTTTGCTTTTTAATTTTGTTTTGTTGTAAGCTGGGTATCACCCAGTGCAGTTGTCTGTCCAACCAGCCATCCCATAGGAAGAGACTAAGGTTGTCCTGTCTCAGCATTGCTGTTGCACATTGCCACAGCAGCGCTACTGCTGACAGCCAGGTGAGCAATCACTTCGTTTCTTTCCCACACTGAAAGCTTTGGGTGTCCCAGGTAAGACCTGTTGTATGCACACAGATGGCAGGAGTAGCAGTGAGGAGCACGGTGTGGGTTAGCAAAGGGGCTGCTCACACCCTATGGCTGTGAAGCAATGTGTGCATCCAGCAGCAGCTCCTGCTCTCCCTAAGGCAAGGCACACTGCCACCCATGGGTTCATAATGTTAACGTTGCTATGAAGCACATCTCTCCTTGCTTTGTATTGCACTGTCAATACTTAAGCAGTACTGGTTGGAAAGCAACCCCTGCTGAAACCTGTGACACTGTTATTGTGAGAGCACGAATAGTAGCAAGGCTTGAAGAGAAGCAGGTGAGCAGGTGGTGGCTAAAAGGGCCGTGTGTGCTGAGGGGCCTATTTGCTTTACTGAGGTGGTGAGGCGGAGGCCAAGAGAACAATGTCTCCATGCTTGGCTACCACCAAACCAATTTTGTTTTATATCTGAGACATGTTTTAAAATCACCGCAGTGCAGTACGGGAGTGAGCTCTCTGTTCAACACAGCCTTGTTGTTTGTTTGTTTGTTTTCCTCCACTTGCTTTTTCTCTAAAGGTGCCTGTAACCCAAGTGCCTCCCACTTTGTGTGCCTCGTGGAGGACTTTGGAGCTCTTCCCTCTTTGATCCACATTTTAAAGACTTGAAACAGCAGCAAAAGATATAAAAGAGGCACGTAATGTACTGGTGTGACTGGAGGGATGAAATTTGATGATATCCAGTAACTCCTAATGATCTGCCTTAACAATGAAGCCGTGTGAGGACAGAAGGGCTCTTTAATGTTCACTGTGTAATTATAGTTGTTCTGCTGCTCTGGCTGACAGGTGAAGGCAGAGGAATAAGAATAGAGGTGTGAGGGAACATTTAATACAGCTTGCAGTTCATTTGCAATTGAGATACTGCCATAATCAACTGTGTCCTTATCAGTCTGGGTGTTACACGTGGTAGCACATGGTTTCGTTTTGATTTTTGGGGGCTGAGTTTTTTCTTGGTCTTAAATTTAACCTTTGAAACAGGTCTGAGCTGTTGGACTGAGTCAGGTTCTCTGGAACACAATGTGACTTTCCTTGCTGCAGGGGGTTTGTTGTTCTTAGTTTTCCTCAGAACTACATCTTAGTCCTGAGTTACTTAAATTCTTGCAGACTTATCTGACTGTCCAGAGTAACACATGTGTGCACAGGGGGAGAGATGACTCTGAATCTCTTAACAAGCTCCGTGTATCAGATCAGTACGTAACACGTTATTTAGGGATGGCTTTTTCCCTTGATTTTCTTCCCTCCCTGGAGCTCTATCCTGTAAAATACCTCTTCTACAAGTGAGATGTGGATCAGGGCAGTGAGGGGTGAGGTCTGGCAGTGCTGCTGGTTTGGGGGACAAAGCGGGTTGTGCCTGAAGCTTCCTGGGAGCTCGGCTTCTCCAGGGGCAGCTGGGGTGGCCTGAGCGGGGCTGGAAGCGGATGGACCCAGGGGTCCGTTCCCTCCTGAGCCAACCCGAGATGCTGTGGCACAGCAATGCAGCTTTTCCTGTGGGTTCTGTGTTGAAGTGCCTGGTTCTGTGTTTCAGTGGAGATAACGGTATGTTTGACAGCAAACTCTCCCATGAGAGGCAGATTTTTACTACTTTAACTTAATTCAAAGTAACCCAGAGCTTAGACCAACCCTGAGGAAACAAACCAGAGTGATCACAAACTGAGTTATCAGCTTGGATGAATCACAATGCAATAGATAAATTTTACCTTAACGAGAGAAAAACTTAATTTAAAACTCCCATCTCCTTGTAAGAGATACATAACCATTCTGAAACAAAGCGGTTCCACTCATCTTAGGGGAAAATGCACTGAAGGCAGAAGATCGTTCCTATTTAAGCCACAGACACAAAAAGGAACTAGGAAAAGGTTGGTTTCTCTTTGTGCTGGTTGAATGGCTGTAGTTAAAATGATTTGCTGTTTATTATGCTTTAAAAAACTATAGTTCACACAAAAGCATCATGTAAACATCCTTTAAAGAACTGCTGGTGCTCAGACAGAATTCACATTTTTGCCAACAACAAAGGACTGAACTGATGGTCGTGTGGCTCTCAGCTGTGGCTGCACCAGTTTCATTGCTTGGAAGATTCAGTGAAGATTTCTTTATAAGTAGGTAGATGTCACAAGACAACTACACACCATGCTACAGCTTTTGATTACTTGGTTCCAGGATTCCCAAGCCAAATCTCTCAAAACGCAGGACAACTTTGCTACTGTTAATGCTGAAAGAGTGGAGAAGGAAAAGGGAGGGGAGAAATTATTTATTTACTGTTGGTTTTTGTTGTGATTTTTTTTAGAAAGCTACAGTCATATAAAAGAAAACTGGCTGGGTTCTGCTCTCATGCAGTGTGAGATCACCCAGCAGAGTTTAAAAATTAAGCAGCAGTCATTGGAAATTTAATCATGCAAACCTCATTAGTGAAAGCATGTGGCTCCAATTGGCAAAACAGGAGGTGTTTATAAGTACCTGACTTAAGGCGGGGAGGAGGCTGACAGACGTTTGGATTCCTTGAAATAGAAATGGAGGGGGAAAAAAATCACTTTTTTAAGGGGAAGGGGCATTCTGACAAGGTACATCAATTTCCTGCTCCTCTTTATAGTCTATAGCAAGTGAATAGAGATGTCTTTTCCTTCAGCTTTCATCTGTTAGTGGAGCTAGAGACGTTTTCACTTCAAAATGCCTTCCTACACGTACATGTGAGGAGGCAGCAGGGCAGGGAGCAGGAATACGTGAGGGCTTCCAGCAGCCTCCAGTGCAGTGTGCAGGTTGTCTGCCTTTCTGAGAGAATGACGTGTAGGTGTATTTGGGTGTATTTGTCCCCACTGAACACAGGAAAAACCTCCCTGGTTCCTGCTGCAAATCTGCCTCTGTCCTGTCCCCCATGGAACAGATTTTTTTCAAAGAAGGAATAAAAAATGACCTTTTGGAAAAAGGCACAGGGCTGAGGCACTGCCTGCGGTAATGCAGAGTTCCTACTGCAGAGTCAGGCATTTTGCTGAACCAGGGATGTAAACAAAAACAAATCACAGAACTTAAAACAATGGATTTACAAGGGAAGGAGAATGAGGAACTGAAGGGCTTCCCTGCTTCCCTCCTCTTCTGCACAGTGCTGTAGTTGATCTCAGTTTTGGATGCAGGTGGTGGTGGTGCATTCCCAGGTAGGCTATGGGACTGCAATCTGCCCTGAGCACAGCGAGGACTATCCTCCTTTCTATGCAGAAACTTCACCTGCCGTGTGCACCCCTGACAAAGGTGACCCTTGGTTCAATGCAGGGCTGGATCTGGCCCTGCAGGAGAACTGACCTGATATGGCCCTTAAGTCACATTGGTTTGCAATGCAAGTGATGTGTTCAGTTGTTGGTTATGCCAGTGGAAAATGTACCTGTTATCTTGAGTCAAAAGCCACAGCCCAGCACTAAGGATGACAGCCACCACCTCAGACAGCAGCAAGGAAACTTCCCCCTTCTGCCTCTTGTGCAGGCCACAAATGCCAGTGTCAGCTGAGCCCCAACCTGCTGCTGCCTGTGCCCTGTTGGTCAGGGCAGGGCATCAGCTGCTGACATGGCTCAGAAGTGAGAGGTGCCACGTTGTTAGACAGTAACTTCTTGCAGGCAGGAGTTGTTATTCAAGCTAACAGCCCACGCCAAGCAGAAAAAGGCAGAAAAGGAGAATTCGGATAAAATGTTGATTATGTCCATGTGTTAATTTCGTGGTTTGTTTCCATTTTTTTGAATGGAACGAGATTGTCCAAGTTGCTGGTTAGGATACAACACATGGAAGCATGCAAGGTGGAACCCGTTATTGCACCAGTAGCTACAACCTACAAGGAAATATGGGAGGGAGAAGAAAAAGACACCATGAGAGTTAGTTTTCAGTTATCGTAAAGCAAGCTCTTGAAAACTACCTATTATAAAGCTTACAGCAGTCAAGCGAGGGGTTAGTGCAGCATTTCTCTATGGAGCTGTCAGAGGTGATGTGGCTGCCTGCAGTAGGTTTTGCATCTGGTTGCTGGATGATACTGCTAAGAGTGCTTTCCAAGTGTGACCTGAATATAATGCAGCTTGCAGGAGACAAAAACCAACTGAGCTTCCTACACTTTCATTCCACTGAGCACAAAGTCAGCTGTCAGCACTGATAATTAATAGAGACACTTAAGTACCTCTCTATTGCATGCTTTGAGCAGAGAAATAGCATTGATGTATGCAAATTTACACTTGCAGTAGGAGGGGAGGATCTGTCTGCCCACAGAAAATATAATTTGGGTAGCTGTTGCATAAGGCACAGTTCCACAGGCTGATCAAGAATTCCCTATGGAAACACTAACCCAAAGTAATCGCTTGGCAGACTGCTCTGGAAACGAGCGCTCTTGTGAACCGGCTGCCCAAATGAGAAGCATTACTTCAAGTAATTTCCAGTGTGATGTTAGGGGACATGGCAGGATTCTCTGACAGTCTGCATGGGAATATTTAGGCAGCCTGGGCTCCCAGTCTGCACTGCAGTGTCTGACTAGGTGGACTGAAAGATACAAAATTGGCTGTGAGAGTCAATGATCCAACATAAGTGGATCTGACAGTATGGAGAAACGAGGGCATGGAAGTGTTGACACGGAGCCATCGGGTTGGAGGGCTCTACAGAAAAGGGCTTCTGTAGGAAAGGAAAAAATTAACAAAGGACGCTGCCATATCCTGTAAATCTCCTGACAATAGAACTGTTGTTGTTCATAAAACAACCTGAACTCATGATCCTCTGAGACAAAAGATGACTTGTTTAAAATACTAATCTGGGGCTGTTACCTTTCAAGTCCAAGAATAGGAGACCCTCACTGGTCATCGCACTCTGCAGCTTATCACACTCGACCAGATTCTGTACCTGCCCTTTGGTACTGACATCCTTCTCACTGCTCCAAGCACAGCAGCATCACTTGCTCTCTAACTCCCAATGTGCAGAAAAGACAGATTTAAATTTACAATGCTTTAGGTCTGAAGAGGAAGAAAAGCTGTTTCTCTCAATTTATGAATGATATATATTTTAGCTCAAGTTCTGTCGGTTTCTCTTTAGATGCTTATTTAGGAAAAACAACCTTAAAAATTCAAGGCAACTGAAATCCCCAGACTGAAACTGTAACATCTGCTGCAGCAAGGAGTGGGCAGGGCACAGAAAGACACCTTTCCTCCCACCTACAGTCACAGCCCAGTGCAAAGCTGAAACTGATGATGCAAAGAGCTGTCAAATCTAAGGATCTCCCTGTTTTTCATTGTATCTTTTTAAAATGAGTGATGTGGTATGAATATATACCTGTCCAACACATGGAAAAAATAGCAGACAGCTCTACTTATCAATGAGTGGACAGTAAGCATTCAACTTTTGTTGGTAATAGTTTCCTTTTGTATAAAGATGAGGCCATCTTTTAATGTTGTTGGACATTATAACAAGAGACAAAGGGTAAAATCTGCAAGCAAAGCCCCAGATAAAGCACACACACCAAGGCACAAAATGCCATGACAGTCACCAGACAATGAACAGAAGCAGTTTAGTGATGATAATGTATTACAGGAAGATCATGAAGAGTTATGGTAAGGAAGAGGTAGATTAAACATCAAAAAGGAAAATGAATAAGCAAATATTAGATGGTCAGTTAGAGAAAATATACCACAAAGAAAGTTTGTGGTGATGGGCACAGTTCACAAGTGTCTGATCTCCCCATGACTTTGAGGCAAGTGAGACTGGGATCCCTTATTGTCTGAGTGATGGGTTATTTGTGACATAGGAGACAAAAGGTTTTAGGCACTACGACTTTATGCAAATCAATTCTGACCTGGATGTAGTTCTAAATTCTGGTCTCATCTATCGTTACAGATGTCATAGGATGTTCACTGAGGTATTTCTGATGGGTATGTCCCCATTTTAGCAGTTTACAGATGCTTGATCTTGTAATACTTTTCTTTCCTAGTTTCAATACAAATCCTAAATTGGAAAGCATCATGATCTTGGCTAGGGTTTGTGCTGCTACCTTTCATCCTTCCTTGATCCAAATCTTGTCGTGATTCCAGCTTATTCAGTCCAAAAGTAACAACTGTCCCAAGCTGTCAACTTACTGCTTTTGCCAAACAATTGAGAGATTCTGAACATTTTAGTGTGTGGTTTGGTTTTTTTTTCCTCCAGAGGTCAACTATATGAAGTGCTCCATTCCTTCATCTGTCTGTGCAAACTGGGCAGTCCTCCATACAGAGTAGGAGGGGTTTGTGTTATTTTCCTATGTGCACCTTGAGGAAGGTTGCTATGTTAAGACACTTCCATAAATTGATGGTTCAGTTTAAAGGGGAAGTGGCAGCACGTTTTTTGGTGGCTCCCTTCCTCATTCAGTAACAGCCTTTAAAGGGGAAACTCTAATTGCTTTCAGATCAGTGTGGGCACTTTCCAGTAACGGTGGTAGATATTCCCTGAAACCAAACAGAGCTGGATAAATAATCTACAGAAGGAGGGAAGTGAATATGTTGAAGTGGGAAATTAACTGCCTGAAGTGCATGCACATTTCATTGCATAATTTCCTAGTAACCAGAAAAGCAGAAGAGCACGCTGTTACATTAAAGATATGACAGACCCCAGGAAGACAAAATTAAGCACAGGAATGGTCAGTTAGCAAATTCTGAGCAGCACAAGTGATAACATCACAAGTGATAACATCACAGGTACTCACTCAGCAGACTTCCAGAAGTGCCCTGGGTGGGAGAGCCGACGATTCAGTTTTGGCAGTTTTTCAAGCATATCCATGAGGACAGTGAAGCTGGGTCTCTCACTGAGATCAAATGACCAACATGCTGAGAGAATTTCCTGCAAAGGATAATTAAGGCTCATTATTTCCACTTAGTTCACATGTCAACTGTACAAACTAAGTGACTGACTGAGCATTGTGACTTGTGACAGCCCAGAAAGAGCTACTTTTTAAGCAGTTGTCTTGGACATTGTTAAAATCAGTGTCCTGAGTACCAGTGGATGTCACTTCTATATGACAACAATGGGAAGAGGACAGTGTCTCATTCTGATCTGTTCTCTCTCCCGTCCTTTATGTTTAGAATTATAATAAAGGTAAAATAAGCAGCTCCCACTTTTCCAGCAACCCTGAGAAACAGCTTTTTGGAAGGACTCCTGCAGCTGATGTACCTACATTGATTTCTTTCCCCAAACTAACTGTTGCAAGGATTTGTTTCACTCCTTCACCACTTCCAATCTGCCAGATGAGTGCCTCGGCAGGCTGGTTCTTGAAGGGCCATTCTCTAGCTTGGAGCTCATACCACACAGTCCTGCAATATAAACAAACAAATCAAAACTCTGACAAAATCCCAATTTCTTCAGAAAGCTCTGGAATGTAAATAAGGTTGTGCAGCAAATCCCTCCCAGCCCATTCACCCGCATCCTTGTCAAAACGTCACACCCATGTCTTCTGTAGTAGGTGAGGGAAATGCAGCCTAGCTGAATCCTGAATCTGACAGAAGACAGGCAAGGCTCAGGTCTGCATCATATCTCATTTAGAAAGTTCCTGTGATACTCCTTAGGCCTTCTCCCCTTACCCAAAGGCATAGATATCTGCAGCTTTGGAGAAAGGCAGCTTGTCTTCATCTTTCCCAGGGGCCATCTCACGAACGATTTCAGGGGCCAGGTAGCATAACCAGTCATGAGGAAGCTTCAATTCATTCTCCCTCCTGAGATCAAAGGAAAGAAGTCATATTGAAATGCAATATTAAGTAAACTAAGAAACAGCATATGGCCCGTATCTGTGGTTTGCCTAATGCTGTGACTTTTCTTACATGTTTTGGCTTGGCTAACATTCTCTTTCTAAATTTTGTGCCATATTAAAAAACATATGCAAGTGTTGGCCTGACTCTCCAGCTCATTCTTGGGCTTAAAATCGTTTTGTTCTGTGTTCCGAGACTCAAATCACATATTACTTTCTAGCTTTGTGCCGCTGGAAGTGCAGAAAGGCCTTTCAAGAAAAGAATTGTATTCCAGACTATACATAGGAAAAGACTCAATCTCCTCTCTTGCACCATGTAATGCATCAAAGTATGTCCCTGTTAGATCGTTTTTAATCACCCCAGAAATGGACCAAGCACTGAAACCTCCACCTACCTTCCTTCCTGAACCACACCCGAAATTCCAAATAGTCCAAAGTCAGTGATCACTACTTTCCCATTGTCATAAAAAACATTCTTGGATTTCAGATCCTTGTGTACAATCCCCTTCGCATGAAGATAGCCCATGCCCTGGAAAAAAAGTTTATGTGCAGAGATGTAAATGTTGTCATGTTTACAAGCCTCTAACTGGGCATGCTTCTCTTTCTAATACATGTTTATTTACTCCAACACAATACATTAAGTGGGGACACAACAGCTTCCTCCTCTGTACAGGAGGGTTGCTGGGAAGGTACTTCTAATTGAAGCAGTAAGTGATGGTGAACTTCACAACTCTGAATAAGTGTGTAGGTGTGTGAACAAGGAACAGCTGACACAAACTTGCTCGCTGAATTCCTAGGACACTTCTACCAGCAAAGAAAACAACAGCTTAAGAAATGCTACTTCAGTTGATCAATACTGAAAATAGCCATGGAAAACTGCAAACCTGGAAGATCATGTCTACTTCAGAATGCTTTAATGTAGCTGTAGTTACCAATAAAAGAGACTGGGAAGGAAACGTGCCCTGCGTGCATTTCGTCATGGTTGCCTTTTATCAAAATTCTCCCTCCCCAACCCCATATAAGTAAAAGATCAATTTCTATCCCTACAGGTTTTCAGCTTACAGCCCACTGAATTAGCAGTTTTCCTTCCTCCATTTTCAATTTTTCCCTGCTGCAGCACCCTGTGGATGGCTGTTGAACTTACAGATCAGCTGTGCAACCTCTCAGCACTTGCTGAGGAATTGCCCAGAAAGCAGATATCTCTGATAACACAACGTATGCTTACCTTAATGATCTCCTGTGCTATCTGCCTGGTTTTGTTAATATCCAGGGATATCTTGGGGTCCCTTACAAATGAATACAGTGTCCTTCCTTTGCAGAAGCTGTAAAAAAGAGGAACAAGAGTCCTAAAAAGTTTCTTTAAAACATTGGAGGAATGTAAAGACCAGTGGATGCTCAAAAGGTACTTTTATCATGTTGATGGAATCAGTCTTCTTCCCTCTGCTGAGCAATGCCATTTTCAGTAACACAAATGGCTCAGTTGACACCTGTGTGAGTGTACACAATTGCAGCTACTGATAACTGTCATTCAGTTATTGCTAAAGCGTAGTCAAGCAAACACTTATTTGTTTCCTCAGTGGCCCTGATCTCATTTTGCTCTTCAGACAAATAAGTCCAGTTTTCATAACCTGAGCACCAGCTTCTGCTGAGACTGCAGATTACTTTGTCCCGCTTCTTAAGAATTCAAGAGACTTTAAGAGATTAAAAAATAAGAATTAGATTGCCAATAAATAAACTCCCTAAGAAGAGACATCTCTAATATCAAAACTCCAAGCAACAGAGGCTGCTTTGATGTCTTCCACTTTCAGACTACAGAAATAAATATTACAAATTTATTTATAATACACACATATATCATGCATGTGCATTAAATATTTGTTATGGAAATATATAATTTACAAATATGTTTATAGAAATTTATTCTGTATTATTACTATAAATAGATAAGCACATGCAGTATTACTAACAGAAGTTGTTATATCCTTACCTGGTAATGATTGCTAAATGAGGAGGGTTCATGCATGCTCCCATGAAAAGCACCACGTTCTCATGCCGGGTCTGTCTGTAATTCATCACTTCCTTTTTAAAGAGCTTGAGATGATCCTGATTGTTCCCATCTATCTCCAGCAGCCTTATGGCCACTTCCCCGTGCCATTTTCCCTTGTGAACCTTCCCCCATCGTCCTTGGCCAATGGGATCCCCCAGTTCGATCTGTTCAAAGGGAATGTCCCATTCCTGCAGGTAGACACTGGTCTGGCTGGGTTTGCGATAAATCATCCCTTGCAGGTGTGGCCTTCTGTTTGGCAAATCTTCCACTTCATCCTCATCATCTTCAGGTTCTGATTTATTACTCTCAGGTTCTTCCACCTGCTTACAGAAGGAGAATGGAAAAACATGCTGAGAGTCTGTTTTGAGAGGACTTGGGCAGGTTGATGAACCTATTTGATGACAGATCTAGAGATCCCTTCATAGGACAAAGTCATCCAAAAAGGCTACGAAAAGGCACACACCTCCTCTTGGGATGTGGCTCAAGAGCCACTTGAGAAACAGCTGCAGGCAACTGAGTGAGCCAAAGATTTGAGCTCACCTTCTCCCAGTTAGAAGCAGTTACTTTTTGTTACAAGTATTTCATTGCTTCAGCCTGGCAACAGAAACATCCAATTGTCAGTAGATCTGTGCAGCATAGACAGCCCAGTGGAACTGAAGGCACAGCTAGTCTACATTCACAGCTTCAGCCACAAGCTTCTGCTGCATTGCAACATGGCCTTTGGGATTACAAAAGAGATATAAAAGGGGAAACCATAAAACCTACCTCTGCTTCATGTTTAAGTCCATCTGTATTTGGCTGTTCTTTAGCACTAACAAGAGAAAACAGATTTGTAGTAAGAAATAAATGGGGTGCAGACAGTGAAAGCAGTATAGTCAATTAGATCAAAGTACAATCACTGCTCTAAGTCTAACAACTAAGGACTTTCTAAGATTACTTTGGCAAATAAGGGACAAAGATTTTGAAGTGATTCTTGGTGTTTAAGTGGTAGGAATTCATTGGCAGTGGTATGGCTGCATTATTACAATGTGTTCCAGTAACAGATACTCCTATTCCCAGTACTACAGAAACACCTGTACAGAGTATTGGTCAAGCAATTGTGAGTGCTAGGGTTGTAGGTTAAAACATCAGCACACCCTGCAATTCAGATCCCTACAAACATGTGAGCTTGCCATGCTCTTCCGTGCTGCTTCAATCACAAAACCTTCTACCTTTTATTCCTTTTCACCTTCCTGAGCTGGGAACATGCTCACAGAACCATAACTACATATTTGAAAACACGGTCCCACTTAAAATAAATATTTTCAGCTTTGCAAAACCAGAAATGCCAACATCGCTCTTGCTGATCAAAATTGTCCTGTAGAAGTTTTCAGATGATACATTCAACAGGCCATTGGTCTCAGTTATAACAGTGCCTTTGTGCTGACCTGAAGATTATCAGGTTAACACAACATGATTAAAACAAGCAGTTCTTACTTACTTGGTGTCTGCAGCAGTTTCTGGAGGCTGTGCTATTTGTGCAGGACTGGGAATTTCTGGGAAGTATGAAAATTATTACACATATTTTAGACTCAATTCCCTTATAGATCAGAATATTCAATATTGCAGTACCAGCTGTTTTACACACCTATATATCAACCCATTCCAGCTTTCTTAACATTCACTTATCTGTAACGTTTTGCAATGGCCGTCCTCATTTCTGAGCTGCTCACACCCTTTTAAATGGCCTTCAGCAATCAGAAATACTTGAATCCAGATGCAAGGATTAATAATTGTAGGTCACACATTCCAACCACACTTAGTATGATCAGTGTCACCAGTGCACAGGAAATTCAGTTTGGGTTGCAAATCCTTGCAAAATTTAGAGTGCAATACTCTGTACCTGGCATCCTACATCACCAGTTCTCTCTTTGGAAATAGATGGACAGTTTCTGAATGTTAATGAAAAGTGACCAAGAAAAGAGCTTGCACATATGAATAATGTTGCACCATTTTCAATCCCATAGGCAAGAACATCAATTCATAAATATGATCTCAGCATTCCTGAACTGCCAGCATCCGTTATTCCAAGCATATAATCCCAAAAGACAGCCTTAACAAAAGAACTCAGCCGTGAGTAGAATCGCACAGCAGAAATCTGGTGCTTTATCTGTTGTACTGGATATACTTCTTTTCAAAAGCAGAATTATCACTCTTGGGTAAGCATGCAAAAAATTTACAGTTACTTTCTGGCAGCAAAAGCTTAGTTAGTTGAATTAAAACAGTCAACTCACCTGGGAAGATAAACTGTTGTCTATGCTGAATATAGTAGGCAGCTTTTGTTTGGTTAAAAAAAAAAAAAAAAAGACATAAAAAGAAAACAAAAAAAAAACCAACAAAACAAACAAACAAGTTAGAGGATCATCAGTAAGTGCCACATATGCATTCAATTAGTCCCAACTCACTGTTAGGAAGCAGATTAGTTGATTATCAGTCTGCTTGAGGGGTGAATTTCAGTACATGCATTTCTGGAAGACAGATGACACCTGTCACATGAATGCTGTGTTAATGCAAGCAGTCTGGTGGGAAAACCAGCCATTCATATGTCAAGTGGAAGAAGCAGACTCAGAGAACACAGGGATGCCAGCAGGCAGGCCCAGGAAAAGGTTGATCCTTCAATGCTCTCTCACACTGTCAGCGTTTCCAAGCTGCATGCAGAGAGGCTGAAGTTCAAGAGCTCTTTGCAAGTTGTTTTGTTTGTTTTAATTTCACTTAAATTGAATTACTTGTCCTCATACAAAGTAACTGCAGTAGAATCCCTGCACTAAACTTGCACTGCTTCTGCTCCTTTTAAGTAGGCTAAAACAGCAACTTTCACAGGCGAGAAATCTTTTGCAAAACAGTTGTATTTAAGGCCAGATGCAGCACCTGTTTAGCAGCATGTGACTTCATTTCCAGATAGAAGAAATTAAGTTTATTCTACTATGCAAGCCTTGTCTCTATCAGCTTTGTTAAGGACAGCATATTTGGGTCCTTAATCCAGGAAGTATGTAAATTCTTCACCATACACACCTGTCTACACTTTAAAAGCCAAGTGTTCATTGTTGGTTATCTTTTGGAAGGGACTAATAGAACTAATTTATGTCAGTCTCCATTTTAATACTTTTTTTCTAGCAATGACCTTACGTTTCAAAGCCACCAGTGACCAAACACAGCGGGCAGCACGAATTTCATGATACAGTAAGAAAAAGGAAACAAACAACACCACTTTCTTCTAGTACTCATCGGAAAAGGAAAAAAAAAAAAAAAAAAAAGATAAAGTAGAAAGATCATATTGGGTAAAAAAGGAACCAGAACTCCTCAGTAATTTGTTTCCTGCAAAAGTATCTTGTTCCTTTGGCTTAAAACCTTCTAAGAACAGACTGTGTCCCCTTTATCAGATGACAGGAAAAACTTTCAAACCTTGAGTAAGACTCAACTATCTATTCAGAAACCTAAAACTACTTATGAAGTCTTGGTTAGCCCCAGCTTCCACAGATGCCTTTCTGATCTTGGCAGAGCCCTCCAGAAAAAGATGGGTTTACCTGGGAAGTTAAATCGTGCATCCCTCTGGCCCATAGGAGATAGGTTTGGGGGAGGTGTTGCACTGGGAGGGTTGGAAGACTGGAAAGGTGCTGGAGAAGATGGAGTGGAAGAGGTTGTAGAAGAGGGATTACTGCTGGAGTCCAGATGATTTATTGCTGGTGGGTGCTCCTGGAAAGCAAGAGAAGTCACTAATGAGTACATAATAAAAATATAGTTTCCATCAATGTTTAATAAAATGAGGAAGGCTGTCCCCAGCCTCAAACACAACAAGATGTGTGTTTAACAATGTTTAACAGGGAAGAAAAGTCATTCTAAAGACTCTTTGCAAAATGAAAGCTGAAGTGCCATTCTTGTTCAGTAAGGTACTACTGTGACCTCTCCTTATTGTAGTTCCTCACTGACTTTGAGGCAGAAGATTCACATCAGTCACTAAGTACCTTTTTAGTGAGTGCTTTGGGAAGAGTTCCAAACTGTGGTTCTGTTGGTCTGTCTACTGGATTGTTGATATCAGAAGGGACAGACTCTGTTCTCCTTATTTTGGCAACTGAAAAACAGGTTGGATATGAGATGAAAAAATCCCTTTAATCAGACTTCTTATTCTTGTGATACCATCAGCTACATTGATGTGCTAAGAATCTGTAGTAAACTTACTGGGAAGGAATGATATTCTACAAGCAGGCGCCTCTTTAGTACACTTGTTGTGACATTTCAATCTGAAAGAGAAACATGAAATGCTAAATAGCACTTGTTCTTTCCCATAAAGAAGAAGCCTACCCTTAATTTATACTAGTTATGTGAATCTTAAGGAGAATTCTGAAAAGCTCTAAGCCCCAAAGCAGGCCCACGTGTTCATATGAAGAATCTCGTTATATGCATCATTAGGCTAATGCAAGTCAGATAGATACCCTAGCATCTGATTAATTTCTAATACAGTTGTCTTCACTTATGACTATCCTGAGACAGGGAACTGTGAAAATTTCAGCTCTCTGCACTGAAAATCCAGAAAGAATCAAAACCAAATCCTTGTTATATAGGCATTCAACTTCCAGTACAAGATTTGCCTGTGATAAGATAGGAATCCTATAGTAGTGAATTAAATTTGGTTCCTCCATACATCAGGCTCCTCAGCCTAAGCACTGCCATGCCAAAGCAACCCACTGCCAGTCTGACTGATAAAAGTCAAACGCCACTGTTAACAGCGCATCACAGCTTGAGATATTTGTTACTGACAGACTTGAATGAATAAACCCTAAAGTTCTTATGTAAAAGATCATCTCCGTGTGCTCACCTGCAGTACTTACACTTCACCCCGAACATCATACTCTTCTGACAAACTTGGCAAATCTGAGATAACCAAGACTTTGTAGAGAACCTAAGCAGAGAAACAAGGGGAAAAATATGTTAACTGGAACCTTAAGAAAACTACATCTGTAGCTACAGACAGGCTACACTCCTTTAGCATTTCCAGAAAAGGATAAGTGGTGTTATGGAAGACTTCTCACTTTTCTGATTAATAGCAACTGAAAGAAGCCTAGCACTGATTCTGCTGGACTCAGGCTGGGCTGAACACCTTCACAAAGCTGGGATCCAGTCTATAGTGCATGCAGTGCTGGTGGTAAGAGTATTAAGCCTTCTACTAAAAGGAGCTGATACGTTTGTTAGGCATTGGTACTAGCTGTCCCAGTTTCAGTTTGGATTTGGAAGGGGGAAATAACAAGGGAAGAAAAAGGAAATGCTTCTTCCATGAAGGGAGGAAGGATCAGCTTCCCTTTCATTTTTAGCAGAAGTGCCTTTATAAAAGGCACTGTTGCACATTTCTTTTACTTAGTCCTTCCACTCAGGACACAAGCCCCATACAAAACATTACTGCTGTTGGTCACTGAAGAATCACAAGTCAGTTAGCTTTGTAAAAAAGATCTCAGGAGCTGAACACATCAGAGATTAAAAACAGAAGGAGCCGAAATATACGTTCAAAGTTGAACCTGACAAATGAGGCACCCAACCCAACTTCAAGCTCATCTTTACCACTACAAACACACTAAATATGATGCTGTTCTGGTCTGACCCCTCTGTTTATTTCCTTTGTGGTTCCCACAGTATGTGTTGCTTACCTGTGTGTTACAGCTAAGCCAAAGTCTCTTCGTACCATTTGAGGGGATCCTTGGGAGTGTTCTGATGGAGAACAAAGAGATCTTTTAGGGAAGCATCACTCACAAGCACACTTACCAGCTTAGACATAAATACTGTCATAGATAAAAACTAGTAGCCATGACTTCTCTAGGAGCACAGCTGAGATCTATTTGCCTTGCACAGTAAAACTACAGTACAGTAGTGTTTTTCATACAGAGGCAATGTAAACTAAGATTTGGTGTTAGAATCATCATTCTTCCTTCCTTGCATTATATTGTTATATATTATGTTTATGGATTAAGTAAGCCCTAGGCCATTCTCATAATGTGCAAGAGGAAAGTTGCACAACAGCTTATTCCCAATTAGTTTTCCATCAAAACCATCACTCAGCTAGCCAATAAATGCAGAAAAGGAGAGCTGCACTCCAAGATCCCAGCACAGTGCTCCAGGGCTTATACCAAAAAACTTCCTGAAAGCTCCTAGATATTAAGACTGCAACATTTCCTGAATTAAATCTGTAGCCATTTTGCAAACTGGGAGAAAACTCAACCTGTAGGTACCAGCACGGCCTCAAGGCGGGATGCTGTCAATACTTATAAAAGCCACTCTCTCTCTTTGACCCTAGATGGCACCAAATTCTTTTCTTTTTTTTTTTCTTTTTTTTAAATCATGATCTTTTCGAGGCATTTTTGGGCTTCAGCATCTCACAAAAGGCTGGACTGAATAGCTGTTTTTCCAAAGAATATGGTTGAGCAAATGTGGACATCTAAACCACAACCGCATTAATCAGCATAACTTCTGACACAAATTTATACATTTTCGAATTTCATGAGACATAAGAGAGCCTACAGTATAACAGCATATCTGCATAGTATACAGTATATACAGAATATCTGCATAGAAGCACCAAATATCTTAATTCATTTTAACTTTCTCTTATGCCTTTTTAATTCATTACATAAATTCCACCACTCTCCAGAGAGAAATGCCCAGATTTTACAATTTTCTCTCCTTATACTTTTCCATTTTTGAAAGAAATTTCTGGCATTTGTTCTAAAGGCTGCTTGAGAAGTGTATGGTCCTGATATACATTTTCACGCTTTGCAGAATGGTGAGAAACTTTCCTAGAGCTTTTAAGGTTATAAGTTCTGTGTCAAAGAGGCAGCTGTACATAGTCACATTCAATAGCATTAAAACACTAAATGTATCAGTGTATAAAAGCATAAGTCCTTGTCCTATAAACCTTTGAGCGTGTGAATATACTCATCAGCATCAGAGGAAGTATTACAGATTTAGCAATGTGCTGGAGCGTTTCTCAAAAGGTCACACACAACCGTCTAGTTTCATTACAGGAACACTAGGCAGTGAATATCTGAAGCCACAATCTGAAGACAAATGGTTAGACCTATTTCTAGTACCAAGGGACAATATCAGCTCTCAGAAATCAAAGACAAGAAGTTACACACAAACTCCTTGCTGTAGCCCTTAAACATCAGCATTCCTTTTTCCTGCTTTTGTCATCCAAAGAAATACCAGGTACAAAGACCCTGTAAGCATCCTGCAATTCTTCAGCTGGCAGAATGCAAGGCCTTATTGAGGGCTTCCACAGACTGGACGGAGGTGATCATACTGCAGGCTGTTGACAAGGACAGGTTCTTCTCTCGCAGTCAACGAAATAAAGACAATCCTGTAAAAATGTCTTACCGAACCTATAGAACAAGAAAAAAAAAAAAAAAAAGCCTGGGTCAGTCAAAAATAAAGACTTAGCCTAAGACTACCTGTCTTCATATGGAGACATAGCTGTCACATAGATAGGCTTTCTTAAAGATCACACATTAGCAGCTAAAATACATCTTAAGATAAAATGTAAAAAGATACCAGACACCTGAACTGAGAGTAACATTTAAGGTCAAAAGAAAATTCAGGATACATAATCGACTATTAGATATTTGAGAAAAAACTGGTTGGGGCCCTTTCATAGCAGCAGTCATCCCAGCCTCCCAGGAAGGTGCCATTTCAAAGAAGGAGACTATTAGCAAGCCGGTTTTGTGATTATCTTAGAATATCCCACTGATATTGATTGTAAGACTGCAGTGAAACCACAACCAGGCAACTGGCCACCAGCATCAGATTGAATGCCTGTTGGTATGCTCTTCAGTGCCCACAATGAAGGAAGTATCTTGCTTACTTTATTGGAGGAACATCATCTATCCTGTTTCCCAGCTGTGATTCATGGGACTTGCTCCTTGTGAGGGTTGGAAAATTAGGTAGCAGCTGAAAAACTTTCCGGCAAGGGGGAGGAGGAGTCCGTGGTGGCTTCAACTTGTGCCGTCTCTTGGCTTGAGGAGTGGTTGGGGGAGTGATGGTGATGCTATGAGGAGTCCTTGGTGTTAACCTTCCACTGTGTGCAGGGAAGGCAAAAGGGTCCAGGAGGTTTTCTGCATAGATAGAAGGTCCGTGACTTGAGGCAGGAGAATCTGAAGATGGGATTGTAGACACCGACACCGATCGAGCCTGCTGGCTGCTGCCCTTGGGAAGGTTCAGTGCACTGTGAGTCCACGTGGGCGCAGAGGAGCAGGGGGACTCAGTTGTGTTTGTAGAGCTGTTCTCTCGGCGTGCTTCAGGAAGATTCATCAGCACATCATCTTTTAACTCCCCACCTGTTCAGCAACCATAGCAATGTTAGGTTTAAAAAGAAAGCAAAACAAAAGTGCTGGCACAGGATATTGCATGACACAGCTTTGGGCTATGAGGTGTTGTTGTTTGGTTTTTTTTGCCTTATTTGCATATAGCCAAGTAATTGCTTCTTCTCTCCTAAGATCCATCTACGGTATCAGCTAAGGTTAACCTTTAAAACAAGGAATGCATTAACTACCCTTTTTTCATATCTGTAGCTATGTATCTCAAGTTCTAAACTAAAATACACTTTAGAAGATCTTACATTCTAAGATGGGTTGAATTTTAACAGATTAAATGGTAATCACAGACCTAGGATTTAAAAAAAAAAAAATAATAACCTCTCAAAACACAGATTATTTTATTTTATTTTATTTTTTTCAAATGAAAAGAGAGGAACATAAATACAAGTGTATGTGAATTTGGGCTGGGTGCCATGCCTTCTGAACAATGGCTGATATTGCTACACATGGATGGGAAATATTTGACAGTGCAGGACGAGAAAGATTAGAAAAAAGGAAACACGAGATTGAGCTGTTTGTTGGCTTTTCCATTAACTAATCTTTATGATTTGAGAATGGTATAAGCTGTCATAATACAGGAAACAACACCTTTCAGTGACAGATGGGTAATTGTTACAAAGAAAGATCTGATGCACAGGAATGCCAGTATGCTGTCTGATACGAACAGAACGTACAGTGCTTTGTGAAAGTAGCCCTGGGCAGGTGGCAGGGGAAGATTGTGAAACAACATTCTGGGAATCCTGAGGCTGTTCTTAAATAATTTAGTCAGATCCACTGGACCTGTATGTTCCTAATTAAACAGACAGTATCCTTCTTTCCATAATTTCAATTTAAATCAATGTTCTTTCTAGCTCTTACATCTGCTACTGGAATTTGGTTAATGGTTCTATCAATTTCCAGTCCGAAAAATAGCAGAAAGGAAGCAGCTTTAAAGAGAAGCAAGTCAAATGGGAGACTGCAAGCTATGCAGTGAGAAAGGGTAGTCAGAGCAATGTTCTGCTTTTCCAAAGAATTAAGCTGAAAACCGCTCAGGTTTCTGAACTACATCATACAAAACAGAATTACCTTCTCTCTGAATTAGCAATATACGAGGGGAGAGGAGGTTACATTTGTTAAGTCCAGGATACTAAACAATGGAACACTGTAGCATCAGACCCAACTCTGAACACAGAGGGAACAATCATACAGTCTGTTGAGTTGGGGAGTGTATTTCTACATACATTTATTTTCAGAGCTGAAAATGTTCTCAAAAACCAAATCTCATTCATAGCACTAATTACATTTGATTGTTCTAATTTCATGCAGATACAAGAGCCATAACCTGACATCAGCTATAGCATATAATCGAAGACCCAAAGGTTTCTGTAGATTGTCTCAAATGAAGGGAAGAAGGATGCGATCTGGCTGCTGAGAAACTAATTCCATAGAACAAAAAGCAGTCTCATACCTGATTCAGTCACCTTCCTTAAGCAGCTCAGTGCCCCATTGAGTCTGGAGCACTCCTCGTCTCTGGCGCCACATCTCTTCATTGTTTCTTTCACCTTTGATTCATTCATTTCAAGTAAGGCATCTAAGGTTAGCTCCTCTGGTATTCTCTGCAGGAGGAAAAAAAACCGCATATACTTTTTTTTAAAATATACCCATAATAAGACTGCCATCTTTGTTTCTGATGTAAAGTAGTGCCACTGTCTCACTGCCTGGTCTGACTCATGATTTCCTCATTTGGTAGTGTATCTCTCTTAGGGATCAGTAGTGATCACACAGCAGTAAATGCTCAGAATCTGCTCTCTGTTCTCTCTATGCCAAGAGATCCTCTGTATCACTAGCATGTCATTGTCCTTCTCCAGTATTTAAATTAGGATTAGAGTTGACTGAAATATTCTTCTCTCCTTCCCCTGTGGAAAGTTTTCACTCAGTATTTCTGAAAAGTTACTAATTGAAGTTATCTTTATCATTAAAACAAAGCAGGCCAAAAATCTGAAAAATATGGCAAATATTTGGCTTTTCACTGGAGAAATGAAAAGTTCAAACAGTGTGGAAAATAGCTTCTTTCATCAACAGAGAGAATGTTTTGACAAAGAGGTATTGATCTCCTCCTTAGGCAATTCTACCTTCATTAGAGGACCAGCCTTACTGATACCCTGCTTAGGAAGATATTAGTGTAGATTTCCTTGTGCCTTTTATAATACACCAAACCCCCAAAAGATAATCAAGCAGACACAAAAGATATAGGATTCTGGATGGCACGAAATGATCGAATGCTCCATGACAAAGTTAAGCTGTATTGCTTCTCTCCTCCCTCATTCAAATGTTTCCAGCGTAAGTCTGCAGCAATTGTGGTTAATAAACAAAACCAGGATACTTAGTGCAGATACCCAGGAATTTCCCCCACTGTTTTGCCTAAACAAACCTCACTGCCGCCTGTTCTCACAATGAGATCACAAATTTCACAATATTTGGCCTCCTTCCTGAAGTTTCAGCTGCTGGAACCGTGCTACATAACAAAGTTTCAACCTCTATTTAAATGGGAAACTGAGCGTATCTGTTTGAAAACAAAAAGCTTTGAAATGTTGTGGACATTTCACACTGACCCTTCAAACCCTAAAAGGCTACAAATCAAATATGAGCGTGCATTGATGAATGCTGTTTTAAGATCACACCTCTCGCAATCCAGACCAGGGACAGAAGTTAGCCTGGGTCCTAAAATCAAGAGGTTAATCAAAACTGCTGCCATTGCTTTGATACAGGTAACTGCTCTCAAACATTCTGAAACAGTCAAGTCGTGGTACTGAGAGCGCTCAGCTAATCACACCATACTTCCAAAATGATTAAGAGATAAAGTTATTCTGCCCTAATTTAGGCATTTCAATGCTAAACATCTTAAGTTTGAACTAATCTCCCTAAAATCCACCACTCAAATATTCCAGCACAAAGCCAGCCCAGCTTTGATCACAAAACTCCCCAGCCAAACTGTACTAATTCCAACATTCAACCAAGTCTGTCTGACAGTGAGCTGTTTCCCAGCACCCTCTGGATTCCACTCCTCTGCACGCAGACAGCAGCTCACAGAAGCATCTTTGTTCAGTACTATCACAAGGCCGGCTGTGGTGCAAGATGTCAGTGATGGGAGCAGCACAAGCACGATGCATACCCGCAACATGGGAGCTCAGCGTGTCAGGGGGACAGAGTCATCCAGAAACATTCCAGCTCTGCCAGTTCCTGTACCCCCACGAATGCCTAAAGCAGGGTATAAAGCTTTGAACACCACCTACTTGCTAAGTAAGTAGGTGCCCCTACTTACTAAAGCAAGGATGCTACTGCTTCCATTAAAGCATAACGGAAAGCCAGTGCTTCTTGTGATACACACTTATCCCACTTCAGGCTTTTACACAGTCACAGAACAGGCAGGATTACAGCAATGTAATTCTTGAACTATCTGGAAACATTTCCTCACTACCACCACTCCCTGAGCTGAGATTACATAGCTGCTGCTTTAAGTAACGGCATCATGTAGCTCTCAGTATGAGCTACCAAGTCCCATTACCCAGTACCACCCCATTTCTCTATCCTTTGCAGGACACAAAAGTAACCAGTAACTTATTGGAGCTATTCATAAACCAATAAAAAAATTGGTCAAGAGACTAAGATTTCCTCAGGAAGCTGAACGTGTCCATCACAGACAACACCACCCCTCGCCCAGGCTTCAAGCAGTAGCGCAAGCAGATGAAATGCAGGGTCAGCCGGGACAGGGCGCGATGGATGGAGCAGGTGGGGATCAGATTCCCTCTGCTTCTGCTCTGTGGAGGTCCCAGATCGGAGAGGCACTGCTGATCTGCAGTGCTAACATTCAGGTTAACGATTGGCACAAGGTTGGCAGCTAATGATATTTGGGCTGGCAGAAATTCCAGTGAGCCACAATGCTTTGCAGCAGTAGGTGTGGCATCACATACCAAAAACAGTTCTCCTTGCTCAGCTTAGAGATTGCAGCAAAGCCTGTAAAGAAAATCCCAATCAAATGTAAATTTAAATATATATTTAAAATAAGTAGAAGCAAGAAGAAAGAAGGAAGTCAGTTTGTTCTGCAAGCCTTCCTCCCCCCAGGTACCCAAGATGCAATCAGGTTCTCTTCTATCTTTTCTCCTTTTACAAGGAGGGCAGAGTACACCAGTTACCTAAGGCATGTGCCACAGCACCTCTGACATGAGCCTCGCTCGTACCCACAAAGTTAGTCCTCAGTGGAGTAAGAAATGGTCTATTAGACAAAAAAAAAAAAAAAAAAAAAAGCAAGCATATACTGAATGTGTGATTCAAGTTGTATCAGCGAGGAATAACTGCCTATTTTTACTTACCCCAAATTAGCTCTCCTGGTTGTGCTAGTATAGACAAGGCTTCAGTGGGGAATTCCAATTCCCTACTGCAGGAGGTACGAGGAATGGCATCTGGGCTCAGCTCTGCTCCTATGAGCACATGCTCACTGCTCCCAAGGGATGGTCCACAAACACAAAACTGTTCATCTCCACCAGTACAGATGGGCGGGGATGGCGGGGAGGGGTTGCCACAACGGTCTCTGAGCAGAGCTGAGTCCTGCACAGCAGCATCTAGAGCCCCAGGTCCTTCTCTCATTCCCACAGGAGCATACTCAACATTTACTGACACAGAGAACCAAGCCGACATCTTTGTCACACTGCAGCCCCACAGTTAAACCACAGGACTGCCTGTTCTTGCAAGGCTGGCGCTGATGGTTGTTATTCATTTTAAAGACCAAACTGCTGCAACGAGGAATCCCCAGCTTTCACTTCATTTTTCAAACCATTTTAGAGAAAAACCTTAACACAATTTTTAAAAGATGACAAAGCACTCCAGGCTCTCTTTCTACAAGTGCTCAGCCATCTCTTCCTTTGTGGTACGCATTTGCTGCAGAGGGCTTGAACTCGTCACCCCAAGGCTGACCAGTTTCATTTCCGCCAGCAGCGCTGTGCTCTGTGCCTCAGTGCATGCAACACAAGGCACAGTACAGCACCACATGGAAGCCCTGTTTCACTGCTGGCTTTGCTCTTTATCCTAAGATAAAGTGTGCTTTCACCCAGGCACACCCCAGCAGTGCAAGCTCATCTCCTTCCTGGGCCAGCACACAAAGTCCAGTCTACTTTTTTGCTCACTAGTTTAATTTTAGAAAAACAGAATAGCAAGTTGTAGGAAAGTATAAGTACAGAAAAGGAGATTATATTTACACAGCCCCAATGACCTTCAGCTGGGGCAGCTCAGACTCTCTGAACCTGCTGCCACACGACAAAAGAAATAAGCCTTTGAAGAGGGGGAGGGAGGGGAAGTAAGAGGCTTTCTTTAAAGAACCACTCTTGTTGCACATACACAGTGGCTTAATATAAAACCGGCCAACCTGAGCCCCTAAGATCAGCCTTATATAATTTACCTGTGTTATCCTCCCAGCCAGTGTGACAGTGATAATGGTCACCAGTTCAAGATCGATCTTAAAACAGGCCAGCTGATGCTTTGGTTTAGCTGTTGAGCTGGGCAGAAGTGGGCTCCAGCCCCCCAATGGTGCAAGTGCAATTCTGGGCATTTGAGAAGCAGTTACTCCCATTTTTCAGCACCTGAGTGAGCAACAGGGGTTCAACAGACTCATCTTCATCTCATTCTTCACAGGTGCTGTGGCTTCAAAATAAACGCAGTTTATAGGCTGACATTAGGGCCCAGCTAAGTGCCACCTCCCTGGGCACACCTTTCCTTGACTACAGAATGACACAGCATGCTGCAAGATATTCACATACTACTGTAATAGTAAGGCCAAATTTATTAAAAGGAAAAAATATATAAAGAAATAGAAACTGCTGCTTTCAATCTTCCAGCACCTCAGAGCAGCACCAGCAAAGCTTATAGCCTTACTCATATACACTGTGCAGCAGAAATGATGTTAAAAAAAAATCCAACCCAGGAAGAGAAATTCTCTACAAAGCTCACCTGCTTATCAGACAAACAGACTGTGCACTTCGTAGCATCCATGTTTAAAAGGGAGAAGTGCAAACCAGAACATCTCAGAAGCCATCCAAAGGTTTCTCTGAATTAGCCAGGGTGAAGAGTTCATGACAGCATAATATCTTTAATCTTATCTGGTGTCCAACTTAAATCCTTGAAACATGGCAAAAATGCTGATATCTCACACAGTGGATGAGGTATTTTTGGTAAAGATTCTTTAGTGCAGATAAGCCTACAGAGCTAATGCTGCTGGTACTTGGACAAATCAGCCTGACCTGCCCCTCAACCTCGTAGACATGGCTCTTCCTGTAAAGCCAGACAGTTGACAAGGCCCCAGGTGCCTCCTCTTAAATCAATACACTCTCTCACCAGCCATCCTCCCATCAAGCAGCAGATGTTAGAAGAGAAAGCTCATTACATAAGGTGCTTAAATTCCCACTGATAGCTCTAAGCAAAGCACATCAGGATGCTCTTAAGAACATTCTGTGCCTGATGGTTTTTCCCTCTCTGGCTTACTGGTGTTCAACAAAGAATTTACTGAAAAATTGTTCTGTTCTTAGATTTCTGTAGATTTTACGGGCATTCTGGAATGCCTCCCACATTGAATTTCTAACTTGCATTGTTGTATTTACAGGCTATGGTTTTTCTTAATAACTTCACATTTTAGCTCTCACGCAACCAGTGGGTGGAGACGAGCTGATAGACTCAGGGCAGTCCCACTCTGCTCTTTGTGAACAGAAACTGCAGCTTTTCTGTAGGAGGGCAGGTGTACAGCTGCAGCATCTCACTGCAGTCTGGAGGGGTGTGTGAGCCTCACTAACACCATGCCTTAAGTGATTCAGTGCTGTGAGGGGCACCTACCTGCCACGGCATGGCCAGTAAGCCCTGGTAGCAGCAGGGAATGGCTGCTTACGCTGGGGAGTGGCCCTCAGCTGGCACGTGGTGATGAAGTACAGGTGCACAAAGCCTGCATGACAGAGTTTATTTGCATGCACACAATTAGCAGATTCTGGATCTCAGCTGTCTAGCCATCGTGTCAGAGTTTCTGCTGCTGGAGCCATGAAATCCCAAATAGATATCCTTATATTATAGATATCCTATTATTGAGAAATCCCAAATAGATATCCTTATAGGAGATGAGAGGACACACCTGCAGAAACCTGACAGGGTTAGGCAGATCTACCTCTGATATTCCCCCAGCTAAAGTAAAGATGGACACACAGAAATGCCACGCCTTTCCTCAAACAACTGATCAGCATGATCAACTGCAAACTAGAGCCCAGTCCAACCAGCAAAACCATGGGTCACGATCTAACAGTATCAATGCTGTACCAGGGCCTCATCCTGTACAGCCTCTCACAGGGACAGCAGGAGGATCTTAAGTTCATTCCTACTCAATGCTCTGCTGCTGTCTGCCAAGTGCTGCCCTGGTTTGCTCAGGAACCAATCTGCCCCTCCCTATGCAGGACAGTTATCTGTACTAAAAACAGCTTTCCAGACTTGATTGACTGGAACCCCTGCTACATAGTGAGCAGGGCTGGTTCAGACATGCTTTGAGAAATAAGGAGATGACTACATTTCTAATTTGCTTTTTAAGATGATGACAAGTTATATTCAGAAACAGAATATTGAAGTTTCTGGGAAGAACAAGAGAAAAGACAGAGAATTTTTTCTGTGCTAAAGAAAGTAAGTGAATAGAGATTTTTTAATCACTTTTATTTGGAAGACATGCTCCAAGCCCAGAACCCAGCCAATAGCTCTGCAAGAGACTCCTTCAATCAGCCTAGGAGCAAGGCTCACATCCTCTTTCCTTCACACTCCCCTCAATTCCCATATCCAGCTCTCAAGGGGAGCATGACAATCCAGAACAGTGTATTTTCCCAGGTACATTTTACAGAGCAACTTTCACCCACTGGAGACAACTACATAACTTAAATGCATCTTTCTGCAGATTTCCTTGACCCACATTTTTTCATTCTCAGTTCAACTACCTTTTTTTCCCAGTTTCAGTTCACCATGTTTAGCTGTATATGCACCACTTTTGGTAGTAACCTAATACACGCAGTGCTAATCCACCTCCAGAACTCCTAGCCAAAAACAAGGCATTTCCTAGAAAAAATGCTGTATTTAAAAAGAAATAAAGAAGTTACAGAACAATATTAGGCCAGCTCCAAAGCAGAACCTGCTCTATAGTAGCCACTGTTTCCTATGATACAAATCTGTCTGGCAACTGATTAGAGGCACAGTAACAAAGAAACAGAAATAGCATGAGTTAGGGCGGGGGGTTCCTTTTTTCCTTACCCCTCCAAACAGCGTATTCACAGACAGCAAACAGGATCACAAAGTCAACACTTGTATTTACCACCTACCTCCAAGTTTTCTAGGTCCACACAGAACAGCCCTTTCACTCTGCGCAGCATGACTGGCTGACTGTTATCCATGTTCACAGGAGCTTGAGCTGTCACCCAATGCCATAAACAGTGCATTGTTATTACTATAATCTCTTCCAGAACTAAAGGATTTTACAAGCAGACATTATTCTTGTTTTAAATATAGCTTTTCAAAGAAAGAAAGGAGCCCAACAACAAGACAGCAATTATAACACCCAGAGCTTTCAAGCTTCACAATGTCTAGAGTAAGTCACTGGGCAAAAATAGGCTTCAGTTTGGACTAGAGGAGTCAGCAGATATTCTAATTTAGAGCTGCTGCTCTATTTCTGATGGGAGAGCCAGGGAGCTTCTGTACTTCCCTGCATGGCAGCTTTATTTGGGAGAGAGCTGGGGGCAGGGGGAAAGGGAAGGAGGAGGAGGTGGAGAGGGTGAAAAAGAGCATTGTTTCTCTAACTGCTGAGCTAAAAAACTGCTTTGCAATTAGGCTGTTTTTCAAAGGTGTTGTGTCAGAGATTAGCACAACCTTGTGGTGCTCCCTCCAGCAACACCAGAAGTGCAAAGGAAACCAGAACCATTTTAAAAAGCAAAAATTCCTAAGAAAACAACAAACAACGCATGAACTCAGGCCTTTCTCCTGAAGCAAGTAGTGGGCCACAGGCAAACCCTTCACCCAAGCACACCTCCATTGTACCTTCAGACCTCAGAGGTGGCTGCAGCAGGACCCTGCTGCAGCTGGAGGCTTCTGAGAATCACAGAAGGGATAGTTCTCCAACTCTACAGGTAGTTGGCAACTTTTTCAGTCAGTTTCAAAGCCTAAAAGTCTCAGAAAAGAGAGAGCTACGTGCCTAACATGAAAAGATTATTACAACATATGTGAGGTTTTCTTTCTCCTTGTAGTGTTGAAATCCAGTATAAGTACTTCAGTTTTACAGACAAGCTATCAGGCTCTTAGGGATGTTCAGTGATTCCCCAGAGTAAACACGTACACTAGCAGCAGAACCAGGTACAGGAACCGAGTACATTCCCGCTTTCATTTCCTGACATACTCAGCTATCTCTTTAAAGGCTCCCTTATGGCTGCTTCCCAGTCAAGTCACAGACTGTGCATAATGCTAAGGGCAGCCATTTTGTATTTCATAATAGCTGATCTATCAAAGCACTTTCTGTCAATGACTGCTATTTTCAAATGATTCAGCTGAAATGTTCACATGCATGACCCTAACCCTAACCAACAACAGGAATGATCCCATGACACCTCTAACATTTCTGAAAGACAACCCATCATGGACAGACATCTCTACTAAAAAATCACTGTAAAGACAAAAGGTATTGCAGTTCTCCTGCTCACCAAACCTAAATGCTCCAGGAGCACTCAGCAGCTGCATGAAGTGGATGCAGAACTTTTAAAAAATAGCCACAAATTTGGAATCATGGAGCAATTTCAATAAATGTACCTCTCGTATTTCTGATCCAGGGAACAGAAGGAAAAACAGTTCATACCTTGGTGACTGACTGGGAGAAGGTAATAAGCACAAAGAAAAAGAATGAACAGCTGGAAAACATTCTCTTCCTGACTTGGATCAAAACCAAATTTGCTCACCTTTTTTAGTGACTACATGTACAGAAGGACAGTCTCCCTGAATTATCAGGATGTGGCAGATTTGAATTATCCACCTCTGTTCTCCCTGCTTCCTCCTCCTCTTCATCCCTTCCCCCAGTTTTGCAGGCACCACAGAGGATTTCAAAAAGAGCTACAAAGACATTCTTTTAGGCTCAAGCAATTCCAGTAACCCTAGAAACCAACAATAGTTGTGAGCCTGGCAGTTTGGCCACAGCAACAGGCTGCTTTTCTGTTCTCTCACTGTCTCTGCTGCACCTTCAGCTGCACGACCCACGCCCTCAGTGACCTGGAGGATAATATCCATTCTAAAGCATTACATTTAAAATAAACAGTAGTAAATAAAAGGTACAACTCTGTCTCCAACTCATCCTATTTCACCAGAACCTGTTCAGTTACGTCAGGACCAATCTGGAATAACGTTCATAGAAATCTTCTCCATTTTTCACTTAGTCCTTTTACAGGCAGATTCCTGATGAAGTCTAAGAAATTGTGGCTTGTGTAAGGATCAAAGGAAATCGAGTGGAAACGCTCATGTGGCCTGCAGGGCCAAAAAATGTGAAAAAAGAGTGGAAAAAGCCTTTCCTGCTTTGTTTAGCTGCCAGTAGAATGAACTCTACTTACACTGCCATTAATATTATGCAGAACAGAACTTTCCCCAGTACAAAACAGCATAGATAAGTCATGCACAGGCCAAACCCAATGAAACAATCTGAACCCTGAGGTTCTACTTATCACCTAAACACAGGCAGGATTTCAGACTCTTAAAAAAAAATGTGTCCAGACAGGAGCTGGGGGCGTTGGCTTGTCTGGTCATTGCTGATTCCAGCAAGAGTATCAGATTATTCTGTGCAATAAAAAGGTCTTCAGTGATTTGCATGTTAAGAATTAAATGATAAAAAATCTGTAAAGATCAGAAGCATTCACAGTCTGTGAGCATGAACAGCTGATGCTGGCCACCACACAGAACACCAGAGGAGTTATTCATTTCATTCTTTTGCACTGATGCAATACTCTTTGGTATCAGTTTGGATCAGACCTCACTCACAGGAGAAGGCTTTTGTGTGAAATAAAAAAAAAAAACAAACAATTACTTGTTTCTGAGTAAAGACTCCCACTCTGTCAAAATCCAGAGCACAGATTCACACCTGCCCAGAAAACTAACTCAAACCCAGCAGGCAGCTGAGAAAGTCACATGTGAGTGGGCGGGAAGGTTCTGTGATGATGGTTGCCTTCTTACCTGTACAACTTCTTTCCTCACATTGACAATGTCTAACCAGTCATTGAATCTCGGGTAGCTGTTGAGCTCTGCTGTCCTGTCATTCAGGGGCACACTCAGCTTGCACTGCCGTTGGCGGTGGATGTAGTCAATCAGTTTCACCTGTTGGAATCCAGAAAGCAAACCATTAAGTTCCCTGGGAAAAGCTGTCAACTTCACAGGCAATGCTTGCATAGCACCAAGTCAAAGGAGATGTCTGTGAGTGGGGCTCTTCTGTGATATAATGATGACCTACTCTTACAGGCATTCAGAAGCTCATACATGGAAGCATTTCTCTCACACTGAGTATCTTTATTCTTTAGAATTTCAGGAGATGGTAGTGCAGAAGTTTGTCAGAGTTATGTTATATATAAGTTTCCCAAAAGTATATCGCATATTCAGTGACTGATTTCAAGCAGGACCCCCTATTGCCTTGGTACAAAGACTCAGCAGAGCTTCTTTATCTCCTTGGTTCTGTGACACAGCTCTTTCTGTTTCCTGAACGAATTGCAGGGCAGGGCATTAACAAACACTAGCAAACTTAATGATATTGTCACAATTTGTATCAGTAGAACCTGGTAGGGTCACTTCCTGCAGGACGCAACACTAAATCCATATCTACAAAAGTCCTGGACAGCAGCTGGGCATCCTGACAAAACATGAAACGGCATCCCAGCCATTGGAAACAATTAACTACATTCAAATTAACAGCACTGCACAGGTAGATGCAATCTCATTCTGGATGCTGTGAGCACTGCTAGTGTCACGTGCCAGATTACCTGTCCTCTGACCCATTGCTCCCATATGTTTGTTACACTATCTTTCATCAGGCCTTCACTTGGAATAGAAAGAGAGTGAGGCAGGAATAACCAAAGCCCATTTCTACTACAAAATCAGCATTAAAAACATTATCTTCTTTAAAAAAATGAAAACTTAAGATTTATTCCATTCTATGGTTGCCCATCTCATGCTTAATGTGCTGCACAGAAACTGACATGTCAAGCACCAAATATAAAAATGACAAGAAGGAACATAATTTGTACTTTATGTCTGCTTATCAAAAACAAAATACTCTCAAAAGATTTCTCACTGTGTCACACATTCCCGTGGGGTAGACTTGGGCTTCAAAACCTTCTTTACAAAACAGTGCCTCAAATCAAGTTAGCGGATCCATGATTCATAAACTAAGACATGTCCTTAGTCAATAAATTGTAGCATTTGGGGCAAGATCAGACCATAAATGAAAAAACAAACACAAATTCTCTGACCACTAAAACCTCTCTTGAGCTTCTGCTCCAAATAATTTTAGTCTCTCTATCTGAAGAATGCTGTATGTTACTTGTATGTTATGCATGGGAAAGACAATTAGACCACTTACTCCTCCCCCTAGATAAAGGATATGTAAGAAACTGGAGGGAAAATGGATATTGTATTTGATCACAACTAAGTGATCGCTGTATGGAGTACAGTGCTTTTGGCATGCTCATCAGTCTGGGAGAGCTACTAATACTAGTAATTATCATCTGATAATTATCCTAGAAAAAAAAACATACATTCTTCCTTGGCAGTACTGGGAGCACAGGAGTAGATGCTATTGGATGCATGTTCTGATGACAGGCATATAAGATGTGGGAACATTTGTCATCCACCTGAAATCAGAGGAACCTTTTAACTCTTCACTTCTTAGCATGGCTTTGGAGCATAATACCTAGCAGAAATCACCTTGGAAATCTTTCTCAACCTCAGCACATATTTTTATAGAAAGGGGAGGATAACACTTCCATTTTGCCAACCTTTGCTTTCTGCAGTCAATCCCAGTGCTATAGAGCAGTGCAGGGCACGCTTTATAGGCAGCTGTGGCTGCATGCTGATGATGGGTTCATAGGCCCATGGTACTGTCCCCATGCCAGCTGGGGACAAGTCAGCTCTCACTCCTTCAGCATAGTGCCCTGTGCTGGTGTGACTGCAACTTCTGAATGCTGCTGCAGCTCGGTGTGCTTGTACTCATTCTCAAAGACTGGCTGTCAGCTATGCCCTCCTACACAGTAGCACCTTCATCTGTATGCAACCCTAAATTAAGATGCCTTTGGAATACGCATGCTCTGTTCCTCCAGAGTGAACCTAGTGCATACAGGGGCACATAAGGTATCTTGGCTGCTTTCTCTTTGTCATGAATTTTCATCTATCCAGTAAGGTCCTCCATTTGCAGCCAGGTCTGTAATGATCCTGGAGATGCCTTTCAGAGTATTTTCATGCTAGCTGCTTTTTTTTTTTTTTTTTTTTCCTGCTGTTCAGCATTCTTTTCCCCACCTCATGCCTTGGCTTTTTGTCATATAGAGTCTGACATGCTCCAGCCAGCTGGCCCACATTAGACATGGTGTGACTTTGAAAATCTTCCTAGTAATTAAAATAAGTCTGCACGTATTTGGAGTGGAGGTAATTCCCATGTTAGGGAAGGAGCTGGAAATCTTACATTCAAAGCAATTTTCCACAATTTAGATTGAATGTTGTCATGGATCCTACGTAGGATTTTTGCCCATCTGCCCCAAAACTCCTTTGTTAATGAGACCGACTCACATTCTCATCATTTGGGTTTAATTCCACTCAGGATGCTTGGTTCCGCTCTTACTGCCTCCAGACATAGTGTGTTTGCATCCTAATTTATTTCCTCAGAGAACATTAGGGCAGAAGAGATTAGAAAACAAGGAATTAGCTGTGGGTAAGGATAGGAACAGAACAACCAAAACCCTGACAGAAGGGATGGGAACTAGAAGTCCGGGTAACAAAGCACACAGAAGGAATGGAGGCAGTAGGAATGAAGAAATGGTTTGAAAAGAGAGGGAAGGGAAGGTCTGTTAGCGAGGGTCAGAAAGAAGAACTTGCATGAAGTTTGGGGACCACTCAATAGCCTCCAATATGCCAAAAGTCATCCTACATAAATCAAAAATAGGGCAGCTTCCAGGCTGTGCAATTGACTTGTCACGGAGAACAGAAGGATGACAGAAAACAACCAAGCATTCTCTTTTCTGGAGGCCATTCCAAGTAAGGTTCAGTGACTGTGCGCACTTTGATACACAAACAGCAACCACAAAATCCAGCCAAAGGCAAACTAGTCAGCCACAAGTCAGTAAGCCATAGCATGCAGAACTCCCAGGGTGCTGCTTTATGTTACTGCTTCTCTCCCCAGGTCATCTCACCCCTTTGCCTCTCCCGGGTATTCCTCAAGGTTGCTGAGCACCTAGGGAAAGGCTGGTGATTTTAAAACTGGTATAGTCAGCATGAAATGCCAGCCAGTCAATGTAGCAGCTTGGCTCCTCTGTCCATAATGTTATTTTAGTGTAGCACCTCCCTTCAGGCAAGATCTATTTTCCTGGAAGAAGGATGAGGTATCAGCATAGTCTCTAAAGCCAGAGCGCCACTTTTAGTTCAATGCAGAACTAATGACATGCAAATCCCTTCAAAGTAGCACATGACCCAGTATAAAGCAGGGAACTGCAAGCACTGACTCTGGTAAAGTATGGAGGAATCTGTTCCAAAAACCACAGTGGAAGGCAAGATGAACTTAACATCTATTTGGGGGAGTGGGGGGGGGATAAAAAAAAGTCTATATGTATACATATATGGCCCCAGATTAGCTTATTACAATCTGCAAATAGAATGAGAACTGCATCCTGCTTTAAATAAGGATATTCCTGAAATGCAGTCACTTTTCTCACATCCCCCGCAAAAGCTTTTCTCACCCATGTCAGTGCAACACCAGAAGCACGGCATCAAAAATGGGACCTTGATTCCAGGCAGCTGAGCCCTCTTCCAGCTCCACCACCAGCACCTGCTGTGCGACTGTAAGCAAACTGAGTAACCAACTCTCTTTTGTCCCCCACACAGCTCTGCCTGCACGAATTCCCTGCAGTAGGCACTGCTTCCATGATTGTCACACAGCTTAAAGACTCAAATATTTTCATTTGAGAAGGTTCACGCTTCTAAAAGGACACCATGGGGAGGTACTCTGCATAGCACAGATTTCAACAAAACTTTTCTTCATCACTGGATATAGCAGAGATGTAATCTTCTAAAATGGAGAAATATTCTGACAGCACGGATCCGAGTATCTCAGATTGCCAAGTCTGGTTTTCCCATGATAACTCCTTCACATTTACTGATTTCCCCTCTTCCTATAAATAGTATATTTGCATTCTTTTCCCACCCTACATGCACCACGCTTCTCCCCTAGGATGGATTTCATTTTGTTATTTCCTGCCCAGACTTTTAACTCAAGAACAGTTAGGCTTTAATAGCTGAGCTGTTGCAAAACCCTTTTCTGAGAATATAATAAAACTTCTGGGTTCAGTGACGCACGTAAGAAACCCACAAACAACATGCAGGTCTCCAACCACAAACTAGACAGAGAGATAAAGCCAATACTAAGCTATTCACTGCCTGCCTGCCAAACAGCACAGCCTACTCATCACAAGTGGCAAGTCCCACGACAGAAGCAGCAATACTCCAACTGCCTGAAACCCACAGACATGGGAAGGAAGAAGAACAGAGACAGGATATGGAGCAGCTGGAGCGAATCGCTGCATACAGGGCGTGCTCCATTAGAGCCCTCCTCCTCCCTCTCTAGTGGAGTTGACGGCAAGAACATCCAGTTCTCTTTCTCCTTAAGAACTACACATGAAAAATTAGGTTTCACGCATTTGGAAGTCAACTATCCCTCAGAGCTTTACTCGTCAACTGCATTTTGTTCATATTTAGAAAATGGCAGCCTACTTCAGAAGTCACTAAAAGACAAATGCATTATACCTGATGCAACTCGTACACAGAGAAAAAAAAATCAGTCTGGTTTCAAAGCAGTTGATCCAAATAGCTCATTCTCATTGTTTGAATGCTCATATCTTTGAATGTCCTACAAATGCAGCAAGATTCATTACCTTCAATTTTAAAAAGGGAAACTGAGGCCTAGAATGGAAATTATACATTAAAGAACCTGGGGACAGTCAAAGGTACTCTGACAGGGACGCTACTATACCAAAGGAGCAGCCAAGACTGCTTCAGAATATCTGCAATTTGGGACTGTTGAGAAAATGTTTTTGTATTTTCACAAAACCTATCTTGTTTTCTTCGCTGACGCCTTCAACTTCTCTAGATGGCCTAAAATGTATGCAATAGGCAGCTGACATTAATCAACAAACAAAGCACATGTTAAACAGCAGTTCATGCTTCTCCTGTCCACTGAGATGAAATCTCACAGAGTCTGGCAGCACTTGGAAATAATTAATGTGAGTTTCCACCAATACTTCCACTCATTGCCTGGCAATTTAACAAGCCAGTGGCTTACCAGCTCTTACATGCAGCTAAGAGAAATGTATATCACCTATATTCCATAATCAGGAAGGAACTCCTCTACCAACCTGCTGAGAACAGGACCCAGAGGGCAGGGTGTGCTCGCTGAAGCATCAAACAGCAGCTTGTGCTGCAGTAGGACACTGCGTGTGTCCCTTGCACTGTGGGAGGGGCAGCATTTCTGCCTTGGGAACCACATCTTCTGATCTTGAAGCTTATCTACATGAGGACACTGGGAGATGAGTCATCTAAAGGCATCCAGTGAAAAGTGGATTCACTTTACACCTTTAGCTGACTCTTATGTTTTCCCCAGCACCAGTGTATAGAAAAACCCTAATTTTGACCCCAAAAATCTGGAGCAACATGACTGCTAAAAGGATCCAAAAAAGTCAGAATCTGACTAGCCAGATTTATCTCTGAAGTCATGCTCAGAAACCATGTGAGAAACTGATTAAGATCTCAACAATCATTCAGAGACCAGCAGCCTGTGAGTGTACTTCAGGAGACTTTTTCAAAGTCATCTAAACTGAAGAAAGATGCCACTGAATTGACCCACGGAAATTTAAGAATTTTATTGAGAAAAGTATGCAGCAATATTACACAGAAATATGTTACACAGAAATAGCTGTGAGGTCTATCCCACAGACTGCACATGGAGCAAGGAGCCGAAGGATGGAGGATCACAAGACACAGCTTCTAGTATCAGCTCTGTGAGAATCTGCAAACACACAATGCAACCCATCCCCCAAGCACTCATAAGCCCCACTGTTCAGGCAACCACCCTTAACAGTTCTGGTTCAAAGCAATGGTTTGCAGAACTCTTCAACTAACAACAAACCAACTGTCTTTGCAATTCCTATACACTACCCAACCTACCACTGAGCTCAGTTTGCCTGAAGCAGCTGACTCATCTGAGTGCCTCCTGGCTATCTAAATTGTTATCATCTGATCACAGTATCACCAAGCAGCATCTGAAGACTCTGAAATTCTCCTTTCCCCTCCGCATTCAGAGGAGTCATTTGTTGTGAGCATAAGGACAAAGATAGCTTATGGCAATGTGGACTGTTCTCTCTCTAGTACGAAGAGAACTGAGTCAGAACTGCTCCCTTTTGCTTGGCTTAACCACATCTGCCTGATTAAGAGGAGACAGCAGGTCTGTAGTCTTTTAACATGATGTGTTAATTTAGCAGGTAAAACTGATCTAAAGCTGTTCATTAAAAAATTTGTTCAATTGCATAGAAAACCATCTTTCCCATCTGATCTTTCATTAGGAACACTCAGCTGAAACAGAATTCAGGTGATGAGTCAAAATCTCACAAACTTCAAAGCTACCTGGAATCCAGTGTGGATTTCAAACAGCTTTCTTCAAGGCAAGCACAAGGGCGGTACAAGGACAAAACATATAACACAAAATAGAGAGATGTATCCTAAAAGTAATTCACTCAGTTTCTCATGCATATGATTTTGCCCTCAACAACAAAACTGAATACATTAAAGGATAATATGTTGACATGAGTCTTCACCAGAGGCCAAGTTCACAGATGAAACATTACAAAATGGCTGGTAGCAGATTCATTTACTGGAGATATTTTCTGAGAAAAGGAACTCATATAAATGTCAGACTCCGACCCACAGTCAGCAGAATTTACATTGTGTACTTGAGCCCAGCTGCCTCATTCAGCAGGCAGGTGGCTGAGGGAGCAGCACTCTCGTACCAGACTGAGGGGCCCATCCTCCAGTTCTGGCTAGAACTCAATTCCTGGTATCTGTCTCCCATCCTCCCTTATTGATTACACAGGGGCAAAGGCACCAAGTATAGAAGTTCTTGCTACTCTAGACCACAAGCACGGTCTCCTTTGAAAATGACAACTTGGATAACAGTGCCACTGTTTTGAATGCCAAAACCAACTGCGCACACATGCAGGACCCCGGGCAGTATCACTATTTTAAAAATAAGAAGGGAGGAGGAAGAAGGACTAAACACAATTTGTACAAGTCAATTTCAAGGAGCAGTTTTAAAAACAGGTCAGTTTTTTCAGTCCTCTGATCTCACCACACCAGATCATGGCAGCAATGACTGCTACGGAGCTTCTAAAAAGCAGAGGAGATTGGAATGACAGGAAAGACAGAACAAGTGCTCTGAGAGACAGCAGCACCACAGCACACTGCACTGCATGTCACACCAAGCCACAGTGAGGAAGCTACAGGCATCTGCATCAGATGAGGATCTGTGCATAAGGGTCTCCATGCCAGCCTTACTTGCAGCAGCTACAGCAGAGACATCTGAGGGCCTCCCACTTCTGCAGAGCCCAAATGTCTGTACTGGCTGAAGGACTTTTGGTTTGGGTTTGTTTGTTTTTTTTAAAAAAGGAAATAGTTTCTCAATGCATTGCTAAACAAACCCTGCAGAACAGGACCCAGTGCAAGCCAGCAAAAAAGTGTATGCACAAGGTACATTTTGGGGGGTGGAAATAAATTAATAAATTAGCAAATTAAAAAACAAAACAAGGAGAGGTAGAGGGAGAAATGTAACATCAGATGACTGCATTTTCCTTTGAACCTTCAGTCATGCCTGAGGCTGACACAATAGCCACTGCCCAAACACTACAGTATGTTATTTCTGCTTTGTTAGATGATGCAGACAGCATAATTTCTGGGTCACTTGGAGGCCACATCCCACCTTTCCCCTCTCCCCTCCTTTCTTTTTCACAAACCCAACAACCAAGAGCTGTAAACACCCAGCTGAGGCCTCCCAGCTTAGGGTGGGAGTGGGAAAATGACACTGCATAATCAAGCAGTTCCCTGTATCCGATAGCAAGATTCTCTTTTGAGATTTCATACAAGCCTAATGCAGCTGCAGGCACAGTCCTCTGCTTAAAGATCACAGTTTTCACACACAGTGCACACTAACAATGAAAGCTCTCCCCCTTCCTCTGTAACCCAAAGTCATGCAACTGCAGCAGAATGACTGAGAGAGCTCTGCAAGACTAAGAACTGCATTTACTGTTTGCTATGCACAACCCTGCTGCTGCCACATCAGATCTGCAGCTCAATCATCCCTCAGCTCAGACTTCTTTCCAGCATCCACCCAGCAACTTTAGTTCAGCCATGATTTACTAAGCCTAACTGTATTTCCGTATGGAACACAGGAAGAATAATCCTTCCCCTTGCAAAAGGACATCATTATTGCCAATCACCCTGAAGACCTGTTAAAGTTTCTCATCCACTCATGGACTTGGTGCATGTGCCACTTACCAGGCTTATGGTTTTACCTGCCACGTAGAGAACTTCTGCCCAAAATCAGAACATCTCCTGTTCTCAGTCAAATCTGATTCCCTGATCCAGTCTCTCTTCACTTGCAGCCAAATCTCAACCAGCTCTAACAAACTGAGTGACAACCTGGAAGAATATCACTACCAGTTTTCTCCTCAACAGCTAAGGCTAGCAAAGTCTAGTTCAACACAATTTTGGCCCTTAACCAATGTCTTTAGCAATAAGATAACAAATGCCTGTCAAAAATGGACTAGGCAGAGCTAATGATGCCTTTGGCAAGACAGTAAAAAAGTTCTCCTGCATTCCCTTCCAGGACTTTTATACCTCAAAAGGCAGTGCCACAGCTGAAACACTGACCCTTGTCATAACAGCTCTGATAGAACTCTGGAGAACCTCAGCAAATCAAAGACTTCCATCTCCCTGCCTCAACAAAAGACCAGCCTTGAATAAACAGTTGGAACCTAGCTTCAGATCTTTGCTCTCCTTCCTATTTCCTGCATGCTCCTAAGTGAGCCACCACAACAGCAAGTTTAGAGCTTACATGTGTTGATACATGTAAAATTGATTCTGTAGTGAGGAAGGTGTAAGTTCCTAGCACAAATAAAGGAGAAGAATTTACAGCACAAAATTTTAAAGCCAGGCATTTCCTTCAGGAAGGTCAGGAAGGGAATGACTAATTCTAGGCTCCCATCATATTCTCACACTTCCATTTCCTCCTCATTTCAAGCCCCATCCTGCAAAGTACTAAGCACCCTCTGCTCTCATCAAAGACTGCAAGGGACCAAGGGATGGCAATTTGCATGGCTAGCCTGAATGCCCATGAAAGCCTGGGAGGTCTCTGAGGTGCTGCTCTCTTTTAGCAGTGCACTTATTACACACGATGCTGTCCCTAATCCCAAAGAATTTTTTCACATTTGACTTCTCCTTGTCAGCTGCCCACCCAACCACCAGTTTGTTTCCCAGCCACATTTGCTACACAGGCTGTACCTTTTGTCTCCTGATCAAGAAATATGTCATACAGTCTCATATATTTGTATATAATAAGCTTTATATATATATACTTTTATTTGATACAATTACATCCACAAGACCAGTTATACTAGTATAATTACACCAATACTAAAAAAAATCTAACTTTATTGGTTGAAGTTCAGAGTTGCACTAAGAGAACTTTTGTCACAGAGAACTGGACTGCATATCATTAGTCCTTTCTTGTAAAAGTGTTTACAATTTCTATATCTTTGACTTTTCATGCTCTACATTCTTCTTAGGAAACATTCTTCATAGTATTCCTTTGTCAGCCCCTCTGCATTACACGTGCTTAATTACATTTCTTTTGTCTTGAAATATCCCCTCTGATTATCCACAGCAACCCCAGGTTCAGGATTTCTGCTCAATCTCTTGCTCAGATGACTGCATCAGAGGAAGAACCCTGCTGAGTGACAGCAATGAGAAAAAGAGATAAAAACATGCCTACTTATGAGAAAATAAAAAGACATTGTTACAAGCCCCTATGCTATTCTGTAATGGAAATATCCATTCCTAAGGAGCACTGGCAAAGACAAAGGGATTCTATGTTGTATGTTTCTGCCTGTGAACTGACAATTCAGGGTGCTAGATACAAATTCATTCCTCGAGTTCAGAAATTGTTCACAGCAGCCAATCAACACTTCATAGTTACATAGAATCATTTCTGATGAAATGTTTGAGGGATCCAGCAATGCAAATAACAAGCAGCAGCCTGTTACTAGCTTTTCAGCTGTGATCTGATTCAAACAATAATGGAATTTTCACAGATCTCCCAGCACGCTGGATTAGGTCCTGCCTGTGTTGTCTGGTACCCAAACAATACTGTTGTCTGGCTTAGAAACAAAAGCATTGGGGAACTCAACACAATCAGTTTGGCTGCCCATCATGCACTTTCCTATGCTAGCACTTCTCCCTAACATGACAAAAAAAAAACCAACTTCAGGCTTAGAAGAATAACCTGTTTCTAAATCACAACCCATTCAGAAATAAAATAAAATAAAATAAAATAAAATAAAATAAAATAAAATAAAATAAAATAAAATAAAATAAAATAAAATAAAATAGTATGTAAAAATAAATTATATTTAATTTACAACATATACTTTCTGAAGCATTCCCTACCACTTCACACCACCTCATATATTATCAGTTAAGAGATGTTTACATTATGCAATGAATCCAAATACAATACCATGCTGCTGATAGGCACTGGCCTTCCACAGTTTCCCCAGGAACATTCTTCTCAAACATCTAAGTGTTAATACAGGGGTTGGGGCTTCAGTGCTGCAGGTTGTTATTGTTCTCTTGGGGTTTTTTTTGTTTTTGTTTTTGGTTTTTTTTTTGGTGTTTTTTGTGGTTTTTGGTTTTTTTTTTTGTTTTTTTTTTTTTTTTTTTGCATCTTCCAGTGTAAATGGAGGAGGGAGATGGCTGAGAAAACGACATCCTTTTTTTTAAAAATGTCAGCTATAGGAAATTGCTTAACTGGAATGTGGCAACTTGCCATGTTCTCTGAAAGTATCTTTTAAAACAGCAAACCAACTACCAAATTGCAGTTTGGGATTGTCAAAAAAAAACAAAACACACCAAAGCACAGCAAACCCCACACCCTGCTCAAAATATTTCGGACCTCTACAATGTCTCCTTATTTCAGAATTTAAGAAAAATGGCAGTAGTGATGTGCCATGCATTAGAGATCAGAGATGTTCCGTTTGTTCACCAGTTTTACAGGACGCTTCCTAAGCACTATATCTAACAGTAAGGCGCAGTCAAAGCAGGAAATACAAGAATGAAAAGTCTTTTGTAGAAATATAAGGCACCAAGCAGAAAGCTGATCACCACAGCTCAGCTCTGCCAAAGGTTTCTGAAACAATTCAAAAATAAAATGGACAGTAGGAATTTTCTTTTTCTTTTTCCAGGGCTGGATATGCCATTAGTAAGTGGGAATCACACTGAGCTTGTTTGCCTGGTCAGCTTTCTTTCCTTCTCAGTAAACAAAGACATAAACCTATACAGCTTATCCTTCCAGTTCCCTCTTTTTCTGCAGTACCACGTGTCCTTAGGTTATCCATTCTGCCACCTCAGAACCAGCAACACTGCGGTTGCTGACTAACCTCTCTTCTCTTACAAGTGGGCAGACAACATAAAGGGACACTGAGCTCTTAGTCCAGGATGCCTACAGCAGACCTCCCTTCAGGCAAGTATCCCCAAAACAACCCTCATGAAACATGCCAAGTGTATCTACTAATTGTGCTACAGAACACTGAACACAGGAATTCCAGTTATGCCTGAGGTATCCTCAGCTCAAGAATGACCACTCCTCAAAACACTCCTGATTTCCTAGTGGAGAAGTATTCATTTATGCTCCTAGTATATTCACCTAACTCAGCTGTCTGCAGAAGGCTTAACGTGTGAGATTTAATGCAGTTTAAGAAACTTACTTCTGTGCATTTGCAAACAAGGGAGAACAGCATTCTGGATGGCCAGTCACCCAAAAACATAGGAGACACCTTCCTGCAGTAGATTACAGATAGAAACTCCTCTCTAATTCCCCTGGACAATCCCTCTGAAGGAGTCTGTGTTGTAATGAGAATGAAGGACTACGTGAAGAAGTTTTAAAATTACTGAGGTGAGCTCCATGCAAAAACTTAACTGACTGACAGTGCTGTAAGACTGTTCTTCAGTTACTGGGTTTCTGTGACTGTGAGGTTTTCTACTGGACTGGGTTGCTTTGCTTCCTACTCTCCCTGCTATTCTGCAGGAAAATGAGCACAAGTGAGGCAACAGGAAGAGTAGGAGTTCCCTCTACAGAGACAAAGCAGGATGTGACCTCTGTTCCCTAAATAGGGTAGAAATGGTTGGAACTCAAGATCCCAGTTGGTGTTTTCCTTAAGCAAGGAAAGACTATATCAAGGACCAAAAGCATCACTGTTTATCATGGGTTAGAAACTGTGCATTTGATGATGCTGAGACAGTGTTTTGTAAGATAAACTTAATTAACATTAATAACTATAATGAAGTATTCTTGCTAAAGGACACTTAAACACTGTAGTACTTGATGAAGCCTCAACTGCTAACCTTCGATTTTACCAAGTATTGGTGCTGCTCCTACCTGAGAGCATCCTGCAGCTTTGGTGCTCTGCTTTCATTGGGACAGGGAGTCTGGAACCTGTGTGACCTGTTTGTCCAGCTGACAGGCAGCCTTCACCCGCTCTGTGCTGCCCTACTAAACTTTGCCTTTGAATTTAACAACCTCTCCTGACACTGGTTTCCATGAGCTGCCTGACCCCTTGCCTTCCAGAGCAGTATACAGATTACCACCTGGAACAAAGGAAAGAGTGTGACTTCTTGTAAGGTAGCTTCATCTCTGAGTGCAGATTCAGAGCCATACAAAGTCTTTTCAGTCTCAAATATAAAACTCCTGTATTAGCATGCAGATGACTAGAGTTGAAGGAGGCCTTTTTGTCTAAGTACGTCAGCTCCCTTACTTCTTCAGTGTTTCTGGGCCGGTTATGGTTACAATTGACTTACTGTTGTCAATGCTGTACAGAGGGCCAAGTCAATACTCAATGCTAGAATTGAATACTCTGTGAATATCTAAGTTTAGCCTCTTATCTCCAGTCTAGGAGACCAGCTTCTATATATGCCAGCCTTCAAAGCCAGAGCCTTGTCTATTAGGGATTTCTGGTAGTACGTCAGATTAAAAAGGAAAACAAAAAATTGGTTAAGATAACTAGCTGGGTTAGTGGTAGCTAGGATGACTGAACTCCAGAGTAGCTACACCCACATACCAGAACAGGGCTGTGACAGCAGGTGTAGTTGCTCTGCCATTAAAGTCAGAAATAGTCATATTTACCTGAGCCACTGAGTTCTGCCCTGAAGCTCAGCAAAGTAATTCTGCATATGTTTTATTCACATTTGCCCTAATTCAGGAGTTTGAACACATAATTGAGGCAAAGGTAAGAACTGTACAATACATCTCCAGAGACTAAAAAGGCAAACTTCCACCACTATTTTAGAGCTTGGTGGTCCTTCTATCTCCTTTTTACTGGAAGGGGCCTTACTTAGTCTACTACAGATACAGGCTGCTGATCTTGCTCCTCACAGTGCTTCAACTCTAGCTTGCTTTTCCTTTTAGCTGAAACACTTTTGTATGAAGTTAAGTAAAAGTGACCTAGAGTTTGTTTATGCTCTCAAAGGGTATATGTTTTGTGCTGGAAGCAAGTGCCTCTAACCAGACTGACTCCATACTACAATAATAACTGGAAATGAACTCTGGACCATCGGCTCCCAGCCGATCTGGGTTAGATCATGTTGCATAAATAATAGTCAACTCTGGGGGTGGGGAAAGGAGAAACTGCTGCACTTTCAGTAACATGGAGTAGCCTCCTTTCTGCTGCAAAGGCAGATACTCCCAGGAGCTGCACAAAGCCTCAGAGATTATATACATGGAACCAACAAACACAGCACTGGGAGGAGAGAGGAAAAAGCTTTAGGGTTACACAGCAGCTGAAAGGAAGGATCAGACTATTAAACAAGGTACCATACAGTTTCACTTGAGTTTGAACATTGAGACTAGCAGACAGTCTGTCACAAGTTTGCTTCATATACCAGACCCAGCAGTGCTAAGGCTGCATTTGTCTCATAACCATGCCATCTATGATAGTCATTCCCACGTGAGAATTAGAGTGCAATGTGTACAGTGCAAGATAAGAGAAGTCCCTTCTTCTCCTATTTCCACCTTCATCCTACCTTCCAAATACTAAGGAACACCAGGACTACCAAACACTTTGTTTGAAAGTCTGCCCTACCTGCTTGTTGAAAGAGGTTAGAAAAACTGCAGAGTAGAAATGTTGTCATAAATAGGTGGACTGCCTGCAGTTCCTTTTAGCTTAGAAGATGTTGGACTTGGCCATTCTAGAGAATGAAGAAGTAAATTAAAAGTCCTTGTCATGTGGTCTTGCAATCTTGTAACTGTTCTTTGTCCTTGTGTAGTGGGTGGGGAGAAGTTGCAGCTTCTGATCTCAAATCATCTGCCCTCTGAGCACAGCACACTTTCAGTACAGGTGATTAAAGGTTTTCATAGATTGGAAACCAGGAATGGCAGAAGAGCTGGAAAGAGAACTCCAATAATGCCTATATTGTCTGTTAAGCCTAGTTTCAAATATTATGCAAGATAACTATATCAAATTTTGCACTTGGTTATTCAACTGCAATCTAGACAACTATACTTGTGTGTAGGCAGGTATCCTCCTTTGCTGTGGCTTTCTCACAAAGCTGATCTGGAAACAGTCTGAAACAGTCCCTGATCACTCCAGAGAACTGATATGCTTGTGCGAAATTGCAGTAAGCTGGAGCTTAGTACATGTTGATCTACTGATGGGCTCTCCAGAAACCATTCAAGGGAGCTAGGAAATTTGGTACGATGAGTCAGAGCAATGCATGTAACACTGTTATTCATGTAGTTAATAACAGAACAACATTTATTTTTTGAGCTCTAATTTAACAAGTCCACATGATCATCCATCATCTGCTCATAAGGGGCTTGGATAGGACTTGACACCCATGAGTTTGTACTCACCCTTAACAATTCCTGGTACTGGCTTCCATCAGTAAGGCAGAGAAACAATCCTTCTGTCTTCTATAAACACCACACTTTCTCAGTTTGCTTTCCTATTTGAGTGCTGTTTCCTATTACCTTGCTCGTCAAAAAACACTTACTTTACATCAGACCAAGTCTGAAGACAGTACAAACAGACAGCACTGCTGTTGAAATAGCAGGATCTTCAAGTGAGGGTCAAGGCCACGCTGTTTAAGGTATTCAGCCTTGAAAGGAACTTATAAAAGAACTGAATCAGCAGAGAGTAGAGCTAAATTCAGCTCTTAACTCTTGTTTTAAAGTGCTTCAACTCCACTGTTTTCAGCACAGCCATATTCAGTATCTACTACTGTATATGAAACATGGGCTCACGTAACCTGACATTCATTTAATGCCAACTGGATAACTCCAGGGAAAACAAATGGGGTCCTAAGTTAAAGCCAGTTGTGCTCTTTGCTACAGGTATGTCACTTACGTGATAGCTTTAGCAGACCAAGTGTTTCATCAAGTGATATGGCTGTAAATAATTTACCAGCAACCCCATAACACTTGATTAAAACCTACTGAAAGATCTAATTGAATTGGCTCTGAAAGAACAGATAATGATATGACAACTGGGTGAAGAGCAGATGGCAAGTGGAAGCTGATCAGAACATGAGAAAACAATTTAGAAAAAAGGTACCTTTTCTGCATTGAGTTGTGATGATCTCTACTTGTCTGATGGTGGCTGTAATGGAAGTCATTTCTTCTTTCTGCCTTTGGGCATCTGAAGTGACAGCAAGATTACTGGCTGGCCTCATGAGTGGCATTTGGGCATCTGTGGAGTATGTACCTAATATCTCAGGCAACCAGGTTAGTTTTTCAACTTTTACCGATGAGCAGCAGATTGGATATATCCCATTCTACAAATAGGTCAAACTTGGACAAGTCAGGCAGTAGACACATTATGGAGTTTCAAAAGAAAGGAATGCCCTGGCCTAAAAGTTATACTTATTTCTGGCTGGGGTAGATTGATATAGGCTGCCAAGTTGGGTCTCAGGCTCTGGGCACAGGGGATCTGAGCTGATTTTTTTTGAGTAGCAAAACAAAGTTACAGTAAACATGGGAATTGGGCTGAGTGCAGAAAGCTGAGTGGAAACTGCTCCAATAGAAGAGTTAATACTTTTTAAAAAGTTATCAGAACCCAGAAGAATAACTGTTGCTTGTACTACAGGATACAATAACCAAAATAAATCATCTCTTGATCCTCTTGATCATACAAGTTCATACCAGCTCTCAGTCACAAATGCGTGCATATAGCCCACTTGTCAGCACCTGGAAACAGGTTCGAGGTTGTACTGCCAACTACCTTCCCCAAGCCCTAGCAATGAAGATTAAAAAAACAACAATAAAAGAAAAACAACCAACCACAAAACCACCAGCTGGTCACTGCTCACCCTGCCTCTTTCTACCTACATCTCACTTGGCCTCAGATTTCAAGCTGTGAAGTCTCCCCACTGTTTCAGAACTTCCAAGAATCAGGACTGCCTGGTATCAGGACTTCAAGGATAAAGATGCTGAGGAAAAAACCTCACCATCTTTTTTCCCCAAATAAACAAGCCATTCTCACTAGTAAATTTCAAAATCCCTCATCCATTAGAATGGCTCTCCAATTTCCTCTGCCTCAAATTTTGAGGCCAAAGAAATCTTGGAGCCACAGCAAACTTCATTAAGCAGCTGGAGGTCAGGCTCAGCATTTAGAAGAACTCCAAAGAATTCTAGCAATGCAGAGACTTGCAGCGCTTGCTGATACTGTTCCCACAGCACAGGCACTTTGACAGGAAGCACTGTGCTGCTAACTCACCCTGAAAAATACAGTTTGAATGTGGAGATTATTCTTTGCAGTATAAAGGGGCCATGCCTCATATGTTAGAGACCTCACACCAAGCTCCTCTCCTCACCATGACAGGATGACAAAAAAGGCTGATCCAGCCTATTTATTATGCACAGAATCTGTGATGAATAGAGAGGCGGGGATCAGACTATGCATTTCATCGTATGCTTCCCCCTCCCCCTACACCTTGGTTTTACAGCTGCAGGCTCCAGCAAGACAGAACTGTGCAGAACTGCTGAGTCAGGATCTCATGTGGGGTCTCTGAGGTCTGCAATGCTGAAGCCAGGTGGCAAAGCTCTGTGACAAGGCAGAAAGTGAAGCATCTGGAAACCCATATCACATCGTGGACACTTCCAGTCTATCTGAATAAGGTCTGTCTGCCTGTGCCCCCACTCGCAGGGCAAGCCAGCATTCTTGTCATGCCTTATGCAGTTGTTAAAGTAAGTGACGTGAGGGGCTGCAAAAAACTCTGAAGCTGGACAGGTAACAGGCATTTTATTCTCCCCCCAGAGATCTTTACATTGGCGGTGTGCTAACCCTGAACTATTTGTGCAAGAACAGCTGCAGCAGCAGCTTCAGAGCTCTTACTGCATGATTCCTGCAGAACTAGAATTGCCATTACAAAGACACCTGGCCATCAGCACTGGTCCCTGCTTCCACTCCTGAAGTCTTCTTACCCTGTTCCAAATAGCTCTTAGTTGCTACGCTACATCACAAAGTCATCTGTCTCATCAACAATCAGTAATTTCTGTACACCATGTTAGGAAACAAATGCACCTTGTAGTTACCAAGTCTGCACACTTCTCAGTGTGTTTTGTAAGAATACCATGGAGATTTGCTAGAAGAATGTTATGGGAAGACTGGAGTACTTGCTCCTTCACTAAGAAGCACAGGAAGACAGTTGGATACAAAGCATAAGAGGCTGTAAGAAGCTCTCAAACACTACAGTGAACTTCAGCTAAGAGCAGTGCTGCATCACCACTGCATTGCTCTTGCCCTAGTAGTTCATTTCTTGACAAAGGAATGAAGGAATAGATGCTATTACCTTCAATTTGAAGTTTTACACTGTGAGGCAGCCATTGACTTCAAAGCTCTTAGCTTCAGACCACAAACTAGTCATTATTGGCAAATAGGGCAATCTGAATAACACAGTAGGAAAAAAAAAGGGGGGGAGGGGGAAGAACACATCAGTGGAACTGTTGCATGTCTTGGCAGCAGGATGATGCTGTAGATTAAGTTTCCGTAAGAATGAAAACCTAAATACCACCAGCAACCTAGTGGAAGTATTAAGCCAAGTTAGCTGTGCCTTCAGTTGCAGACCGGCAGCTGGTACCAGATAAAGCCTGTTTGGTTAGATGCAAACAGGTAACTACGGCTACCTGCATGCATTGAACATCATTACAAAAACATCTTCCCAAGAAGTTAGGTAGTATTTCCTACAAATGCAGCCTCAGCAGAAACACAGCCACTATTCCAGTGCAGCCATTGAAGACTTGTGCTCACAGTGGCTCTCCTTTCCCACTCTCTCTGTAGACTCCCTCCAAGTCATCGTCCATGACTGCAGATGACCCAGGAATTCAGGTTGCCATGGCAGGCAGCCCGCAGAAGCTCTGCCTCATTATACCCATACAAACTGCCACTGATAAAGCAATGGCTAAGTCAGGCCTGCAGCACTCAGCCAGTTTTAACACACATAGTATCCTTACGTAATACAAACAGGGTTGGCAAGCCCTTTGACATCCACTATGGGGCTTCTTCCAGCTTTGTTGTGTAAGGAAAAGCTAAGTCTTTGGTGTTTGTGCTCACCTTGGTTTATCTCAGTGACAGCTGTTTCCTTAAAAGAAAAGAAAACAGACAAGAATGTAGCTTCCAGAATTCACTAAAATTAGGAAAATAAACACTGCATCTGACCTGCACCTGCACTAAGAGTCTAATGCTACTCTAACTGGTGCTGGCCTGTGCGAGAGTTACATTACATGTTTTTGTATGAAGTGTTTTCCTTTGTGGAAAGTTTCAGTTTTAATCAGTGAGACAAAGGGCCCATAAACTGAAATGTTTTGCTTAGTTGATGAAGAAGTTTTTAAAAGGGAGACATCTGAAAGTCAGAAGTCTTCTGTGGAAAGCTCAGCCAAAAACAGTTTCTCTTTTCCCTGAAGCTCTAAGCAACAAAAACTTTCTAACTTCTGCTTATTTTGGTGGAGGTGCAACTATCTTCTAAAGCAGAGTTTAACCCTCTAGCTGTCTAACGAGGTAAAAAGAAAACAAAAACAAGAAACACTGCTCTGGAAGATGAAAACCTTTGATAGAAAATTCTCAGTGCTTTAAAGATTGATAAATTATTGAGCACTATAAGGTAGCATAAGGGATACTGTCACACATCTTCCACATCTTTCAGTAATTACTTACTGACCAATCCATTTACATCCCCTACCTAATAACTTGCAGTCGTTACACCTGATTGAAGTTCTCAATCTGGAAATAAATACTCATTATTTATTGTTTCTATCTTTGTCAGCATAACTAATAGCTAAAAGTACAGCCACACTGGAATCTGCAAGATTCTACAATAGCCTACGCACACAGCAGCAATGAGAAGCTCAGGACTTCCTTTCTAAAATTAGGTTGCTTCAAACAGAAGTGGAAGTTCTTTAAAAAAAACGACAAACCCATGTTTTAGAAGCAAATAACAAGAGTAGGACTGGGCAGGAAACTGCTTGCCCAACACTTACAACTTCCTTGAAAAAGGCTTCCAAGCATTTTCCGGGATTCTGACCCACAGACCAGCAAAGTGCCCTGTCGACCACCTGGCTGCATTCTGAAAGCCATGCTCAATTAGTTCTTCTGGCAATGTCACATACCCGAGTGAGAGCCTGGATCTGCTGCATCCCAGCAAGATTCCTCAGTGCCATGCTAAGTACTGCTCTAAAGTAGATCTCACGGTTTCTGCTTTTAAAGCTGTTCCATTTGGGATAACTAAGAATCACAAAATAAACATCAGATCACAGAAACTCTCTAGACCCTCATCAAGGCATGATTCCTTATTCTACTGATTAAGTGTCCACAAGATGCACACAATGCAAATTAAACTTCCTCTCTACACAGAAAAGAAATGACAGACACCTGAACTCCGCTCACAAAACATTTCAAAGCAATGAACAGCATTCACCATTTTTATTCTTAGAGACTTGTTGCAACCGGACAGAGAACACCATGGGTCTGCATCTGATAATTGCACCAGATAATTTCAACAACTTCCCCAAGCAAAAGAAGAAGCACATGAAACTCCTTGTTTTCTCCTTTTAGGAAAATCACCGCTGAGGAGGCTGGAAGCTGTCTCTTCTTTCCTCTTATTCATTAGAAATGTATTTGAGTGAGACATCTAACTACATATTCTACACTATACTCTTGCTGCAACCCCTTCCCCAAATCACTTCTGACTGATCAAAAGCATTAGTAAGTCAAACTACCAAATTCTCAGCCCATACGTAGGAGTGGGCATTTCTAATGAAAAGCTATTGCTTTTACCTGTCATTGTGGTTTCAGTTTGTAAGAAACAAGTGTTTCTTGTGTCTCCTGTGGCAGTACTGCAGGGCTACGACAACCCTCTGGGATCATCTGTAGATGGCATAGCAGCCTTGCTCAGAAGTTGCATCTTCAAAGGGATGTTCATCTCTTTTGGAACAGGTTTGCTTCCAGATTCAAAGATCCTGTTTCCTCGCTTACCAGCTGTGGCAGCTAAGCCATTGCTTTGCTGTAGCTGTCAGTCACGTGGGATTATTCCATGGGAATGGGAAATGAGCTAGGAGGAAAGTCTCTAAGAGATGTCTGAGTCAGTATCTCTGGGTGGTGCCACCTATACATCATTCTGTGCTGTCCCTTTCACCACAGCAGTAATCTAGCCAATACATTCTCCAATCCCCAAAACAGTGACAGATAGCCAAGAATTATTTCATTATAATTTCTCTTTTGGAAAGACAAAGCTCCCCTATTGGCTGAAAATAAGGACGGGAAACCTTAGTCTTAAAGAAAGTGAGTTTTATCCCACCAGCATCTGAAAGTTCACATGGTCTATGGTGTCAATATATTTGTAAGTGTAGCTATTCCCCAAATAATTCTGCATGTTGCAAGACTTCTGTTAATTGTTCCTATTTATGAACAACAGGTGATAAATTTATGTACCACCATGCTGACTCATATCTGTAAATCTGTCACCCGTACGCAACCGTAACTCTCACTGGGGTTTTTGTTGTGCAAAATGCAGTTACTAGCTGCTGTCTGAACTTGAGTAGCAGATCAAGTTCTGTTCAGGTGCTATCTATGCAAAACTGGTTACAGCCACAGGTTTAGCTAGATATAACTGGAGTTCAGGCTGGGCTACTTGCCTGATTGCATCAATTCTGAACAGCAATACACATCAAAATTTGTATGTGGAGAGCGAGGCTTGTCAAGCACAACAGCCTGTGGGTTCCTGTTAGTGTGTGCAGGCACGTACATACAGAGGTCCTAACTCCAGGCACCAGTGAACTTCACTGCAGTTTAGTTGCTGTAAGGACCACCAAGCTGGTTCTGCACAAAAAATGAGCAGAAATAATTCTGCTGTAACACAATCCAGCAGCCACACAATTTTGGAGACAAAAAAAAGGACTCCCTTCTTGCTTCCCATTTAGCACTCCATAGAATCCAGCCAAGGAGATAAGTACATACAAAGCTTAAAAAGTGAAGAGAAGGCCATTTTGCATCTTCATTGTGATGGCAACCTACACATGAGAGCTTATCCCAGGCATGTTAAAACATGGCTGATGACTTTTTATGTAAACACTGATATAAAATTAATTGTGGGAGATAAGCTAACTTCAATTACAATGTACAAATTCCGATCATATGCAGAGACACGCTGTTAGAAAGAACAGGTGATGTCTCCAGACTTTGTAATAACACATGGTTCATTCTCCTTCCAAGTCAAAGATTCTCTGTTGAAACCTATCTTATACAAACAGATGCACAAATGTATGAAAAAAAGAAAGCTTTCTGCTCACCTCTGAGAAAAAAACAAATGCACTGCATATCATATATGCAAAAAGTAAGATGAAGTAAGGGAAGAATGTCTCTTACATAAGACCTGCTGGAAAAGGAAGTCTTTTCAGCTGAGCGAGGCCTATAAACATGTGGCTACAGGTTGCAGTTTGGCCTGATAGATTCACTGCTCCCACTACTTAAAATTTAGAAACACACAATCTTCCTTTTCTTATGCATACCACACAACCAACTTCCAGTCTGCAGGTTTGGACAATTACAATTCCTCACCTTCCATTCCTCCCCTCATCTTCAGTGCATTTGTTTCTGCTTAGAGATTGGTTGTTAAGAGATAAGCCTTTTCTAGTCAAATTACCAAGTGAATGAAGATCATGATAAAGCAAGTTCAGACATATTTAATCTACAGGTATCATTCAGCCAATTTGAAAGACTGATTTGAGGAGTCATAGACTTATTTGTGACACAGTGCAGCTCTCCAATCTGTTATCACTTTTTCTGGAGATGCTGAAGAAAAGACATTCCTGAGGAAGAGGTCAAAGTGATCTCTTCAAAGTGATCTCTGCACACTGGGCCAAGGATGCCTCCATCAGAGACATGGGTAAGCCAGAAAGCATTAAAGCAGTTTTCTTAAAAGCAGGCAGATCTCAGCAATGCATGCTGCTGCCCCACCCCGACACTCCCACCAGTTTGCTTCCTTCCCAGAAGCACTCTAGTTAGCTCTTATGATGTAAGAATCGAAGTAGAAAGAAAATACAGCTTCACTCTAAATATAATCTAGGTCTCAGTTCAGCCTCATTCTGCGTCATCTGTGTTGCAATTAGCAGTGTTGGAGGATTCGTCCTGTTATCAACTTCCTGGTCAGAGAGACAGATCCAGAAAGTTATCACTTTTGTAAAACAAACAGGCAAATAAACAAATTAAAAACAAACAAAAAATAAACAAACAAACAAACAGTGACAATAATACACCTCTACCTTTGCAAAACCAGTTTAAGGGGTGATGCAAGAATTAGCACAAGGACAGAGTTAAAAACTCTGACAGTTGTTTCTCTGCAAAGATATCTGGGGGCAACGCTGGGTGCTTACTCCATGGCAAGAAATGATGTGCTCTCATTATTTTCCACTTTGGTTTTGTAGTCTACTTGAGAAATGAGTAACCCTGCGAGGACAGAACTGAAAGAAAGCCATACACCAAAGTGCTGGGTAAAAACACTCAAGCACTTACTCGGTAAAATATATATAAATTAAGAAAATACAAGATCTTGTGGTATCAGAGAATCTACTCTGCTAGTAACTAAACCAGTACAATCCACTTTGCACTACAGAGAAACTCCCTGCCCTTCTAAGAAAAAGCCTTCATACATGTGAAATGGGCTCAGCTCATGGAAAATATCTAAACTCAACACATTATTTTTAAGTAATTCCCGCAGTCCTTTCTTTCCCCCTCTTCTTTCGATATTACAGAAAGCTCTGCCTGTGGTCTTTAGACTGAGTGCTTATTTTTTCCTGCTGGGGTTCCAGTTTGACATCCTTATCCACCAAGCACTTCAGTTTTGAGACCTTGTGCACGAAGAGGAATGAGGAAGGACTTGATGCATTTCAGTAAATTGGGAGGGACATAAACATGCACACAACCGAACCTTTACTTATGTTGACACTTTGAAGTACACATGCATTATGAATCATGTGGTGTATATGACAGGCTGAGAAGACTCAGAGGAAAGCGGTGCAAACAGGATAAAGACAGTAGGTCTTGGATAAAAGTAACATACATTTAAATTTGTTTTTCACCAGTGCTTTAGTCTGCTAATTCAATCCATAGTGCTACTGCTTTCAGAACTTTACTCCAGGGCTGTGTTAACCTGGGAACCAGAAGTGGCAGTGAGCGTGCACTGCTGTCTGACCTGCACGACATAAGGTTTAAGACAGCCATGTTCAGCCAGCAGCACTTTCTGCCTGTGTGGTCAGAACATCTGTTGTTTATGGATACAGAACATTGTATGCAAGGAGATATCCCTTCACCTGTCACGTTCAGACTTCTGACACCAAAACTAGACATTACGAAAGTTTTCAACATACACGAACTATGTATTGACTATATGAGAGAAGCTTCCTCTGCTTTTTGTTCTTTATCAATTTCACTTGTTGTTTTCAGTCATAACTGTTTTTTGACACAGTACATTGGACTGTCTTCAAAAGACACATATGCAACCTTGTATTTGGCCACAGGAGCCACTTCTTAACTTCTAGAGTTAAGTCTCCTCCCCTTCCCAAATTAATACTTCTGCTTCCAGTTTGTTCATTGTATTTATCTCATGGTTTTATCACATCCCTGTGGCTTTGCTGTACAGTTGACCAGTTATATACAAATATACATGAACATGAGACATGCAGGATCAAACCAAAGCACTGATGAGACTTGCAGGCCCAGCAACCATATCGCCAGTAGCCAATAGGCAGGATTCGCAAAGCCATTTAGTGGCTCCTCAAGGCCATGCAGAGAGCACAGCAGGCACTGGAGATCTCCGAACTTGCAGCTTCTCATTTCACTGCTACTGACCAGCAAGGAGCTGCTCACAGGCTGCACAGTAACCACAGGCTGCAGCCAGGCTATTGCAAATGCCGGCTCTGTGCATGTTGTGGAGCACGTCCCTGAACTGACTTGATCGGATAGGCAAATGCATATGAATACATATGCACACACTTCTGACACATTAACATGGCACAGTGCAACCAGCAGTTGAGCCACCTGTTTCTGGGGCAGCTCTGCAGCCCTCTGGGAGTCCCCATGGTGCACCACGAGAAATCACAACTTATGAGAACGAACACAGACCCTCAACTCTTACAGCCCAGTTTTGCGCTCAGCAGCAGCAGACAAACCTTCTTCAGACTGTGCAGAGTCAGTAAGTGGGAGACTCAGCCCCTGATGACATCATGTCTTCAGGCACAGGCAACTGAAGAGAGCAAAGGGCAGTGTCCGTGCCCATTCCCGTAGCTTCATGGGCTGGCAGGGATTCAGCACTTGGTTGAATTCCCAGAGAAATCACGTACTGGGGAGTATATCAGAGATTTTTCTGATGAGGGACAAATTTTATGATCACCAGCAAAAGTGGCACCCATTGGTTTAAGCAGATAATCGCTTAAGGAATGCAGACACATACTCAATAGTTATCACTAGCAACATTTTTTGTTGCTATCAGAACAAATTGAAGATGATAGCAGGCCTTTAGGCTCTATGATTAAAGGTTTTCTTGCAGAATGAGTCCACCAGCAAAGTACTGATGATCGTTTTCCAAACTGATGGTGATTTACATTGTTTGAGCACTGAAATGACAACAAGGTTGCCAGAAGTCTACAGAAGTACTGTGTTATAAAGAATAGCCTTTGAAGGCTATTTGGAGGTGGCAGGAAAAAAAAAAACTACCAAGTTTTTTTCTTTTTTTTTTGGGGGGGGGGGGGGGGAGGGAGGGCTGAGGAAGAGAGAAAAAAGAACAATAGATTTCAAAGAGGCCATACAGAGAGTTGGCACCTATTGTTTTTCCTAGCTTCATTTAAGTGAGGGATTTTCTAGTATATATGTTTGTTATAGATTCACAAGGATTTTCCTTCTTTGAGCCTGATGCTCCAGCTCTGCAGCCTCCAGTAATGGACTAGAGAAAAGGAGCACTGGCCTCTGCTTCTGACCAAGCAGGGGGCTGGGTGGGAACTGTGTGTTCTGCTTGGAGCAGCATTACCTGCACACAAGGCAAAGGGAAGCACTATTCAGTATATAAGGTCAAACAAACGGAACAAGTCTGAATTTCCTTTCTAAACACTCATGCATACAGTCAGATCGTGTCGGAAAGCATCACAGAAGCACACGTTCTCTGCCTGAAGGATTCTGTATAACCTCTCTTAACGGCAGAGCATCTCTCCAACCTGAACTGCAATGCTGCCGCCAGCCACACCAACAGAGTGGAAAGAAGGATCGGATTAGCTCAGTGAAACCGAGCCAGGGATAGAGAGACAGGCCTGGAAGGACAGAGCAGGAGCCACCAGAAACAAACATGAGAGACCAGCGGGAATCATCTGCGCATCCAGCATCCTGGGACCAGGGATGCAGCGTCTCATCTCTGCCAGGCGGTCGGGAAGCACCTCGGGTCCCCGCCTCACCCCGCACCTGCCCCCTCCCCCCCCAGGCGCCCATTCCGCGTCAGGCCGGCAGCCGGGCAGCAGCAGCGCGGAGGGGCGGGGGCACATCGCGGCCTGCCCGCGACTCCCGCACCTGTCTGGCCCCGGCGAGCCTTCCCCCGCCACGGGCACCGGCACCGCGCTCTGCCGGCGGGATGCCGCGATGCCAGCGGCCCGAGGGGACCGCGGCAGGACGGCGAGGCCCTGCAGCCTGCGTGGGAAGGTGGCCGACCCCCCTTCCTGCTTCCCTTCCGCGTCCCCCAGCACCCCTCTGCGCCCGCGGAGAGACGAAGGGGGTTCCCTTCCCCCCCTTCACCACCTCCCCACAGCCCGGGCACCGGTGAAGGAGCGCGGCGCCCGGCGCTGGAGGCAGGGCCCGGCCCCAGGACCGGCGCATCCCGGCGGCGGGGCTCCCCCGGCCCCGTACCTCCAGGGTGCGGATCTCCTGCTGGGTGAGGTCGTTGGACGCGGCGCACTTAGTGCGGAGCCCGCGCAGGTTGGACAGCGAGATGTCGATGAGGTCCTGGAGCAGCCCGCACTGCTGCAGCGTGCTCCGCACGGCCGGCAAGCCCCGCACGGCCGGCCCCGCCGCCTCGCCGCCCCGCTCCTTCCTCTCCAGCATGCCGGCGGCTCGCAGGGCAGCCGCTCTATCCATTCCTCGGCATCAGGGAGGCCGGGGAGGAGAGGCGACGGCGGGGGGAGCGGCGGGCAGGGAAAGAGGGAGGGAGAGAGGGCAGGCGGCGGCTCGCTCCGCCCCGCCTCGCCTCTCCTCTCCGGGCAGTTACCGCGCATTAGCATGCGGCACGACGAGCCGGCACCGCGGGTGCGGTCGCCCCGCGCAGATGGCGGCCACTCCGCGAGGGGGCGCGGGCGGTCGCTCCGCCTCAGCGCCTCAACAGATCCCGCCTCAGCGCCCACCTCAGCGCCCACCTCAGCATCCCTGAGCCCATCCCTGAGCCCACCTCAGCGTCCCTGTGTAGGCCTCAGCAGCTCCCGCATCAGCTTCTTGCTGCTTTCAGCCCACCTTACAATCCCTCAGGTCTCCGCAGGTACGTCAGGACTTGGACCTCACCCCGGATGAGCCTCACCATCGGCACACTGAGAGACAGGGAGAGGGGTGACACTGTACCTGGCCCAGTCTGCCCTGTGGGATGTGTGAGCTGGGGCTGATGGGTGCACTGTCCTGCTGAGAATCGGGTCCGGCCAAGTCCTCGCGTCTGCAGATACCAAATGCCAAAAGAACCAAAACGGAGCTTAGAAATGGCATACAAACAATGTTATATGCTCTCAGCATCATCTCACAAAAGCCCCTTGGGTGATTCCAGGTGGGTCGGCCGTGGCCATGGCACAGTTGGAGTCACTGGGGCTCTGCACTGTGGGGTGAGGAGTTGCAGAGTTCAGTGATGCTGTCATGGTTCTTTGCTGTTACATGGATACAAACCATGTGCTGGCCATAAGCAAGTCTCTTGCCAAGGCCATTGAGCGTTTTCCTAAAATAGAGTTTCCCAGATGTTCTATAAATCCATCAGATACATGTGTTCTTTGGCATAAGTGTTTGCATAGCAAAGACCTGGCACATGAGGTGGGAGTTATTAAAAACAACTTACAAACACTTGAGTGTGATATGGGTTTATTCATATCATAAATAGGAGAAAACTTCATTATGGCCTTGTGAAACAACTGTGGGCTCATATTTCACAGTGGAAATTCTAGAAAAGTGGCACAGGCACAGGTAGCTGCACAGCAGGTGCATTAGCTGCAAGTTCTATCTGTTGGGCTCACCCGGAGCATCGCAGTAGCGTGGGACATAACCCTACAGAGCTGACCACCCAGCTGCCTGCACAATGAGGGCTGTTCATCTGACATGACAGATGCAGAAGGACAATGTAGTTGTGCTCTGCTGACAGGAGATAACTTCCTCCAACGGATCAGATTGACAGCAGGTTTAAAAAGCCAGAATGATATCTGAGCTACGTGTGGCAACAGCAGAGTTTTATGCAAAATAAAAAAAAGGGGGGGAGGATCTGTGGATATAGGACATGAGGCAGTGGAGCAGGGCAAATCAGCTGACACAGCTGGTTTTCTCATGATTAGATGGATATTGGTGTATGTGTTACTTTGGCTGTATTTGCATCAAGCAGTGTGACGTACACTGCTTAGTAATTTTCTTAAGAAGGTATTAAGAAGGCCGAGTATTTGATTTCATTATTCTTCACATGCTGCAGGTTTCATACACAAAAAGGGCTTTGCTGGATTATGGTTTAATTAGTTTGCCATGTGATACATCCTGTGGTTTTGGAAAAGTCACTTGCTTTATTACCTCCATCATTCCAACTTAATGAAAAAGTCTTTACACCCCTCCTCTTGGGAGCACTGAAAGTTTAGCACTGAAAATTGTAGTTTATAGAAGTGTGACAGACTGAAGTCTTGAATTACAAGTGTCTGGATTTAGCAATGTTATTAACAGGAGTATTATTATCATAAACATTCTTTGTATACCTGCCTGAGAACATCCATTTACTAGTAGACAACAAACCAGGTTTATTGCATAAGAAAACAAACCAGGAAAATTATGGGCTATGCATGACAAGATATTTGGCATTCTTTCTGAATGTTTCTGTACTGTGTTGTGAGTGCTGGGCTCCTTAACCAGCTACCGTAAGTGGGCAGCATTCCAGTCCCAGTGTACAAGACTGCCCTCCAGGCCCGCATGGAAAAATATGCTGACTTAACACTCCTTACCATGAATTCCTGCCCCTGCTCAGCACTGCTGAGCACTTGCATGTTGGTGAGGCTGTCACCTTTGCAGAAATGGAGAATATCTGAGTGCTCTTCTGTGGAAGAAGGTTACACAAGTGAGCTGCTTTCTTCCAGGCTAGCTGCTTTGACTCCCACAGCAACACTGAGATGCTCACACTAATCCAGGGGAACCACTGTCTTATGCTGAGGTGAACCCCAGATCTGCCTTAGCAGAGAACCACAAACTGGGGTGTGCTCCGAGCTGCAGCCTGTATCATACAGCAGGAGTGCTGAGCAGATGTGATACTGAGATACCTGAGATACCTGAGATACCAGGAGTGATGAAGTGTCTTCAGCTCACTGGAGAAAATGCAGATAATTGCTTTCTTTTTTTTTTTCCCCACCAAAGAAAGAAAAGCACTAATGTATTTCACATGCTGCTTTTATCAAGTCTCCTATTACCTCTTTAGGTACTGTGTCCCAATTACATTCTGCTATCACAACACTGAATTTAGATATTTAGATAATAAGACTGAATTACTCAATTTGATGTGTTTAACACAGATAATAGAAACCTGTTTTAAGAAAATTCAGTGTTAGGATTTGAAGAGCTGAAGTGTTAGGAGATTCAAATAAAAGAGGCCTTTATTATCGATGATTTTCCCCTTAGAGGCTTCCTCCTACACAGACAGTATGACTATTCCTTTCTCTTTGCAGCACAGCACAATAATACACAGTAGTTTCTGCGTGTTTCTCTGCTATGAAATTAAGAAACTTCAGTCCTATTTTTAGACATGCTGTAAATAGTCTTTTCAGAATATGCAGGAAAAGTGGAGATGGTAAGGTATGGTTCATGGGATAAATTCTAATCATTTTCCTCAGTTTAAACATCTCCATTGCCTACAGCTGAACCAAACCAACGCATATGAGTTTGATATTTACCTCTGCACCTTCAAGAAAATGCTTAAAGTAAGTTTACTTCTCCCACAGATTTGTTCCTGTTCAGCTGCCTGTTTGGTAAGCACAGTGCAATAATTTATAACTGAGGGCCAAATTAGATCAAGCAAAACAACCACTTCTTTCTATCTACATCTTTTTTTCCTTTTTTGACATCAATGGTCATCAGAAAAACCAGGAATTTATAGCAGTCCTCTGCCACTTAAAATGGCAAGGTCAAAAGTGATGGATGGAACAGTGAATCCACAGGTTTGACAGCAGTATTTACCAATGGGACCATGGATACAGGAAATAAAAAGATACAGGAAAATGAAATGTGCACTGAGAATAATGGAGGATGTGAAAATTAAACATTACTGCTATTCTTAAAAATCAATTGCACTGGTGGGAGAAAACCACTTGGGCAAGATAAGAGAAACAATTCTTGCTTCACAGATGGAGGACATGAGAATCTATCTGTGTAGCTGCAGTCATTGTTTTCTCTGGACAGGTCAGCAGCCGGGAACTTTGACATAGGACTGGAAGGAAGATCATCAAGATGTGTTCATCCGAAAAGACCTTGCCTCCTGGAGTCATGTGAGTAAGCAAGAACTGTGGCTGTTAGAATAAGTAAAAACTGTCTAGCTTTAAGGACTAAGAAGGCGTGAAATTACAAATGTTAGTAGTCCATAAAACAAATACAAAGACTTAATATTTATTTTTAGAAGCATCTCATATGTTTTGCAGGCTTTTCCATGTTGCAAAAGTACCGCCTTTTCTCTGCTATTTATCACCAGGCTCTTCTGTTTAGACTATAAACTGCTTGGGGCAGGAAGTGTCTTTTACCGTCTCCTTGCACAGCAATGCCTGAATCACAGCTAGAAGCCTCTAGGCTCTGCCATAATGTAAATACTAACTAATGATAGCAGGGAGGATTTAGCCCCCGCCCCACTTGGAGGCTTGCCAGTCTGCAGGGTTTGTTACAGCAGCACACTTGCCAGCAGTGAAAACTGACAAACTTTGTTGGTGAAAGATATTCATAGGTCTAACAAGGAGAGGAAACACTCGTCTCTAGAGACAGAGGCTTATGTATCTCCATGGATAAACAAACCAAAGATTGACTCATGCTGCCATAATCCCTTTGTGCAATTTATACATTGGCACTATATATGTGTGTGAAGCGAAAAGACAAATATTTGGTTAATAAAACAACACATGGATAATCAAAAATGATTAAGCAGCTTTACCTTGCAAAATGCTGGAGCAGGTAAGCTGCTGCTCTTCCCCTAGGACAGGCATAATGCAAGGAGAGCTTCCCTATGTTTGTTTTATCTGTGGCAGAATAACAAGCTTATTTGGTTAAATATTATGAGAGTAAAAATAAAAATAAGAAAGAAAGCAACCCCAACAACCCATAATATGGCAAAGGAGGAGGAACATACTGTGGTGCAAAAAACAGGCTCATGTTCTACAAGGCTTTGTCAAGTGTATTGCATAAGGAGATTACAGCCTTGAGTTGCAACCACAGCTAAAGGTTTTAATTGTTTTTGCCAACACCTCTGTCATTAGTGTGTTACTGAGCTGCGTCACAACAGCCCCTCTTACACCTTGTGAAAATGTTCCAAACCCCATGATTTTTTTCAGAGTTGTTACTCCACATGACTTCATTTCCCCAAGCCATTTATTCTTATTTTAACTAAAGCAAAAGAAGTTTGACAGATTAATCATTTATTCACATTACACTCTGTGCTCGTGGATTTGTTTGATATCACATGGCTATAGAAGAGAATGGGTCCAGGTTCTGCTTGTACATACTCTAAGTAAGGCCTGTACTGCATTTCAGTGTTTCGGCAGTGTAGTTATGTTGATTAGCATAATGAATAAAAACTCTTCCCACCTCTGTATGCCAGCAAAACTCTGTGCCAGTTTTAATGGAAAAAAGAAAAAAACAAAACAAAACACCAAAAATGCAGTTCTTTCCTGATGCAGCTTGTTCTTTGTGGAGAGATTTTACCATCAATTCTTGCACTGTTCTGTGGGAGGCCTTGCTTCCAGTTCTGCAATCCTGCTTTCACGTCTGCGTGTGCAATGCCCCAGAAGTGGGGTGACCACATACATTGCTCAAACAATTCATTATGTCTCTAATCACATTCCTAAAGGCTGTACTAGAATCAGCAGGGCTGGCTGGATAATCCACACCCCTTTCCATGGGAGGAGCAGGACCACAGAGACCACTGGCTCCCACATCCATGTTCTTCTCAAGACTCATCTGCACATCTGAGGCAGCCATGTCCTTCCACTGTCCACAGTGTCACCTTGGAGGAACTACTGCCATCTTCCACTTGTACAATACCCATGAAGTTTCTTTGCCTTAAGAATTCTTGTGCATGTGTCTTGTAGCTCTTAAGTAAAAATCTTTGGGAAGAGCCTTCGTAGATTAACATTTCTGCTTTAGAAGAGTTGCTAGAACTGTGTAGTAGGTAGACATGAATGAGCTGGAGGCTTTCTGAAACTCCAGATAGGAGAAAATAGCTCTTCTAGCATAAATTATATATATACATGTATAAATATTCTGGTAAATATCTATGACTAGAGTACGTGTTACTTGCTGTAACCTGTAGTGCTGTCTATGTAGCTGAAGGTAAACCATCAGTTCAGCCAGTGTAAAACAGATTGGGTCAACTTGTATTAATAGAGGATGAGTCCAAATGCATCCAATTGGTATTGCCTATAGAATCCTTTCATAGGAGGTAGAATTCTGCAAGCACTACCTGCATATATTAATATTCCTCCTGGCCTTACCACATGCTCCTGCTCATTGACCTCTCAGAGGCCAGGTCTACGAAAAACCTGCAGTCTCAAGAAAGCTTACAACATTGTGAATATTTAAAAACTCAGACCTTTCTTCTGCAAAAAAATGGCTCAACTATCAGTCACATCATCACTACAGTGATAGTAATAGGAAGAAACTTATATTCACAAATCAATCATTATAGCTCTTGATGAATTGAGAATTAATCTGCAGAAAGAAAAGCAAACACACATTTTTCGTTCCTTCCTATTCAAAGCCCTTTGAAATCAGTGTCTTCCCTGTCAGTGAGTTTTGGATGAAGTTCTCATTCCGTCTTCCTTTTCACTGTCGCTACAATACCATGACAATTCAAGCTGTTTCTCTTTACTTCCTTCCTCTTAAAATTCATAAAATGTCTAATAATCAGCCATCTGGTGTCCAAGATGCCTTGAGTATTAGGGCATTTCCTTTATCCAGGGGAGGCTTTTGAGAAGAAAGATAAATGTGTTCATGACCTATCCCTGCTGTGTGCTGATTAGGGTCTGGCATTTTTTCTTTGTTTGTAAGGATTATTGTAATGCTAAGTTGTTTAGTAGAGAAAAATATTTACAGAGAAGAGTCCTAGTTTCTGCTGTAGCGGATTTTATGGCATTACTTGAATATTCTTGATTAGAATTATATGTAGCAGTATAATAGCTGTAATGTATGTTAAAGACCAAGTGGAATTTTGAAGGGAAAGGATGAAAAGATCTATAGAAAGTGTTGTGTCCTAAGCAACTACATTCTTTTTCTTTCTCAATTTAATTCTGTCTCACACTGGCACCCTATTTCTCAGAACTAACTAAAAAAATGTAACCCCTTCCTTTCCATACCTTCTGCACAGCAGACTGGTAGCCAGAGACTCAGCGCTGCAATATAAACTATGTATGGGGCTCTATTCAATTCAGTGATTGTCACTGTGGAGCAAGGGTTCTGTGCACCATGATGTATCCAAATGGGTCAGGTCTCAAGGTAGATCATGGACTGAGATTTGAGTATTGAAGGTCACATAGGAGCTATGAAAAAGTGTCCATTGGACCACTGCATGAAAAAAAAAAAAAAAAAAAAAAGGAAAGCAAGCCTAGGGAGTGGGGGTGGGTCAGACTGAAATGAAAATACAAGCAGAATGAAGAAACTGTCGTCTAAAAACTAGAATCAAAACAGCTTCCTGCTTTATTCCATGTTGATTTGTAAGCCAAATGCTTGATGTGAGGGAGTTTTATGTCTTAATTTGTGAGCCCTTAGGAGCTGCAAGTTATTTGTTGTCTTGACTGTCGTGGCATGAAGAGAAGCCAGCCAAGTGCTGTTCATATTCATGGAATGATACTCCATTCCCATTAGGGTGTAGACACTAAATATTTGTACTAGGATTCTTCACCTGGTGGAATGCTTATGTATAATAAACAGTTTTGGTCAAATGACAATTTGTGAAGAGAAGTGAAAAAACACATCCCAAAAATCACTTTAGACTGTTTCTGTATACATACATTCTTAGTAAATAAACATATATATGTGTGTGTGTATATATATGTATATATATACTTTTCTTTTGAAAGTCACCTTTAAGAGCATATACTAGTGAAATCCCTGTTAGAATTCCACATACAGTTCAGACTTTGGATTATAGTAGTCATATGGTATTTAAGCTACTTAGTGCATCCACAGATTAACCAGCAAACAGCTGAGTTCAAGAGGTAGTAAGATAGCCTAAACTTTCTATACAACACTATGCACAACTTCCTTTAAATAAAAACATCTGGCTTAGTGTAAAGACCCAAAACTACATGCATGTGCTTAACTTTTCAACCAGCAAACATCCCCACCTCAACTACTCACCTAGCACGGTATACATGCACATCCATATTTTTCTGATGATGATACAGAAAATAGTGAAACATATATTCTGCATTCCACTTATACACAATAAAACTCTTTATGAAGACCAGTAGGCATATTTTTTTACATGTAGTTTTGATTTAAGTTTCACATTTTAAAGCATACCATGGTATACTCTCCAGTTTGGTTCTGTAGTTATCAAGTATGATTTTAACAAAGCAGCTCATACAAACAGAGGTAATTTAAAACCACTTAAAAAGCTGAATTTTGATCCCTAGCTTTTTTTGATGCCAAAAAGCCTTTGTGCTGATTCTTTTACTAACCTAGGGGTCTCATGCATCCTCTTCTTGCAACAGACATGAGCCCTGTTAATCAGTTATACTCATGGCTTTTAAGTGCTTTGTGGTCTTGCTCCAGTGCATGAAACATTTTAGGAAGGCAGAGTGAGTAAGGTCTAGACAATCTGAAATCCTAGGCTGTAAAACTGAAAGGTGGTGTTACATGATAGCTCCTGTTATTGGCCCTGACTCAGCCAAAAAAAGGTACGCTTCTGTGTCTAGCTGAATCAGGGCACATAACAAAGTGACTGAAAAATCCAGCTCTGAAAAGACTTGAACTCCCCAGCTGCATTCTGCAGCTTTGCTCTGTGTGGTTCCACTGCAATCTCACTGCTGCAGTCCTGTTCTTCTGCCTGCTTCCAGGCAATGAAGAGTGTTGCCTGCTGATGCAGTTTATGCAGATACCTGGGATGGCTAGCAGAAAACTCTCTTCAGACAGTAAGTGCTAGAAAGCACAGCCCATCTCTCTACCCCATTTCTGTCAGTAATGCTAGTGGTAGGGCACAGCTGTCCCAGTTCTGCACAAATGCAAACTTTAATCTTGTTAATAACTTCTAGAGAGAGAATGTTCCTGGGTAGTGCTTGTCACTATTTGAATTCCGTCTCTCAGTTTTCTCCTACCTCTTCCACCTCAGTCTGCATCATACTCATCAGCTTACACAGGAACAGTGTCTCTGGAAAAGGTTTGTCTTAGAATCAAGATAAGCAGAACATAAATGTTAGCAGGAACTGAGCCAAACTTGCGAAGATTCCAGCTCTCACCTCAGAGCATCAAATAGGAAACCATTTGCATTCATGGCAGATGAATACACAGGAAGGATCAAAATAAACCCCAGCCACTTTCTCTCATGTCCAAGCCTAGTTCTTCCTGATCCAGCAGCTCACAAGTTGATTTGCCTTTGTTCTCACTGCAAAACTGAAGAATTAATTCAACTGAGAAATAATCAGCTACTGCCTGCTTCTGCAGCTCATGAGGAAAAAGTCCCCATTGTTTTCTGATGGGGAATACCTCCTGATGAGGCCCCAGCACTGGTTCACAATAGAGGCAGAGATCCTAGTGCAGGAAAGTGTCTTTCTTCAAGTTACATAGGCACAGCATTGATTTAAAGTCCATATTTAAGTGCTATGGCAGTCATGTGACAGAAGCGCTTACTCTGAAGTCATGTTAGTACCTGATCTTAACTGCTACTGCACAGGCTTTGCCTAAGAACGCTTTAAGGTGCTAACTTGAAACCAAATGCGTATCAGTCCAGGGTAAAGTGTTTTGCTAAATGAGAGCTGAAGGGTTTTCCAACCTTATTGATTCTATGATTCTGTGATTTTATCACTCTGGATAGTCTTTCCATTACAGGAAGAAGGGCAGACGCCCAGTTTTTGTCATTGGAATGATCCCTCTGCACCACAAACTATGGGTTATTTTCATTAAGACAAAAGAGCACTTAGTTATTTCTTATTGCACTGATCTTATCAGTTTGTTTGTAATTAGCTGTGTAGGTCTAGTTTAAAGCAGAAGGTAAACTCCCCTTGATTTTAGTTAGTTTATGATCAAGTTCAGAGCAGATGCAGTGAGGCTAAATGACCCGTTTGTCTGGGAAGGCAGGAATTCTAACTGCAGGTCCTAAAATGGGTGTCACTGTATTTTCTGAGCATAGTAATGGCAGAAATAATTCTCTGTGAAGGCAGAAATTTGTAAATTTGTAAGAAACAACAACAAAACTAAATAACACAAAAAGGAATTAAGAGAATTAAGAAAACAAAGATTTTCTGCATCTCTCATGTTGTAGATCCTAAGGTGGCTTGGATACAGTTATCAGAAGGAAAGGGACAATGAAGTTATAGTCTTAGTCTTAGCTTGATCATCATGGAGTTATTCAGAAAGTTAGATCTGTGTGTGCTTGGGAATAACTAGTTTATACAGCCCTTTCCTCTCTGGAATGCTCTCTCATCACTAACAGCAGCCTCCAGTGTTAGAGCACTGATAGTGGCCCCCCGGTGTCAGGAAATAATACTGACACATCCTCTTTGCAAAGTTATCTAAAAAAGCAGAGGGGAGTTCTTTTTCTGACTGCAGTAGAGTGACACCAGCCCTACAAAAGCCATCTGCATGCCAGCCCTTCCTTCCTTGCTTTTAATTTAAGTTCTTTTTATGGCCAATATATTTACAAACACTTCACTGGAGATTCTGAGTTGACAGCTTTTGCAGTTTCTGGTCGTTTGTATTATACTAATGCAAAAGGTTTGCAGCAGTCCTCATCCTATATAATTTACCAACAAAACTGGAGTAGCTCAGAGCATCACACTTTGCTATGAGGGGAAACTGGCAGAGCACAAAAAAGCAAATAAGTCAGCTACCCAGACTAAAGAACCAATGGATCAGCTTGGTATCTGACATCTCAGGTGATCATGTTTCCACCATTTAATGCAATTTCTGTTTATTTTTTGCTCAAATGAACTCTCCTGTTCCCTACTAGTAAACTTGTAGTTATAGGGAAAGGGAATGTTGGCATGAAGCAGCACATTGTGTTTCTTTCCCATGGGAAAGTCCTGTTCAATAAAAATTGAAAACTACTTTCAAAGGCAAGATTTATCTTGGTAGATCTATCTGTTCTTCAAGCCGGATTATGTTTCTAGTGTCATGAAAAACTAAGGGCAATATTGTAAAACATTCTAGACAGTGAGAGGGAAGAGCTCCAAACTGTAGCCTGTGGTACACTGGAAAAATGTGTGTTCAGTACTTTGGCTTCCAGTCAGCATAACAATGATTTCAGAAACCATTTCAAAGGGAATTATGACCTCTGGTTGAGACACTAAGACTGGGGCAGTCTAGTTCTGTCCTCAGATCTTTCAGAAAGTATAGCTCTGGGCAAATAATCTAATCTGTTAGCTTCCCCATGAAGTGGGGAAGACAGTGTTTCCTCTCTCTGATACCTAAATTTAAGCCTAAATATAGAGCACATAAGATTTAAAATTACAAGGATGAAAAGGATAGATTTGATCTATGCCCATGCTTCCCAGAATCCCTTTCAATTTTGCCAATGACAGTGGTACAATAAAAACAGTTACCTCGATTAGTGGAGTTACTCCAAATATTCACTGAGCTAAATCAATTCAGAACTTAAAATACTGGGTCGGGATTTGTTTCTTTTTTGATGGGATTGCCTGCATGTCATGTTGTTATGCAGCACCTCTGAGATCTGCAAATTCCTCCAAATTCAGAAGTTCAGTTCAGTAATATACAATGTGTTTTACTAAAACATGAAAACAAAAAGATGGTCCCCCCTCAAATGTAATTTGCCCTGAACAATTCACATTTAAAATAGGAAATATCAAAATCACAAGCATACAAATGCTTTCATAAGGATAATCAGGATATTTCACTTGCTAATAGTTTCATGTAGCTGGTAGATGTTCAAACTAAGAAAGAATCCATATGCTCCTTTTCCATTCCTTAGTTCTGCTGCAAAACTATACATCTAAAGAGTTTCAGCACTTGTTGGCTCTCCTAGAAAATAGCAGCCAGCAAGTTGTTACTCTCTGTATTTCTTCTACTTCCTGACCCCTCTTATACCCTTCAAACAAGAAGTTTCACAGGCAGAAAGGTTGCTACAGAAATATTCCCAGCTCCACTTATCAGCCTTGGCCCATCTGCAAAACAACAGAACTGGGGCTGCAAATGTCTTTCTGCTCACATTTTTCCCTGTCTCACATGCCCCAGAGCTACACAATAAGGGAACTGTGTATAATATGGTAGTGGAGTTTTGCCTACAGCAGATACAGCCATCTGCAAAGAATTCACATTTCAAGACGTGCCGGTTCCAATGTATTTGAAAATTGCTACTAGTCAGCAGGACTGGATGCAGTCTGCATTGCTAAACGCTTGGGTGCACTCATATAATTGCATAATTCAGTGTTGTGAACTCCCTCTTCTCAGACAATGTGTTTTAGATATTGACTGCACAGAAGGTCAGCTTGTGCTAGAAAAACAAACAGGCTGCTTTGCTTACTACAGCAGTACAGGGAAAGCTGGGAATAGGCTATGAGAGGGGCCATTTAGCCTTGTTAATTGTTGTTACTGTGTTGTGGTCACAGCATTTCAACCTAGCTTTCAGCAGTCCAGACTTAATGTTTTCTTTTTTGTACAGTGATGTGTAGAGGGACCAGTCAAGATTGACTTCTAATTACGTTAGTCATTGTGCAGACAGTTCTCAGTCCAAACCACTGTCTAAGTGCATGAGACATACTGGCAAGAGGTGCACTGGGCACCAGAGCATGGCACACAGATGCACAAACTCCTGTTCTATGTATACACTGCCTCTGCTTATGAAAATACTAGGTGGGTCAAGGTGGCTTGTGGAATTCCTAATACTGTATTTATTGATTTTGGGCAAATTTCACGGAAGAGTGGAGATTTTACAGGTAATTAAAACCCTACATGTTTGGGGGAGATAATTTTGGTATGTGAATTCAAAGCCTCTGCATGAAGTTATTACTTACAGACATTGAAGAGTTCTCAAACATTCTCATAAGAGAAGCTGCATTTGGAGGATACAGTTAGCCACAAAATCCAAACTTTTTCTTGTGGAATTATCTAACACATCTGAAAGTCCAAGTGACTGTAGTGATCCACACAATTATTTAGAGTTCTGTTCCCTTTTTTTCTTGTTCCTTGATTTGGGTTAACCACACCCTTGTAATTGGCACAAAGCAGCATCTCTAAGCAGAGTAACTTTCCTCCTGAAGAAGTAGTTGGGAATTAAAGGTGGGGGAAGGAAAAATAAATGTATGCATTAGTAGCTGAGCTGAGAAAGGAACTTGAGCTTTGACATTTAGTTGCTATTCCTATAGCAAGCTCTCACCTCAGATAAGAAGCCTCTGGATAATCCTAAAAGCTGAAGTCAGAGCTGTGTAAGAAAGTAAGAGGAGAAGTGAGTACAAGACAGAAATCAGAAAAAAAGGTACATGGAGTTTTTACCCCATGTGGAGCCAGTGAAAAAATGACCATGTAACATTGTGGATATAAGCGTGGCTGCAGAAGTGTTAAGAACTTCTCTTCCCTATGGAGTATTTCCAAGTTTCTAAGGCTCTAAATAAAGATGCATGCATTTTTCTCTACAGGGATGTAGCTGGAATGACACAGCCTTCCCTTACCAGGGACACAAGAAAAGCAGAAAAGCAGTGCTTCATTAAGGTGTCATTTGTTTTCCTCTTCAATGGGGAGCTGTCACTGTTCTATGAGGCAGATAAGGCAACACATTAGAAAGGCACATAAATTGTCAGGGAAACCTGACATTCGTTCTTACTTTGTTGCTTTCTTTAATTCTATGTATGGCATCCCTGCTGCTGGGGCATGATGGGAGCTTGTGAATAATGGACAGGCATTGCACTCAGCAAAGTAATCACAGTGCACATCTTCTGGACAGATAGATTCTTCAAAGGAATATATGCTTAAAGTCAATTACATGCTGAGAAATCAGAAAGCTAACAGGTGTGTCAGGTATTCCCCTGATGGTATGGCAGTTAGGAGGGAGGGTAGAAATTCAAGCACAGAAAGGCAGACTGAGAAATAACTGTGTGTGGAGCCGTGTGCACTTACTTCTTTAGGGAAAAAGGAAACTCATCAAATGACTATTACCAGTTCAGCAGTGGCAAATCATCTATTATTGATTATCTTCAGTGCTCAGTTAAGCCACCTGAATTGGGGATGCTATGAGTTTATAGCTGGAGGTGTACCTTGCATGTCAGGGTATGTCTACCAAGATGCAAGGCAGATCCCTGCAGTCTAGGATGGTCTCCTTACAGTCAGGTGCATTCTGAGTACCAGGACTGCCTTCTCTGGTGATTTTTAAAGATGCTGAATCTCTAATACAGGACAATGAAGAGAAAAAGAGGGTTCTTCCAATGAGCTCCTGTTAATGAAGTCTGGTTTTAGACACATCACACTCTCCAGAGATCCCAGTGTGGTATTAGGAGAGGAATGCAGTTCTGGCTTGCTTTTTGTCTCTTTACAATATGTAGCTCTGGGTATATCACACAGATAATGTCATAATCTGTTTGCAAACTGGAGCCAATCAAAATGTACTGGTCTCTTTCACAAGTTTTTGAAAAGGTTGATTAGTTAATGAGGAGTAATGTATCATGATAGATGATATTTAGAGGATTTTTTTTACAGGTCCTAAAACATTGGGCTTTAAACCGACTTCAGAGATAAGTGCTGTTCAAAGCCTTGCTGCACCCAGGAAGGAAATCTGGTCTGCTGTTGCAAGTTACAGGCAGAACTGAAATCAGACTACAGTGAGCTCATCTGTTAGCCTGGGTTCTCATCCTCTGGGAAATGCTGTGTAGTAGTGAAGTGGTATAAGGAACTGTTGATAACTGAAAATCAGGAAAAAGCCTGCACTTACTCATTCCCTTGTGACTGTGGGCAGTCCCTTCTGATTATTAGTTGGGATAATGATGGTAAGAACAGGAATGTAGATGAGGTATAGGAGAAGGCTCTGACAGGGGCTGTTCTGGAGATTTGTGCTGGATGGCTGGAACAGCTCCTTTCTGTTCCTGAAAGATGCAAAGATGAAAGCAGGGTAGCACATCAAATTCCTACCTGAGCTTTACATACATGGAGAAACAGTTGCGTGTGGGTCAGCTTTTTATTCTAGTTTGGTATTTTTAGTTATTTGTCAAAGTGGATTTAAAAAAAAAAAAAATTGAATGCATGTCAAATTCAGCTGAGCTGCTCTGTGAGATGTTTCAGAAAGGTTTTACCTGGTGTGTCTCAGTTCCAGAAATAATGGCCCTTACTTGAAGCTAAGGTTCACTGACTCAGCTGATGACACATTAAGGGAAGTAAACAAATATCAACCTAGATTTCAGGGAGCAGCATTTGACAGCCTGCCCAGCCTTCAGTCCATGCTGCAGGAGTGCTGGGCAAAGGCTGTGGTACCTCAGTAGGGATTTGCATGCACACACACATCAGCCCACATATGTGAGTGAGAGGTGCAGGTTTGGGCTCTGGGAGTCCCAAGAGCAGAATGTATTCCACAACCGCTTGTGGAAGCAACCATCACTGCTGTACTTTCCCACACAGTAAGAGCAACCTCATAGAGATCTTGTATATTAAGAGAATGAGAAACAAAAACTGCTAGCAAGAGGAGACTGGCAGAGGCTTTCCAGGAGTTTTCTTATCTAAAGCTTGTTCTCCAATGACCCAAAATGGCTACTTATCTGTAGCAGGGATGGATTGATTTAAAAGCGCAAGAAAACTCAGAAGAGCTTGTCAAGTTACCTAGATAAATACTGTGCAGTAATGTCATAAAGGGAGTAGACAAGGAGCTCATAGTGGAAATGCAGTCCTTTACTGTCACTGGGAATCAAGGGTTTTGTCTGCTGAGCTTAGATGGAGATTTGAACTATGGAAAACTTTGGGACATGCAGGGCTGGGAGCTTAACTCCCCCCTGCCTGGGATTTGCAGTGAAGGGTTTTACAGTTTTCACAGTGTGGGGCTATTTAAGGATCCTGGGATAAAAATGTGTGAATGCTTCTTCCGTGTAAGAAGAGTTGTAGAACAGATGCCAGCTGTTTATGCAGGCTGCTAAAAGCAAAGTGATGTTACAGATAAGAGCAGTGCTTATTTCCCATTCCCTCTGGGCTTGATCCAGTGTCTCTGAAGTCTTCAAAAGGCTCCAAATCATCTCCAAACTATTGCTCTTTCTACTCAAAACAGACACAGTTCTTTGAGATACTGTGAGTGCTGCATAAAGAGCATTCTTTGGGAAGCTAGAGAGACACAGACACAGGGAATTTTGTAGAAAGCAGTAATGTTCAAACAACCTAAATCCTTACTGGATTTAGGATGGAGCAGTTGGTAACAAGAAGGGAAACAAGTTACCTCTGTGATTCACTGCTGGTAAAGTGAGTGTGATGTGTCCTGAGAAAGTCCTTCCTGGACAGATTATTTTGTTTCCAGTATGTTCAGATGTATGGGTAAGGGGCGTAGTCAGGACAATGTCTGGCTTTCACTGTAACTTCAGGATGTGTTCTGAAAAGCAGGAGTGCAAGTCCCTAAAGCCTTAACACACCTCTGCAAACTTTATGAGAGCTGCTGGTCCTTGCTTTGTAGAATGCAAGGACAAAGAGGTGTCTGAGCTCCTCGCATGCAGGTGTCAGCTACTGGAGAGGTGACAGCCCCCCTACAGCTCATCTCTTCAGGCTGGCTCGAGCCTTGCTCAGGGTGGAGCTTGTCTGCTGCTGCTAAGGCTTCATCAGCTCTGGGCGAGGAGCAGCAATGTGCTGCTTGGAGCGGGACTCCACACCCTGGGGTGACACTAAACGAGTGGCCTGCCCGATAGTGCTACACAATTCTGCATTTTCTCCTGCTCCTGGAAATGACTTCAGTAAGAAATCGGCTGGGCCAACATGTTATTGCTATTGTTCTGGAGAGAAGCCTCTAACCTCCTTCTCCGTTGCGCAGCGGTGTAGTCTGTCCGGTATCGGGGCTCGGTGCCAGAGGGCCGCAAAATAAAGTGTTTGGGTCCCGGACGCGGTGTGACCCCAGCTCTAACTGCGAGGCTCTTGGCGCTCGGGTGCCCCCTGCAGCTCGCCCTGCCCCGGAGCAGCTCCACTCCCTTCGGGCCGCCGGGAGTAGGAGGGAGGGAGCGGAGCCCTGCAGGGCGGAGTTGCGTTCGGTATCAGCTCCGCACGGCGGCGGTGTCCCAGGCAGCATCCCTTCTTCGAGATGGGAGCGTGTGTGTAGTGCAGTGGGCGAGGGTGAATGTGTTTATTTCTCTCTCTTATGTTCTGGGTTTCCTGTACTCTCACCTGTGAACTCTGTAAAATACAGCCGAAAGGTCCTTGTCTGTGCTTTGAGCCGTGTGTAGGAAGTTAAAGAACCACCTTTTATTTATAAGTTAATAGATTAAAAGTGGCCCTCTTGCAGCACCTGGAATTCCAGAAGCATTAATAACCTGAGGGCCAGCCCTCTCCTGCTCCCTGTGCTCTTGCACCTTGACTCCAAGTGCTGCTTCATACACAGGTCATACATGAGGTACAGGCAAATGCAAGCTGTTCTCCCCACATCCAGTGACTGCACCAAAACAAGCCTCTCATCTCATATGGACTTGTTACTTCTGAACCTAAATACTCTTCACTGTGCCATGCATTTGTCCATGGTTTTGCCCTCAGGAGCTGCGGTCAGGAACTGATTCCCCACTGTTTGAGACACTGGCAAATACAGATAGAGGCAGACCCAGAATAAGGTAATTGTTCTCACTCACAGTTACACAGTATATGTGTCTATGTGTGTTTATATATAATATATATAGTATTTATATAAGCACATAAATAAAGTAGATATATATATACTCTTCTGTAATAACATCAGGAGGAAGAGATGCAGGACGCAGATGAAGTAAATCAGCAGTAGTCTCAACTGACTCCCCATGTAATTGTCAAATCTGCTTTTTTTCTTTGTGTTGCTTGTGAGACTGTACAGTTTTTCCTGTTGTAAGAACGATTAAATAATACATTGTCCACATGTTTTGGAGCAGTCATGCAGAAGGGAATGGTGCCTGCCCATTGCACCCTCCTGGCAGCTGACATGTGGATGCAACGGGGGTGACCTCGGACCATCTTCTCCATGCAGTTACAATCTTGAAGGGTTGGTTGCTCTCGTGTCCTGATGAAATGTTTTTTTCAGGTGGCTGATGTAGTGGTTTGAGTCTTATCACTGGAATCCTATGCTGTAAAATATTCTCTGCTGGAAAACTTTGATTTCAGATCTCTCCCTTTGTTTCCTGTTGTTGGAGATGATTTTTTTTAAAGAACACAGCTATTATAAAATCATTGCTAATTTCCTGTGTAAGTGATAGTTCACTTTCCTCAAAGGTGTAGTTGCAAATAGAAGTTGGCTTTGATGTTGTTGGCACAGCCTTGCTTTCAGTCATAGCATCTCTGCCAGGATAATAAGTTCCTGAGAGTGACTGCTACTTGAGCACAGGTGTTGTGGGAGCTCAGATGAAGAGGATGAAGAGGAAGAGGATGTCTGACCTCTCAGAGCTCTCAGACCTCTCAGAGCCCAGCTCAGAGATTTGAACTCATTTCAGGCTGGTGGCCAGCTGTGAGTTCACTCACAACTCAGTGAGTTCATCTGAGGTCTATTTCTAGCTGTCAGGTGTGTTCTGCAAGCAAAACACTTGGTATGAGAATGAAGCCCCCAGTCCCTTCTTTCTCAGAAATGGGGGCTGTGCACCAGAGTGCAGCCTGCTGGAGTTCCAACACACAGGGCTCTCCATGAAGGAGGTGATAGCATCTGTAGGCAGGAATGGGAGATTGGGTCAAGCTAGTTCATATGCTGAGGTAGTAGCTGTGCTAGCACTGCATCAGGACATCTTTCCCTCCCAGGAGGCAAACTACAAATCCTTTATCCATCCTGCTGTAAAGATTCTTCCTGAAGTGAGCTTTAAATATCATCCTTGTGTTGGTGCCTCTGCTGAGTCTCAGTCTGAGCAAAATGTTCCTACTCCTGTTAAAAGAGACAGTTGAAATAGATCCTGCTGCTAGTGATGATTTCATGGGAGGTAAAGGTAGATAGGGAATAACAAACAAGACACAGGAAAGGCACCTTATGATGACAAAGTATCCTAACACAGAAATCCTGTGTGTATGAGGAGCACATCCTCACAGATGAACCAAAGCCACTAGTCAGTGAGAAGCAAAGTAGCACTGTGGTAAGCTTGTTGCTGGGAGGGGAACCCAACAGGCAACAAGAGACCAGGTGTTTCATTGCGAACTAAAACTTCAGGGCAGTTTTACCATGTGGGACAGCTGACCCTACTTAGCTGTGAGATTTTGTGCCTTGTAATCCCCCATCGATCTAGATTACTTTCTTACTTAAAGAAACTGACTTCCAGAAGCTCCACCATGTCCCTCTGGTCCAGAAAGCAAGTCCAGAGCACAAGTACAGAAACAAAAATTCTAACTTGGAAAAAATGGGGTGACCCATATTAGGCCTCAATTAAATGGCCAAAGAAAACTCAAGATTTTATCTTAGAAAAATCATTTGACTAAGTAGATTATGTTGTCTAGCAGAGCCCATTAAATCTGTTCCTCAGTTTATAATTTAAGGGATGCCAAATAATCCATATATTTGCTAAGCCATAGGGCACTCTTGAAATTCTGGTGTAATCTTACCAGCAGCCAGCTGCTTCCTTTTTTTGAAGAAGGAATACAGACCTCCATAACACAAATATTAGCCAGTGGCACAGACAAGACTATGTTTACTTGACACAGACTTTGTGTGTCTCTTTGGGTAAGTTCCTCAACTTCTGTGTACTTCAAACAAATCCCAGAACTTCTCTGCCTCCCAAAGATATAATGATGCAGAAGTGGGTGGTGCACAGCTGTCCTGCTAATGAGTCTGAGAAAGTCATACTATGCGCAGGAGTAATTGAAAGGTAAGAATATTAAAGGCACAGTAGGCATCATTTGCCTCGACTTTCAGTTCATGTCATGTAAGTCACCTGTGGTCCCTTCCCCCTGTAAACGTCACTCTAGTCTATTCTCCTATGCATTTTCCCATGCTTTTGATAATTGAAGCCCCTGTTCTCCTGAAAAAGTTGTGTTGTTGTCCACAGCTATTGTGATGGTATCAAGTCGGGCAATGCTCCCTTAACAGTTTTCATCTCAACAATGGTAACGAGCCCTAAGAGACGTAGTCTTAAAACTTCAGTTTAGGCATCTGCCTAAAAACAGTCCTTGGGCTTCATGTGGGCTAGAGACATGATTTCATCAGTGCTATTCTCGGAACTTATTTTCTGTTCATGTGTACTGCCCAGTTATAACCCTTCCTAAATGCATTTCTTTGCAGAGACCACTGGAAGATAAATAACGGGTGTGATGTTGCAAGCCTGAGGTTGCTTTGTCAAGCCCTTTGTCTCCAAGTGTAGGCATGATAATCATTGAACAAAACCCAGCATTATTGCTGCAGGTATTCCACACAACTGTGCAATTCTACCACAACAGGGTTGTAACATAGCTTCGTGCCCATACTTTGGGGAAACAACTGTACACATCCCTGCTGCCATATGTGGAAAATATGCATTTGAAAATGTAGTCCTTGTGATGAGTGAGGATAGTTCTTCCATTTTATGCCTCTGGGAATTATAAACCCACCCAAGGTACTTTTTAATAACAGCAAGAATAGACGTCTTAGACTGTACTGGAGGGCAGCACCTCTACAGAGTTCAAGGGATGCAATAAATATGAATTGAAGTTGTTCTGTCTTTACTGACCTCCTACTTTGCTGTGTTGCTATTTGGGGTGGGTCCATCCAATCCTGATGGCATCTGTGTTCCACACAGACATCGCAGCATTAGGTCAGGTCAGAATAGTGCCTGGCTTACTTCAAGTAAGATGTGAAAGAACTGATGACTTAGCTAGTTACTAAATATATACATATCTTTTGACTTTTCTTGATAGAAGCAAATATCCATGCACCCTCCCCCCCAGTTCCTGGCTGGATACTCCTTGCTTGTCCCTGGAAAGTGTCTGAGACAAAAATCTTGAGTGATGTGATACATTAAAGAACAGCAAGAAAATTGTTCCTGTGCTTCTGGAAAATTACCTCGGTGGTACTGAGGAGGATGGTGGCAGGATGTGAGCTGTGTTCTTGGTCTGCAGATCTGGCCCTTGTGACTCAGCCTCTCCTACACAACTTCTTGGTCTCATAATCTTGCAGTTCATCTTTCAGTGTTTTCACTTTAAAGCCCCATTTCCTGGAGTAACATGGTTTCTTGTAAACCTCAGCTTTCACTATAGTAGTAAAAGTAAGACAATTCTGCAGAACTTCAGATAAGAAAAGAATAAAAGAAGCTGTGTGAGATCTACACAGGTACAGCTGTGTGGGTCCCAGAAGATGGCAATAAATAACATAATTCTATTTAATGTTTTTTTGAGCTACCTTCTTAGCACTTTTCAGATGTTTGATTTAACATGAGCATATACATGAGCATTTAACAGCTCATGTATAAGGTAATGGGACAGTGTTATGAACTTGGCCACCAAGAGTTTAAAGCTACATAAAACAGGAAGATGGCTGCAGAGGCAGAAGTGGACTCCATTTACCTGAGTGCCAGACTTAAATCCCGATTTCCCACAGCTGACTCCCTGAAAAATGAATTGCTGACTTTGTAGCAGCGAAGGATGTTATTTGCAAGAGAGTGTAGGGATAGTAAACAAAATGGAACATTACATTACAACAAAACCTCAATTATTTAACAAAATACCATGTGTGTCTGACAGCAACAAAATTTTTACTGAGCTGGGAGCCTCTGAAGAGTTGACTGATGGCTTAATTGTGTTTGGGACAATTTCAGAATGCAATTCCTCAATACTTGCTGGAGGAACAGTTTTTCCACTCTTCCTTAGGCTGGGAGCCAGACTATTCTTTCCCAGAAGTGATGAAAATGAGCATCATTAGCTGGAACTTTCCTGATGCTTTCCAGTAGAAGGACTCTTGCAATACAGCTCCACTAAACAAAAGCATGATTGTTTGCAGGCGCAGGAAAAAGTACTGCTTGCAGATGACAAATAAACATTAGAAGGAGGAAACAAAGTTTTGACAGATGCCAGTCTCCAGCCATCACGAGGCTACTGTCATACTCTGATGATTCATATGCAGATTGTATCATGAAAGGCCTATAAAGCTGTGCATAATTTATAATTTCCTTCCTCCTCCTCCTCAAGGGCAGCATCTCACAGCTGTAGTCTCTGAGGGAGTGTTTCTGAAACAGTTTTCCTGGAAGAGTTAATAAATGTATGTATTCGGGAAAAGAATTGAAGTCACACATTTCTTTGGTTTTCAGGGACTGTTTTATGTTACATGCTTTGGTTCATTCCAAATTAAAGCAGGGGAAACAAAAGAAGTCAGAGGTTGTCTCCTAGCCTTAGCAGAACCCTGTCATACTCCTTGCTGCTCCAAGCAGATGGCCTCCTGCAAGAAGCCAGGGCACTAATGGATCAGAAAATCCCACATAGCTTGTTTTCTTCCACTGCAGCTGATAAATCCAATCTGCAGTGGGATACAAATGGTTGTTATGACACAGAGTACAGCTGCTACAGGTTACCTTCAGACCCTGGGTAAACTAGAGATTCCCATCTAAACACACCCTGGTAGTTTTATTACTTGCTAAAGAGCTACTTTCTTGACTCTGACCTCAGAGTCTCTGCCTTTATGTACAAACAAAAGGAGGCCATGGGTAAATGTCTCTACCTGCGAAGGTAAGCAAGCACATCAATCTGGGGAACAAACCCTGCAGCTTACTGCCTAGTTCTCATCCAGAACTGCACTGCCTTATGTTGTAATCAAAGCCAGGTAGCTGTGCGCAGGGTCCTGTAGTAACAGTAACATAGACAGCAATGGAGTTAGCAGAAAGCCACTGGTACAGCAGCTGGTTGCAGTCTCTTGTGCCCTCTCAAAAAAGCCTTCCTTCTCTGTGTGTTCACAGATTGCCAGAGAGCCTGAAATTCTTGCCCCTTCCTGTGGTCTGTCTGGCAATTCTTTTGATATCAGTACTGATTCACAACACCTTTTGAAGAAAACCAGCATTGTAACCATTTTAACAACTAAAAACGTCAGTTTTACTCCAGTAAAGAAATGCTTGAGGGAGTCAGAAATAGACTCCAGGATCTCCCACTTTTTGGTCATGTGGAAGCTGACACAAAACACATAATGAAGGAGAATAGAAGATATTTGCTAACAATATAATGTGTTGATTCTCTTGTTTGTGAGCATTTTTTGCTTTTATAGCAGGTAGCATCTTGAAGCTTGACAACATATAGCTCACCATCTCTTCAGAGAGAGCCAAGGGATGTGCCAAGAAGACAGTGGTTTTCTCAGATTCCATCCAAGAAGCTATTTCCATTTCAAACCAAGTAAGCAATAATGTATGTTATCCAGCAGAGAGCACTGTAGACTCAGAAAGGGTTCCAGTATGGGGAGAAGTTGAGTTCTCACAAATTGATCATAATGTTTTAACTGGAGGCCTTTTAGGGGGAGTTCTTCTTTCTCTATTCCTTTTTATTTTTTTTCTTCCTGGCAAAGGAATGCAGCGACAATTCAAACCAATCCCAGCTTCTCAAGTGGAGTTAAATGGATCACAGTCAAAGTCATAAATGAAAGTAGAAACTCATCAGGATGCACATAGGGTCAGATCTCAGTATAGGCCAGCCAGCCCTACTGTCTGACATGTGAGGGTCAGAGCAAAATCCTGAATATATCCTTAAGGAGCACATGGCCTTAAAATTAACATACTGTTTGTGCCTTGGTACCTCTTGGTTTTGGTACATAAATAGAGATAATGATTTTTACCATGACTCTGGTAATGTAACAACATTTTGCTCCTGTTGCTCTGAGATGAAATTCAGCTCTGGTTGTTTTACTCTTGAAGTTGAGTTCCTAAGAACAAGCGATCACTGGTGTAAAATCACAAGACTAATCAATTTTGAAAGAGCAGAGAAAACCAAGTCAGCAGCAAAGCTACATCTGTGATGAGTGAAGTAAAAGCTCTGGATCTGCCCCTGTAGACTAATGTTATTGAACCATATTTGTATTTGAGAAGCAAAATAGACTTGTATCAAAGGTACTATCTTACCATGCTATCTTACTATGCCTCATTTCTTTCCCCTTAAACGAGGGATTATATTTTCTGTTCAACTCTTTGTCTCTTATAAGCTTAGTTTAGGAGTTCTTTGGGCTGGAGAGACTTGGTTTTTGGAGACTTGAATGCTACTGCATTGTAGTAATAAAGATTTAAATGTTTACTGATTTCCATAAGCATTCCAAATGCTATTTTCATTACATTTCTCCATACATGCTGCTGACTTGCATTATGGGTAATGTTTGGTTTGAAGTATTTTGTTATGTAAAATGCTGGTTAATTTCTGAATAGTAAATAGGTAATAGCATCTGCTGTTGAAGCCAAGAACTGTAATACAATCAGGAAAAAAAATAGCCTAAAAAACACTCTCATCACCATGTTTCTTATATTACAAGACAGAACTGATAGTAAAAAGAGGAAGCCATTCTCTATGTATCACATTGCAGAGCATTCTCCCAGCTGTATGTAAGAATCTTGTTTGAGGGGAGTGTGGGGTGTGGTGCTGGCTTAGCTTTAAAGGAATCGCCCATTGGGCAAAGAACTCCATAGGAAAAGCGTAATTTAAGAAGTTCTGCATCCACACAGATGAACATCTTGAATTAATTTAGTTTGGAGCACGATGCCAGAAGAGCTCATGAATTGAACTGTATATCCTTCTGGAGACAGAAATAGGCTTGGTTAAGTCAAGCCTTCCTGGTCTGATTATGCAGATTCGCTGGAAAAAGACACTTCTGCACCAAATATGAGGCTGTCTGTGCAATGCGTATTTCATGGCAGCAGTGATAATTAGTGGTTCAGGCCATCAGTCAGAAGATGTTGCACTGAATATCTTGGCTGAACACCGTCCTGGCAGCTCTTCACCAAACACAAACACTTGAAACACTTAGTACACTTCCAGCCCCCCTAATGTCTCATGAGCCAGTGGGCACAGAAAATAAACGTTGCAAAGCCAAGTGGTCTTTGTACCTTCCCCTGTGACACTGCAGTGAACGCCCACACAGCCGCCACCTCTCTGGATGTGGGAACTAGAGCTCAAGGACAAAACTGTTCCCAAGCCCAGGAAACACAACCCCATGGCCAGCTGGACACCACCCAACCTAGACACACTTATCTGAAGTCACTCATACCCACATCAATCCATGTGACGTAGATGTTTCAAACTTCCTTTTCTTTAATGTAAATTGTTCTTTGCTGTAATGATGACTCATTAGGAACTGTCGGTTGTTCATCAGATTGCACTCATGATATATTCTGTTCAACTCAATTATAATTCATTTTGCACTGGAGTATATTCAGAAAAGATCCCCCAGGCAGTAGATAATGCTCATCTGTGATAGCAGTAAGGTCAGAGAAGTAGCATTAGCAAACCATATGTCAAATCTAGAGTGGATTGACAGCAGCAGCAACAACAACAAAAAAAGTGGCCACTGGCCTAACTTTTGTTTATTCTCCTGAGTATGCTGGTTGTAGCAGCTACATTTGATTTATTGTTCTGAAAGAACAGTGCCTTCTGAATCACTGTCAAGCAAATAGCCTGGTACATTAGGTGTATGTAGCCTGCAGCCCTTCTTGAATGTCTTGCTGTTTTGTAGGTGTGTTGCTGAGGTTTATGTGTGTGGGGCAGTTGCTCAGCCCCACTGCAGTGCCAGTGGCCTAACAGGAAACAGACTGGGACAGCAGCAAACTGAAATCTCAGTCTTGTGACACGCCACATCAGGATCAAAGTTCTTCCCAAACTAGGTCTTCAGGTTACTGTTATCTGCAGTGGACCTTGGAATTTTTTTTCTCTCACCTGACACAATTAAGATGAAGCAATATTTCTTTTTAAAATCTTTCCCCTGGACGTGTTTCTCGTGCTGTGACCACAAGTAGCTAGTCAATAATTAACAATACCATCAAAACATACCCTAGTGGCTCATTTAAACAGGCAAGCTGTGCAGGTAGACAGGAATATGTGCATTTACACGGCAAATATAAAATGCCAGTATACTTTTATCGTACACTTTTTATGTCTTGGTATTTATTCTGGTATAAGATGATTTGCAAATTGATGTTATATCTTTTGAAAGCAGATTAAGATAGCCTTCACAAAGAGTTATCTGTCTTTAGGAGCAAGAAGTAACAGAGAAGAAAGTAGCATCAGTAACATCTTAGTGGTTTAATTAGACAAGCATAATTAATCTGTTCTCAGAGGTCATTGAGCTGATGAGCTTTTTGGATCTCCAGTGGAATTTCTGTGGCCTAACATAATTGAAATAATAATAGAAAAGTCATAAAAAAGAAACACTGAAGGACACCATGAATACAAAAAATTTTTTCATAGTTCAACTTTAAAGGACGTGTTTCTATTCTACCTGCTGAATTAGTATTTAGACATTTCTCTGGCATTTACTGACAAATTTAATGGATCTCAAAGCTTCTTTGGATTGCATAGCTATTTCTCTAGTTAGTCTTTTGTATACTGAATTTCCAGCCTGAATAATGAAAATACAGTCTTAGCGCTTGACTCTTTTAAATTGAATCTTATCCATCAGAGAAGCTATTTCTACACTTACACTTTCAAGAGATTAAGGGTGAAGTCATTCAAGTGAGCCCACTTGACATGCCAAAAAACCTATGTCTTTCTGCAGAGTATACAAGATTCAGGAAGGTTATAGGGGGGAGAAAGCACAGCTAAATGGCAGCTTAGATTTTAAAGCAGTAGAAAATAAGGAAAAGCTTCCTATGTCTGCCTTTCAGTGACAACTTTCCTCTCTAGTTTTAAATACTCCTATACTCCTGCCTTTGATTGTAATTTCTGATATACCTCCTTAAAAATGCTGGTTTCTACCTTGCAGTGGGAGCATAATGATGATGCATGGGATTTGAAGGGCACACTTGCATGACTAATACTGTTCATTTCAGCGGGACTCGGGCCAGGTTTAAACTTCGCAAGTGCAACCCTCAGTCAGGGTATTTTTTCCAAAGTAAGAGTTCACCTGTAACTCTCCCCTTGTAGGCTGCACATACAGTAATCTCCAAGCACTGCAATGCTACTTTTTGCATTAACTTTTATGGACTCTTGTAAGTTCTCACAGTTGTGTGCTTCTAACCTCAGTCACTGCTAGACAGTATCTGCCACTCTGTGTTCAGCTTAAAAAAACAGAGAAGGCAGATAAGTGCACACAGAAGGCTGCATTAAGACTTAAGGGCTTTTTGCTTTTATTATCTTCTTTCCATGTACACAGAACCATGTAGGCAGGAACTGTAGCTGTTTGACACTCAAGTAAGTTCACATACCTGAGGTAATGTACAATCATGTAGACACCTGAAGAAGTACAAGGTATGCTCCAATTAAGTGACAATAAGTCCATCATTTATACAGGCAAACTGAGCTATCTTTAATGTTTGTGAAGCTTGTGCAGGCTGAGAAGTAAGGTCAGAGGGAGGTGGGATTAGGCTTTCTGTTGTGTTGCTCCCAGCCTAGCAACTCCAGTATAACAGCCCATAAATAAATATTTTATCTCCTTTATGCAACCAAGAACTCAGACATCTGCAAAGACAGTGAGTGTTTGAAGTTTTCTAATCTCACATGTGAAATAACATAAGTTCCAGAACTTCTGTCTGGAATTCAACGAGTTACAAAAGGTGTAATTTAGCTGATAGCTGATATTGTTATAATGACCTAAACAAAGTTACTGATTGCTTATCTGAAGTTTACATTGGCTTTGCTTTCATTCTAGTACATCGATAATTAAAGCTGTTCTGGAACTGCTTACCACAGCTGGATTTGTGTGCTGTGTGGAGCAGTGTTTATAAAACAAAATTATCCCTGTGCAGAAGCATCACACATAAAATCCATTTGCCTTATCAGATGGTTCCAATCTGATACTTGGCTAAGAAGTTTTTGCCTTTACCACATTTCCTATGGGATCTTATATGATCTCTGTCCTTTATGAGAATATTGTAATATATAAGGAATAGAGGTTATGGGATTCATCCACCTTATTTCTGAATTGTTGCAATGGAAGACCTCAATTAGCTGCAGTATTAACAAAATCAATCACACAAAATTCTTAGGAGTGTTTTTTGGTCAATCTCTGAGTAATTCAATGGAGATGCCATGTACGAATGCTGAAAATAAGCATTGTGCTCAGAGCATTTCCAAGGACCTTCCTTCTGATGAGGAAATTATATCTCAGTCTCACTCCTCTATGACCTGCTTTCAGGCAGCCGTTGCACCCATGTGATGCAGACAGAGGCTGGTCTGTGCCCAGGGGACAGGGACAGTCCCTGAGGACCAGTCTGCAGGTTCGCTGCAGTCTTTCTCTCCATGCTTTTTTGTGTACAGAGAGGCTCCCATTACTGATGCTGCTGCTTTTTTATCCTTTCCTTTTCTTTGGGTTTTGGTTTTTTTTTTTTTCCTTGTTTTCTTTCTTCCCTCCTCCCACCCCCTTCTCCCCCTCTCTGTGTAACCTATTGACAAATGTTACTTAAGAAGAACTTGGAAGGAATTGATATTAGCTTGAAGTAGGCTTAATTGCATTCAACCTGAACAGTATCCTCCCTGTGGAAACTCCTTCCCTACATCTTTAATCTTTCTGATCCTTGCTCTGGTTCTCTCTCTGTGTTACATGAGTGCAGTTTCTCCTCAAGTCCTTCTTCTGTGTCTCTGCTGGCTGCATGGTGAGCCCAGCGTTTGCCTTGGCTGGGCTGCCTGTCTGACTGCTGTAGCTCCTGTAAGTGTAGCCTGTAAGTCATTTGTGGGTTTCTTGTGCTTCTGGAAATGGTAATATCAGAGTTAAAATTGTTGCTTCTATTTTCAAAGCTTGGGCAGCTCAGGTGTCTGGGCCTGTCAGGAAATATAAGTGAATGAAAGATAAATATGCACTGGTCAAAACCAAGTGTTTTTACCATAATCTTCCTAGAACTGTACTGGACCTTTCTTTGCGGAGAGGCTGATTATCAGATAAATACCCCCAAGTTCTGTGGTCCTATAAAGAGCACCATGGTAGTTGTCAATCAGAATTGATGCCCTCAAGTCACAATGCCTTACAGTTTCTGTCTCATCTAGTCTTGGCTAATGAGGTGCGTCTTCTCTGATACACTAACATGATCTGCAGGGATATTTTGAGTTAGTTATATGATAGTAATCCAGACAAAAGTCCCCAGAGGTGCTGCTCCTTCCCCAGCTGCAAGGTGCAAATGTATGTGTCCCTAATATTTGGGCATACTTGGATTAAGCAGTTGAGCCCCAGCTAAGATTCCCTGTATGCAGCATCCCTCACATCACAGAGGCACTCTACAGAGGATGTGCTAAGCTTTGAGAGTTCATTTCTGTGTTTCTGGCCTTACTGATGGGCTTAGTTTTGTGTGATGGTCAGAACTGGAAATTCCTTGGGGATGTTGGGGATGAATCAGTTGCAGATCTCACGTTGTAGTGTCCCTCTGCACCACAGAAGGCAGAAGCTTGTAAGCAGTTGATTACATATACACTTACTAATGAGGTAGCGTGTGTACTTAGCCTACAATTATCATTTATGTCCTGTAGAAAAGATTGAAACAAACAACATAATTGATTCAGAGTGAGGAGAAGCAGGCTGAGGCTTTATGTGGATAATGTTCCTTTTGAAGTAGCTGGGGTTCTCTGTTCAATACTGGTAAAGGAGAGGAAACAGAGATGTTATTTTCTTTCTTTGCTTCCATAAATCACCCATTTCAGTGAACCTGGCCTGATGGTTTCGATAAGCCTCTCTAGCAAGACTACATTTAAGTCATGCTTGCTAAGTCCAGAGAACATGCATCATGAAGGACAGGCTGTCTGGAAACAAATCAGTATCTCTCAAAGTTGGCAACACTCAGAAATGGAGTGTGGTGTGAGTACAAGGAAGTGAAATAGATTGGATCTATAGCTGGGCTTTCCTTCAACTAGGGTATGTCTGAATCTGTGGGCTCAGGGCTCAAGTACCATGGTGATACTGGGCCTTTACAGTGCAGAGAAGAATGAGAACTGATCAGTAAGTGCTCCGCATAGTCCAACATCCTGTCCCCAGAAGAAATGTGCTCTGTATTACTGCATATAGGGCTAATAAACAATAACACAGTAAATAACCATCAGCGTATTAGAAATTTCCACTTTCCTCCTGCCTATTTTGACTGCTGTTGTCTATTACTTTTGTGTCATTAATGTAACCTCCTTTTTAAAAGAGCTTAGAAGATGCAGAAATTTTAACTTATTCATGTCTTTCTTCCACTGCTCGATATTTCTGTCCATGTTAGGAAATTATGCAAGCTATTACATCATCTGTTCTTCCTGCTAATTGTCTTTGCTGCCTGCCCGGGCAGGGCTGTGCTTGCAGTACTCAGACAGCACAGTATGTCAGCATATTGCAAGACAAGCTCCGCTTCCGGCCTCTCTGCTCAGTTCCTGTCAACTTTATTGATTTTCTTTAATACCCAGAGTGCATTTCAGCAAAGGATTACAGAATGCTTCAAAGACATTAATTATGCTTGCTACAGAAATACCAGCTGTGCAGAGCATGTTTCTAGATGGTTTTGAATGGATCTAAAACCGGTTCTGTTCAGTCCCAGCTAAGCAGAGTGCCACCAACACAGAGAGGCTACTTTTGCTCCATTAAATTTTCTTCTTTATGAGCTCTTTTTAACTAGGCCAAATATTTGACAGCTTGGTAACGACAGCAAAACACCCTTCAGTCTAAAAACCACTTCCACGCATCTTAATAACATTCCAGAGTTGCAGTTTATTTCCTCCTTTCCTGACAAATGGCTCTGGGCAATTTTTTAGCTGTAGGTTGTTCCGAGGTTGTGGAATAATTATTTCCATTATCCAGTAGAGCTATTAGGGACATACCCTCAAATCAGAGCTGTCTGCATACATCTGTTTAATGTCTGCAGATACAGAAATGTTAATAACTGCTCACTTCTTGGTTTGTGGTCTCTCATGGAGAGGGCTGCTGCTTCCTCAGGTCAGACATTCGAGCAGAGCGCAGAACAGAGCTGATTAGAGTGACTGCATTTAGAGGGAGAGTGTATTTGTATATCAGAAGGCTCCGTGGCAGAAAACTTCACGTCTGGTAGCTTCTCATCTCTGCATTCAAGTTGAGATGGCACATTCCAGGGGGTACAGAACTCACCAGGATTTCCTTCAGTTAGGCAGTGTATGAGAAGCTGTGTCGTAGTACATGCATTTAGGAGGAAAAAAGAAAAAGAAAAATATTGTCCCAAATTGGAGCAATTCTATTAAAATATCGCATAAGTGAGCCATTAAGGAGCACAGTGACACGTATGCAGTTTCCTTGCCAGCAGAGTTTCAGTTCCTGAGGAAGTTCCATTTCATTGGCTTTGTTCTGTAGTCATCTTTGTAGAGTGGAAAGTTGATTTATGATGTTTGGAAATAGTGTTTGGGGAAAATCTTCCTGGAAAGTAGAACTGAGTGTCTGGGCTGAGCATTCCAGAAGGGAAGAAGATGGCTTGTTTGCTATTGGGCATTGTTTCTCTTCTTTTGTACATGTGCAAATACAGTAAACTGCACTGAAAATGGGCTGAAATATAATAGTACCTTCTTTCACTGTGAGTCTGAAGTACACGTGTTGTCACTTAACAGTGCTGGAGCAACGGAACGGGGATATTTATAGGATTGGTTGGTTGGTTGGTTTTTTGTTGTTTTTCTTTTGGTTTTTCACTTTAAGGCCTGCTGGGCTGTGCTCAGTATGAGCTCTTTCTGTTTTGTCAGAGACTTCTGTATTTCACCCAAGAAAATGAGGACATGATCAGAAAATAAATCTGCCAGTAAGACCACACTGTTGAAGTAGCAAAGTGCCTTGTATTTCCAAGGCATCCTAGACTTTTAAAATGCCAGCAGCATGTCCAAGAATGAATGATTTCTTTATTGTTTCTGTATCTCGTAGCCAAGCTGGTGGAAGCCAAGTAGGCCATGTGTCACATCCCACACAAAAATAAAACGATGCTTGATCAATTGAGGTTGGATGGAACCATCAAAAAGATGCCTTCTCTGCATAGCAGACTTGCCAGCTTCTGTGATAGAAGGACTTGTGTTCTGGTGAGATTTTGCTATATCCCATATGCACTAAATTCATGAAAAACAATATCAGTCCTATTTTCCAGTTTCATCTGTGCTCCCTGGAGTTTTTCACCACTCCATCATAGTACCAGTGCTGGTACTGCTGCAGGAGTCCACTAATTCAGCTGTACACGGATCAGGAGAGCATGGAAAGTTCCCCCACTTGCTGGACTAAGTTGGACAACAGTCCTGCTCAGATTCAAGGCATCCTCTTGCTGCGTCTGCTGCCCACTCTCACAAGGATTAAATTGTCCTTCTAGAAAGCACTGGCTGCTTCCCTAGGGCTTGACAAACGGCTTAAGGGCAGCTACTTCCCATCCCTAAGCAAATCCCTATTGCATGTCTGTCACTACAGAGGAGCCAGCATAGCTGCCACTGATGTAGCTTGGTTAATTTTTAACAAGCCATTGTCCACAATTTAAACATGTGGATCTTGTTCATTGCAAATCTGCCATACGTTATATGCATTATATAATAATGGTTGTGACAAAGAGGTTTAACAATACTCTGGCAGAGCATGGAAGTAAAAACCCCCATTCAACTTAAACGTTACTACAGCCTGTACAACCCCTGGCTACATGGTGCAGCCAGAACTTCCCTTCCTCCATCTGACACAGTGCACAAACACAGGAGCACTTTATGTCACCGTATGCTTTTGACCTGATCTCATTAAAAGGCTGGTTGTGCTGTGGTTCCCCATACTGATTATTTACTGAGATTAGTGTTCTGCAGGCCTGGAAAGGAAAACTGTACAAGAGCTGCTGGAACTGGTACATGCAGGTAGCGTTCACAAATCAGTCACCAGTTGCAATAGACACTTTTATACAAGTTTTAATAAAAAAAATTCAACAAAAATATATATAATCAGGCATTTTATGCAATGCATACATTCTTTATATCTGCAGGTACAGATAAATAACAGAAGGCAAAAACAAGTATTTTGCTTATCTTTGGCCATTAACCAATAATCACCCCCAGAGAGATATTACAGGGTCAAAGAATAATAAACTGAGTCTGTAAACTTCTCTTATTACAGACAAAGCATCAGGCAATAATACAGTAGTTAAATTTTTAGAAATGTAAGGAAATATTTCTTCAACACTGCCTAATACTTCAATAGAACCTTTTTTACTTTCAATAGAACATAAGGCCTCCTTTAGCTGACACAGGCAAAACTCCTGACTTTATACTAGATATGCTCCATCCCTTACTACCTTACTTCCCTTCACCGTACATTGTTCTAAAAAGCTACGCTGTACCTCTCCATCAAGTAAACTAACATGAATTCATAACAGTGGATCAGTTTCCTGAACTCCAACCAATGTACATACATACAGAGCAGTTAAGCTTCCTTATGTCAATATTTTTTCTAACTCAGTGTCCCAGAATAATAGTTATCCTTCCACTTTACAGCACAGATGCATCTGATGGCTCTACCAAAGCAATATATACATGACACACATCAAAAATGATAAAAGCAATGTTAAAGGTACACTGACAGCATGTAGCAGCTTATGTTTATGTATGTACATACTTTCACAGTCACGTTTTAGAAAACTGAGAACATGAGGAATACTTCTACTGTGTTTTCCATAAATATTAAAAACTTAACTGTCAGGTATTTGGACAAAATATTTACGATACCATTTTTAAATAGCTCTTGAAAACCTGTAGCGTTTTAATAATGAAGGCTGTAGAGTTTGAGGATTCTTTGAAGTGTTCAGCCAGTTTCAGCAGCTGGACCACCTGCCAGTTTGATGTAATTTTTACTTTCTCTCTGCTCAAATCTGGTAACAAAGAAATTCCATCACTTTTGATGGAGCAGGCAAGTTCCTGACTTGGCTTGTGGGCATCACTCTTCGAATTGCCATGCGACACAAATGCTGGAGGCTAGAGACTTGTCTTGGAGTTGCCCAGAAGAACACACTGCCGTCCTGCGTCCTGCACAGTAAAAATAAATTAGTAAGTAAACCAGAGAAAACAGAATTACTGCCCTTGATTATCTCTAACACTGAGTTGCAATTTATGACTGAAGATCCTCAGAACACGTAGCTAACAACTAACCATGTTACTTTAATATTTAAGGGGGGGAGCATATACTTGCCCTGCAGCTAGAACACTGCCATCAGTAGAAAAGGTACAGCAGAGCCCGTTGTTCAGAGGTGCAACTTGTATAGGGTAGTCTTCATCAATTCTCCAGAATCTTACCATTCTAAAAAGGAAAAAATGAAGCAGTAAGTTACGAGAATACACATTTAACTCTGTCTTGAATTATCTCTGACTCCACACACACAAAAAAATGGTCTGATGCAAAATTCAGATGTGGCCTGAAATACTATGACTTCCTCATTCCTGATATATGCCATCATTTGTATTTCTTCAACTGTTCTAACTCTGCCAATTAAAGGGGGCCTTCTGTAGCAGAAAGCAATAACCTCAAGATTTACAAAAATCTCTTAAGTGTAACACCGGACAGGAAAGCCCAACAATGCCTATCTTAAAATTAAATTAAACAAACAAAAATCAACTAAAGCATTCCTGTAGTTTATATCCTTGCTGTAATCTTGAGAAGGTGCTCTTCATATGCTTACAATAAAGTTCCTCAAAATTTAATTTGCGCAATAGCAGAAACTGAATACCAGACCACGGAGTACTTTTCATTTTGCTGTGTAAACTAAAACAACACAAAATTCTTAACTGCACTATTACTTCAATTTACATTTCTCATTGATTATAACCCCTTTCTTTTTGTTGTTGTTATTCCAATCATCTCCCCTGCACACAGCTCATTATTTTCTACATTCAAAATGAACAGAAACACATAGCAGTCAACTCATCTACTTTTACCAACTCTACCAAATGCCATTTCTCAGCTTAAAACAAACCAACCCCAACTGTCATTAAATGTTCACATCGCATGGAAAGAATTAAAGGAGTCCAACAGATCTTTCCCCATACTCACTTATCATCAGCAAGGCTTGCAATATGTAGTCCATCGTGACTAAAAGATACTGATCTAACCCATCGGTCATTTGCACCTCCAGCAAATATTGGAGTAGGAGGTGGAAACAGATGCCTGCAGATAGAGAGACACTTAGCCAACAGCGTAATACTTAATAACTACAGCAAATCTTCCTTCTCTACTAGTTAAGCTGAAAGAAAAAAAAAAAATGGACTGAACATTTTAACCTTGAAATCAGGAGTGGAAATTTAGCTACTGTATTTTTTGCAGTACCGAATATTTTAGCTTTACCAAAAATGCTTCAGTTAGTCCACACTGAAGTACTGGTGCTTTAAATTCTTTCTCAGAAGGAAAAACTCCACTATCCTACTGCTGTAGGACTTTTGTCAGCTGCTACTAAGATTTTTTGCCAGGTCTAGTTATCAGTTACAGCCAAATAAAAGCATTAATCTTCAGCAGACGCCTTTGTTATTAATTTCTACATTTATCTACTACACTTACCCAAACTCCCTAAGAATTACTCCAATGTATGGATCCCAGACATAGACTCGAGTATCGTAGGATGCAGTAGCCAGTAAAGCTCCGTCAGGAGAAAACTCACAGGCTACAACATCATTGTGATGTCCTTCAAGTTTTCGTATCATGGAGTATTTATCCATATCCCAGAGAAAAACCTGCAATTAAAAAAGCTAATGTTATAGCTCTGCTCAGCGAAGCAATGAAGCAATTACTTTGTTTAAGAATAGCTGCTTATTTAGGATTATATTAAAATCAGGCATTACGAATTACTACAATTAAGAAATATGCTCAGTGTCATACTCAAGATTAAAATGAAAATTTAAAAAAATAATTAAAGCAGACATGCAAATTCTAACTCGCTTGTTAAATGTTATTAACAAAATAAGACAAAATATAAAGACAACACAATTTAACCACGTAGCTTACTGAAAATCATGTATTACAAAACTATTTTATTAAAATATGCAGAAATAAATAGGGTTAAACTCTACAGTCCCCTCTTTCCAGTAACTACCAAAATTTTAAGAAATATACAGACAGAAAGTGTAAGGTTAACATATTGTTACTCCAGTGGCATCCCTTTGAGTTTAAGATCACTTGTTTACAATTGGCTTGGATCACCAACGTCAGCCTAGGAAGAGAAACAGATACTGCAAGCAAAGAGAATTTTCACAGCCAAAAGTTATGTCTCTGGCAAAACAATAGGGAAGTCTAACCATATTATTAGAAAGAATTTATGCATTTTAAATCAACAATAAAAAAACATTAATATTACAGTTTACTCAGTTAATTGCATACTGCATTATAAACAATGATAAAATATTATTCTGGGATTTTACATGCAATTGTACATTATATATATATAAAATCACAATGAAAATTGTGCATAATTACTTAATACAAACTATCGTTGTTCTGTAGCATAGGTTTATAGAAAATATATCATCTTAAGCAAAAGATATTATGTCCCTGAGAGAGCTTATTAGGGTCCTTGATTTTTTCTTCCCCTTACTCACAGATTAAAACCAAACATCTTAGATAACTATACATGTTTTAGCAAAGCAAACATGGCCTTAATGCCTCACGTACTTCCTAAAACTGAACCAGTTTCTCTAAGAAGACCCCAATGTTGCATAAAAGTAGAAACTAGGTTTTAGAAGTCAAGTGTGTTTCACTGCTGTGAAAATTATTCAAAAAAGAAAAAAGAAAAAAAAAAGAAAAAAAAAGAAAGAAAGAAAGCAGAAAGTGGACATCAACCAGCACCTGCGTACGTACAGTACACCTTGCAGTCGAATGCAAGGTTACTTCATCCTATGGTAAAGTTCGCCCCCAGCCTGGTAGCCAGAGATGCCACTCTTTCTGCCCAGCTAACACCATTGTGCTCCTGTGTGAGTGGTGCCAGCTTAACCTCAATCACACCAATATTGCTGCCACCACCTGTGACAGGGAAAGCAAGAAGCTTATGGAAAACACACAGCCTAAAGATATCAACGTATACATCTACATCTACTCTAATTAAAGAAAAAACAAGCCCCCAAACTCAACTGTTCTCTATCAAGACTGCACTGATAATTTAAAGCATAAAATGCATTTGAACAATCATCTATACAAAGCAGTATTCAACTACTGAATTGTGCTTATTAATCAGCATAGACAGGCTACATTAAACTACCCAAAAAGCCCCTGCAACTAAACCAAACACCCTCTTCTCTCTTAATCTAGTTCTTCAGTGCCAAGAAAAGCAGCTTTCTGCATACATGCTTTACCTGCACTGCTTTCAGTTCTCTAGCAGGGCTTTACAATACAGATGAAAAGAAAACCAGTATGCAGTTCTTCATTCTAGCTCTTTTAGACACGTGGGTGCCATTTGTATTGGGAACATGCAGAAATATTTTTGTTCAGCAGGGAGATACCATGACTGCCTGACTTTAAAAAGTCCTTTTCATTGAGTAGGAGATAGAAAGGATAGAATCAATAATAAAATAGCTTTGTGCATTAGTCTATGCATCTTCTAACACTGGAAGCTTTAGTCATTGATTTCATACTACAAACAGATGTACAAGATTACTTTTCAAAGAATGCTTAAAGTTTCTTCCACTAAAAGCAGTGCAAGTTCAATTCATAAAATAAGTGTCTCAACACAACATTTGCTAGTTAAATTTCATGCACTTTTACATCATCATAAAACATTAGAAATCCATGACACAGAGCACAAGCTTACAGTTACTTAGATTTAAAATGATTATGCATATAATTAAGTAGATTTAATGAGCAAGAAACTCTGACACATACTGCTTTACTAGCTCCAACAGAACAGAGAATGGAAGAATCTGGAGAGAATGCACAACCATATACCCAGTTCTGATGTCCTCTCAACACTTTCATCATATTTCCTAAAAAATAAGATACATAATAATTTTTAAAAATCAATTTCCATTAAATATTACAGATGCAATTTGAAAAGCTCTGTAAGATGTTACACTCATTCCAAACATCTTGCCATGTCAGTCTGCACAGAGATAAAAATTCTCCCACACAGTCTCTAAGTCTTTTTTCCCTATTGAAAGAAGTCTCTTCATGAAATCTGTTAAGTTAGCCCAATCCAGCTGGTACCTCTGGGTCACATACACACAGTTTTCAGAGAACATACCAAGTTAATGACTAATAGAATTTTTTAATTATTATTATTTTAAGGAAGTCATGGTGTTAACAGCAATAATCAATAGAGTAGATGCATATTTCTCCCCTGTGTTACAACAGATGAACTGAAAACATACCATCATCTTTCAGGTCCCACACTCTCAGTGTTTTGTCTCTGGATGCAGACACCAAAATCAAGCTGCCATCTGGGGCAAACGTTAAATCTCTAACAACTTCTGTATGGTCCATCAGGTTAAGGAGGAGTTTTCCTGTTACACAAAAACACCACAATTTAAAACGAAGGGCTGTACTTTATTCAGATGAAACTGAATATGCCCGAATTTGACATATATTCTTCCCCATACTCAAAAACAGTAAGTAACCACTTGTTTTTAAAGTCCCCTTTGTTTCAAAATATACTAAAACTAAAAAATCCAGCACAAGATTTTGATGTAAACAACTAATGTGCCTAAAGTCCATCACACACGTAAGCATTCTGCAGCACCAAGGCCTCATCTCCCATCACTTACATCTCAAGGCACAACCTGAGTCTGTTCCTTCCTCTCCCAGCACAGCATGTTTCCAGTTGCAGCTCATGACTTATTTTTTAGAACAATTTGTACTCAATATACAATTTCCAAACAGAATTCTGTAAACAATTCATTCTTTGTATCAACAATGTTACTACTGCATAAAGTGTCTCTGCAACAGCAGCTTCCCCTCGCCCACACTACCTGTATACACATCCCAGATCTTGATGCGCCCATTGTTCAGGCCTGTTGCCAGCAAAAGCTGGTCCTGCCCAAATTTGAAGCGATGCCATTCGATATTCACACAGCGACTCTGCTTCTCAGGCACTGAAGACCCAAAAGCGAGACTCCAGACAATGTCACCGCAGTCTATGATATGCTCACAGGGCTTATTTCTCTGACTGCTGTCGCTGTTCTGTCTTGGAAGCCTTGTACTGGCTGAATTTGCAACATTCTTTGTGCCGTGCAACAAGCTGCAAAACAAAAAAAACACAAGAGGAATTCGATGAACAGTCATCTCCCATTTTGAAATCCTGACGTTCTTCAGGCTCATTGAAAGCCACGGAGCTTTATCTTACAAGTTAGTAAGGCACTGGGACCAGGGGACCAGCTTCACTATGCGATGTCCTTGTGACCAGGCAAAGTAGGATCCATCGGGAGCAAATGCAACCGTCCAGTTCTCACGTCCACACTTCTTGTCGAAAGGAGAAGTGGGGGCCAAGAGTTCTCCAACCGCCCGTGACCGTGCTGAAAAAACACAGAGGAAATTCCATTTCAACATGAATTAAGAACATTTTAAGATGTTAAGAGGAAGTGACAGTGTGTTACTTAATTGCCTTCTAATTCATCACTCGTAAAGCAGCTGCGGAGAGGTCTCACTGTCACAAAGAAGCAGCCGACGTTCCCGTATGCCTGAGCTGCAGGACTGGCCGTGTCCTGGCTGTCATGGCAGCAGTTCTGCACTACGTTCCAGCCTGCCCCGATACTGAATAATTGAGGGCAGAAGCTGTGCAGCGCCGCTGGGTCCTGCCCACGAATGGCAGAAGCGGCTGCGGCCGAAAGAAGCCGTGAAACAGCGCGTTCCGGAGCGCTGGAAGCCGCCGTCTCGTCTCACCCCACGGACAAAGACGTTCCGCTTCCCCGACACGGCCCGACCGCGCGGCGAGAGGCGGCAGCGCAGCCCCGGCCCCAACACAGCGCAGCCGCTCCGCGCCCGGGCTCCAGGGCCCGGGAAGGCCGAGCAGCAGCCGCCAGGTCCGGGACCCGCTCCCGGTGAGGCCGCCCACCCCTCCCAGGCCCGAGCTGAGCCGGACCGACCGACCGCGCCGCCCTCACCGATGAGCTTCTCGTTAACACTCAGGGGAAAGCTGGCCATCTACGGGGCCGCCCTTCGGACCGGCTCGGGCGCGGAGCGGAACCTGCGGCCGGGAACAACGCAGCTACAGCGACGGCCGCTCGCGGGGGACGCGGACACTGAGACAAAATGGCGGCAGCGGCGCGGGGAGTAGAGCCGGGCGGGGAGCGGCGGCCTCGCCCAGCGGGTGGGGGCGGGCGCTCATCGTCCTGCCTTCCCGCCTTCCCTCCCTCCCTCCCTCCCTCCTCCTCCGCTCCGTGCCGGGTCCTCAGCCGCGAGCTTTGTGCTTTCGGTGCCCGTTGGGTTTTTGCAGCGCTTCGTCTTCAGCCCCTCTGGCCGGGCTCCTCTTGGGTCCCGAACCGCCTTAGCTTTCGCTGCCCTGCAGAGCTCTACGCTACGCCCCGCAGAAGCCAGCACACCTTCCTAGAGGTGGTCGCAGCCAAGATAGTCCCCTGGATGTGTTCACATTGTGTCTGGGAGAAAAGATCTCATGGCATCGCTTCAGCAAGGCGGCGCGCTGTCCTGCGGTTGTCACCCGCTGTAGCAGCATCTTTCAGTCCCATCTATGCCAAAAGTTAGCACACCATAACTGCAGTCATGGACTGAACCTCGGGAAAGTGGCTCTCCCAACCATGGGGCACTCAGTGCTGGGCGGACCACAAGGGAACCTGCTGCAGCCAGTTACCCCTGTTACCCTGGTGTGTGCTGATGTGGCTGCTGGGTGGGCTGTACAACCCCCCTGTGGGATCAGAGATATTCCTGCATGGCTCTGCTGTCTGGCAGCATCTGGGGACACTCCTCAATGCCTCACACAGCAGTTGTCTCATTATCTTCTAAGACAAACTGTGGCATTCTTGATGTCTGTGACCATGTGTCTGCAAGGCAACCCATAAACTAACAAGTATGCAAACGCTTCTATGAATGCACTGCAGTGTGTGTACCACACCAAGGTGTGCACCTGATTCCATCTTCCCTGACTAGAGGCTGGAAAACACTGGGAAGGTTACTGCTTTCCTGATATTTCTTTGTGATGCTGTTCAGTGTCTAGATCCAGTGAGATCTGGTTTAAGTTTTTAATTTATAGTTAAGATCGATGGGGTTGCCCTTAAACTACTGGGTCACTCTGAGTCCATCTCAGTCTCGGTGTGGCTTTGTTTCAGTGTCTGTCTCGTACTCTCTCAGCTCACCGTAACACCAGCTTGCACTGTACTCCCTAGCAGCATAGTGCAGCCTCTGCTCTGTCAGTCCTTTGCTGTCTGCAGATGGAAAAGCCCTCACCAGCTTTGCACAGCAAGGCAAATTTGTAGCCAGCGGATATTACAAAGGATTGCTTTGGAGTTACTCATAAGTGTAGAATGTTTGAACCCGGCCCTCTCATAGCTGAGGCAATTCATGTCATGAGATTTCTCCTCAGGGTCTGAGCCTCACCTACAGCCTGAGTAAGGCTGTACTGTTTGCTTACCTTGGGGGCTGTCACAGCCAGGGAAGACAGCAGTCACGTTGTGTGGCTCTGTGGGAGTGTTGCCATGATACGGGCTTTCTCGCTTTTTAAAAAGAAGCAAAGTGTTGCCAATTTAATATTTCTGTAAGTGTTGATATTCCTGTAAGGACCGCTTCCGTAGTTTGTCCTTCTTCCTCAGTGTGCCTCCTGTTCAGTCATGTAGTAGATCTGAGGACCGGAAGAGATGATTAGCTCATTTAGTCTTTGTATAACACAGGAATAGAGGATAGTCTGCTGTTAGGCACCTTCTAGCAGTTACTCAGGTGTTCATCCATCACAGCTCTAGAGTCCAGCTGCCAGTCTTTGAGCTTCCCAATCTGCATTTTATGCCTTTGGGACACAAACTGTGATAAGTAAATACCCAGATTTTTGCAACTTCATTGGCAATTGTTTGGTGTCCCAGGCTGTTTTGGATTCATTACCAACATCTCTGTTCACACCTGGCTGGCAGGGCTTTTGTCTCATGTTTGGAGCCCAGGCAGAAGAGGCAGAAAGCTGAATTCTGTCCGCATGCTGCTGACTGAACCATTACAGCTGGTAAAAAGTGTCGTTCTAAGAATTAGTCAGAACTCAGAGAAAAAAATCACGGTTCCCATTGTCAGAGCCCATGCTGTAGTTAATGCCATGTAAGTGCTGGATGACTTTTTGGATGGTTTTTGCTGTGGGCAACTGGTGAGGCATAACTGTGGAATCAAGGGTGGCACCAGTGCATACCCCACACAGTCACATGTAGCAAGGGCCTGTAGGATTGTGTGGATGACTCAAGGCTGATTTATGTGTTTTCCATTATCCTCCCTTGCGGATGCAGCTGCCAAGTCTGCACTATTCAGCTGGGAAGCTAATAAGCTCAGTGCCATCTTACTCCATCGAGATTCCATGAATTGTTATAAGCAGTTACAAATGAAAGAGGACTTTTGTTTTCTGTCTGCTTGAAGTACTTCCTAAGGCCCAGGTTATGGAGCTTTTCCCCAGTCACTAAGGTACCAGGATCTACTTATCAACATTCTTGTGTACTGACTTGACAAACCTACTTTAACACATTGCACTTGTTTCATCTTTTCTCTGAATTTTTTAACTAATTTGTGTGATTTGTATTTTTCAGTCAGCTCTGAGGCAGTTGTTTTGACTCAGTCACTTTCTAGTAGATTGAGTGTGCCCCAAACAAGGAGCCATGCTGCTCTGATATAAATTGGGTTTCATACATTTGTCATACTGCCTGGAATTTGTAGAATGAGCCCAGGTATCTGCTTCCTCCATTTTCTGCCTTCTAGGCACTTGCACTCCCTCAGTGGAGTGCTTGCTCTGTTTCCTTTCCATTGCTACAGCTTTCTGCTGAAAGGCTTCCACCACAGAATGGCTGTTCATTCCAGGTAATGAATCCTGGTGCAGATCAGAAGTGAATATTGATCACATTTTCCATTCGTGCTGTGCTTAACATGCAGATCCCCATGTAGTTTGTGCAAGCCATCCCAACAAGGATTTTCTGTTTGGGGGCCAGCAAGGTCATGTTTCTGTTATCTGTGGTTGTTTGGGTTCTACAGACTCAGCACTGACAATGTATGACTGTGATGTCCTAGAAGAGCCCATGGTGAGGCCCAGTTCTGTCCCTCCTATTCAGTTGCTGCTTTGTGAAGCACACCTGGCAAATGGCAGCTAAGGGGGCAGTTACAGGCAGTGACAAGAAGGTCAAGGTGGCTGGTCTGTGCAGTAGTGCATGCATCTGGGTGGTCTAACTGTCATTAAAATATACTAGTTATAGTCCATGTTGTTAATGATTCACAAGCTGCTGTTTGTTTTGAGTACTCTCCTTGGGTCAGAGAAAGTTCAGCATCAGTTTGTAGAAGAAGGAGAGAATGCAAAAAAAGACCAGGACGGAAGAAGGGGGCAATGTGGGCTGAAGAGAAAAAGGGATTGTGGCAGAGAGAATGGTGAGAAGCAGAACACCGTGCTGGGCAAAGATGAAAGTGCTGTCAGCACCTCAGGACAGAGAGCTGCCCTCACTGCCACAGCGTACCCTGGAAAGGTCTTTTTTACTGTGGCCTGGGGAAGCAGGGGAAAATCCAGGTCCCCACTGAGAAGCTGTGAGTTGCCTCAATCTCGGCTGCAGGCACAGAATAATTCTGAGCTCCTGCCTGGCTCCTCTGTGCTCTGCAATGTGCAGGGGCTCAGCTGTGCAGGCCGCAGTGGTGACCTTCCTTATGGGGAAAAACATGTAGCAAGAGCCGATTCACTGACCCTTGAGAAAATGTATCAAACGGAGCAAAAAGATATTTTCAAAAGTTGCAGAATTTTATACTCAGAGCACTTAAGAACAGGACAAAAAATTCCTTGTTATTTGAAGACATGTAGGTGAAAGTGACCTACTTCACAAGGCTGGCAGAACTTCCAAGTGGTGATCAAATAAAAGTAAAGTTCAGCCGAAAGTGCAGGTGGTCCAGGTAACAGCCCCTACAGGGCTCAAAAATACATGAAAACAGCCCACAGCCCTGCAAGAAACTTATGGAAGTGGATGAGACTTTGCGTACCAGGCTTTGCAACTTCACATACTCACATACTATAAATATTAATAATTCTAGGCACTTTTTGCCCATCTCAGTCTCTCCCTGCCACCCTTGTTGCCACCCTGCTGTGTCTGGCGCACTTTCAGCTATTTCATCTCGTGTACATGTTGTTCTTTGCCTGATGTCTACAAGTGATACTGGCACAGCTCAGCTGCTTGGAATGGGACTGCTGGCCCTGAGGAGCCTGCATTCTAAACAGAGACAATCTGGCTGGCAGGGGAGTCAGAAGACGAGGCCATTTCTCAGGGTCACTGTGGAACACCAGGAGCAACGTCTGGCTTCCTGCGGTCACCTCGCACACGGGGTGAGGCTGCCTCCACGTTGTACTTCTGAACTGGTGTTTCCTACATTGCTCTGTTAGTTTTCCAGAAATGGCTGTAAATTGATGCATCTGGAATCTAAGGGGTTAATCAGTAGAGGCCTGCTAAAGGCATATTGTGGGGAAAAGCTGCACAGATGGAATATCAGAGAGATGTGATTGTTTTTTTCTCGGCATTCTTTTGGTCTCTCAGGGATTGTATCATTTTTAGACCACATCTTTCTGTTACAATAAACAGAGCAGATGGCTTTCTGTGCGCAGTGAATTCCACGCTTTCACCATGGGTAGATACACGGAGCTCCAGGTTTATTAACTTCAGCTTTTGAATTATTCCTTCTTTGCCCACCGGCCCTGGATGTTGAACCTTGTGAGGGAGCACTTTCAAGAACATCTGTACTAAATTTACCCACTGAAGCGACAAGAGCTATTATCTCAGATGGCCGAAGGTCCTGCAGAGAGGTTTGAACTTGAACTGCTCTAAGCCATGACGGCAGAAGAGGGTCCTTGTACTGCAGACAGAGCAAGGCAGTCTCTGTTGGGTCTACTACGTCTGCACCTGATATATGCAGGGTCTGCACCTGATATATGCCAACACAACCTCAGCTGCCTCTGACCTCTGCTGTGCAGCAGTTGCTCTCCTTTTCTCACAAACCCTTCAGACAGTGTGCTGGCTTTCTGTGCCTCCTCTGTTTGCTTTCTCTGTGAGACTTCTGTAGCCTCAGCTGCTAAAAGGCTCCTTGCAGATGAAGGCTCCTTGCTGAGCAGCACAGTGCTGTGCTGTCCTGGTGGATTTACAGTGACTTTCTGTTCCAGCACACAGGGAAAAATGTTACTCAACACTTTTCTTTTGGCTTAAATTCCTGAACTCTGGTTCTGCAGTTATATCTGATTATTTACAGGTGCAAAACGCCAAGTCTGTCATTATAACCAAGGTTATAAACATTGCTCTAACTATTTCATTAAAGTTGGACAGGATTGAAGACCTTCTGGCCAAAGCATGGGATACAATCAGAAGGCTACTTCCTGAAATTGCTATATGCTGCCCAGGTGAATTTGGGCAGCTCACTAAGTCCAGTATTAAACCAAACTTAAATAAAACCACCCAGTTTGGGAGCGGTAATATAATGCTCTGAGATAAGGATATTAGCTCTTAAGAGAATTGCAAAATGCTGTATTTGAATACTGAATTATTTTGTGGTGAGGAATGGACCCAAAGGGGCCCAGGCTGGGAAGCTGATGTGAGACCACAGGAATGCCAAAGCAGTCACGTAGCAGCCGAAATAAGGCTGTGTCCTGACTGGCTGTGAGAGTGATAATGAGATAGCAGGGAATATTCTGAATGGTGCCACTTTCAAACACATTTGTACAGGTACAAAAAGGCATCACTTTTTAAAGAACAGTATCTGATCTGGGAGAAAAGCGTACAGCGATTCATGCTGACCTAAACTGTAGTCAGCAGTAAAATGCTGAACGTGTTTACAAGAAGGTTTTTTGCTTTTGATGAAGTCTGTGTTCTGGCACTGGACGAGCAGGATTGTGCAAGCAGAGGGAAAATCAATCACATGAAGGATGTCCTTGTCAAATTCAATACATCTTCCATAAATTAAATTTGTAGAAAGCAAGTTGGATTTAATAGGAAAAAAATGAAACAATTGAATACCTCCATTTTGCAAAGTAGATTGATCAATTAAAAAGAACAGAAAAAGTCAGCAGATTGGGGAACTACGAGGTTGTGTCTGACAGCTTCTGCCTGGAAATGGAGCAGGCTGCATTCCTGCTGCGGCTGGGTTGGGAAAGAGCAGGTTGCTCACTGATAAAGCATGTTTGCTCATAGAGCAGAGGAGGGACGGAGCTGGTGGGAGCTGAGCCTGGAAATGTTGGGCTGGATTGTGTCCAGGCCTGTTGCTGCAGGACGTATGCGGAGGGTAACAGAAAGGGTGAAGTCTGGGAGAAATGGCAGTTCTGCTGCTGGAGGTTTGGACAAGAGAATTTATTGAAATCTCCTAGCTCCCATTTTTGTTGGCCTGTTTAAAACGTTTGGGAATAGGAGTAGAACAGAAGGAGAAAATGGGAACAAGCCTATCTGCAATGCATCCTCGTAGGTTATAGAAGGCATGCCTGTGTTTGCTTAGCATAAGGACAAATACTTGGGCAAACAAAAGCAGCATTTGTTTTGGAGGAACGTGTATCCTCACTGCCTTTAGGGAAACTCATCTGCAGATCAGAGTGCAGGATTTCTCCAGGCAGGCACATTCAGAACTCTGCAATAGTATGTGTGGTGAGATCTGACTGTTTACCTGGATCTGTACGGATCTGAGTGCTGGCCTGCAAACGTTTTGCAGTGATTGAGTAAAACAGTCCAGGAAGCAAAAGTGTTCATATATGGATATACACAGACAACTCCTATTGCAGGTAGAGCTGTAACTATGTAGAAGGGCCCTAGGTGAGCACAGCTCATTGCTGGAATTACAGGAGTAAGCCACAGTAGTGCGGGCATATTTGTACTTTGTATCTGCCTCCACGCTGAAGGTTTTGTTTCATTGCATTTGGTTCTGAGCAGACCTGCACAGAGGCACCAACACTGTGGTTGTAATTTGCTTCCTGCATTGCTTTCTTCTCCACCAAAGCGTCACCCCTGGCTCTGGGATCAGCCAGCTGCGGTCACATCAGTGAGTCTGGTCGCTTTTAAGGGCAGGTCCTGCTCTCTGCATTAATGTAATTGCAGGTTATTTGTGTAATTCCTTCCACATCTTACTTCCTGAAGGCCTGGCACTGAAGTCTGGTTTTGTAATCTGAGTTCTGACGAGTGACTGGATGTAATTATGTGCTCCATTATTCCAGCAGCTCTATAGCACAGAAAGTAAAAGCTCAGTGCTGCCATTAGTACTGAGAACCCAGAAGTTAACATTTAATAAGTATCTCATACAAGCAGCACAGTGGGCAGTCTGTACTTCACCTTTACCTAGTAAATATTTTTATTGTCTGTGTTTCCCAGAAGAGACTGCTGAGATTTCTTGTTACACATTCATTATGTCTCCCTGGAAGTCACAGACTGCATAGAAAATGCATAGCAATAAAGTCGTGGCAGTAGCGATGGGCTCCTCGCTGAGACAAAGCCGGATTTGGGAGCATAATTGACATGTTTCCCAGATGCCATTTGGGTGACTGTCCATGGGGAGATGAGCTGTGCAGGCTCAGACCTGCAGATGGATCCACTGCCATGGAACACATTAGTTGCAGCTGAATGTTTCACCTTAGCAGCTGTGTGCTGCTGCCTCTTTGGTGCTGTGCGTGCCTGGTCACAAGAGTTTTGGTGGGAAACGTCTGCTGTTAAATAAAGACATAAGAAAGTGGGAGTTGTTTTTGCAGGACCTGAAGTTTGAGTCTATATCCTGACATGAGAAGGAAATACATATGTATCCTGATTTAGTAACGCTATGTTAGAAATACACTTTGTATTTAGGTTGTAGGTTCTGCTCTTCAGTAATGCGTGCTATACTCTGATGGTTCGAGCACTTTGTACTCACACAAACAGAAGATTACGGCATTAAAGATGTAATGCTGTAGCATCATGTGATGAGGCTTTGTCGTGCACTGACACAGCGTCATGCGGTGTAAACATCCCATGTCACCAGGCTCAGTTTACAGTGCAATTAAAAGGCTGAGAGAAGCCCTGGTAGGCAAACTTGAGGCAGTTTTAGTCCGGGGCACTTGGACACCAGTGGCAATGGTGGGACGGGGATGTTCTCACTCCAGAAAAGTTGGTGCAGTCCAGTAATAAGATAATGTTAGGGTAGATCTTGATGATAGTTGTAAATAAAAGTGGGTAAACTCTCTTTCTGTGCTATATAATCCAAATTAGAAGCTACTAATTAGTGTTTATCCTCACTTAAACTGCTAAGCACCAAGCTTATGTTCTCCTAGGGACATTTAAGCTGTTCTCTGAGGTTCTGATGAGCTGGAGTTCTCTCATAGGATGAGCAAGGGCATTGCTCAGGGCTGCGCTCCTGCCTTGCTGTGACAACAGAGTTAGTCAGACTGGGCTCTGTATGCCCTTTTGACTTTTGCATGCTTCATCAGTTAAGGCTGCAAAGAAAAAAATTCATTTTAATCTATATTTGTACAAGCACCTTACATAAAGGATCGAGGGTTTAGGAGCGGTCCCTACTGCACTGCAAAGAGCACGCAGTGCAGTGCAGAGCTGCTACCTTGGATGATAAAGCTGTCACGTGGAGGCTGGGCAGACACTGACACTCATGCCCAGCTTATGTCTGTGCAGCTTCTGATCTTAAATGCAACTGGAATTTCTTCAGTGCCAGGCTGATAGAGCCCCCAGCTCCACGGCACCCTGTCAGTGCCCTGTTGGTCTGGATTTGGAGCCCATATCAGCATGATGGAGTCCAGAAATGGTGTATTTTATATTTATTTTTTTACTTCAATCAATGTGTCACTGAGTGTCCTGCCAAAGGCGATACCTACCCTGCTGTAGCACTGCGCAGGACTGTGCAATATTTTTGCTTTCCAGAACAGAAATAAGCTTTGATAGCAGTATGACTGCTTCTGTGTATGGAAGGAAGTGATGAGTTGCTAAAGTCCGTTCTGACAGTCCAATACAGCACAATACCCACAGCGCAGTTCCCCTAGAGAACTAAGCTGGGAGAAGCTCACGTGCTTGATGTGTGTAACAGAAACAAAGCAATTAAGCCCTCACCTTTTCCTTTCCCTTCTTGCTGATCTAGAATGAAGGATTTTTTTCCTCTTGCCTTCTCTCCATTTCTTAATATATATTTATTAATTTGTTTGGTTTTGAGCTGGCTTTTCCTGTCATACTACATACTCTCGAAAGAGCTTGGCATTTTCCCCTGCCCTTTGGAATGTTTTCTTCTTGTTTCTCAATTTCTGTTAGTACTGCAAGTAAGGCAGAAGTGACTTCTGTGTTGCACTGTTGCTTTTAATTCACATGATGATATTTAGGAAATCTGTGTAGCTGCAGTGCTGCAAGGCCGCCCCAGAGTGAAAAAAGACCACATCTGAAGAGTGGGTTCATGAGTGCCCAGCTCCCTGTAGGGTCAGGTCCATGTTGAGGGCAACAGTAGCTACTGGTGAGCAGCAGCACAGATTTACTGTGTAGTGATGTGCTTCTGTTTTAATTATCCCATGATGATTAGACTATCTGGCATAAAAATTCTAGTATGAATATTGTGTATCCAACTCTAATTTCTCTACATTATAATCCATTATGATATGATTACCATTAAGATAGTTAATTTACTTTCTCTTCTCAGATTTAACAGATCCTATTGCAGCCAGAGAGAAATTGGAAAGCACAATATACAGAATAAAATCCATGGTTTAATCCATCAGAGAGAGTTTCGTTGCATTTTGAAATCTATACAGCACGTTGCAAGTGAGATAGTAAGGCAAATGTCAAGGATAGAATACAAAACCACCATTCATTGATCAAATGGAAATAAATACGGACTGTTTTCTGACACTTGGAACTTCAGGGATTTCGGTGGCCTATAATGCCCTCTAATGGACAAATCTGTTGGAGCAATGTCCTCTCGGGAGGTGAAACCAACCTCTCGATGGAGATAGAGCTGGCAGCGCTGCTGGAGCGGCTGTGCGGCTTCTGTTGGGAGCCCGCCAGCTTCTGATGGAAATCCGTGTTTGCTGAATTTGTAGCTTAGAGATATTGTCACCTCTTACCAAAACCTTGGCAGATCATTTCCTTCCTGCTTTTCTTTCTCATTTAACTGAACTTAGTTTGTTTAGCAAACTGCACTTAAAAGGAGCAGGAAAATATTTTTGCCGTTGGTCACAGAGTTGGCCCATTTCCTCCAGAGTGACACCCTCCATCAGGAACTGAGTTCAGATGTGACTTACAGAGGAAGGCAGATCTGGCCAGGTTGTTTTCCCTGCGTGCCTTGGTTTGCTCATCTGATTCCCTACCCTCTCACTCAGGCAAAAAGCAGAAGTGCCAGAATCCCTCCAAGGAAGTGACTCAGGGGCATTTCTTGACTTAACTAGAATTACAACTGTCTGGAAATTTCACGAGAGGGCCTGTTCCCACCTAGATAGATTTGCAGCTCTTGCTATGCTGCTTGGCTCTGTAGGTTTTACGAGGCCTAAGCCTGTGCTGAGAGGCAGCAGAGAACAAAGTGGGGACTTTCCTCTTATGTGTGACTCTACCACAACTGTCACTTTTGACAGCTAGGAAAGGAAATTTTTAGGGAGGAAAAACCATTGACGTTCAGTTTAAAGCCTGACAAAGCAGTGGGGTATTTTTGTGGATGAATTAGGCTGTAATTTCTTATTTGAGTTTATGTACAGGCTTAAGAAAGTGTATTAAACTAAAGTATCTTAAATAAAGCCCTACCAAAATAATCAAGAAGCACCAGAATGCCAAAAGCTGCTGAGAAATGGTACCACAACTTAGAATTCATCTGGTGCTAAGGGCCTTGCAATGGTTTCTCTTCAAACAATACGTACCTAGCAGTCATAAATTGCCATGTGTCTGCTGCTGGAGGACAAAATCATGCTGCTTTTCATGTGCCCTACACCAAAATCAACAGTAGAGATGCTGTGCTTTTTTATAGGACAGTGATTTTTAGGATAATGTGATGTGGAGCACTTTGTACTGAGCCTGAGAAGGAAGAAAAGGAAGCAGAACATTGTGGATGGGTGGTTGTGACCAAATACTGTCTGGAAATTTCCCAAGAGTTTGAGGGAAGCACTGAGGATTTCCAGCATCACCCCTGGGGCGCATCTCCCCCCTGATGGCTGGGAAGGCTGCAGCAAGTTGTGTTTGCTTTTAGGGAACGGATTTGCTTTGGGAAAAAACACCCTGAGAAACAGGAAGAAGCACGGTTTGTTTGGTTTAGTCAGTTCTGAGGGGAACAAGTCTTTTCCTACTGAAGTCGAGAGCTCCCACGATGCCTCTGTCTCAGATCATCTCACCACCCCTCATTTTTTGCCTTTTTGAGACACGTTTTTCACTGTGTATCATTTGGCTGAAGCCTTTCTTCCCCTCCTTCCCCCAAATTAGTTATTATTTTGATTTTAGCAGGGTGCAGAGATCCCCATGAAGGCTGTGGCTGTTTCCTCAGGTAGATGTTCTTCCTGATTGCGATGGGACACTTAGATACTTGGCAACATTGCACACATATCGTGTAGGTTTGATATATGTAACAAATACAGTGGAAGTCTTTTCTAGAACATAATTCAGCATTTAGTTTTAAAAACCTTTTTGAGACATCCCGGTGCTGATGGCTGTAATGTGCTCTAATGCAGAGGGGTCGATGTTCCTTACACCGCAGCTGGTCGGTTCTACCCGGCAGATGAGCAATGCACAGCGCAGTGCACGTAGCAGCACAGCAGACACCACCATCCATGGCCGAACGCGATCTGCATTTCCTGATGGTACCGAGAGTCGTGCAGAGAGAAACTGCTGTTAATTCTTCAAGCATTTGTGTTTTCTTAACACAGTTTGTTTTTCAGCCCATTCACTCCTCAGTTCTTCCCCGTTCATTTGCCGATTTTAGTTTACTTTCAGGAAGCCCCACCTCAGTGTGTGGGTTTATTTATACGGTAATAACGGCTCGGTGTATCGTCCACACCTACCGGATCACCGGGAGCGAGCGGTGCGGAATGACCGCGCTGTGCAGCGAGGGCTGGTGCTGTAACAAAGCCGATAGTCTGAAATTAGTGAGAGGATTGAAGAGCCTGCCTTGATTCTGTCAAACAGGTCCGGCTACACACGTTACATCCACACACAACGCACCCGAACTGCACAGCTCCTCCCGCCCCACGCTGACGGCGCGGCCGCCACTCACACACACCCACATACACACACACACCCACATACACACACACACATTCACTTACACACCCACTCACACACAAACACACACTCACTCACACACCCACTCACACACACCCACATACACACACACACACTCACTTACACACCCACATACACACACACACACACTCACTTACACACCCACTCACTCACACTCACACACCCACCCACACACCCACTCACACACCCCCCCTCCTCCCACCTCACTCCGCTCCGCCCCTCAGCTCACGGCCGGACCCGGCGCAGGCGCAGGCGATGCGCATGCGCAGAGTGTGTCCGGGCCCGCGCAGGCGCCGCTGCCGCCGCCGTGTCTCGCTGCTCCCCCTGGCGCGGCGGCCGTGGCGCTGCTGCTCGGGCGGGCGGGGGCGGCCCGGGCTCCCGCTTCCGGTGTGGTGTCATGGCGGGCCCTGCGCGCTGATGGCTGCGGGGAGCTGAGGGCCCCGGAGCGCGACAGGGATACGCAGAGCTCCCCTCGCCCCGCTCCTCTGCCGCCGCCTCCCCCGCCCCCCCCACCGCGGGGATCCGCCCCCCGCCGCGGCCGGGCGGGCGGGGGGACATGGCGGCCCACAAGCCGGTGGAGTGGGTGCAGGCCGTGGTGAACCGCTTCGACGAGCAGGTAGAGGGGGCGGCCACGGGGAGGGGGAGGCGGCGCAGGCGTCGGGGGGCTGCGAGCGGGAGAACGGCGGGGGAGGAACGCGGCCTCGGGGCAGGGGGCTGCTGGGGGGAGCGCTGCCGGCGGCCCCTGCTCCTCTGCCCGGCCCCAGCTCTCCCGGCTCGATGCAGCGCGGCCCGGCACCTCTTGTGCGGGACCGTGGGCCTGGGTGGAGCCGTGCCTGGAGCCCAGTGGTGCTCCCGGCTCCGGGCCTGGCCTCGGCCTGGGGCCGCCTCAGTCGCTGCCCGTGGAGAGCAGCGGGGGCCGAGGTGCCCGGTTCTGCCTCAGCTCTGCTCTCACCTCTCCCAGAAACGTGTTCGTCTTTTGTGGATGCCACTGGCATTTCTGTCCCTTTCCATCATCTCGTGCATCAGAAAGGAGTACAGCCTCACAAACGAGTGTAAGGAGAGCGGCTGCAGAGCTGCTCAGGCAATTCTGCCTTCTTCTCCATCACTTAACGGTGAACATGGGTGTAAAATTTCACCCCCAGTGCGGGGAGCTCTTCTGCGGGATGGAGCAGCTCCCCAGGCTGTGGCACTGAGGGATATTTGCTTCTGTTTACAAAAGCCGGTGTCAGCAGCTGGGAGAAGGGTTTTCTCAATGGAAGGAGAGATTTGTAGGCCTTGGACTTTGTGTCTTTGATCCACATGAAGAAACTGCTTACTGGGATTAGGTGGCGTGACTTCCCAGCACGGCTAAGCCTGCTGCTTAAGCTTGGCGTTTTTACTCCCAGGATGCTTTCCTGACATGTAAGTGGGCGCAGGGTTGAGTCTGAGAGGTCGGTTTCTGTTGTGTCTCGTTTGGCTGAACTGTGAGCACATCCCTCATGGCACCAAAGGCGCTTCTCTGAGGGCTCATAGGCTCATCATGACATAGGATGGGTTCTGAGCCCTGGTTTTTGTTCACCTGCCTGAGCCGTATGTCCCTGATGGTGACGCTTGGCTTTGGACAACCTGTGGATAGATGGCAGCTTATCTGCATGGAAATAAGCTGCTCTGCTTTACATTTTAGAATAAAACTGCTGTGAATGAAATTCAAGGAAAGAAAAGCTTTGTCTGTTGACTTTAAAATGATACAGATTTTTCATATATGTTTTGGGCATGGTAGTTGCTTGGCCAATGTACTCTCCCTGCTTCCCCCCCCTTCCACACATCACCTTATCTTGAATCATAGGTGATTTTCTCCCTAGGCTTTAAAGGCACGGTACAGATTATTTTCCCAGTATTGCTAGAATATGTTTCTTTGTGTACTGGTGTTAAAAAGCCCAAGGCTTTGTCGTTTGCTTTGTTATGTATATTGTGGAACTGGGCTTGCCAACATCTGTTAGGAGTTAAGAACTTGAGCTTTTTAAACAGAAGTATTTTCCTGCACATTTTACAGAATAATTGCAGTAAGGTATGTGGGAGGAATCCTCTCTGACAGGAAGGAAGCTGCTCTGCTTTTTGAGATGCTGTAATATTGGAGTTGCAGGGACAATCTACATTAAATGCAGTTTTGACTGTTGTGGTCATTGGATAGTTTTGATGATTGGCTTTAGTTACAATATTTTAATCAGTTTATTGAATGCTTCTCTTTAATCAGTGCAAATATTTTTTAATGCATTCTGAACTAGTGAATGAAGCAGTGAGGTGAGCTGGAGATATCAATGTCTGCTTTTTATCGGAAGTTTTCATGTTTATTAATTTCAGCTCAGGTCTCAATCTGGTTTCCCTTTCCGCTGCCTTGCCTGGCACTGATCTTTGCATGGAAAAGTGTCTCTATTCTTAAAGAATCCTCAAAGGGCAGCTTTCTGCTGCTAAATGAATTCTGAATCAGCGGTGCTACTTACATGCTTCTTGTAACTGCTTACTTCTGTGTCATTACTGGGTAATCACGTGCTTGTTAAGCTGTTGACTTGTTATGTCTTTAATCGCTCATTTGAAAATTAAGTTTTAATTAATCAAAGTGTGCTGGATGTGGTGCGTGTAATTTTAGTGATGATAATGCGTTTTTGAGCCCTTGCATACTGTGTCTGCCCTTCTGCATGCAGGACCTTTTGATGCAGCATCGAGGGAGCCAGAACGCCACTCCACGTTATGTTATCATCCAATTGGAGTAAGGAAGGGGAGTTTGGTTTAATTTGTGAGTTGTTTTGTTTTCTGCAGGGGAGAGGACAAATGTTTTCAAGGTTTATTCCCTCTTTTACAGAGGAAGAAAATGTAACCGTCTTCCTCCAAAATGTACAGACAGTCTTTTCATTCATTTTAAGGCAGATGAACAACAAACTGATCTGTACTGAAAACAGCCCAAATCAGCGCAGACCAGTTTGTTCTTGTCTACTCTTGTTTATTGTTTTAAATGACGCTTTAACCAAAATCTGCTTTTGTGTGCATGATTCTCTGTGCCTACAATGAATGGCAGGCATAGTTTTATGAATTAACCGAGGGCTGACTGGCTGAATGCATTTTTCCCAGCTAGTGCCGGTTTTGCCCATCTGCACTCAATTCTGACACTTTGCTGCTGCAACGCACTGTGCTGAGCTACCCTTGGAGGCTGCTGGAAGGTTTCAGCTGGTGCAGGAAGAAGCGATTGTGCGTGTGAGATTAGATCCTGTTTCTTGTACAGTGCATTCCCAATCAATTAACATGTTCCGTATGTAGAAACTATTAATCTATTTTTCAAAACTTCCATGAGCTGGGCGGAAATAGGCTGCAGCAGCACCAGGAATCTGGGCTGTGCTTTGGTGAAGTTCTCTTATTTCAGACATGCCCAGGAATTTGTAAGAATAAAACGGTCTCTTTTCTCCTTTGGAAATGTTCACTTTCAATTCTATGTGCTGTAACTTTGTAGTGTTTTTTAATGCGTTACAACTGAAGTCATGGGCAGGCTGATGCAGCGGTGAAATCACAGAGTCACAAAGGTGGCTTTGCTACACTTAGCAAAGAAATCTCACTGCCTAATGCAGTTCAATCTGGGCTGTCTTAAAGACTATCAGATAGAAATATCGATCCGGTGTAAACGTGTGGCGATTTAAACAATTACAATATACTTCAATGGAAGAAGCCCCTTATTGTGCAGGTTATGGTTTAGTCTCCCCATGCGTAGTTTGAGATATGATTACTTCAGTTAAGGAAGCTTGTATGAAAACTGAACGCCATTAGGAATGTTCCCACCTTAACCTTCATTAAAAGGCATTACATTAAAGCAGATCTTCCCTCCTCCTGTTGCTTCTCTCTGTGACATTTGAAATCTGTACAGAGTTGCAGACCCGAAGAAGCACTCGCTGCAGGCGCTGGCTTTGTGTTCTTCATTGTTGTTTTTCATCTGAGCTTGTTAAGAAGCCGCTAGTAGTAAGTAGTTCATATTTTAAGGAATTTCAGAGTATTTAGTGTAAGTTGTGTTGGCCGTGCTGTTGGGGCGCAGCAGGGCCCTGTGCTACAAGGAGGATCAGACTGTGCAGAAGGTGGAATTATTTTTCTGCAACTACTCTGAAAAAATATTTCAGAGGATCCCATGGAGCAAACTGGACTGTGGCACTGGGCTTAAGCACGGAGCTGCTGCTTCCTCTCTCCCTGACATTAACCTGAAGCAGCTTTGCTCTTACCTTTCTAAACCAGTATATGTAAAGTGTTTCTACAGAGCTGCTGTTGTGTGTGCAGATGTGACCTGCAGAACAGATGCAGGAATGGCTCATGAGCAGCAGATGTTACCTGAGTCCATTCGTCAGCTGCTGAAAAGCAGCAAAGTGGTTTGATGATCCTTCCTTGTTTAAGTGGGGAAATAGGCATTTGATCATGGTACAAACCCTTAGTTCTCTGTTTGAAAATGTTATTACTATTTTTTTAAGGGCAGTGTCTGTCAAATATTGTTGAAATTCCCTGTTGTTCAGAAGATTTAGTTATGAGGTACTTTTTCTGAATTAAGACTTTTTAAAAGGTGCTGCAGTGCATGTTTATAGTTTCAGAGGGAGATGTCTGATTTTTAACTGGTGATGCTGAGGAGGTAATGGTGCTGTGTATGTACAGTACAGCTGTGCATTACTGCCTAATGAAGAAGCTCCAATAAACTCTGAAATGGAAAATGTAGGTATATTTTTATGCTGTTAAGAATGGCACTGGAGGCCTTTGTTCTGGATGTTATGTTTGGTACTTACTCCTGACTTGCTTTTCTAGTATGAGCAGTACTTGGAATACGGGATTGCTCCTGTTCTGAATTCAGGATGTGAAGGGGCTTCTATTCTCTTACTGCATCTCTTACTGTAACTGTCAGGTTCAGCTATTTAATGGCTTTTCCTTGTTTATGGCAGCGAGATTCTGTTTCGGTTCATCTTAAAATATTTAGAACTTGATAGCTGGAAAGATTCCAGATTCAGTCCACATATATTTTATTTTCCAGCTTCATAAAGGAAAGCCAATGGTGTAGCAAAATGCCATTTTCCCCTGTCCTTTATAGGTGATTTGACACCTAAACTTGGCTTTGTCATAATACTGAGAGGAAGGCAGTTTGTATCATAGCACACCTCTGTGTGAGTTGTGTGTGTCCCAGTGTTCTTCATAAGGCTGCTGTCTATTGCATCCTACTTTAATGGTGAGAACAGTTGAATGAGAGCACAGTGACCATCCTGTGCCAAGCTGGGATGAGTTCAAAATGATGCCTGTGTTTGTGCTTGTTTGTTCTATATAACTCCTGTTATATAGAAGCCTTGTGCTTTATTTCCTGGTTTAATTAAAAGCTACACAGGTTATCCATTTCCAGGCTGTATTTTTCCTAGAATAAAATTTAAGAAAGTAAAGGTAAAGCACTTTGGACTCTTCTTGTGAGGCTCAGATTGGATCTCATTGTGGAAGCTGGGTAGTTTCTTTCTGCTCAGTGCTGCATTTTGGTTGGGTGCAGAAAGTGCTCCAGCATGTCAGAAAGCACAGAGGAAATAGCTGAGGAATCCAAAAAAAAATTCCGTGCTAATATTTCCTTTTTGTGTAGCTTCCTTTTTCAAAAGGCAGTATAAAAAGCAGCTTTACTTCTAAGTGACCTTGCTGCAGTGGCTGTTGTGGCAGGAAGCTTCAGAAGCGTGTAACGCGATGTTTCCATTGCATGGCAGCACGCAGAACTGGATCTGACACGCTCCTTCGAGAGGCACTTCTGAGCTGCTCCATCACTCGCTGGTATTGAGCTTTTCTGCCGTTGTCAGCATGGACTTAAAATTTCAATAAAAGTCCAAGTAATGCTGAAATTTTTAATGAAATGTATCTGTCTTCTACTAATGACTTCTGAAAATATATTGTAAAAATAACATCTAGCAATGAAAACAAAGCCTGAGTCATCAATGCTTTGATGCGCCGTTTCCAGTTCTGAAACGAACATGCAGAAACACACTGCACTGCTGGAAGCACCGCGCTCTGGGGATCAGGTTTGTGTGATGGGTGGAGGTGTGTGCGGCCGCAGCTGCCCCGCGGTTGTGCAGGTGGCAGCGATGCTGCCTGGCCGTGTGCTCGGGGTGCAGTGCTGGGTTTGGGGACCCCAAAGCCACTGACCTGACCAAGGCGTTCCTCAGGGACCTCCCTATGGCATTCACTGTGCTGCTCTGGGGTGCCCAGCATGGCACTGCAGTCATTTCTAGATGGGAACAGTGGTGGTTCTGATCATAGCCCGTGGTACCCAAAAGAACCAATACTTAGGACTCAGACTGAACTGCAATTTATGTGGCTAGGAAATTGCTCTCAGGCATAAAAGCTAGATAGTGTGTTAAAGAGGTCCATTTCCCTTCAAATGGGAGGTGTGGGTGTAAATTGGTTGTGTTTAATGACGAGATCAGAACTTGTTAAGAAAAATGTTTCAAGTTTTGGATTCTTCATTACAGTTCTTGCAAAAAACGACGTGGTGTTCATTTTGAGCTCTTGGTCCTTCAGAATACACCCTTACGAGGAGCTCCAGCCAGGATTAAAACTAGTGGTGGCATTAGATTAAAGTTTCTGTGGATGGGGAATTCCCAACACATACTTGGAAATAGAAATGACACATGGTAAAAGGGACACTAGTGCCAATTGCTTTTTTTGGTTCCCATTTTTGGTTACTTTATAAAAATCCCCAGTAAAATGAATGTTTATGGATAATTGCTTTTCATGTTGTTGTGTGATGTTCTGTAACGGACTGACTGCGATGCAGAAGCAGAGGGCAGTGGCTGCGTGCTTGGGAAGTGACTGCTTTGTGACCCTGGAAAAATCTGGGTCCAACATGAAGGGTGTTCTCAATTTTGTCCAGTCATCTTATAACTCTGGAAAAGCTGCACGTCAGCCCAGCTGTCAGTGTGGGGTGTTGAAGGGGGTGACATGGGGCTCCCTGTCCTTGAGGTCTGCCTGCAGCTGACGCTCACGCTGGGCCCCTGGGGCTCCTCCTGGGCATCCCTGAGTTCCAGGCAGGGGTCACTTAGAACTGTCCTGGTCTCCTTGCAGCTCACCTCCCTCTGTACACCTTCACCTTCATCTCCGCTTGTTTTGGCTTGCTGATATTAGCATGGTGAAGGCATCTCTAGTAGGAAGAGAAGTGCAGAGAAACTGAAGTAATCCATTTGTTGTGGATTTGTTGTGTCTGTCTTATAGAACATGTTTTAAGGTTGTTCCTGGTGTCTTACTTAATCCATCTCTAATGATGTAAATTTCAGCGCAAGAAAGCTCATACTGCTTATCTCTATTTGTAGCTTCCAATAAAGGCCAGCCAGCAGAATACACACACCAAAGTCAGCACGGAGCACAACAAGGAGTGTCTCATCAACATTTCCAAGTACAAGTTCTCTCTGGTCATCAGTGGTCTCACTAATATCTTAAAAAATGTTAATAACATGGTAAGTTCTCTCATTTTGGATTGCTGGATGATTCTCAAATGATTTTTATTTATTCACATTTGTACATAGCAAGGAGTCACTGAAGCTTAGTCAATATGTTGACTGCTTTTTACTTTTACGTATTTTCTTTTTGTGCAATCACATTCACCAACAGCACTGTGTCACAAGTGAAGATGGGGCGATAGCTGCGGCAAAGATGTTCAAGGGAGGGTGGTGGTTAATGTTATTCTCTGTTATTCATGGGAAAGATCTGTAGCTGGAAGGGCTGTAGGCAGGGAACAGTCCTCTGGGCCTCTGAACAGTATTTAGGTACAGGCTGTGCAATCTGGTGGGATGCACCACTTGTTGGGAGGTGAGGAGGATGCTTTCCGTTGCCTGGAAAGGTGTTGCAGGTGGCTGGGGCCGCAGTGCTTGCAGCCTTTTTGGATGAGGAATGCAGCAAAGCAAGGGAGCTGCTAGGTAGTGATGCTGAGAAGCTGTCAGTGCACGACCTGCCAGGAGCTGTGTTGAAGATCTTGAAATCTCTGGAGCACATACAGTAAGACCTAGTTAAAAATGTTGATTATAAAAATCAGTGTTTGCTTTTCACTGCAGAACAGAAACTTTTTTTTTCCCCTCTGTTTGGTGGAGTAAGCTACTGTGCAAATCAGTGTTAGTTGTAAAGGTATTGAGAAAAAGGGTTTGCACTCTGCCAAAAGCTGCAATTAGTTTTGAGCCAACCTCATGAGCAGTGTGAAATGTTTGAGAAGAACCTCCTTTGGATATCTTTAAGTTGGTTGTGGACTCTGGCAGTGGTATCCATACAATTCTGGCTAAATCTTTTCTGCATTGTTCTGCTGTCTTCGTATTGTTGGAACCAGCCACTACCAGCAATACAATTGGCTGATAGCTTAAATGCTGCATGGATCTCTACCTCCATCCTGGTTCTGAAGTGTGGCATCTTTTTGGAGAGTCTTGTGTTTCTTCCTGTGGTCTATGGTAAATTTAGCAGCACTTGAATAAGCTTGTCGATATAGATTTGTTGCAACATCATTTCTGTTAAGTAAGAAGTTGGCAATGAAATACATAATTGGAAAAGAGTCAGCAGTAATTGATACCAAAATAGTTTCTGAAAAGGTGTAACCTTCATTTCTGAATAGTTTAAAGGTCTGATGAAGGCAAGGGGCTGCAGTGCACCTCCACTCTTACTTTGCAGTAATTGCTTGTTCTGTATTAGATTTGACACTGCAAACTAAACAAAGGTATTTCTTCAGCAATAGGGTTTTGATTTCTTATTTTAATCAATTTATTATTTTTTTTACTGGCTACATTTCTGAACTTCACTTTAGAGCAGTAAAGGAGCCATAATTTTCTATGCAACTCTGTAATATTAATGTGTTGCGAGTCAAATTTGTGCCGCTCTGATGCATATCCTTTATTCTTCCAGAGAATATTTGGAGAAACTGCTGAAAAGAATTTATATCTGTCTCAACTGATTATCTTGGATACACTGGAAAAATGTCTAGCAGGGGTGAGTAGACTTGGATAAGCCTGGTATCAAGTGAGTTAAGAGAGAATAAGTCAGATGCCTGCCTGTCAGTTATTACTGGTACAAAGAATAAAACGTAGCTCATTTAGAGCAAAGTAGAATTAATGCTATTTTAAAAAGACTAGAATTTTACATATATGAAAGTTATTTGCATAATTGATAAATTAAGGATTTGTGGGCTTTTTTTTTTTTTTTTTTTTTGCCTAAATTTAGTGATAGTGATTAGAAATATTTTGCCATATAAATAGATTCAGGCAAACCTGTGAACTTGGCCTTCTCACTGCTCAGCTGATTTCTGGAGTTATAATGATTTTCATGGAACAATTTGTTTACAGTTTCACACAGCTGTATTCTCTGAGGCAGATGTGACCTGGGGTAACAAGGGGCAAACAGGTAAAGAATTAGACTTGGTTATCTAGCTTAGCTAGATTCTTGCAGGACTCTGAATGCATGTGGCATATTCCACTTAAAGTCTCTTGTGAGTTTCATTTGGTAAAGTAATTTTATTTCAGTTTCATGTCATTGCACTTATAGTAGAAACTTTGCTATCAGTACTCTAAAATTTACTTTTGCAGGTGCTTCCTAGTTTATATTAATTAACTGTTCAAACTTCCACTGGGAGTCTGGTCCCGAGGCTTCCAGTCAGAGCTGTGCTGAAAGGCGGTTTGCTGTTACCTTTGGGATGTTAACTGTTGTACAGCTTACTGTGCTAAACTGTGTAATTGCAAAGCCAAATTTCACTGTGAAAAAAATTTGCAAGTCTGTGGTTTATTTCTTTACTAAGAAAGGGAATTTTTTTTAAGCTGTGTTCCTAGTTGAATATCATGAAATCATCTGAGCTCCTTGCTGTTTCACTGTTTTTGAAAGTTCTTTCTTTATAAGGTAATAACTGTTGTGATTCGGTCTGTCAGGCTTATAGTAGCAAAACAGTGGATTCATCAGAATTCACAGAAGGTCCAGGTAAATGCATTTTGCATAATAAAGTACAGCTGTAAGAGCTGAAGTAAATACCTCCTCTGGTTCACTTTCCATCTTTCATACAGCAAATCAAAATCAGAGGAGGCCCCCCAGAACCTGTTTAATTTCAGAAATTGATTTCTTTAAAATTTTCTTTCATACGTTTTGCAAGAAACATCAATGCTGGTTTTTCTCCTGATATAATACTTGAACAGCTTATAGATATGCTGGGTGCTTCTTGCATTGTCCATTCAAATGAGAACAAATTGAGTCAGTATATGTACAGTAAGACTGAGCCAAAGTCCTATACAAAGAGCGTTTGTGTTCTGTGATATCTTCAGGCTTATTTCTTGCTCACTGTTCTTGCTCAATGTTTCATCAAGTTCTCATGGCAACAGAGCTCAGGTCAGCAAAGTGGGAGTCTCTGAAACTTCCCAATTCCCTGTGGTAAATTCATTGGTAGAGTTTGAGAGAGCTTTAATGTTGACCCTTCTGTTAAAACTTGTTCTTACTAGAGCAAAGTTTCACTTCAGATTCTTTAGTAAATAGTTTCCTTATGTCTCATACTGTACAAACTGGCAAAAAGTGAAATTTTCTTTTACAGGAAAGTTGAGACACTTTTTGACTCTCATAGAGCAGTTCCAGGGAACAGGAACAGAGAAGCACCTCTTTTTCAGTTCATTTAAGAAGATATTTGCTGTTTAAAGTGTAGGGGTCAGAATACTGTCCAAAAGGGAAGTGTGGGTCTGTGCTCTTTAGGCTGCCATTCTAAGCCATCAGAGTTAGTGCTCTATGTATGTTGACAGAGGGCATTATTCAGAAAGGTAATATACTTTACTTCAGAAGGGAATTTGATGTTATTTGATGGTATTGGTCAACTTCGCATCCTGCATATTTTGGAGACTAATTCAAAACTGTGATGTGGTTTGAATGATGCAAATTATTGTTCAAATGGAAAGAATCCTTTTCTGTGTAGTTTACTTGCACCGTGGTCAGTGGTAGCATTGCAAGTGGGATTTGAAATCCAGATTCAGATCCTGTGCTACTAGTGGCAGATGCTCCATTCTTTGCCTTCAAACCTAGAAAACTGAATATCATGAAATACCAAATGTTTATTTTTAGCAACCGAAGGATACGATGCGACTAGACGAGACTATGCTGGTTAAACAGCTGCTGCCAGAAATCTGCCACTTCATCCACACTTACCGTGAAGGGAACCAGCATGCAGCTGAACTACGCAATTCTGCCTCTGGGGTTCTTTTTTCTCTTAGCTGCAATAACTTTAACGCTGTGTTCAGCCGCATTTCCACCAGGTAGGTGTTTCAGTAGCTTGACTTAGCCAGTGTGTTAGAACACCTGAAAATAAGTGCCTAGGACGTTGTTCATCAGCTGCAGTCTTTCATTTTTGAAAAATGTTTACTGTTTAAACAGTATTTAGTGAAATTCCCTCCGCATTTCTTACTTGACTTTCACGTGAGAAAACGTACCTGTTTTCGTATCTGTTCTGGGTTACACTCAGCTTACTTCTTGAGTTGTGCTTATTGCTCTTTTTTACTTGCTTTTGTAAGTCCAAGTTAAATTCTACTGTAAAATGGAACAGTGACTGAGAGAAATGTATTGCTGTAGGCTGAAGTTGAATAACCTGTTGTGGATGTAAAGTGTTGTGGACAAAAGAGATACTGAACATAATGGCCTGTATCCATTTTTTAATGAATTTAGAATACTGAATTCCAGGTTGTCCGCAGCTCTGTTGGAGCCCCGAGGCTCATCCCCTTCCTCACTTTTCCTGCTTGAAGGTTATTATGTTAAGCTTTCCTTATGCCTGAGGGGGGCAAAAGAGCTGGACTGGAGTATGGTTTGTTAGTTGTTGAAGACCCATTTGTCTTCTGACGAAGAGTTTCTACACAGCATTTACTGTAAAAACAACATAATCTTTCATAGTATTCCAAGTTTCCATCTATTCTTTGCTCTTCTTGCTGTGCTCCAGGTCTTTCTTAAGCTTCAGCATTTGACAGTGATGTTTCTTGAGAGATTCTTGAAGTGGTTTACCTCTGATCACGTGTTGTTACAGCCAACGTAATTTGTAGTGTATTAGGAGTGGATTTTGCACACCCTTCTATTGCTGAATAGCAATTAATATGCCAATTAATTGAAACAAAGATTTACATACTCCTTGAAATGTGAAGAATATACCTTTTAGAAATAAAACTGAAATAATTTATATGACTTTTTGTGTATTTTAAAACTTGAAAAGAGCCTTTACTTAAATAACTGCTTCAAAGAGCATAACCTTGGCTTCTAATATGGAGGATGTAGTTTTCCTCAGTAGGTTGATTATGTTCTGTTGCTTGTGGAAAAGGAAATAATTTGTATTGCTCCTTTTATAGGAAATATTTTTCAGCTGAGACTTTCTGACAGTCTTTGGGTTTAATCTGTGAATCCATACTTATTCACATGTGTGCAGCATGGCTAACTTCTCAAACTCTAAAATTCTTCCTAGCATCAGTTTGACCGTAACGCAGTGCTTTTCCCCCCAACCTGTTTTTCTCCTCAGGATGGCGTGCACAGAAATAGTTAAATACTTGACCAATTGTTGCTGATCTCCACAGGGGTCAGCTTGCCGACAGTTAGCATTGCTGATCTTTTGACCTGTGCTTCCTGTTTAGGAATATTTCTAGGCCTTGTACAGCAGCTGGGGGATTTTTGGCACGAAAAGCACTGCAGTGGGGACCTTCCCATTCCCAGCGTGGGCTGTTAAGTTTCCCTGGCGTTGAAGAAATGAAGAGCTGCTTTTGTGTGTAGTATTAGAAATTGCATTCCTTGTCAAAAACACATCTGTAGCTTTGGAACTAGACATGGCGATCTAGTTAGTGAGAACATATGATTTACTTATTAGTGGCTTGGTATCTGTTGAGTTGCTCAGTAAGTTATCCAGTGCAAAACGAAGAAGAGGTTCCATTGGATTTAGAATGGTACAGTTAAACTTCATCCTGTTCTTTTGCACCAAATAACAGGGACCTGCTTCATGTGAGTGTGATTGTAGCTCCCTTCTGTGCTATTAATGGCATCAGTCATTGTTTTACTGTAGAGAAATTAGCTGGGGCAAGACTTGCTGCTAAGGAACAGTAGTCTAAAGGTGTCATGACTCCATCAAGTGAATAATTTGGATGAAAAGATTACAGATACAATATGGGAGATAGCAGGCGGCTTTAGTCAAATCTTGGCTGTAAACAAGCTGTCACCAGATGATACCGGCGTCTTGTGAGACTTACCGCTGGTATTTTTGGATCTATTCTCAATATGAGGCTGAAACACTCTTAATTTTGCAAAATCTGTCTTTTATTTCTAAACCTGGATAAGTTTATTGGAGAGGATCATACGAGATGTGGAGATCATTTATTATCCTGCTGCTCTGCAAATGTATAGAATTGTAGGTGTGTGTGCATACCTATCTGACATTGTATGAAGAAGTTAATTTACTTTGCATATTTTTAGATTACAGGAACTGACTGTTTGTTCAGAAGATAATGCTGATGTTCATGACATTGAACTTCTACAGTACATCAGTGTGGATTGTTCAAAGCTAAAACGACTCTTGCAAGGTATGATGGGAACCTGTTTTTTGAAATATTTATGTCTGAATGTGTTGTTAGAGGTGACACAATGATATTGATACATTCAGCTTTTTCTTCCTTAGTCCAAATACTCTATACATTTTTACAGTCTACTTACAGGTATCCAAGTAGCTTTAAAGTATTGATTTAAAAAGTGAGGCTTTGCACTTCACGTGTTTTTAATAAACATTCTTTGCAGCTTTTCAGAACTAATTTTCTTTTTAATGCAGAGATGTTTTATCTTTACAGAGACTGTATTCAAGTTCAAAGCCCTTAAGAAAGTAGCTCAGTTAGCTGTTATCAACAGTCTTGAAAAGGCAAGTATTATTAATTTTCTGTTTCATTGCTTATTAGCTGTTTTTCTGTAATTTAAAAATATATGAAATTCAGAATTTTATTGTAAAATGTGCATTGGTGCTTCCTTTTGATGCAAGAAATGTTGAATTATTAAAAGTTAAGACTAAAATCTTCATTTAAATACTTAATTTCAGAAAATATGTTTTTTTTTAAGCTCTGGACTGTAAAGATGTTCTATGTTATCTGCAGGCCTTTTGGAACTGGGTGGAAAACTATCCTGATGAATTCACAAAGCTGTATCAAACACCACAGACTGATATGGCCGGTGAGATATTGCACACTGTTCAAAAGTTGGTTTTAACTTTTTCCTGCTAAGTCATGAGAGATTTGCAGATATTCTTAGTTGGTTTTGTTTTCCCACAAGGCATCCCCACATTCATTTTGTCTTTTCTTCCTTCTTGTCCATCCAGCGTGTCAGAACAAATTTCTGTCAGCCTTTTTCAGGGCAGCAAGAATATATTTCTGCTTCCTTTCCTGTCCCGACTTCTAAAGAGATTCATTTTGTGGTCACAGCACAAAAAATGGAACCCCAAAGATGCAAAGTCTTCACATGCGTATTTTTCTTCTAGATACACTAAAAACAAACTTGTTAGAAAACATCAGCTATATTTATCTTCAGTCCAAAAGGGATGAAAATGAATGTTTTCTGATAAGCCCAGCTTTAAATGGCTCCTGTTTTATGTTGGGCAGCATGTTTGTTGTGTGCAAAGCAGAACTTTTTTCTGTGTAGGCAGAGATATCACTACTCTCTTATTCCTGTCTTTTCATAATTAAAATCAGTATTGAACTTGAGGTTATGTTTTATGCAGATTGTGCAGAGAAGTTGTTTGACTTGGTGGATGGCTTTGCAGAGAGCACAAAACGTAAAGCAGCGGTGTGGCCGCTACAAATCATACTCCTGGTCCTGTGTCCAGAGATAATTCAAGATATAGCAAAGGACGTGGTAGAAGAAACTAAAATGAACAAGGTAAGAAAATTATCTTAATTCTGAGTTCTAGATGATGCTTGTCTTTGCTTATTCTGTATTCTATTTCATTACGTCTTTCATATCTCAAGTGTATGAAAATTCCATGTATGAATTTCTTCACCCTTCTCATGTTCTCAACTGGTGTATGTTCTTTCATTGTCAATAATTCACGCAGCTAGTATGTCCTAAATAATGGCATTTCAAAACTTGCCTGTTTGCTTAGAGACTTGAATCCCAGTGTTGCAGTGCTCGTGTTACCACCAGTAGCAAGCTTAGCATTTCTTCTTGCTGCTCTGTATTGTACCGTTCTAGGTTTCTGCAGTGTAACTAGTGTTCTGTAATTGCAATACCTGCAGAAGGAGAATTTGATGTAATTGCAAACATTCTTATTACAAGTAAACAATCATCTAATTTCATTGCATTCTGATTGCCCTAGATGGTCCAACATGAATGTGTAATACAGATAATGCTTCTCAAAAATGCTGCATCAAGTTGTTTTTTTGCAGCCCCAGTATTTGTGACTTCTATTCAGGAAATACATTATTTGATTTAACACTTCAGTTTCTGAAAACTCTGATCACAGATTACCAAAGGTCTGGTGATAAATGTTACCCATTTGAATTCTGCAGAAACTGTTCCTGGACAATCTCAGGAAAGCACTTGCAGGCCACGGTGGGAGCAGACAGCTGACTGAAAGTGCTGCTATTGCTTGTGTTAAACTGTGCAAAGCATCTACCTACATCAACTGGGAGGATAATTCTGTCATTTTCTTACTAGTGCAGTCCATGGTAGTTGATCTTAAGGTAAACTATGTTTCCTAGTTGCAATGAAGAGATTTGAATTTTAAATCTTCAAACTTCCCCTGTAATGATTGGCATGGTGTTCTTTAGGGAATGTTTGTTGGTTGTTTTTTAATTGCAGCATTTGATTGAGTTGTTGTAATTCTTAATTTCACTCCCTTTTTATTTTCATTTTTATTTTTATTTTTGTTATTGCCCTGCTTTCTTCCTCCTGAAATTCTGCATTGTTTTCTTCATTTAGTGCCCCATGGGTGAAGCCATGACATTTGGGTAATTTATTAACTACTTCAGTGCTTCCCAAAGGTGCCGTGTCACAACAGTAGATACTGATAGATATGGTTGGGAAAAAAAGTGTAATTTTTAGAGTAGAATACATGCTCCTTTTTTCCTCCCCCATGTGATGTATTGAAAGTAGACAGGAATAATCTTGGTGTCTCTTTTTTTTTTTCTTCTTTCTTTAACAAAAAAACGTACATAGAATTTGCTGTTTAATCCAAGCAAACCTTTTTCAAGAAGCAATCAGAATGCAGATGTAGACCTTATGATTGACTGCTTAGTTTCATGCTTCCGCATAAACCCGCATAATAACCAACACTTTAAGGTGAGAGCACAACGTTCTGGTAAGTCATTCTCTGCATGCTGTCAGTGACTTATATATTATCAAAGATGTGCCAGCAACAGCTGGGAGTTGGTAAATAATTTCAACTGTGTAAGTGTCCCTTAGTGATACATTACTTTGTGTTTCTGTAAGTCTTTTCTTAGCCAGTTAGAGTTTCTTATTCTTGTGTCTATACATTTGACACTTTTTTCAGTTTAATTAAAAGGCTCCAGTATGTTATTCAGTGTGATATGAAAGGTGTCAGAGAATAAATGTGTTCGTAAGTGGCTTTTTTGTATTATTTTCATTGCAGATCTGCTTGGCACAGAGTTCCCCATCAACATTTCATTATGTATTAGTAAATTCACTCCACCGAATAATCACAAATGTAAGTTCTGGAAGTGTTTAATTAGCCCAGCTATCTGTGGTTTCTGTTCAGATCCGTAGCTACCTATAAAATACAATTTAAATCCGTACCACAAGAGTTGCTTGTTAATAGCCAAGCATGTGCAAACATAGTTTGCGTTGTCTGTTGGTTGGGTTCTCTGTTTGAGAGGTTTTTCTCATTGTGAAAATGGAACCAGTCAGTGCTGAGCAACCAGCCCTACTGACTTTATACATAATGTTATTGCAGTTCGTTTATCCCAGCATGATAATGAGAACCCTGTGTTTAAACAAAAAAAATATTAGGCATTTTGGCAAAGAGAGAAAAATGAGCTGCTGTAGAAAAAACTCTGGATCTGATGGTGTATCTGGAGAAAAATAAGGAAGTTATTTTAAGTATAGTTATATTGCTATGATATTTGTACATTTTCAAATTAATGCTGTTTTACTTCTGATTAATATGTTGAATAATACAGCTCTTCAGATATTATCGAGCACTTAGAGTATAATTTTTTTACTTTGTTTATTGTATCAGAATGAGTTGAGCACATGTGGAGCATTTAAAATATTATCTAGCCCTCTGTATCCTGAAATCTACTCTTGTTTCCTGAACTTTTAGAGTTCGTGTTTGTTCAGAAGGAGAATTGTAGTAAGTAGCTAACTTAGAGGCGTTCCTTCTGTTACAATTCATTTAAGTCTGAAATGAAAAACTAACATATCAGTAGTAGTGCATAAAGCACTCATTTGTTATATTAAACCTTTTGTAACTTTTAGAGATCTAAGGTAACCGTGGAATAAATCCCAGAATCATAGGTAAACTGTAACATAACTCATATTATTAACTAGTGTACCTGCTGAGCATTTCTGCACTTTCCTCCTAGTCTGCATTGGACTGGTGGCCCAGGATCGATGCTGTGTACTGCCATTCCGTGGAGCTTCGCAGCATGTTTAGTGAGACACTTCACAAAGCTATTCAGGGCTGTGGGGCACATCCAGCAATTCGTATGACTCCGGTAAGACTTTCTAAGAAGTTGGTAAAACACAAACCTATTGCTTTTCCCATGTCTCCATTCCATTTTGGCTTTTTATTCATTAACTTTAGACTGGAAACTAGAGGGGGGAAGAACATGACAGTCCAAAAAGCAACAGAGAGCCATACATGCTCTGTGAAATTTCCAGGTTATGGTGTATTGACAAGCTGTTCCTGGGCCTTAGTGATATATGTTTCTCCAATTATTTTTCATGCTGCTTTTGAACTGGCAACGTAGAAGTATTCTGTAGCTGTCCTCTGTGGCTAGCCATTCATTTTAAGCTTTCTTGCTGTGTGAATAGCTAGATATTATATCCATTTCTGTTTAACCTGAATAACAGAAGCATTCTGTATGTGAGGTTAATTTCTGAAAACTGGAATGCTTTTACCATGATTAGCATGACTGGTACTTCATTTTATTTGTCTTGCTTGCTTTCTGATGAGCAAGTTGACTGTTTGGTCGTGGTGACAGCATCAATGATAAAGATCTTTCAACCATTGTGAAATGAAGTCAGTTTTCTCGGTTGTCTTAGAAGAAATGTGGGGTAAATTCAGATTTGTAGTTCATCCGGATTTATTGAGTAAGTTCTCACACAACTGCATTTCCTTCTGATCTTTCTATGTAGGACTTTGGATGTGTCAAGTTAGCTCACTGATGTTCTGAATTGTGTCACGGTGTGTTGGATGTTTGTTTTTGGAAGGCCTAAAATTATGCATGAAAATACTCCTATTGGGCTTCTCATATGAAAGAAAAGCAATCAAAAAGTACTGTTAGTTGAAAGCTACAACTTGTTTAACTTGCGTTTTACATGTGTATGTTCATCTGTTGAGAATATAGCAGGGGTGTTGTAGTGTCAACTCTGACATTGATTGGTGGTGCTTTGTCTTCTGCTTCTTATTTTCTATTCTTATTGGCTGCTGTCGCTCATGGTCAGATGCCAACCAGTCACTGTTTTGCATGGCAGTGGGCCTCTGTTGCTGTAAGTATGACCCATTGTAACTACCGCAGAAAAGCCTTTAGTTGCTCTGACTTTTCTGTGCATAGTTACCACTGCAGTCACATCACTTCATCTCGGACACAAAAGGTGGCATGCTTTCCGTGGAGCACAGGACTGGAGGAGACCGCTTCTGCTGGTCTGGCTGTTGCAATGTCATCCTTTACACAAACTTGTTTCATTGGTAAAGGCTTTTTGTTGGATCTGTTCTGTTCTTTCTGCCCTCTACATTTCCATCACAACACTTTGCCAGAATCTCCCAGCTCTGTGGTTAGAACTGTTTTCTAATTTCCAGCCTAAACTTATTTATTAGTAACTTTATCCCCATGTGTTCTTGTTCCAGTGTTGTCTGCTAGCTTCAGACTGGTGTTTATCCCCCCCGATGTCTGTGCAGACAGTGGTCGTGTCCCTGTCTTTGGTTTTGACAGTGTGAAGTAAATAAACACTTCACAGAAGCTGATCAGCTTCTTTTGCCATGTGTCTCTTCTCCCCTACTGTAGCAAACTCAGATTTTGCACAGCCTGAGTTAGCTCTAATAGCATATTACCGATTTCTTAATCAGATATTTCCTGTGCTAGATTGTAATCTTTTTTTATATATATTCACTGGCCAGAAAAATAGCATAAGCTTTGAGCATTTCTGGAAGAATTACATACTACAATATTGTACATATACTTAATTTGAGGATGATTTTGAGCTGGTTTATTTTACTGTTCAAAATTAGAACTTGTTCTTTGTCTTCACTAAGGTTATTCATTAATGTTTGAGATTTTCTCAAATAATAAATTAGAGAAGATAATTCTGTCCTGTGCTGAATATCCACAACGTTTTTTTGTACCATTTACTCTCTACTATCTTGGTAGCAGCAGGCACAAATAAATACTGGCTTATTCCCTGGTGATGGAGTTTAAAATTAAGGAAAATATAAATTCTGTACGTTTACTGGAGAGAAATGAAAATCTTCTGTGTTTGAGCATTCTGGGATTCCAGTTAATGAAATACATTGCATATTCTTTTAATACATACAGAGACACAAATGAATGTTTTCTCAGGCATAAGCATTTGTCCATAAATCTTATAAGGTGAAGATGCTGCAGTTGTTTGTTGTGCAACAAAACTGTTTACATTGAAGTGTTGTGCACTCTGCAGGATTGAAGCATATTCTCAGTTTTGGAAATCCTTATGATGAGCAGCATCCATACACACTGACTGCACAGCCAGCACTGTGTGTGACTGCTGTTAATTGTATTGGTCGTATTACTAACTGCTGTGGGAACAGCAGTGCTGGATCACGGCACATTTCACATGAATCCTTGATCCAAGCCTTACAGTGCCCTCCATTTCAGATAAGGACATTGGAACAACTACTGGATTTTCAAACGGAACTAGCATTTTTTAATGAAAAGATGCACTGTGTACCTTGTGAGAACTGAAAGGCACTCACAGTGTTTTTCAGACATCACGTAGATGAAAATGCCTTCATCCGGACTGTAACTATGACAGAAAACAGTGTGTGTTGCTTTTGGGGGAATAAATAAACAAACAAATAAATAGATTCCCTACCCTCTCATGTGTTCAAGCTTACTTGAGATTTTTCTTTTTCCTCTCAGAACAGTTGAAATTACTCTGAATTGTTGTTATTTCTTCTATACATTTTTCACTTGTGTAGTTTGTCTGATGCAGAGTTTTTCTTAAACCACCTGCAGCTCACTAAAATATTTATTAGATAAACTTTAAAGATGTAATAGTGATAGCGTATGCATATTTAATGGGGGATTTTTGAGCAGAAGTCCATGCAACTGTACTTAAGTGAATTGGATATACTTTTTAACTCTTTCATGAGTCATAGTTAATATAAACAATAATGCTTCATAAACTGTTTAATGGTAACTACTATGTACAGTACCTTACTGACAATAACTGTGCCTTTTCTTCCTGTCAGAGTCTTACATTTAAAGAGAAAATGACAAGCCTTAAATTTAAAGAAAAACCTACTGACTTGGAAACCAAAAGCTACAAGTTCCTACTGTTATCCTTGGTAAAACTGATCCATGCTGATCCAAAGCTTTTGCTGTGTGTAAGTATATTGAATATTTCATTCAAATAGAATTTTGTTTTGAAGTTTCTAAAGGAATAAAAATTACAAACATACACATGACATCTAGGATACTTCTCTACTCACTCTTTTCATCTGCACTGTCAAAACAAAAAGGCAACAAGAAAAATGGAAAGATCTTGCAGTGGGATACAATGAAAGGAAACATAAAGCTCTGTAACTGAAGGGAGAAAAAAGGGATTACAGTCATTGTTTCAGTGACCAGAAAGATGGATGCTTTTTTAGTTCTTTACAGCTTCCTGTTAATGTTGTCCTTGGTGATGAGTAAAAGGAGGATTAGAGCAAGTATTCTTTAAAGCAGATGTGTTAAATTTCTTAAGATTCATTGTAGTGGTGTGAAAGAGAACCATAACTTACTAAGCCTTATGTTTAAAAGTGCTTTCTTGTGAAGTCATGTCAGAATGAATATTCTGTTCTTTATTATTCTGTGACTCTGTTAATCTTGTACATCAAATCTGAAAGTATTGGAAGTAAACTGAGTTTTGATCAAATGTCTGCATGTGGAGGGCATAGGAATGCAGCAATGCCAAAACTAGGGTAGTACAAGCAGTGTGCTAAACATTTTCTTTTTGTCTAGTCTGTTTATTGTTTAATTTAAATATGTTTCTATTATGTCAAAGATAAAATATGCAAGTGTTTTGGCTGCCCCACTATTAATGTGGAAATCCCCTCGTTTAGTTACAAAACTGTTGCTTATCAGTCAGTAACATGGTCAGTCATTGACAAGCTTTGCTTCTTAAACTTGCTTTCCTTTTTGCTATTTAGAATCCAAGGAAGCAAGGGCCTGAGACACAAGGCAGCACTGCTGAATTAATTACAGGCCTTGTACAACTCGTTCCACAATCCAGCATGCCAGATATAGCACAAGAAGCCATGGAGGTAAGAGGTGAATGTTCTGTATGCCAAATAGTTAGTACAGGCTGTGCTAGACAAATCAAGGCTTTTCTTGAAGCTACAAGGTGTTGATTAACTATGAAGTTGTGTCTTAGGGATGTGTCTCTATTGATCCTTTTCTAAATGTCTCCTGCATTAAAAGTTTTACAGGAGAGACCTAGAGGGCAAGTTTTAAAACACAGCAATTCAGATTGCCAGTTGATGACTGCCCTAGACGTTTTGTTCTGCCCTGTCGTTGATCAAACAGAGTTTGGCAGTTCCTCTGTTGTGCTCTACACAGTGCTGTTGGACTTGAACTGTCTTGTCCCAGTTTTGGTGATAGTTCACAAGTAAGCACTTAACAATAGCTTCTGGCCATTATCTATCAAAGCCTTTGTGCGGTGAATGGTTACAAAGAGGAAAGTATTTGCCTGTCCTTGGTGAAGAGATTTAACTGAAGAAATCTTGTAGTCACCACTAGAAGTTTGTGTATGTAGGATTGCTTGGAGTAATATCTTCAGTAAATATTAAAATAAAAACTTATCTGAAATGAGACGCTATTTTGTTTTGAATTTAGGCCTTGCTAGTTCTTCACCAGTTAGACAGCATTGACTTATGGAATCCTGATGCACCTATAGAAACATTCTGGGAAATTAGGTAAGTTAACTTTGTAAGTAAGAGGAATAGGTTTTGATTTCTTTTTTGCAATAGCTGTAAGCAGTTCAGGAAAGCTATGTAGTATCAGCATGAATTGCCTCTATTAATGTATTTTTCTCATGATGAAGTTGCATCTTCCTTATGCAATTTGAATTCTAACAAAAATATCTGCAAGTGTTTTGCAGGCTTTCTTATTGATTCTCTTCAGCCTGCTGTAGTAATGATTGTTGATATAAAAAATTAAAGGCTTCACCCCTGCATGGAAGTGTTTATTATTTGGATTCTGTTTTATTCTGTGTGGACTGAGAGAGGGTAATGCTAAGGAGTTCTAGAAGTGTGGATTTGCTATTTTGACTTTGAAACCCTCACCTACAGAAGGTAGTAGCTGACCCTGACCTCTGGTCTCCATTTGTCTTTCTCATATGTTTAAAGAATTTTTACTGGTAAAGTTGTCTTGCTTCTTATAACTTTACAGCAGCTGTTGCAGTTGGTTTATTGGAGAGCACTAAGGTAAACAAAGTTCAAAAAAAGTCAGTTACAAAAGAGCTGAACTGAAAAGTAGGAGCTTGTAAACTCAGAATTCTAAGAACTGAATGAGCTGACCAACTTAATAAGAGAATTTGGTGATCTCATCTGGTTTGGCATAGGAGGTTGTTTTGGAAGAAAGACTAAAGTCTAGGTGATGTACATTGACTAGCATCAACAAATGGGCCTGCATGACAACTGGAGGTGGCTCTAAGGGCTTATTATGGGGTAGTTTTGGGGCTGAGTCCTACCTAGTTGGGCAATAACAAACTCATTACCATAATTTCTAGTAATAGAAGTGAATCTGTGGTCTGTTTGGGCTGGGGGAAAAACCCTTTAAAATTGACACTAATTTGGACCCTTTGGCAGTTTTAACAGAGAGTGTGAGGCCTGAATGGATATGAAGAAGGAACATCCCTAGATGTGTTCCTTCCAGAACAGAGTTGAGACACGTTATCAGAGCAGTGTAGGTAAACTTGTACTGCCACTGTCTGTTCTGTATCTGTTCTGTGGATAAATGGAGGACTTCTGAATCAACAGCTCTGGAGTCTGGACTTCTAACAAGTACCCAAATTGTTTAACTTCCTCTAGGGAACTACTGAGGCCATTTGGGTGGTGGGAAGGGTAGAGGGGATTGTGTCATTTAAGTACACACCTGTATTATATCTACTATTGAAGTTAGAAGATGTTAGCACGTCTATAGGATATTCATGCTAATTGTCTGTTTCTATGCAAAATGTAGTAATTAACTTTTTCAAATATTTTTCTAGTAGATTATAAAGTTAATGCTTCATTTCATTTTGCTGCAGTTCACAAATGCTTTTTTATATCTGCAAGAAATTAACAAGTCATCAGATGCTCAGCAGTACGGAAATCCTCAAGTGGCTGCGAGAGATTCTCATCTGTAGGAATAAATTTCTTCTAAAAAATAAAGTATGTAAATAGCCATTTTGTCACTCCCTTTATTTATTAAGTTATTTTTATGATTGAAGGAGTTGTAGCTACACTTGTACTTTCTGTTTTCTGATTTGCACTAAGAGAAAAATGCTTTGTCTTCTGTCATCTATGAGAGAATGCTGTGTGAGGCATCTGTGATTAGAACCCTTAGCTGAAGTTAGGGTGAGGATTCAGCTACATGTATTGTTTTACTTCCCTGAAAATGGTTTTCCAAAACCTCTGTTATTTCTGAGGAGGTGATGCCCTATGCTTATTTTCCTAATACAGGGGAAATATTCTGCAAGAGGAGAGAAAGGGGAAGATGGTTCTGAGAAAATGTACTTCACTGATCTTTTGTTCAGACGTGTCCTTGAACTTACTTGCTTCCTTCTAATACTAAGATACTTTTTCCGAGCTGAACACACTTTGAACTCTGTACTTGTTCGAATTAAAACCAGACTTTTTAAATTAAAGGCCTACTACTGCAAATAAAGTTGTTAGTTTTTTTTTTTTTGGTTTTTTTTTGTTTGTTTTTTGTCTGGTTTGTGAGTAGATAAATTAACATGAGAAGATGTTATGTGTGATACGTGACATGCTTCAAAAGTCCATTGTACCGAGAGCATTTTTATCTTTAAATTAACTTCCTTCTCTTTTCAACTTGGGTAGCTGTGTTATTGATGGAGACTTTGAGTTTGTTTTGAATGCTGAGTGGTAGACTTTTTCCTTTATCTCCAACTTAATGTACATTTGTAAAATCTGATCTCACCGAAATATAGACATTCTGGCTTCTTGTGAATTCGGGAAGACTTTAATGTTTTGCCTTGAAGTAGGAATCAGCTGTCTGTGAGACACAGAGTGTGCTTAATATTCTAATTCTGCTATCAGTGGAGAAGTACTTAGTTGTTAAAAATCTCTTCATAATGCTTAGAGGATAATTATTAATATCAGGATAAGAGAAAGTTCTCAGTTTCTACTTTTTATGTTAAAACATAAAGTGTATAGAAAATTTACAGTGCTGCTGAACTTGGCTTCTTTAGACTTAATTACACTGCAGCTGTAATCATGTTGGTATGTGTTCTGTGGAGGAAAACCAAGAAACCTATTGGGGTTTCAGGAGGCCCAAGGAAGGGAGTAAAAGGTATGATGTGCTTAATTCAAGGTGATACATTTTGAAGATGCTTCTCAAAATACCTTGTGTTCTTAAGGGAAAGTATAATTCTAAGATACTGTTTACATGGGTATACTTATAAAGTTGTCTTAGAGCACCAATGTGAAAGATACACTTTAAATTCTGGGGAGCTTTTCCCCTTCATAATGTAGAGCCATGTCCTGAACGATACTGTTTCAAAAGATGAGGTGGTTAATTATTTTTCTTTCCTTTCTTCATAGCAATCAGACAGAACTTCCTGTCACTTTCTCTTCCTTTATGATGTTTCTGGAGGTGGAACTAGTCAGATGTCTCTTGACCATGAAGAGATGCTGCGCTGTGCTCCTGGAGCCACCCTCAGGAAAGGAAAAGGGAATTCATCCATGGTGAGTAACATAAACCTGAAATCTCAATCTTAATATATTGCAAACAGTTGTAATGTACTGCAAAAGGTATCAAACATTTCAGTAAGGTATGCCATTTGACAGGCAGGGTTTTCTGGTCTACTGTTTAGCTGCAGGAAAAAGTGAACGTGATTTTTTTTAATATCTTCTATGAGCAAAAAAAAAATTGTTTTTTTTTAGCGCACTATTTTCATGGGACTTCCGTAAGTATGTGATTGTCTTTGTGAAAGTAGTTTTTTGCCACTTGGTTTATGCAGTGTCATATACAGTAGAGTTCTGATCTTGGTTAGAATTGTTTATTCTTCTGGAATAAATTTGAAAAGCATCTTGGATAAAGCTAAATTTTAGGAAAACTGACATATTCCCAGGCAATGTTACCAAATTTGGCATTTTGTTTCCCAAGGAAAGTGCAGCAGGATGCAGTGGAACGCCTATTTGTCGCCAGGCCCAAACAAAATTGGAAGTCGCCTTATACATGTTTTTGTGGAGTCCGGATATTGAGGCTGTCCTTGTTGCAATGTCCTGTTTCCGTCACCTCTGTGAGGAAGCAGATATCAGATGTGGAGTAGATGAAGTTTCAGTTCATAATTTTTTGCCAAACTACAACACTTTCATGGAGTTTGCATCTGTTAGCAACATGATGTCAACAGGTAGGAATGATGAGTCTGGAGAATATCTGTCCCCTTGGGTAGTAGAACTGTCAGGATTGAAGTTCTTTACAAGATTCTTGATGTGAGTGTAACTCCTTTTACTGAAATAGATGGAACGAAGTGGGAGTTTGGATGTCTGATGATTTGAAGGTATAACAGTGAGAACCTTTTTTGAAATGCTTTTTAAGGAGTTATGTTCTTGCTAATTTAAAAATTACTTTTTAAGATCTCATGTTTGATGTAGGTAGCTTTTCAAAAACCTGTTTGATAAAAATTCTGTTCTTTGTAGGGAGAGCAGCTCTTCAGAAAAGAGTGATGGCTTTATTAAGACGCATTGAACATCCAACCGCAGGGAACACAGAGGTAAACTTGCTTATAAACTTGTATACGTATCTGTTGGTTTTGTTGGTTTTTCTCGTTACTGTTAGTTGGTTTGGATTTTTTGAACACAGCAAAGACCGTTGTTTCAAGTAGTTTTGAAGTTAAATCTTGATATGTCTTATTTTAGGCTTGGGAGGATACACATGCAAAATGGGAACAAGCTACAAAACTAATCCTTAACTATCCAAAGACCAAAATGGAAGATGGGCAGGTGACTATGATTTTTCCATAGGTTCAACACTTAGAAATTCAAAGTAAATATTTAAATTTATGTATTTTAAGGAATTTAACTTAAATTTAGGCAGCTAGTTCTGTAAGAGGATATAAGATCCATGACAGTATTCCAGAAATCAGTCCTCTGTGCTCATTGATATGAGAAAGAAATAATTTTACTTAAATTGCTGTGTGGTGGATGGAGTCTGAAATTCTGAACTAAAATACTCTGAAGTACTCCTAGAGAGAAATAGTGCAATCCTTTCCACTGAAAGGTTGATTTTCTTTTCTTTTATTATTTTTATTAAGGAACAAAAAAAGCTGCTGGCAATTATGACTTAAATATGCTTTAGCCTGGTATTCCGCAGGGAGTCATGTAGACAGCCCTCTCTGGGCTGTTTTTAGCCTTGCTTTTTCAACTTCTCAAAAAATAGTTCTCCCAGATAAATTTCTTTTACGACCAAAATAAACTGCAAAAGGCAAATATTAGAAAGTTGTTGAGACTGGAATTTTAAGTGGCAGGATTTGTTATGGAATACTTTTAAATTCTGATCTCTCTTTGTTATATTTGTTTAATTGAAGAGATTTCATCTTGAGTTGTTCCTTTTCAGGTTACTGAAAGTCTTCATAAGACAATTGTTAAGAGACGAATGTCACACGTTAGTGGGGGAGGCTCCATAGACTTGTCTGACACAGATTCTCTTCAGGAGTGGATCAACATGACGGGATTCCTCTGTGCTCTTGGAGGAGTGTGCCTACAGCATCGTAGCAATGCAGGATTAGCAACCTATAGTCCACCCATGGGCCCAGTCAATGAGCGTAAGGGCTCCATGATATCTATGGTATCCACTGAGGGAAATGCAGAGACTCCTGTTAGCAAATTCATAGATCGATTATTGACTCTGATGGTCTGTAACCATGAGAAAGTGGGACTACAAATACGGACTAATATTAAAGATCTGGTGGGTTTGGAGTTGAGTCCAGCACTTTATCCAATGCTATTTAACAAATTGAAGAATACCATCAGCAAGTTTTTTGATTCTCAAGGACAGGTAAAGTGTTGATATATTCCTTTACATTTGTATCTTATTAAAAAGCATCGGTCTTATTGTTAGTAGTTATTATTGGTTAGTGCTTGGTTAGTACTTATTATTGGTAGTTAAAATGAGGCATCTGTTGTGTTTTGTACAAAAAATCTGCTGACATTGTGATTGTTTGAGAACATGCATCTTGTAATTTTTATATTTGGTTCCAAGTTATATTAAGCCTGAAGTAATTAAAAATATCTTTGAATTCTCAGTAAACTCTCAGACAACAGAACCTGTGAGAATGTTGTCAGAATCTCTAAGCTTGGTTAGTGTTAATCTATTTTAATAATGACATATAGTAACATTCTTTTGTTCAAGTGATAATTGAAAAATGCTTGTCTGTTAGATTTTGAAATACTGCGGTATATCTGATAAACAGCCTCTCCTCCCCTTTCTTTTTTCTGATCATAATTAAGACCAGAAATTTTCTTCTTGTAGGTTTTATTAACTGAGACCAACACACAATTTGTAGAACAAACCATTGCTATAATGAAGAACTTGCTTGACAATCATACAGAAGGGAGCTCAGAGCATCTTGGACAAGCCAGTATTGAGACAATGATGCTAAATCTGGTTAGGTAAGAAACCTTCTTGACTTTTCTATACGAAGTAATATGTTTAAGGAGGAAAATTAGACTCTTTTAGTTTTTACCTTTGCTTGCATCCATCAAGGAAGTTTATTATGGTCCCCTTCTAATAGACCTAATGGGTTCATTAGACATGGAGACTGTTCATACCATAGCATAAAATGAACTGATGGAAGGTGACTTTTTGTTGTTGTTGTTTATCAGAACCAACCATTCCATAGCTCACCTCCTTTCCTGGAAATATTCCTTCATTCCTTCATATGCAGTTGTATTATTGGTTAGCAGTCAGCTGATGGGCAGGTTTCTGCTCAGTTTTATATTGATAGGGAATTTATTTTCACTGGAAGAAATTTGGTACCCATCTTCAGCTGATATATAAAGGTTGGTTTCCTTGCTTGATAAAAATATTGGCCCAAACAATTGCTAATCCATTATGCAGGTCTGTTACATCAGCTGGCCTGTAGGGTGTGAGACAGAGCTGAAAAGATATATCAGATGCATGGGCCATTTTTTGTGAACCATGAAGTATTTATTTCATCTTTTTGCTATTTATGTTCAGGTATGTGCGTGTACTGGGGAATTTGGTACACGCGATTCAAATAAAAACTAAACTCTGTCAGTTGGTGGAAGTAATGATGGAGCGGAGAGATGACCTTTCGTTTTGCCAAGAAATGAAATTTAGGTAAGTAAAAAATTCAAGCAGTATAAAGTATTTAGGGCAGTGTAACATATACAAGTATAATTTTGTTCTGCTACGTGTTTGTTTGTTTAAAAATACCAACACTTTTTCATAACAGTTCTTGTTTTCAGAGCTAATAATTTAGAATCTGGTGCTACGTTAGAATTTTGCTTTGACTTTGGGGACGTTAAATGGATGTTTAAAAAAAAGAAAAGAAACCTGTATGGGGTCCAGTAAAATTCAGTGTGTTGATGATTCAGATATGAGTTTGTAATAAATGAGATGAGGTAAATGGTAGTGAGTGTGCTTGAGGGAATGGATGGTTATTTAAAAACCAAAAGCTAACAATTTTGTGTGTATATGTATATATTTAACAGGAACAAAATGGTGGAATATTTGACAGACTGGGTTATGGGAACATCTAATCAAGCAACAGATGAAGATGTGAAGTGCTTGACAAGGTATGGGGGAATGCTGTTATGCTGTTTCTGAAATGGCTGATGGTGTTCTTGGTGTCATTTGATATCCACGGATCAGCTGCACTGTGTGGAATTTCTTTAGTGGTCATAATTTTAAGGAAAATGCCAAAACTGAAACTTAAGTTTTTGATGAGCGGCAACAGGGCTGTTTTTAATGCATAGTTTTACCTGACATGGCTCCTGAGGGTTCCTTCAAAGTGTTCCAATTCCTATTGAATTCTCCTTAATACAATTTCTGATTTAGCATTAGGATTTTTTTTTTTTTATTTTATAAAGTTATGTTGTCCTATGATGCATTATAAAGTCATCAAAAATTACAGTGTTAAATGTTTTTAGTGACATACTTGCTTTTCAGTTTTTGTCCTTTAATAATGTGTTCCTTGAACCTGTACTGTATTATGTGATTGCCGTTTTCCTGCTGGACAGAATGCAGGCCTTATTCTGGCAGACTTTTCAGCTGCAATTAGGTGTGTAAGTGAAAGAGACTTGGTGCATGAAGGGAAATCTTCAAGTGGGAGCAGAGAAGAATCCTGCTGAAATCTAAAATGATTCACAACTCTTTTTTTGTTTCCAGAGATTTGGACCAAGCAAGTATGGAAGCAGTGGTCTCTCTTCTTGCTGGGCTTCCATTACAGCCTGAAGAAGGAGATGGTGTTGAGTTGATGGAAGCCAAATCTCAGTTATTTCTTAAGTAAATAGTGGCTTTTAACTATTTTTTACTATACTGTGGCTCTGAGTAGATGCACCATATGTTTCTTTTCCTAAAAACTATGTTTTTATTCTTCTAGCTGAATTAATTTTATTGTCCTAATAGTGTCCTCATACATTCGCTGTTTCACCCAGCTCTATCTCTTATGTTTATGGAAACATGTTTGCTTAGAAATAATTGTTAGATTTGGTTTTGTTTGCCCTTAACATAGATGTAGCTTTAATTCACGGGAGGGATTAACTGGGTTTGAAATTATATTTAACTGTGAAGGTACATCTGTGAAATTCATTTTCTAGATCTACAGAACTTTGTATTCACATTTCTATGGCATTGCCTTCCTGTTGTTTCAATATATTCTTAGACAATTTAGAATAATAGAATCATAGAATTACCCAGGTTGGAAAAGACCTTGAAGATCATCAAGTCTAACCGCAGCCTAACCATAGTACCCTATATGTATATATAGATATATATACCCTATATACATATTAGCCAGTACTACAGAAAAGATTATTTGCGGCATGCATGGGATTTTTTATGGAAGGCTTACAGTTTATTTGTTCTTGTGTGCAAATCTTCCTAGCCTTGCCTTTGTATAATCTTTCAATGATCAAAGTTATTATCTCTTCCTTTAGATACTTCACGCTGTTTATGAACCTTCTAAATGACTGTAGTGAAGTTGAAGATGAAAGTGCACAAACTGGTGGCAGGAAACGTGGGATGTCCCGAAGACTGGCATCGCTGCGGCACTGCACTGTTCTTGCTATGTCAAATTTACTCAATGCAAATGTGGACAGTGGTCTTATGCATTCAATAGGTAAAGAAATAGGAGAAAGCTGTGTGTAATTATGTATTCCATTTATTTTTATGGGTTTTTTTTTAGTAGCCTTATTGGATGTGTTCTTTGTTTTTCTTTTTTTTTTTAAATCAGGCCTGGGCTATCATAAAGACCTCCAGACAAGAGCTACGTTTATGGAAGTCCTCACCAAAATTTTACAGCAGGGAACCGAATTTGATACATTAGCAGAAACGGTGCTGGCAGATCGGTTTGAGAGGCTGGTGGAGCTTGTTACGATGATGGGTGACCAGGGGGAGCTTCCTATTGCTATGGCTTTAGCAAACGTGGTGCCTTGTTCTCAGTGGGTAAGTTGATTTGTGCATTTAATTTCCTGTGTTTTTTGAAAATAGTAAGACTTGAAATAATTAGTGCAAATATTTTCCAAGTGTAACGGTAGCACACCAAATTGAGATTAGACCTACCTTTTGTATTTCTCAGTATATTCTCAAGAAATGTATTCGGTTTTAACAGATCTTAATTACAAACTAGAGTTTTATTAAATTATACTTTTATTAAATTTTAGTTAATGTCTGAGTAATTTTATATGCAATTATTATAATGCATTTGTTTTGATTGACATTACTTATTGCAGATTGTGTGCTGTAATGCGGAAAAATGAAACTATTTGTTCAACTATTTGAGATTTTAGCAAGATAAGTTGGTCTTGGTTATACAGCAGAATAACTGCTTATTTATCTGGACATTCTGAATTTGCAGGAGGAGTTACAGTGAAAGAGTTTCAGACAGTAGCAAAGGGAAAAGAAAAGGTTGTGTGTGCTTTAATTGGATATTTACATGCAAATAGCAACTTTAAATCATTAGTACAAGCTTTAACTCGCTGCTCAGATGAACGTTGCCTTGATTCCTTTCAGGATGAGCTAGCTCGTGTTCTGGTCACACTCTTTGATTCCCGGCACTTGCTCTATCAGCTACTTTGGAATATGTTTTCAAAGGAAGTTGAACTAGCAGATTCCATGCAGACACTCTTCCGAGGAAACAGCTTAGCTAGTAAAATAATGACTTTCTGTTTTAAGGTATGTTATCTAACCTTTCTTTCTGCTACAAATCAGGCCAGCAACAGGAATGGTTTAGTAATATAAAAATACAAAGCTAACCATCTGTGATGTTAAGCATTTGAGAAAATGCATTATATGAAAATAGTACAAAGTGGCCTTTGAAATTCAGTTCAAGTTTGTCGTAGATCTCACTGACGTCTCTTGAAAATTTAGGGAGTTTTGCGTTTAATACTTGATGAACTAATTTTTGTAGATAAAAATAATTCTGTAGGTAAAAAATGCCAATCCTTCTGGAACGGAACTTATACCAAGACTGCCTGACTCAACTTGTTGGGCTTCAATTTGCATTTAGTCCCTTTAAAAGTTTCTGAAGTAATAAATGTTCCATTTCTCTTGGTCTGTGTGCTCTGTATTTTGGAGAAACCTGACTGGTTGTGTAACAAAAACATGCAAGATTTGTAGGTTTGAAGACAAATGTTACTAGAAATTTAGAAGATCTAACTTGGTAAAAACTGCTAAATACTTGTACAGAGTTTAGTTATTTTGAAGTCCTGACCTACATAATCTTCAGTCATAGTAAATCTCTTAAAACTTACGTGCACCAGAGTTATATGATCACCTTTTACTTAATGAGCAATTTAAAGGTGGTGAGATGAATTCAAAGCTCTTCTGTGCTTTAATTTCAGTATAAAACGTGACATACTGTGCAGAGATGGGGTGTTGAGTCACTGTGCACTAAGAAGGACTCTCATCTGCTTATTATGATTATTGAAGTGACCTATAGTCTTCTCCAAGTAATTAAAATACTTGCAGAAGTTGATCACAGCTGCTTTTTAGGAGTCTGTCTTAAACCAAAACAAATTAAGTGTTTTCAGGTTGTTGTATTTTACACAATTTTGTAGTGTTCACGTGGATTGCTGTCTTAATCTGGCCATATCTGCTGGTTTTCTTTTCTCAACAGGTATATGGTGCTACTTATTTGCAGAAGCTTTTGGAACCTTTATTAAGAACGGTGATCACATCCTCTGAATGGCAGCATGTTAGCTTTGAGGTGGATCCTACAAGGTTTGAGATTCAAAGGGGGGAACAAATGTATTTATTTATATACTTGTCTCCCAGTCATCATTATTTTCTTGTTGCAGATATTTTTCTCATGCTTTCACACTTTCTGCTCCTCGTTCCACTAGGCACATCCATTGTATCTACATTTCTTACACCCAGGGAGAGTTTACAGAGCTGTCCGGTACAGTGACATGAGTTCTGCGTGTCCTCTAAGCCCTGAGGGCTTGGAGCCCGTACAAACCTCATCTACTTGCTACTTCATACTACTTCATACTTTTATGTAGGCATAATTTGGCATTTTCCGGCAGTACCAGAAGGCATCTGGTTTGGGTCACTGAATTAGTTACAGAAACAAGATGGAATGCATGTATGTTGCGTACAGTATTTTGTTTTAATTTCTCATGTCACTTCAAGACTTGGATTTTGTAACTGTTGCCGGTTGTTCTGACTTTACTTCTTAGGAAACTCTCATCATTCTTCTTTTAAAAAGCTTACCAAAAGGTAGGCCAACTTTTTAATAGTTAAGCTCTCAAATGTCTGTCTCTTATCTCAGAAACTACTTCCAGAGAAACCATCAGACGGATAGTGCAGACCTCTGGAAATGATGAATGCTTGTCTCTGTATGGAAGAGAGAGTCCAACTTAGCTGTCTGTTTATTACTGAGTTTTAAATGACCTTCTGTTTGTGCAATTTAAAGTATTGGTGGCAAATGTATGAAAGATTGTAAATGTTCCTATAAACGTTCTGTTTACCTTGTAGAATAAGATAACTGCTGAAAGTACAAGTACAGTGATTTGTTTGATTTCCAGTCTTACATTTCTGGATCTGTTTCAGACTGGAGCCCACAGAAAGCCTTGAAGAGAACCAGCGGAGCCTCTTGCAAATGACAGACAAATTTTTCCATGCAATCATTAATTCTTCTTCGGAATTCCCACCACAACTTCGCAGTGTGTGCCATTGTTTGTACCAGGTATGCCTGCAATGGTTGCCTGCCCCTGAACTTCGGGGTTTTTATTTTTTTTTTTCAATTCTGACAGCTTGGTCTGGGTGCACATTGGATGTTACTGAAAGGCTTCTATCAGAAGTTTGGTGAATAGCAGGGATCTGAGCTTGGAGATGATATGGTGCTTTAGGAATTGAAATGGCTGTAAGGAGGTGACTAAAATATTTTCTTTTTTTAAGGAATTGTATCACAGCTAAGAATTCAGACCTAATAATCTCAGTGCTTTAGCAACTCAGTGGGAGACTAACGATTAACTATGGAGGTAATGGTTATATTCACTTCTATCAGTTTGTCACATAGCACCCTCTGTGGGGAAGGCAGCAAATAGAGAACAAAAAAAAAAAAACCACTGCTTCTTGGACAGAATGCAAAACTACATTTTGAATATAAAAGCATTGTACTTGTTCACTTTTTATTTCGGATTTAATTGGTCTTATTTAAAGTTAATAAATTAACTTCTTATCCTTGATCAACATCAGCTTCATGAATATAATAGCTTCTTGTGCCGTTATTAATCTTAAGTTCTCTGCATAAAAATAGTGGCAAATTCTTTAGGGGTATTTCACCCATGCAGTAAATTTTTCCAAAACTGTCTATGAAATATCTTATCTGGATCACTGCTCTGCAAGTGTTACTTACAGGTGGACACAACCTCACACTTTGCATCTTTGGTAGAAGATGAGGCTAAAAAGATAATGAAATACTTGTAAACAAATAAATATTAAAAGCAACAACAAAAAGCAACAAAGCTGTTTTCAGTGAGACAAAACCAGCTGAAGTTCTGAATTCTAGAAAGCACGACTTGAAGCTGATTGTAGTGGAAGGGAATAAATATCTAAATTGTTTTGACTGTATTTGGTAGAGAGTTGTTGTTATGTGTGCACTTCCTTAAATAAGCTCTTTTACAGGTGAAATCAAGGCATTACAGTATGCAAAATTTATCATGTCTCAATTAAGTTCTGAAAGCAGGAGTCTCTAGTTTGCTGTGGACAGCTGTAAGCAAAGCTATTAACTTTTACTGGGAAGGATGTCCACTTGCATAGTATTCAGTAAATAACATTAACCTTGGAACTGGAATGCTGCAGATGCTCTGTACTTTGAGGATGATTAGGCAGTGGGGAAATTTTTATACTTGAGATGTAGAATGATGACGAGTACATTTTGGTCTACGAAGTAAAATACCTTCCAACTGCTTTGAGCAATACGTTCTCCTGGAGTTACTGTAGGGTTGCCTGCCAGACGCCTGGAGTATGTTGTGTGCAAAGAGCTGCTGTGCTTTGCTTAAATGGGTGACCAGATGTTCTTCACATACACAGTATTGACAAATAAAGCAAGTAAACAGGAGGAAGAGAACCTGGAAGAGACAAAGATAAATAAATTGATGGAGTTCTCTTCATGATGCAAATTACAAAGATTGAGTTTGTGACTTGTGGATAAAATTATTTTGTGCTGTCATATCAGCTTTGCAAAAGAAAATTACCAAACTGGGATTGGTCTTTTGCATGTTTCTGGCTCCTTTTATAAGTAATGCACAGACAGAAAACCTGTAGAATGCTCCTGCTGCCTATGGGACCTGTAGGGAATTTAGTCTCCAGTCTTGGGGAAGAATTCTATCACAGAAAAGCTGCGCACAGCAGTTTGTGAGCTGTGAGCCCTGGGGTGTTCTGGAGGAGCAGGTCTAAAGTGAAACAAGGAAAACAGATTTTCAGAGCCTTGTTTGGAAGGAGGACGTGGAAAGGAGTTACCAGCCTTAGTTGTATGTGGGAGATAGTTGTGGGAAGTGGAAGCAGACACAGAGGAGAAAAAAAGCTTGAACTGTTTATGAAAAGTCAGAAAAAATTCTACACAGTAGGTACTACTTGGTTTTGTAAGTGAATGCTGTATTTGCATTATTTCAGTAGAAATGATTATTTGTTTCTGAAGCCAGATGACTACTGGTCTTCTCCGATCAATCAAATAGGTATTCTTTTTCCATACAAGGTCTGTAGCTAATTTTAGTTACTGTGGCAGTGTTATAGGAACAGAGGTTCTGTATTTGATTGGATATTGCAGGCTGCACCGGCTGGTGCTTCTTTTACCAGCAGGTTTCTCATAAGCATTTTCACCTGGATGCATACAGCTAACTGCTGGTTCTGCAGTAATTGCATCACCTTCACACTTGCTCGTTTTCAGATGTTATATGTTCTGGAACATTTTGTGGTCAAGGATGAACTGGATTATAGTCCCTTGTACAAAGAAATGGTGCTGACTGATAGAAACATAGAAAGATACGGAATTAAACACACAAACACTCATGATTTTTCTTAGTAAAGAAAGATGGAAACTTTAGCTCCTTTGAATGAAGTAGCAAGATGAATAGAGATGGATAAGCCTGTTTCTGAAGTTACCTGTATCTTTCTGGAAGTTACACAAGGTTGAAAGTTTGGTAAAGGCACCGTTGGTTAAATATTAAAAGGTCTTGAATAAATTAGAACTCTTCAGTTGATAGTTTCACTCATTTGTTTTTACTCTGTCACGTTTTAAGCTATAGGAATTCTCTTCCAGTTCTTTTCTTCTCTGATACTCTAAAGATTATATGAACTCTTGGTATGTGCTTGCTCTCAAACCACTGAATGTTCTGAGCTTTTCTATTGAGAGAGCTCCAGCCATCTGGTGATGCTAGTTTACTGTTGCAGCCTATATGGAAGATAGGTTTTGCTCCAAGAGCAAAATATTCCTCTTTGGAAGTGTGTAGTATAAGGCTGATATGCTACAGCTTTGCTCAGATCCTGACATAAAACATGAGAGAATGCTATGCTTTGTGGTGGGTCCCTTTGCCTTGAAATTAACACAATCAAAATGAATATCTTCGATGTAGACCTGTTGCTTTTGTTTTCCTCCATTATTCACAGAAGTGTTTTTACTGTAACTGTTATCGAAGTCATAATAACTGTGATGAGTCACAGATTAACCAAATTGAAGGACACACAGAGAAACATTGGGATGATTTTAAACTCCAAATTTATTTTCAAAGTTAATGTGCATTTCAAAGGTATAACACTTTGCAGTTCGTACTATTAAAATCATTTGGGAATGGTGAATTGCATCTGAAAACTGAATATACAATTTAATGCCCAGTTTTGTGTATCATGAACACCTTGATGTGGCTTGACTTTTAATCTAGCCAGAAATAGTAGAAATGATTGAAACGCAACTTCTGTTTGTTTTATATTTAGTGCTTTGTAAACAAGATTTAATTTAAAACAAAGTGGAATAAAACCTCCATCATCAGTCTTTAGTTTATATATTTCATTTTCTGTTGGTTATGTTTGTTACATTTTACTGTGCAATTTACGTACAAGTCAACATTGGTTTTTTGTTGCTGTATGTAGTTGGTGCTGTGACTTGTTTGTGCTCATCTCTGTTCTGTAGGCAACTTGCCACTCTCTACTGAATAAAGCTACCGTAAAAGAAAAAAAGGAAAACAAAAAATCAGTAAGTTTGGAGACCTTTTTACTAGCCATTTCTTTCAACCCACAACAGAAATCTTTTGCTGTTTGTTCAAAACATCTTCACTTCAGTCTGTTTGAACTCACTGTGAAATCATTCTACTAATTCTGGCACAAAATAGCTTTCATTTCAATTAACACTGGAATTAAGTTATATTTAAAATATTCTCTGTGTGCCTATCGGAGTAAACAAAAACACATTTTAACATTACTTCTTAGTGTGTAATATTCTGATTCCTCTACCTCTGCCATCTTCAAATTAAAAAAGAAAAGAAGGAGAAGGAAAATGTTTTCTTTGGTTTGGGGGAAAATCTGAGTCTGTTTAGTTGTAATGCTTTGGTAGGTAACGACTTCAGCTTGCATCCTGCCAGAAGAACAGTTAACTGATGAGTTGCTGGAGAATAAAAGGCTCCCAGGACTTATTTCAGATATTTTCTTTTGTTTGCCTTGTGAGTAAGCAATAAAATTTAGCATTTGTATTTATTTACTTAGAGAAGACAAGCAGATTTCCCATTGCAACTAACTTACTGGATACTGTGATGAAGTGGTGTCATTAAAAGCTAAGGCTTACCCTTTTGTTTAACAGTGACTTCAAAACATAATGTATGAATAAAACTGAGGTAGAACAAAAATTTAGGCTTCTAATAAATGCTCCGTTACATTTTGCAGTAGCTGAGCAGCACAGTAACATGTGGAAATACCAGATCTCTCTGCAAACTAACATTTTACGAGAACATAATATCAGTAATTGTTTCACAAGATAACTATGAATGAAGTTGCTACTGAACCATAGTGATTCTTGATATGCTATGTATGTGCTGATGGCTTTATGTGTTTAAAGAAGCATGATTTGAGATTGCACTAGTTTTGGTTTAAAGTATGGAAAGCTGGGGAGTATTTGTGTTTTCTGTAAACAATTTACCTTTGCATATGAAACTGCTGATTTTGTTAGGTAGCAACATAGAATCAGATTTAATATTAACTGTCAGTTTTACAAAATACACATACAGATATTGAATTTTTTTTACGGCATTGCCAATTCAGCTCTGGACCATCCTGTCTTTCCTTCCTTGGCAAATCTGATGAGATACGATGGTGATGGAGAGTATTTCTAGAAACATCTCCTTCCCTCAAATTCAAATTATTCCTGAAACTTTGTTTCGTATGTCACATTGATGGAGAGGGAGGACCTTGAGAATAAAAGTGAAATATGTATGCAAATAAGAAGACATGAGAATCTAAAAAGAATTATCCATGTTTCCTTGGAAGACTGCGTGCCTGCATACAAACATAAGACATTTGTCCAACAGCTGGAGTTAAGTAGTCAGTAACTTTGAATTTTGTGTTCAGAAATTGACCCCAGTGAGAAAGTTTGTTTGAAAGCTGAAGGAAATCCAGCCTGTGCCTCCACAGCCATCTCACCCTTTCTCTCCTTTCCTTCTCTTTCTTGATTGTCATGCAATGCAAGACCTATCAAGGCAAGAGAATCCTACTCAGACTTGTTGAGCTTGACTGCTATGGGAAGAATACATATTGCAGGATTGCCATACGAGACTTTTCTCCAGTTGCTTTCCCTTTAATGCAAATGTGTTATTTGTAATTCTCAACTTTGTAGGTTGTTAGTCAGCGATTTCCTCAGAACAGCATTGGGGCAGTTGGAAGTGCCATGTTCCTGCGCTTCATCAATCCTGCGATCGTCTCCCCGTATGAGGCAGGGATTTTAGATAAAAAGCCTCCGCCCAGAATTGAGAGGGGACTGAAACTGATGTCAAAGGTGAATCAGCGTGCATCTTTATTTGGCTGTATTTAAATTCTACCTGAAACAATTCTCTTCTCCAGTGGAGTTATGTGAGGAAGGTTTAGTTAAACTTAGTTTTGTATAGCAAAGATTATGTTTATTTGAACTGCAGCTGCCTTGCTGCTTTTATACATCATAACCTTGTTTGAAAACAGCATTATTTCTGGAGTAGAGAATATGCTGATATTGATTAAGTTCATGTAAGTTCTAAAGAAGTGACTTTTTTTCCCCTGACTTTATTCTCAAGATTGATAAGTTTAATGGTTCTGTACTTCTGTGACCTGTGTATGTTTTTAATGTTAAGAAATGGTGATTTTCTTCAAATAAGCATATATTATTGCCATTAAGCCTGTCTAAGTGAGGTTGTATCTTAATGTTTAAAATGATGTAAAAGAACATACTTCAAATTAGTTGTTTTGTGTGGTTTTTTCTTGTTTTGGGGTTTCATAACAACTTATTTATGGCAGTGAAGTTATGCTGGTTATCATAGCAGTTTCAACATTAAGCGTTTTTGTGCCTTTCCTTTTATTGTCATTCAGATACTTCAGAGTATTGCCAACCACGTCCTGTTTACAAAAGAAGAACATATGAGGCCTTTTAATGACTTTGTAAAAAGCAATTTTGATGCAGCTCGAAGGTAGGCCCTTTGGAAACTTCTGCAAAGGATCTTTATTGTGTAAACTGTAAGCAGAGATCTGTTCTTTTGGCCTTTTAATTTGTACCTACGTGACAGATTTCCTGAATATGTTTATGGCATCACTGGTTTTCATCTCCAGGTTTTTCCTTGATATTGCGTCTGATTGCCCAGCGAGTGACACTGTCAATCACAGCCTGTCTTTCATCAGTGATGGCAATGTTCTTGCTTTGCACCGATTGTTGTGGAACAATCAGGAGAAAATTGGCCAGTACCTTTCCAGTAATAGGTAAGACTTAGGAATGCTATGAAAGGAACCATTCATTGGGAATGAACGTTTGGAATTTGGAATCAGATGTTTTTGTTGTTAATATTGAGAAGAATGTCATGGATTGAGTAAAGAAAGACCTGTCTTTTAAGAAATGTGCTGTTTTTAGGGACCACAAAGCTGTAGGAAGACGACCTTTTGACAAAATGGCTACTCTTCTTGCCTATCTGGGTCCACCTGAGCACAAACCTGTGGCTGATACACATTGGTCCAGTTTAAATCTCACCAGTTCGAAATTTGAAGAATTTATGACCAGGTAATGAGATTATTGTGGGTTTTTAGTCTTCAGCATGTTGAGTAATATAAGTAGTTATTAAGCCTGCAGCTTTCATTCTGAAGGAGAGTTCAAAAAGTTGGCTTCACACGCACCTGCTGTGGTTATGAGTAGATTTTAATAAATGAGAAACCTCAGTAGCTTTTGTGATTTAACAAAGGTTCAAGATTTTATGAACGTAATACTTGTGCTTAAAGATGCAAATAGAGGGTTTGGGTTTTGCTTGTTTATTTTTTGTTAAGGTGGTTGTGAAAAGTTGATGTCCTTTTCTACTTCTTAGGCATCAGGTACATGAAAAAGAAGAGTTCAAAGCATTGAAAACATTAAATATTTTCTACCAGGCTGGGACATCTAAAGCTGGCAATCCTGTTTTCTACTACATTGCTCGGCGGTAAGGAATCTTTCACCTACCCTGTCTAAAAGAAACGTGCAGAATCAAAACTATCAAGTATATATAAATGACACAAACAGGACTCTGAACGTAGCTTATCTGCCAAATTTTGGAGACCATAGCTTTGAGCTGTGATCAGAACTAAATTAGAACTGTCATGGTTTTTACACCCTGGGCTGTGTGGGTACCTGTAACAATGAATTTTATTTATTTTTTCACTGTTTGAAGTAAACCACCACATTACTGTTTACCCTTAGACCACATTACTGTTAACCTTTTATCAGTGGTTATAACGTCCTCACATTATGAAGTATAAGATTAACAAGTTAAAATATGAGATGTGGTTTCTCAAAAAAGTCCCCTAATCCCATTTTAAAGAGTAATACAAATATTTAGAAGGTTTGTATATAGTGCGCCATAGCATTGCTTCAGTTATTCATGACAAGTAGCTTGCTGCAATACTGAATTTAGGAAGAATATTTCAAGCTTAATATTAGCCAGTTTATGATCAAACAAATAGTAATTCTCTCTCTATAAATCTGTGTTTAATTCAAATGAAATAAGGCCACAAAGGTGCTACTACAGTAAGACTGTCAATGAAACTTGGTATTTTAATTCAGTTATTAAATAACGACCTTTTAAAATCTGTGGAGTGAAAACAGCATGTTCAAAGCAGTATCCATAGAAACTGAGAATGGCTTCAAGTACTGAGCACAGACTTGCTAACAAAAGGAGTGTCATTGTGCTCACAGCTTGGTGAGAGGTGCTGTGGAACTGGGCTGTCACTGGTCTTGGTGCCTGTGCCCTTTTCCTCTGGGCAGTGTTGGTGGTGCCGTGGCTGTACCCCGGTGCTGCTGCTGGGCCTTTCACATGGTACTCACTCATGCTGTCAGGTCTTGTTAATGCTGCTGTGGTTGGGTTGTTGCCTTGCTTTTTGGTGCCATTAGGGCTCATGGATGTGCTTCTGCTATTGCAGTGTGATTTTTGCTGGTGGGTACAGAGCCATGCCAATATAGCTGCCCAGCACCATTCCCAACACGCTGTTTGTGGTTGCTTTGTCGCCTCTTGGTGCATCTGCTGCTGATGGGGTGTTTGTGTGCTGGCAGTGGGGTGCTTGCTTGCTGTGCTGTGTTGGTGTGTGCACCCTAATGGTGCACATGCTTGTTGAGGTGATGCTGGGAACAGCTTTTGTGATGCCCAAGCTGGTGGCTGTGGCTGCTGCTCTCACTACATAAATTTTGTTTTCTTTCCCACTTCTTTCTGAACTGTTTTCCAACAATTTATAGTTCTGAATTCGAAAGTATGTAAGAAAGTATGTATGTAAGCAAGGCTTTCATTTTCCTTTATTTGGGGAAATCAAACTTTACGTATGAGTACTGCATTTATGCTGGACAGTGGAGAAAACTGTGAATGATGCCCTAGAGGTTCAGCTGGGAGGCAGATTTGGCAGTAAAGTGAGACTGAAACTAGCTCACCTAGATTGTGGTATTCCATTTGTTTGTAAGTTCTTTCTTTTCCCTAGAGGCTGCTGCAACTAAATCTGCACGTGGTTACCAAAGTTGTTTTAGACAACGCAACTAACTTCATGCACTTGAATGTCAGTGGAATTTTAAAGACCAGAGGATGTGTTGTGTTCACACCCCTTCTAAACTAGTTGCGTTGCTCTCAATAGGAAAAAAAACCACAAAACTGACATTGAAAATACAGGAATAAAAATGGATGTTTGGAAACTCAGTTATGTTTGTTCACTGGTGTAATTGAATAAGTTGTCATTCTTCTGTGGCAAGTTAGAAGGGTCAGCTGGGTCGTTTCATGCCTCCACTCCTACCTGCTTTTATTGCTCCTTTCTTCAGTTCCACTAGAGGCATTTTGGAAATTGTTTCTCTGAGACTGATGTGTGTATCCATCATGAGGAAAAGTAATCTCGTTAGGATGTATACTTTCAGGGACACTTAAGGCTTTCAAGATATTCAATCCTTTTGTTGAGGAAGATGAGTTGGAACTCATTCTCTCTGCCTTTCTCCATATCTTACAGAAGTTTTGTTGACTGTATGACAACAAAAATAAAAATATACCTCCTTTATATTTGAATAATTATAATTTCTGTTGAAATATATTTACAATTGCTGTTGTATTCTGGTAAGGTTATTTTTGGTGTAAGCCTGTTGAAATGAGACTTCTTCTACCTTTCTTTAAGTGAGGTGCATAGTGGGCACAAACAGATATGTGAAGGAGACTGAATACTTCGTATCTGTAGTTGGAATTTATTCAGCTTCTGAGAAACATGTGATCTTTAGTGTCATTAAATGCTGATTGTGATTTTGATGTCTGATGCTCCTTGGATGAGGTGCTGGCTTGGTGTGTGGGCACTGTATACAGGTATTTGGAAGAAATCTGTCCAGGTTTGGGCAAATTGGTAGTGGGCTAGAATAAAGCCAGTATGTGGATAATGAGGCTGGATGGCACCTGTTTGTCATGTCAGTTACTGTTTATTGCCTTTACAACCCCTTTTTATTACTTTTCCTCTTTGGCCACTATGCAGGTCTGTGGTTTCTCCCCGCAAGGGTGCTGTTCAAACCTAGCAGGTTTGGGTCCTCTTTTCTGTGCTGATGCTGCAAACAGGGACATGGCTGAGTGATGTTTCTTTGGGGTTCTGAGCCCAGTTGTGGTTCTGAGCCAGTTGTCAGGTTTTGAGGTGTGAAATGTAGAAAGGCTGTGCAGGTCTGAGCTGCCAGTACATCTGAGGGTTTGCAGCAGGCAAGTTTTCTTTTTTAGCTTAAAGTCTTGTTGCTAGGTCATTGTTGAGTCATTTCTCTGACATATCTGGATCAGTTTATATCCTCTTGTGCTGTGAAATTTCATCTCTTCTGTATTTTTTTCTCAGTGTTTTGTTTCCTGGGTAACAACCAGACTTCCAAAGCCAGCGCTCCTTCCGTCTTTAATCCTTGCTCTGTTACTACAGTGTTCAATACATCAGTCTATATTGATCCTGAAGTACTCCCATTAAGTTTTAAAGCTGCTCTCAGAGTAATTAATAGGAAGCACGGGAACACAAACCTCAGAGCTGCTTCACACTGCAGCTGCCTGCGCAGCGATTTTAACCTTTTGAAAGCAAGTATTTCTGCAACAAGGTGTGCTGGATTGTGTTTGGAAAGGAACCAACAGATAAAGACAGCAGCATTTTTTAAAAGACTATTAAACATTATATTGAAGTATTAGATAGTTGTTTTGAAACAAAGAATTTCCTGAGAATAGGTTATGGTATTTATATTTATTGTGGACTGAGTGCCCTGCCTGTTAGAAGCACAGCAAGCTGTTCTGCAGCGCTCACATCCATGCGTGTTGATTTTATTTCAATCTGACTGTGCTGTTGCCAAGCAACAGGTGCCTGCCTCCCACACTGCCTGCCCACTTGTGCTCTGTTATCAACTCATTTGTATTCCAGAAAAATACAAGGGAATCCAAATTTAATCTGCTTAGTGAAGGCAGTCTGACTGAAAAGCCCTCATTGCTTCCACCCACCAATGGCAAGTTTTGGATATGGAGCATGGCCCCAGTGTTTGAAGGGATGTACCATCTCACTTCCATACACATCTGTGTTTTTTTCTTTTTTTCCCCCCCTCAGTCAATGTATGCCTTCAGTAAACTGCACAACCCCATTTCCACTTCCAGGCATGTATCGGATTGCTTCATACTTCAAAGCCTGGGTAGTAAGCTAGTAAGCCAAGTACAGGACTTGCTTGTTGCCCTGAATAACTTCTGAAAAGCAGGATTTTCCAAAGGTTTGTTGTTTACTGAGTAGTCTAATTATAATTGGAACATTCTCAGGGTGTTTAAAAGTTAATTCCATGTAGACTTTTTTGCATCCAATAGGATTTTGCTGAGCCATTCAGCATAGGATGCCAAAAGACACGTCATGTTTCATGTAATTCTTTCAACATAATATAATTCACTTAAGGTGTTTTAGTCACAGCATTTCATTTTGTGATCTCTGTCTTATCTTTCACGCTAAGCTGCTCTAAACTGTGTGGGATGACACCATGTGAATAACCTAGGAAATACCTAATTCTGAACATAATCAGTAAGTTGATGCTGTTTTAGAGCCAGTCACAGTACTTGACAAGTATGATTCCATTCCAGAGAGGATGGCAGGCTGCGGCATTTTCTTTGTACCGATGCTGCTTACTGGAATTCATCAGTTTATATCAGATTATTTAGCCTGGGGAAAATATATGGGTTGTGCAAGTGGGGAACTCTTTCTGATTACCTGTTGCCGCTTTCTAGTATGATGCTGCATATGTTGCTTGTGATCTAGCTTCTCTAAATTTTGACTTGGATAACTAGTTCTTATATACCTAAAATGCCTAGGAAATGTCACTGGTGTGGACTTTTTGTCTTAAGATGCTTTCTGTGCTGTTTAACATGGAGATAGTTTTCCTTTTTCTTTAAGATGTAGGAAGGAGTGCATTCTCTAATGAGTAGACACAGGTCTTAGTGGGTTGCAAGTTCAAAATGGTAAGAAGCAGAAAGGTAGGCTACTATCATTATTTCAACAGCTTATTAATAAACAGTATTAGGGAAATTTGAGTATCAAAATAGTACAGTTTGATCGTACTATAGTTTTTTTCCATAAGACGTAAAGATTGAGCCAAATGCCTGCTTGGAATAGATTTGTATAATAAAACAGCATCTATTCTGTACAGTTACCTGTCTGCAAGACAGTAGTGAAAAGAAACACGGTCACTAGTTCATTTCAATACAAACATAGCTTTATTTTTACTTAAATGCCAATGAAATAACTGTACAAATTCATTGTGCGACATTTACAGTACTGTTAGAAATTAAAACACATTTCTGATTATAGAAATACTGTTCACATTTGGAAAGTTGTGATTTTTCTGATACCAGTGAATATAAATGATCTACAGCCCTGAGTAATAACCTAGAAGAAGTAGGTAGAGGACTGCAGTCTTGGTATTGAGGTTTTTTAGATTTGTAGCACCTTCATGCTACAATAACTGGAAATTAAATGGCCTGAAATGCATGGAAAATATTGAATAAAGATTTGCAATATTAAGTGAATAATACTCTTACAATTAACTTGTTCTTCAGTTTTCATTTCATGCTGTTTGCAAAACTTCATCAGTAGTATATCAAGTACCTTTGCCACATAATTTTCCTGGAGGGGTCAGAACCATGCGTGCATCTACTTCTACTCGCTGATGGTGCGGATGTCAAGGAGAATAGCGTTCGTGCTAGGGCATGTTCAGTGCCATGGCTTGAATTAAATTTTAAGTCGCAAGATTCAAGACTTGTTTAAATGAGAGATTTAAGTGAACTGCTCCATTGATACATGTTGCATAACTTGCTTTTGGAATTGGCTGATATTTTATTTTGGTTATCAAGAAGTTGTAGTTTGAAGCATTCTGAACGAATTCTGATGTAATAACAAGTATTTCAGGTTTTTGATTGTAAGTTAAGTTGCTCGATTTTGTTAATGTGTGTAGATTAAACTTTGTGTTATTGGAGAGTGTCATGGCATTGAACATGTTGCATTTTCCTCTACTTCTATCTTTTTTTATTTCATATTATGAAGAGCAAGGAATAACTTGCCTGCAATTCTAAGTCAAGACAGAGCAAAAAGAGAGATCAGCCCCTACCACTCTTCTCATGCTGAAGCTGGACCATGTTAGCTTCCCAGTTTACCCCTTCTTAGTAGATAGACATCATGGCATTGTCATATTTAATTCCTAAATTCAAAACAGTTGTTCCTTGTATTTGAAATATCCTAGTACATGTGAAGCAAACATAGATATACATGCTAGCAGTTTTTCTCAAGAATTACTTCTGATTAGTGAAACAGCTAGGTTTAATTTCTTTATATTTTCCCTTCCTTATGCATGGCATCATAACTTACAAAGTATCTGTGCTGCTATATTACAAGAACTGCTCACTAGCAAATCAAGCAAGACAATGCAGATATGATACAGGACTTCTGTTTCTTCCAGTTGTTTAACAACAAAATAATACAATCAGTACTTAAAATTCAGATGTTTATTCTGTGCAAGTAAAATTGAAAATTTAAATACAAAATAAGCACATTTTAAAAAACAAGATCATAAGTTAGTTTTACTCAATTAAGACATATTAAAATAAGTAGCAGCTTAGTATCGAGACATTAGTCTGCACTTCTTTAGGAACTGTTATTTTCTTTAGATCAGTCAGACTTTCAGATTTCTCCTGTTTTGATTCATTATTTGACCTGGATGTTCCCCCCCTCCCACCTCCGCTATGTATCACAGGAATAACCTCAAAGAGCATGAGCTCCTAGCCAATAAACAGTGCCACTGCATTAAGCATTACAGCATAAAACAAACATATCTCACAGATGCTCGCTTTGGAGGGCACATCAGTACTCAGAATGCTGGTAGTGGCTTCCTCTCTCCTTAAGGTAGCAGTTGTGCTTTGAGGCATTCTGGAGTAGTTTGTTGGCATTCCACTGGTAATACCGAGAGTCATAGGAGTGGTGGAAGATCCCGTTGAATGAGTCAGGCTTGAGTTTACATCGGTTGAATCTTTAATGAAGATGGTGTGTGTGGCAGCTGCTTCATACGTGCTGACCTTCCTGGTTGTTGGCTCTTCAGGGTAGGGGAGCAGGGGCCGGTCCGTGTTTGTGAACAGTATTGTCTGGCTTAACGAAGCCAAGGTAGTAACTTCCTTAGCTTTGAATTGTTTATGCATTTTTGTCATTTGGGTTGATTCAGCTGCAGCCGGAGAGGCAGTAGTGTCTGCTGCCTTCATTCCTTTAATCATGAAGCTGGCGTCTGGCACAGTGGTGGAGATTGGCGTGACATCGGCCCACAGCATTGACTGGTCAGCGCAGGGAGCCCCTTGGACCATGGCAGTGGTGCCCTGCACCCATTTAAGTAAATAGGAGATATTTTGTTGATCGCTGCAGGACCATGGATTGTTGTATAGTGTTACTACTTGCAGCTGAAAGAGCTGGTCAAAAGCTTTGTCGGGAATGTATGTGAACTTGTTGTTGTGTAGGTAGAGGCTTGTGAGGTGTTGTAATCTCACCAGCGTTCCTGGAAGTATCTGAGACAAGAAGTTATTGGATAGATCCACTGTCTCTATGTTGTAGGGCATGTTGGTTGGAACTGTCCAAAGTTTGTTGCTGCTGAGGTTGAGAAACTTGAGACTACTCAGTGTGTTGTTGATCAAAACAGCTCTTTCCACCATATTCCTGGAAACATCCAGCACTTTAAGGTTCCACTGGTAAGCTGTGTCAAGTTTCTGAAGGACTTTAATGTTGTTATTTATGGCATATAATTCCCATAAGGACTTGGGCAGATGAGCAGGAACATTCTTGAGCCAATTATTTGAAATATCAAGGGTCCTCAAATTGCTGAATCTTGTCAGCTGGTGATCGAGATCTACAAACTGGTTAAATGACAGATTTAAATATGTAATGTTGTCTTGAAGTCCTTGTGGCAATACTGTTAAATTTCTGCCTGAGCAGTCCACGTTCCTGTTGTTTCCTGAGCATGTACAGTTAGAAGGACAGATACCCAGAACAGTGGGTATGAAAAACAGAAGGACCAGCAGGCAGGTAGATGTTTTCAGTATCTGTTGTTCCATTGCTGCCTAAAAATAAATATACCAAAATGACACCCTTTAAATCCATGAAATGTATTTTATTTATTTGTAAGGGCTGTCTTTGCAGTGATTGGTTGCAGCAGAAATTAAGTAAAAAATATCAATAAACCCCTTTGTGGCACGGTCCTTTTTGTATTTGTTCAAGAGAGACTTTACAAAGCATCCCTTCAGAGCCTGTCATGTTGTCTGCCAGAACGAGACTTGTTTTTTCATCTGCCTTTCCCCCTCAAGCTCAAATGAGGGCTTTCTTCCGAAAATGAAAGTCTCTTCCAATCGTTATACAATGTCTGCTTCTTGTTTTTAGTGATTTCAAGCCTATATTATGTTTGGAATAATGTGTTCTTTTATACAGGATGAAAAAATGGCTGTCAACTGGATTTGCTTTACAAATCTCTGCAGTAATGTAGCAGAACCCCCCCATACATGCATGCTGTTTGCTAAAGTAGAATTGCTTAAAATACATCGTAAATTGTTAGGAATTTAGTTGGAAACCCAAATTCTGCATTCATAGTAACATGCACAGTCGTACTTTTCCTTATTATTGTTTCGGTTACATTCTCAAAGCTGCTAACACATGTTTGAAAGCTGAATTCATGTTAGTAAGAAATCTCTGACACTGCAGCAAATTCCTGGTGCAAGCATCTCTTATCAACTAATAATTTCGTTCTTATTTCTGTCTCTAATTTTGTAGTAGGTTTTGTGATTAAAAACAAAAAACACAAACTTACCGTAATGTCTTCTGCAATATCAGCACATTATTTCTGTGAAAGATTTAAGCTTAGAGGTCGTCTTGTTCTAGAGAGTAGCTACAGTTGCTGTCTGTGGATTGTGCTTGCCTCTTCAGCTGCATCGTATTGCTGCTAGCTGGGGCTCTGCAACCACCTGATCTGCACTACATTGGAGGACTGCAGAGCTGTCGCTGGTGCTGACTCAAATTTATTGCAAAGCATACATATTCAATAAAATAGTTGGGTTTTCTAATTTGAATCAGTTAACATCTTTATGTATTTGTAGCCATAATACTGCATCAAAATGTAACGTATTAAATTTTCTTAGTGTATGAGCCTATTTAAATGTCCCCATTTAAAAAGTCCTGTAAGTTGTGCTCTTTTCTACTTTCCCTTGGTCTCTGTTCCAGTAAGAAAGGTTAATGTTAATTTAGGTTTCCTATCTTGAACTTACTTAAGCTACCCAGACAGAATATCTTTTCCTAATTTAAAAATCCTTGGTTTTGTGCTTTGATCAGGTTGTCTCTGTGTTGTTGGGTATAAAACAGGCTGCAGGACTTCACTGCTTTCTATAGAAAATCTTTATCTGCTTTTCTCCAGACAATATGGCAAGGGTATGCATAGTTTGTAAAGCATACATTTGTAACATACAAAATTTATGCATATATTTTACTGTGGTTCAGTGCATAGAGCCTCAGAGTCTTTGAGTTACCAGAATGCTGTTCTTCAGGCATACACACTCATACATCTCATATAAACATCTTTTCCTGCTTTCTTTGTACATGCATCAGCGTTGAATTGCATATGTGCAACTTAAGACTTAATTTTTATTGGTAGTTTTTGAAATTTAAAGTCAATTGTAATAGGTACATATATATGTGACATCCAAACATATATTCCCTCCCCCAGCAAACTCAAGGCTGCAAGTTCTTTGTCGTGTCTCTTTGCAGAGATGCCATGGAAACCTAGCCTTGCTATCCAGCAGCTTCTCTCTACAAATCTAGGCATTAAATGCCAGTAAAATAAATGTTTCTAATTCACCTTGGATTCCCTTCAATTTATTGTCAAATAGGTCAAATAAAAATGCATGGTTCTGGTCAGGATGGTGAACTGCTCATACTTGGGGCCCAGAAAGGAACTTCTCCAACACCTGGACATCTGGAGTTAAAGGAACCTGCAATCTAGACAACCTTAAACCATTTTTTCAAGTTTAATAACATTGAATCAATTCTGAAAATCCTACTTGAGGGGAAGAAATTAGTAAACATATGCAGCTAATTCCAATAGTCATTTGCCTGGATGTTCTGTGGACTGTTCGTTTCATCCATCAACACCAAGTATATCGGTCAAACGCCACCTTTCCCTTCTTCATGTGTCTGTAGCCATATCCTCTTTTTCACTATACTACCAAAAGTTATACTACTATATTACTGAAAGATAACTCAAAGTAATGGGAGGTTTTACATCAGTAAGCATTTCATCAGTCTTTGATCTGGAGCTCTTCTTCCTCTTCATAAAGGACTGGTAGCTGCTGGGGGATTTGCTTTGAATACCTGTCATCCAGAGTTCCCCAGCAGTTTCTCAATCTGATGCAGAAAATAGACCTTCTGTATGAGACAGTCTGTATGTATGCATGCCAGAGCATTTGGACTGTTTTGAATTAGAAGCTTTGTATCTAAGCAAATAACTCTGTTATGCTTTTAGCAACCAAAACATCTTCAAATTAGAAAGCTTTATTAAAATTAACTTGAATTCATTGCGTTCATTTTAGTCTAATAGAACAAACCTTTGCAAGAAGCTCCAAGTCCCTCTAAAGTTTTACTCTCCACATCCATCTGCATGTTTCATGTACTGACACACAAAGGTACACACAGTTTTCTGCAGCCTCCAATATCAAGAATTGTTGGTTATCTGCACAGTGGAGTCACTATTAGGCCGTGCAGTGGGCACCAGGCGTGCTGTCTTCTGGCGTGGTTTGTTTCAGGCAGAAAGGGGGGGGGGGTGCTTCCCATTTTGTGAAAGCCGATGTTGAGAAATGCTGGGGAGCTGTTGCTCGTGCTGCGGTCTCACTGTTCTTGCCTGTGTCAACTTCTCCATTATTCAGTTATTTGAAGTTCAGTTATTTGAAGAGTGCTTCACTTAAGAAAAATGAGAAGCGTTTTGGAAAGTTATTTTGGCAGTCTACTGAGGGTGTTCTGGCTGTGGCAGAGGCTCACAAATCTCTTCAATAATTAGCTCTGGTGGTGGGGGATATGGTTCCTTCATTTCCGAGGGAAGTTCCTCTTGCTGGCCAGGATCCGAGGCGTGCTCCTCAGCTGGCCCAGTCAGCCATTCAGGGGGAGGAGGCAGCTCGGAGCACTCAGCAAGCTGTGGGCACAGCACCTGTTCTGGGCTTGCTGCTTCTGGGCCTGGGGCCGTTGCTCCAGCAGTGTCGGTGGCAGAGCAGCTGTGCTCTGCCGGGGTCTGCTGAGTGCTGGAGGTGCCATTGGGTGGTTTCTCTAATGCAGGAGGGTCATGTTGTACCAATGGTTCTTCTCTTAATTTCCAAGGCAACATAAATAAAACTGATGAACGTTTGGTAGCCTGGCCAGAGTCCATAAAGGCATCTGGAGTGTCTCCATCTGCAAATGGAGACTGACCTGCCCAATTTGAATCGGCTAGCAACGGCTTCTTGCAGCATTTCCATAGAACAATGGTACTAATAGCGATCACCATACCAACCAAAACAATGCCCATTATCGTTGCTGCTACCCAGCTGCCGTTGGTGGGCTCTATGTGTAGTTCAGGCAGCTGTGGCAGTGTTGTCCCAGCAGTCAGAACTCCTGCAGGCTTCTGCATGCTGGGGCTGGTTGTTTGCAGTTGGTACGTGGTAGATCTGTCCTCTGCTGGGCTCCTGGTGCTGCTATACACACTGCTTTCATTTGTGGAAACATTTGCCGGGCTCCTGGTGCTGATATACACGCTGCTTTCATTTGTGGAAACATTTGAAGGTATTTCAGTGGAAAGTGATTCCCAAATTTCTCCACACAAGAGGACCAATATTACTGCATTGTTGACCATTTTCCTTCAGTCTGTTTAAATACGTCCCGTCCTACATCAAGAATAAAGTAAAACACACTAAATTGAACCTGAAGTGACTGGTACCACTGATGCCAGACAATTTTATATTTACAGTCTAAAAAAATTAGGCTAGATTTAACCTGCATGTTTTTTGCCATTTGTGTGGACAACAGCTTTGTCACTGACATCAATATCATGGTGGGTTCTTTTTGTTTTCCAAGAGAAGTGCAAAGTTTGTTTCAAAATAACTTTTGTCCATCACAGAAATGATTATGGATGTGGAATGGAATATGAAGCACTCACAGCAGTATTGACAAACAAGAGTAAAGAAAATTGTCCTACTTTATGTATGGAGGACTGAGAGAGAAATCTAGAGATAAGCTGAGACCTGGGTAAAAGGTTCTTTAAGGTTTATTTCCTGTTCTTCCTACACTTCCGCAGTTAAGGTTAGAGTGTAATAATCTTGCAAAGGTTCCCAAATATTGCAAATGTAATGGTACAGAACTCCAATGTTAAACTGCCTTTGTAAATTAACCCCTCATGGGGGGCAGTTTTTGTAACAGGAGGTTGGGTTAACGACAAGAGGTTGGGATGGAGCAGGCTTTTTTTCCTGCTCAGAGTTCAGGTTTCAGAATGGTTGTGTGACACAAAGCATTAAAATGCAGCCAGCCATTGTGATTTCTATCTGAAGTGACTATGTGCATTTTGAGATAGTTTGTGATCACACTGCTCATGTGAAACTGCCTCTGGAGCTTCAGTATATGCAACTATAGAAGTCCGTTTCAGATGCAGCAATGCAAACACAGCAGATTAATGCTTCTAGAGAACATAATCTAAACTGTAAGATTTAAAACAGATAAAATTGACCCCATTTTATTTCCTTCTGCTCAAAAATATATTCTGCTTCAAAGTCTATTAAAATGCTGTATATGTGTAGAGCTCATGACAGCTCACAGTAGCAAAACCTTAGGAACTAGATGGAATGCCTGCATCTTCAAAGTACTCCTGGAACTTTGAATTAGCTGAGGAAGTGCTATAGCGATTGCAGTTCATTTAAAAAGAAATAATGCAAATATTAAGCCTTTACATTTTGAAATTTGATTCTTACCTTTGTCTTCTGTCAAGCAAGCAATCTCTTTCTTTTGTATGAAGCCTTAGGAGGACAGACTGTACTAGGAGTCGAGCAGCTCTAAAATGGCTTGTCTCACGTTGAAGCAAGTTTCTGCAGCTAAAGAGGAAGTTTACCAACACTTGCTGCAGGAAGTATCAAGAGTAGGAGGATTACTAAGAAGCTTAGCTCAAGGTTTGCATGATTTAAAAGCAAACTTTTCAGCTCAATTGTCTTTATGAAACTGAAATATTGAGGTGGCCTTTGCTGTGTATGTGCCTGTTACATAGGAATTCATGAACACTTGTTTTCCAGTCCTTGTTGAAAATAGATGTGGTTACAATTTTTTTGAATGACACAGAGCTAAGTTTGGATTGGATTTCATTTTTACTGATAAAAATTCAGTGGTGGTTTTGATGAGCTATCATTGTTATTAATGGAAATGCAACCGTAGGCTCGCTATAGTGACTCATAGAGTACTATCTGATCACGAGGTGCTGGCTTGCATGTCTTCCTTTAGGTAGCTGTGTTACAGGCAGATAGCAGCAGATCTCACCCTTTGGCTGCCTCCCCTTCCCCACTCTGCTCTTCTGTCTGGACAGTGCTGGCACCTGTTGCCACCGTTAAAGGAGGACTGCCTGCTCTAAGCAGTTGTTTTCCTGCTGTCTTTCTTTGTCCATATCATAACCCAAACTACCTTTTGTCTCCTTGACAAAAGAAACGTGCACAAGTCTTATCTTCATGGCATTTATCAAGTGCATTCTTGTGCCTTCCACCACAGCTATCCAATGTCCCATGCCTGCTGCTGTGTTCTGCTGGCTGTGCTGGCTCTTCTCCAGTCTCTTGCCAACTCTTGCTGCACATGCAAATCCTGATCCTGTGCTGATATTAGGACTCACGCTTTCCCGAGTCTTTTACCTCATCCAAGTTGCCTTCAATCCTGGCAGTTTCACCTACCTTTGGCCGCAGATCCCACCCTCATTACTGTTTCTTGTCCTTCTTTCCACTGATAGGATTGTGATTCTCTACTTTTTTTTTTTTGTGATGCTGCTGTTTTACCTCTTATGACATTGAGAAGAAACAGAACATAAACTTGATTTAAAAAACTGATATTTCTGGTTTATTGATGGTTACAAGAAAGAGTTCTTATATTTTAACACACAGTGCAAACTTCGCATGTTTGCACCTAAATTCAAAGCAGAATGCATGATTGCGCTCAGCCTGGTTCAAAAGCAGTTAAGCTGATTTAAGAAGTTTTGATGGAATAAACCTGCAAAGACATTTCAACAGAGTAGTTCCTGATTCGATAATGGCATCGACATTGTGACTGAATTATGGTTTTCTTAGAATAGCAAGTGGGATGTGCCTATGTAGCACTTCAGTCTACGTAAATATAGCATATTCAAACTGTCCTTTTCTTTTTTTGTCCCTCAGTGGTCTTTAAAAATGGCAAAGTTCTGTTCTGCTTTATCCTGTTTGGTTCCTACAACCATGATTTCTGGTTAAAGGAGTTAAAACAGCCTTGGTGCTGTTTCTAAAAATCTCTTCAACGCAGTCCTACTCCCTTCTAGCTGTACAGGTTTTTACAGCATACCCACTACATTAAAAATGAGAAACCTGGAGGTTTAGTTTTCTCATGTTACAGTGTGTGTTGTTACTTGAAAGTGAAGTTTTTGTCTCATATTAATCCAGTATAAAATGTAAAAGCTGAAGGTCTTTTTAGCTGACTAAATCTCAACTACAAAATGGGTTGAATTGCTTTTGTGTGACATTGTTCCTTTGTTTTCATGTTTATTATCTGTGTCTTTAGTGTAACTCTCAGTAGATTCGTCTTGGGTTTTTGTTTGGACTGCAGCATCTCTCGCTGATAGCAAGTCCTGCATTACCAAGTCAGTCCCAGTTGTCTCCTTAGGGATCCTCTGCCACGTTCCTGCTGCACTTGGCCAGAAGCTGTTGGTAGCCAGAATATCACCATTACTCCTGGGCCGACGTTTTTCTTGTTGAGCTTTTTTGAGATAGGAGAGTTTATTTGCCATTACAATAGTTGACAGAAACAAGAAGGTGCAGATGAGTACAAGGGCTGCTATTATAATGAAGCAAATCAGTATAAGAAACTTATTGTCTTCACATGTTTCTTTTGTCATGGTCATCTTGGGTTTGCTGGTATTCCTTGGTCCTCCAGTGCTGGGAACACTTTGGGCAGAGGAAGATGTGGAGGAGTTTGGGTCCATCGTTGAAGATAAAGACTGGGGGGTGGCTGTCTGCATTTCAGCAGTGGGTGTTGGTTTCCCATTAAAATCAGTGCCTGGAAGAGATGTTGTGTTGTCTTCTGTTATGTTCTGACTGCAAGTTAGGTTTTGGCAGATTGGATACCAGATTTCATTGCTAACCCTGGGGTAGTCGGTATGGTTTGCACTTATTTGCAAACACAATGAAAAGATTATCACAAGAGGGAAAGCAGAATGTGGTTTGCCATGTCTCTTTGTCTTCATCTTCCTCTTTGGTCACCTACTAAAACAGAAATTCTGGTGTTAGGAATTAGCAATGCCAGTTCTTAGAGGTCTGAATCAGACTTCTTGGGTTTAGTATCCAGCTGCTTTTCTGATCAGAAATGTGTTGTAACTTGGCCTCGTGCTCACCATGTGTAGGAGGGAGCATTGAGCTGCTTGGAATCCTGATTGAATTGGTGGTCTCAAACTTCAGCTCTTACAGTGTTAAATTTCAATGTTTGGAGGTTTATGTGTGATGTTCATGAAGATGAAAAAAGAACATGGAGTAGAGGAAAGTGTTTTCTGCTGTGTGCTCACTGATTTGTGCATGTACGTACAGAGTCTGCCGTAGTTCCTCCTCTTTAAAGCTAACCATATTACATCTTTAAGTTCATCACTTCTGCTTTTAAATGAGGAAGGGAGGCACCACCCACATAAAACCTACAAAGTACCGTCTTTTCTTCACCATGTTTCCCCAAATATGGGAGAAGTAACTGCACTTGTACAGATGGCCACGTGGAGAGCTTTAATTGAAAGTGTTCCTCTAAGTGGCAGCAGTAATTTCTTCTAATCATTCTTACTTCTTATCACAACTGTCTGGAGTTTTTCATAAATCCCTAGGAAAATGTTTGTTCTTTAATATCTGATTCATTGTACAAAAGCCTGTTTATCACAAATGTACTTCAGATTGTGACATTTCCTTTCAAACCTCTGAAATTATGCAGATTACCATTAGTATTATACTCTGCTCTATACTGGGGTAACCAGATTTGTACCATGAATCAGAGACAAATAGGATAACCTCAGAGTGATGTTGACAAGTGAGAGAAGTTACTGCATCATGTCCGTGCTGAGTTTTCTCAGGTTTGCATGTGTGAGACACCCTCAGGTCTTATGGCTGGTTGTTGTGCTCCCTGTCTCTTACCTGTCCCTGTTAACAAAGTGAAGTGGTTCTTCCAAGTGCTGTAGATTACATCTTGTTTGTGTATAAATGCTATCAAGAATGACTGACGTTAACAGCGCTGTTTGTAGAAATGTGTTTCTTCTTGAAGCCGTTACTTTAAAGGTAACAAAGCACATCTATATGCTTCTAGGTTTTGGTAATTCTGAAACGTACCAGAAATAAATTTACTTTTGCCATGGTTGAAACTTAGTTCATTTACCAGAGAATTTAATGTGTTCACACTCAAAAATCAGAGAGGTAAGCTTGCCTGTCTTTTCAGCACCCAGATGACACCTTTCATACTGCAGGAGCCCCCCAGGGAAGGGAGCAGACAGTGCTGCTTACATGGCTGAGAGAGGAAAATATATTTGTATCTTTCTTTGCGGTTCACACATCAGGTAGAACTAAGGCTCTGAGATGAGTCCTTATTGTTAAGTTTGAATTAGAAAGGATCTTAGTAATCAGCTACAGCTTGGGTACAATATTTATCTTTCTGTAGTAACAGTTACTTGGGGAATGTCTTGTTGCACTCTACAAAAAGGAGGAAAAGTAGCAACAGCAAAACCTTTTTTGGGGGGAGGGAAACAAAACATTTCACAAAGTTTCTGCATGACATGCAGAAATGAGGTGCATTTCCTGGTACAGATGCACTCCAATCTTTTCTACTCGATAACTGCATCTGTACGACTGTTTATTTGGACCAGATATGCTTTTCTTAAAAGTAAATAAACCAATATTGTTAAGGACTTCAGTTGAAATCATGTTAGCAAAGGAACTGATCATTAAATGGCTTTTACTTTTTAGCTCAGCCCTTTGTGCCCAGGTATTGATAGGGTCCTCTGCCAGTGCACGGTAAGAGCTGCAGCGCTTAGAAACTACAGAGAAGTGTAGACTGCCACTGTTAGTTCCTCAGAGTCTGACTGTGAACAACTTCTAACATCACTAGAAGCAATTGTTTATCAGATTCCTTAAATCAGGCATTGAATTGTACTTAAACAAAAAAAAAAAAAGCCAAACTTTTTCATGTATAATTTCCTACAAAATCTTAAGACCTTAAGACCTTTATCTTGAAGTAGAACTGAAAGAAGAAGGAAAATATGCACTTACCTTTCCAAGGTGCAGTTGAAAGCAAGCTGGTGTTTGGGTATTTAGTCTTTTAACAGTAAGCTTTCTTTGTGCATGTGTTTGCTCTTTGGGTGCAAACGTCAATTAACATGAAGTAGACTTGGACAATGCTGTTGTGTTGTGTTTTTTTTTAAGCAAATCTGTAACTGAAATTACATGCCCTGTGTTCTAAGTGGAGAAGTAAAACCACAGTGATGACACACTTCCTTCTTTCTTTCTTCTTCTTTTTCTTTTTTTTAAACAACTATGCCATGACACATTAGAGGGGAAAAAACACCAACTTGCCCAAATGAGCTTTCTGAGTAACAGGAAGTAACACAGGAAAATAAAGTCTCTTGGGCAGACAAATGCATTTGTGAAGTGCATCTCCTCCGTTATGCTGTACTCAGTTGATTTACCTCAGATGTCACCAAGATCAGTGTCTCTCTGATGAAAATGACTTGAGCTTGCAGTAGGGTTTTCCATAGCATATTTTGCTTTGAAAGAGTTGAGATGATACTAGCTCAAAGCAGGCACAAGTCTTACTACTGCGAAGTTTGACTTTTTAATTCTTTCTAGTAAAATTTAATCTGCTGTGCTAACTCTGAAAACATGGTTCAGACAGCTCTGCCCAATCTCATAAAATTCAGTAAATCATTAAATGAGAAACAAAGGGTTCTTAGTATTTTCACAGTACCTGAATGCTTTTCACAGAATCACACACAGAATCACAGAATTACCCGGGTTGGAAGGGACCTCAAGGATCATGTAGTTCCAACCCCCTGCCTGGCAGGGCCACCAAACATACACCTTTACTAGATCAGGTTGCCCAGGGCCCCGTCCAACCTGGCCTTGAACACCTCCAAGGACGGGGCATCCACAACCTCACTGGGCCGCCTGTTCCAGGACCTAACCACTCTTCTAGTAAAGAACTTTCCCCTAACATCCAACCTAAATCTTCCCTCCTTCAACTTAAAACCATTTCCCCTAGTCCTGCTATTATCAGCCCTTTCGAAGAGTTTACTCCCTTCCTGGGAGTAAGTTCCCTTCAGGTACTGAAAGGCTGCAATGAGGTCACCCCGCAACCTTCTCTTCTCCAGGCTGAACAAACCCAACTCCCTCAGCCTGTCCTCATAGGGGAGGTGCTCCAGCCCCCTGATCATCTTTGTGGCCCTCCTCTGGACCCTTTCCAAAATCTCCATATCTTTTTTGTACTGAGGGCTCCACACCTGGACACAGTACTCCAGATGGGGCCTCACAAGAGCAGAGTAGAGAGGGACGATCACCTCCCTATCCCTGCTGACCACCCCTCTCCTGCTGGAGCCCAGATGGGTCCTCTGTACTACGCAAAGGACCAGCCATTCTTAGTAATGATCCACCAAGTACGAGAGTACATTATTGTGCTTTCTACAGTACTTGGCAGATAAAGTGAGCTGAAAAAAATTGTATGTGAGTGTTTAATTAGTCTTAACCAAGACTATTTAAATAATTTATTTCTATGTATAGAAGTAGGTATAATATGAATCCGTAGAAATGTGTTAAAAAAATGATAATAAAAATAGAGTTTGGGGTGATACTTTACAATTTTTTCAAAGAATCCCTTAACTTGCATCAGCTTTGAGCCAATCGCTGCACTCTTCCTCACCAGTGTGGATTTTATTTCTCCTTTTGTTGGAGGTGCTGGATGAGCCCCCTGGCTGTCCAGAGACTTCATGACTTCACGTGATAGGTGGTGTGGCACTTCAAAATGAAGTTAAATCCAAACCAAGCTTTAGCATACTGGACACTGAACGTGGTCGGAGTATGAGCCGTGGCAGAAATTGGGCTGTGGATGCCGGTCCAATATCATTGCTTTGAGTTTGACATTTTTGGGACTGTGTAAATGTCAATCTGTTTTAGTGTAACAGTGTCTGATGCACCACTGAAATGTTCTATTATGGATCTAAAAGGCAAACTCAACAGCGTCTGTCGTGTTTTCTTACAGTTTCAAGACTGGTCAGATCAATGGAGATTTATTGATATACCACGTCCTGCTGACTCTGAAGCCATACTACGCAAAGCCATATGAAATAGTAGTGGACCTCACACATGCTGGCCCCAGCAATCGCTTTAAAACAGACTTTCTTTCTAAATGGTTTGTAGTTTTTCCAGGCTTTGCTTATGAAAATGTCTCAGCGGTTTTTATTTACAACTGTAATTCTTGGGTCAGAGAATACACCAAATACCACGAAAGACTCTTGACAGGTTTGAAAGGAAGCAAAAGGCTTATTTTTATAGACTCTCCAGGAAAACTGGCGGAGCACATTGAACATGACCAGCAGAAACTTCCAGCAGCTACCTTAGCTTTGGAAGAGGACTTGAAAGTATTTCACAATGCCCTCAAATTGGCTCACAAAGACACCAAAGTGTCTATCAAAGTAAGTATTTTCATGCTTTATTAGTGAATTGGTCTGTTTTGATAAGATTTTGAATGCGTTTCTGCTGTCATTTAATTTTCTTTCCTATCTCATAGAGAAATCACAGCAAAAAGTATTATTGCATACAGTTTCATACATTTATCTCGGTCAGATAGAAATGTCAGCCTAGTCTCTTTTTGTCATTAAAAGCAGGTGCGCAACCATTTCTTCATTCTCTTTCTAAGGTTGGATCAACGGCTGTGCAGGTGACATCAGCAGAACGAACACGAGTCCTGGGACAGACAGTGTTTTTAAATGATATATACTATGCCTCTGAAATTGAGGAAATCTGTCTTGTTGATGAGAATCAGTTTACATTGACGATTGCCAACCAGGGAACACCACTCACCTTCATGCATCAGGAGTGTGAAGCCATTGTGAGGTCCATTATTCATATACGGACACGGTGGGAGCTGTCACAACCAGACTCCATCCCACAGCACACTAAAATTCGCCCAAAGGATGTTCCTGGAACACTACTGAACATAGCATTGCTCAACCTGGGAAGCTCAGACCCCAGTTTGCGGTATTGATCTTTTAAATTAATTTCCCTTTATAAGGAAAAGTGCAGTTTGCAATATATGTTTATTGGGTACATTTGATCTGCTTGGTGTTGAACTTCCTGCTTAATAACTGTACCTTGCAGAGCAAGTTCTTGGATCTCGTCAGAGAGGGCTGCCTCCAAAAATGAGTCCTTGCTCTACTGGGAGCCTCTGTGGCCCTTGGCTCCTGCCTCTCAGGTGCATTTGGAAATACTTAGCATTTCCAGGAACTGGATGCTCTTCTGAGGAGTCTAGTAACAAATTCTTGAAGCACTCTGTCACCTTATCAGAAAATGTTTAAAATAAAGGAGTAATTTAATTCATTTGTCCAAGGCAAATGTTGCCTCTGAATCTTAACTGATGCAGAAAAGCAGCTCGGGGTTTAAATATAGTACATTATATAACAATATTGAGTTGGTTTTGGAAATGCGACTGCCATTACTGTGATGTCTCAGTGTAATGTGTGTATTTTAAAACAGACAAGAAGAATATTACAAATCACATTGCTTGCTTTGTTACAGGTCTGCTGCCTATAATCTTCTGTGTGCCTTAACCTGTACCTTTAATTTAAAGATTGAGGGCCAGTTACTGGAAACTTCAGGTCTATGTATTCCTGCCAACAACACACTCTTTATTGTGTCTATTAGTAAGACTCTTGCAGCTAACGAGCCACACCTTACCCTAGAATTCTTGGAAGAGTGTATTTCAGGATTTAGCAAATCTAGTAAGTAACACTGGTCTTTTTCAGTACTAACCATGAACACGAAACAATTAAAGCTGATAGCTGTCAAGTTTAACAGATTTACTCATGTTGCTGAATCACAGCAAGTTTAAGTTACTAATGCTTCCTAGAACTGATGTGGATGTTTTCAAGATGACCCACTTATATTTGTTTCCTAATAATCAAGTTTTATCAGATAATTCTGTATTTCTGTGATTCTCAGAAGCCAATGTTGTGCCCTGGGGGGGTGGTGTCTGTTGGAGCAGAAACTCCAACAGTACTTTGATTTACACACTTGAATGTACCCTTTTCTTTCTGCGTGGAAAGAAATGAAGCAGCCCAAGCCCAGTCTTTGTAGCTTACACCAGCCATCTCATTTATGTAGACAATTACTCAGTGTGATCACAGCACAAATTATTTGTTTCATACCCCCGACAGTTTTGTACAGTGAGTTCTCAGTGGACAGATCTATTGCACTGCTTTTAATATAGCAGAATTGAGAATGTTGCAGAACAAAAAACAAACAAACAAACAAACAAGCTTGGTGAAGTTTTGAGTTCTAGCAGATACCTTAAGGAAACAGTGTCTTTCAAATTTAACCCATCCACATTGATTATCTCTCTCCTATCTGGTTCTGCTATTCTGCCTTTGTTATCTCTGTTTTCCAGACATAAAATAGCTCTGATCTTACTGCTGGAAGCTGATTGGAATACATTCTCAAGATTAAAAAGAGATTGTCTTTATATCCCACTTCATGCTAAGCATACAAATCTTTGTCACACATCCTAATTTACTAAAATGTCAGAATCTCTGTGCTAGATTCATGCAGATGTTTACTGGATGTTATTACTAATAATGTGGTAATTACTAATAATTACTTATAGCCTTATGAGAGCTATGTTTTGGGGTATTGTTTGCTCAGATCTGATAGTCATTATTTTAAGTGGAAAATGAAAGGAGTAATGCTTGCAAATAACTATTTACCTGCTAATAGGAATCAACAGTGATCGTTTGTTACAAAGTGAATTTTTATTTCAGGCATTGAACTTAAACATCTTTGTCTGGAGTACATGACTCCCTGGCTGTCCAATCTGGTCCGGTTCTGCAAACACAATGACGATGCGAAGCGCCAACGAGTCACTGCTATTCTGGATAAGCTCATAACAATGACTATAAATGAGAAGCAGATGTACCCTTCAATTCAGGCTAAAATATGGGGAAGTCTGGGACAGGTACAAATTCTGCCTGATTTCTTGTAATTTGTTTATAAGCAGATTATAGTGTTTTCAATCACTTACATAAAGATAACATTTTAGATGGACTGGATCTTGCTTATTTCCCAGAAGTATGTTTTGGGGTTTTTTTCTACCTCAAATCCAGTTTTTTCTCAATATCTGCAGCATTTTATAAATAGCTGCTGTACTTTGAAGCAGAGAACAAAATAAAAGTGATACCGTATCATACTTCTTCTGCAGTTGTGAAGCATTTTGATCTGATGCAATTCATTTTACATTTCTAATATTTCAATAGGCTTTTTCCAAAAAGACAACAAGTCGCTAGGATTGCTGCTTCTAATTATGGTAGCTGTGCACCTTCAACTATAAAACACCAAGATCTACTTATTTAGAAGGTTATTTACCATAGAAAAAATATGTTAACCAGATAATAACAAAGACTTTTTTGTCTCTACCAGATCACGGATCTCCTTGACGTAGTGCTGGACAGTTTCATCAAAACTAGTGCCACAGGGGGCTTAGGATCCATTAAGGCTGAGGTTATGGCCGACACAGCGGTAGCACTTGCTTCTGGAAATGTAAAATTGGTTTCAAGCAAAGTGAGTTCACTCTTTGCTTCTTAAACAGTAATTTCACCTTTAGATAACAAGGTAGCACTGAGGTGCTTTCTGATGACTCAGCAGTAATGGAAAAAAAATAGAATAACGCATTGTTAATTTGTAAGTGATTTTACTGAAATTTTGGGCTCTGCTCTTTGTTCCACAAAATGATTGCTCTCTTTTCAGGTGATTGGAAGGATGTGCAAAATAATTGACAAAACTTGTCTGTCTCCAACTCCCACACTGGAACAGCACCTGATGTGGGACGATATTGCCATTCTAGCACGTTACATGTTGATGCTCTCCTTCAACAATTCTCTGGATGTGGCTGCACATCTCCCCTACCTCTTTCATGTGGTTACTTTGTTGGTGGCCACTGGACCCCTTTCTCTCAGAGCTTCCACTCATGGTCTTGTCATCAACATCATTCATTCTCTGTGCACTTGCTCACAGCTTCATTTTAGTGGTAAGTTTTTAACGGATTTTTGAATGACTGCTTTTTGGTTTCAGAAATACCAGAGTTATCTGTCTCTCCTTCAACAGTTCTGAGCTTGAAAATACTGTGGTGCTGTTGAGCTTTTGTAGAAGCCAGAATAAGGGTATGAGCCAGAATAACTATGAAGGGGGAGTTAAAATGTGACTGGTTTTGAGAAGGTGTGTAGTATACATTGTAAATGGGTCTTTGAAAAAGGGAACAAAGTAAGTACCAGTAAGTTCCTGTAATGCAGATTAAGGATAAAATACATCTGTGCTAAAACTGGCTGATGTACATCTTTTCAATAGTTGCATAATATGGTAACAAATATCAGTTACATAAGAAAATTTTGAAACTGCATGGTTAAAGCAGGCATGTTGCATACAGCTGTATTATAGCAGCCCTAAAATATGCGAGATAGCAAGGATACAGCAGTCACAGAGGTACAGTATAAAATCAGGCTGGATTTCGTGAAAAAAAAATCAAGAAGCTTATGTAATCTTGTTTTTTTAAACATCTGAAAGCGCCTTTTATATCTAAGTATGTTGACGGAGTGAGTGTGTGCATAGACACAGACATTTGTATTTAAAGACAAGCCTTCCTGTTTAAAAAGTTTGAAGTACACAGTAATGGAACAAAGTTCAGAACTGCAAAAATATGCAGTGCCAGTCCCAGGGCCTTCATTTTCGTCTGATCTAAGTGAGTTAATTGCAGTGCGAACCAAAGCCAGAATTGAACTGCAGTTTGAACTTATAGTAATGTTGGCCTTCCAAACCAGCAGCACTCCGTGTGTCTGTTTACCTAACAAATATGAGGAAAAGCCTCAGGGAATCACATCTTTAGACAAATTTTTCTTATCTATTTTCAGATTGCATTTCTCTCACGACTGCTTTCAGTGGTCTATGCAACAGGCCACAGTTGTTCTGGCATGTTCTGAGACAAGTAGCAAAGAAAACAGTATTGAAATGTGCATAGGTTTATCGTCTGCTTGTGTACTTGTGGAGAATGAGATTAAGAGTGTTTAAAATGTGAATTGTATGTCAGTGTTTTACGTCTAATGTCTAAAAATTTATTCAACAGAGGAGACCAAGCAAGTTTTAAGACTGAGCTTGACTGAATTTTCTCTGCCTAAATTTTATTTGCTGTTTGGAATCAGCAAAGTGAAATCAGCTGCAGTCATAGCATTCCGCTCCAGCTATCGAGACAGGTCATTTTCACCTGGCTCCTACGAGAGGGAAACTTTTGCACTGACCTCCTTGGAAACTGTTACCGAAGCTTTGTTGGAGATCATGGAGGTATGTGTTTCAAAATGAAAATACAGTGCTGCTTATTCTACAACGAGCAGTGTAGCAAGCAGTGACATGATAAGGAACACTTCCAAAAACTAAAATAACTGAACATTCTGAATTAAAATAATGCATTTTCTTTATGTTCTGTATGTTCAAACACTGTCATTCTTTTTAGGCTTGTATGAGAGATATTCCAACATGCAAGTGGCTGGACCAGTGGACCGAACTAGCTCAAAAGTATGTTATAGATCTCAAAACATAACCCCTAACTGCCTGCGTAGTACACTTAGACTTTTCAGTTTTCCACTGTACAGCTTGTCTGTTGTATATTCGTTTAATGTAGTGTACTCTGTTTCTTCACAGGTTTGCATTCCAGTATAATCCATCCCTGCAGCCAAGAGCACTTGTTGTCTTTGGCTGTATAAGTAAGCGTGTGTCTCATGGACAAATAAAACAAATAATCCGAATTCTTAGCAAGGTATTTGGGTTTCTGTTTGTCTTCCTCTCTGACTCACAAAGTAACTAAAAATTTTAAATATTTCTATTGAATATAAAACTCAGCATAATTTCACAGTAAATGCATTCTTCAAGCATATTCTTCTACAGAGAAACCTGATGGGAAATTGTCTTTGTAGGCTGGGCTTTCCATGTTAAATTAGTTTGGTGACAATAAGTTTATCAATGCAGCTACTTCTAGAGTAACATTAGATTTCAATATTGAGTTTAAAATTTGGGACACTGAATTTAGATCCAGAAAAGCCAATATTTCAATAAATGAGAAATTTTCTGGCAGTGCAGCTCCTGCATGTGTGCTATTCTTTTTTTTTTCTTCTTAGTTTTTTTTAAGGAAGTTAACAATGTGTAGCAACTAAATACAAGAAAAAGCAGAATGTTTATATGAGAAAACGTTAAAACATAGTACCTAGCTTAGCAATTATGTCCATATTTTCAAAGAAGGTTGTGTTCTATAGCAGCTGAATTGTGGTAAATTTCTTTAAGTATTTTTATGTGGACATAAAATTTAACTGTGCAGTGTCTGAACTGCAGAAGAGCCATTCTGTGGCTCTTGCACCCTTACTTTTTAAATACCCGTTGTGTGATTGTTCACAACAGTAAATAAATGTTGGTGTAAATCTTCATTTCTAAAACTCCTTTGAAATTGGCCTAAAGGGAACTCAGGTGTTGTAAACTAATTGAGAACCACATTATAGTTTAGAGCTCTCATATTTTCACAAAGCAAAATCTAATTATGGGTTCTGTTTTCTTCTTATTATTCTTGTTTTTCTACAAAAAGGGTCTGGAGAGCTGTTTAAAAGGCCCTGATAATTACAATAGCCAAGTTCTAATAGAAGCTACAGTTATAGCACTCACCAAATTGCAGCCTCTTCTTAACAAGGTAAGCAGCTGGATTTCTGGAGTAAACAGAACGTGTTTTCTAAGTGAAAGTTATGAGTATAAACTCAAAAATGTCAGTAAGTCTTGTGGTATCTGACGTTCACACATTGCTGCTGTGACTCACGCTTGAAAGTACTGCATATGGGATGTATGTCACAGATGTTCATATGTGCAAAAGCTTTAAAAAGACTTCAGAATGTACTGTTCTGCTTCATCAAACTGGGCCATAGCAATATACGCAAAGGCTGCACCACAGTTTGTATTCATTCTTACCATAGATTTTCCATCTTGGCTTTGAAATTTGCAATTGCTTATACTTCTTTCTGATCATGCCTCGTAATAAGTTTTGATGATGTCTTATGTGATATTAATGTAGCCATTTGATGTTACTAATGAATCACTTCAGATTTACCTGTGCATGTCATCACTTCAGTCACTGCAGATTTACCTGGCATTGTCATGCACACCTAAAAAAACACAGTTCTATGGCAAAGTTCTGAAAGGGATTTCTAGAGAATATGGATGTGTCTGTAACTCCTGCTTTGTTGATACCTTAAAAAATATGCTAAGAAAAAAACAAAACTTTTTTTCCTGCCAGGTGTATTTGAGTGGCTGCTTTAATGTGCATATTTGACTCATTCACATAGCCAAGGACTTTTAAAAAAAAGTTTAAAATTAACTTCAATTTGTTAACTTCAATTATCACTTGGTTGCTTTGCACTGTCTTATGTGAAAGCAGAATTGTGACCTTTTCTTTTCCCTTCTCCTTGTAGGACTCCCCTATGCACAAGGCCCTCTTCTGGGTAGCCATGGCAGTACTGCAGTTGGATGAGGTCAACCTGTACTCGGCAGGTACAGCACTGCTTGAACAGAACCTGCATACCTTGGATAGCATTCGAGTGTTCAATGATAAGGTAAGCAAGGCCTCTGCTAGTAATCCGCTGTGATTAAACCTTAGTTCCTGTAAGCAATTTGTTCTATGCAAAAGAAAAAATATATATATTCCTTGTCCTGGTGAACAGTTAGAACTGAAATTCGCATTGCAAGCTGTTTACTTATGTAATATCAGCAGTACACTGTGATGTAGAGATGGCAGCTTAACTATTCTGTCCCAAAATGCAACTGAGAAATACATAGATCTATTCAAGTCAGAAGTGCAGTCAATAGGTTCCTGTACATTCTTAAATTACCATGTTTTGTCACTGTTTTAGTTTACTATGATGAGTAACCTTCAATCAGATAGGCTGTTCTGAAGAAATTTATAATGGGGGCAATGAGGCCTTTGCACAGGCTGCACACAGCAGCTGTGGGTGTCCCATACCCGGGGATGCTCAAGGCCTGGCTGGGACCTGGGCAGCCTGAACTGGTGGGAGGTGTCCCTGCCCATGGCAGAAGATGTGTACAGAGGTCCCAGCCAAATCCACTCCTTGATTGTATGAAATATTTTTATGTCTTATTTTCTCTGAGCCAGAGCCCAGAAGAGGTGTTCATGGAGATCAGGAGACCACTTGAATGGCACTGCAAACAGATGGATCATTTTGTTGGGCTAAATTTCAACTCCAACTTCAACTTTGCACTAGTGGGGCACCTCCTGAAAGGTAAGAATGCATGTTGCTGCTCGTGTGGGAAAATGAATGTGTTGTTTCATTTGCTACAGTACATTACTTCTTTCTCCTGGAATACTTTCTTTCTCTGTGCTTGCCTGTATCTGCTCACTGTAGATTGATTTGTGAGATAATAGAAGCAATGTAAGCACAGACATTTGTGATTGTGTGATTTTGGACTGAGGGACTGAATTAGTAGTTCTGAATGTGCAGTTTCTGTTGGTGTTGTACTTCCTTACCATATGAATGAGGCGTCCTGAGAACATGCTGGAAAATACTTATGAAAGCTTTTTTAAAATATTTTTGCTTTGTAGATATGTTCTTAAAAATTAAATACAAGATTTGGTGTTTAAACCTCATTTTGCAGGGTACAGGCATCCTTCACCTACCACTGTAGCAAGAACAGTAAGGATTCTACATACACTACTAGCTCTGGTTAACAAACACAGAAACTGTGACAAGTTTGAGGTGAACACCCAGAGTGTGGCTTACCTAGCAGGTAAGATTGAACAAACCTTCTTTTGAACCTGGGTTAACTGAAAAGGAATGGGTTATAGGGACCCTGCTTTTGCAGGGGGGTTGGACTCAATGAACTCTAGAGGTCCCTTCCAACCCCTACAATTCTGTGATTCTGTGATTGTGGGAATATCTTCTGGTGTTAGGCTAATGACTGTTATCAGTATAAAGGAAACTTGCAACCGGAGGTGGACAAGAGTCTGGGTTAGGCTGCTGTGCGTCACTGACGCAGTGTGGTCTGAAGGCTTGTCAGTGCAGCACCTACTGGGCAGCTTCCAAAATGCTTCAGGGAGACTGAAGGTGCTTTGGTTTAAATTCTAAAGTGTGTTTTTAATTACAGAATTTACATTTCTAGTTGTCTAGAAACAGAAATCATGGCTGTACGAGGGCAGATGATTAGATCATGGAATTCTTGTTGGTTCGAGAATAGTTATTTTTTTAATGACCTACTTTTAATCTGTACATTTCGGTAGGGTGTAATTACATCTCTGGTCTTTTTTGTAGTAAGTAGAAATTTCAAGTAGATGCTTACGTTCTTCAGCGTATTCCTGACAGAAAATTTGCACCAACTTTCTTTGATTTTATTATGTTTTAGCTTTGCTGACAGTGTCTGAGGAAGTTCGAAGTCGCTGCAGCCTAAAACATAGGAAGTCTCTCCTGTTGACAGATGTAGCAATGGAAAATGTTCCTATGGATACATATCCCATCCATCACAGTGACACTAGCTATAGGTTGGTTGTCTATCTTTTTGAGAATAAAAGTTTCCCAAATTTCAATGTCTGTTTTCTTTACTAAGCCATCTAAAGGTGAGCTGCATTAAGTAGAAAACTAAACCCCGTGTTCATTAAATCAAAGTTAATATTCAGCTGCACATTGGTTGCACAGAATCATAGGGAAAATTGTGTATTGAGTCTCTAGAGGTAGGATGTTGAGATCTGGAAAGCAATTTTAGACTTCAGTTAACTGCTTTGGAGATAACTTTTTTGATAACCCTTTTCTGTGAGACCTAATCTCACTTCATTCTTCATTTGCATTTTAGAATAACATTTTTTCTCTTTTTAAGAAGAAAGGACATGCCAAATGATTGCTTGATTCCTGTCATTGGAGAACTTTGACATCAGCTGTCCATATGTAGCCACTGGAGTAAGCTAGGAAGGCAGCCTAGAAAATACCACACAGAGTCAGTTTTTCTCAGTACAGAGCACTTTACCCAGTACCTCTCCTTTTATCCAGTATGGAGCAGTAGATAATAAATGTCTCACGTTTTGCCTTATAGGCAGATTCGCTTGTGTTCTTGTTGCTTTATATTCAGCTCTTCAGTATTAGGTTCATGCCAGATTGTCAGTTTTGACTAGCTCAGACATTTTTCTAGCAAAATAATTACTTTTAATTGATGCATATTTCTGCTAGAAAATAAAGGATACCTTGGCTAGCTGAAAAATTAATGTCTAAATATGCAAAAGTTTTAAAGACTTTCTTAATTTCTGTGCACTTTCAGGACACTAAAGGAAAATCAACCGTGGTCATCGCCAAAGGGGTCAGACAGACACCTGGCTGCCAGTTACCCGACAGTGGGACAGATAAGCCCTCGAACACGAAAGTCCATGAGTTTGGATATGGGGCAGCCTTCGCAAGCAAACACTAAAAAGCTCCTAGGTTATTAAGATACCTGATTTACTAATTTGTCTGCGGGATACTCCATGAAATTTTACTGGAGAAAAATTATACTTGTACTTGTTCTGACTTCAAGTGCTTATTCTTGATTCAGAGAAATGCACTTGATTTCTACAAAATGCAAATAGAGGACACTACAATTGAAGAGGAATAATTTGATTTGCTTTGGTCAGGAAGATGGGAAATGTTACTCAGAATGTGCACGCTGAAGTGATTTTTTAAAAAAAAAAAAAGATATTTCAGATACTAAAGTTTCATAGTGCCAGTTTTCTGGGAAACAGGCTCCTCGGCAAGGTCTGTTTTGTCAGACCAAGGGGCAATGGTTTCAGTCTATGAGAGGGGAGATGTAGTTTGGATATAAGGAGGAAGTTCTTTACAATAAGGATGGTGAGGTGCGGGAATGGGTTGCCCTGATAAATGGTGGTGTCCCATCCTTGGAGACAGTCAAGCTGAGACTGGACCAGGCTCTGAGCACCTGGTGGAGCTGCGGATGTCCCTGTTCATTGCAGGGGGGTGGGACAAGATGACCTGTAAAGGTCCCTTCCAACTTGAAAGATACTATGATTCTATGAAACAAGATAAGTTCTCCACATCACTTATGGTTACTGTTCTACATTGTAGTGTACATGGAAGAAGAGAGGCATTTCTTTCATTACAATCCTGTTACTGCTTCCTTTTCAGTAATCACATTTTGGCATGTTTATTCAATGTGATGTGTTGACCAGGAAACCATAGCATGCCCACAGCTTACATACTTGAATAAATTGCATGCTATTCTCATATGCATTGTGAAGCATTTTGGAAACTGTGATGGAGAGCGGCATGATGTAACCATAATTTCTCTACCATCTCTGAAAGTAGTGAAAATGTCCCCAGATTCCTACTGTTATGTTGCAGAATAGGATGGTAGCTTGGCCAGACAGTCAGAAATACTTAAAGTATGGATTTAGGTTTAATGTTTTTAATTTCCTGATAAATTGTTTTTAGGTACAAGGAAAAGTTTTGACCATTTGATATCGGACACAAAGGCTCCTAAAAGGCAAGACATGGAATCTGGAATCACAACGCCTCCCAAAATGAGGAGAGTAGCCGAAAATGATTATGAAATGGGTGAGAAACAGGACTAACATTTTCAGAATAACACTAATTATAAATGCTTTGTATTTATATACAAAGGATTATTTCCAAATTCAGTGTTTATTTTCTTAGGTTACTACCAGGGCAGGGAGAAATACCTTAATAGTGGCTTCTGGAGAGTGTAGTCTTTCATATCACTGGCAATTGAGGTTTGAATTAGAGTTGCTCAGTTTGCAGGTGCAGGATAAGGGGCAGCTACAAAGTACTATATACAGGAGCAAAATAAGTAAAATTCGGCTTTTTGTGGCTTACTGAGCCCAAGCTGCAGATTTTGCAAGTGGAATCTGACATGATGCCTAGAATGCCTCTCTTCATCTTCTCCCACATCTGCTTCCTGTGACCCCACCCCCAATTGCAATGCAAGACCAGGGTTCTTCTGTTGTATCTGATGTCAGTCTGCTGCCTGACCCTGAAAACGTTACTTACCACCCCTGGGCCTGTATTTCACTGAATAGGAAATTGGGGTTATTGTTTGCCATTTGATAATACATTCCATGTGACAGTCTAGCTCTGCTAGTATTACAGCATAATTGTTGCTTTTATACTTTATGAGAAATCTGAAGTTTGCATATAATTGGACTTGTTATGCAAGATCTAATTCTGTTTTGGTTTAGATTTATTTCCCTTTTGATTGGTTGGTCTTTTTTGTTTGGCAGAAACCCAGAGGATATCACCGCAGCAGCACCCCCATCTCCGAAAAGTTTCTGTTTCTGAGTCAAATGTCCTCCTGGATGAAGAAGTTCTGACTGATCCAAAAATTCAAGCACTGCTGCTTACAGTTCTTGTAAGCCTTCCTTCTGTGTATTATTGTCTGTTACTTCCTGATGCTCATTCATCGTCCAGAGAAATGTTCCTCGTGGTGCTTTATTGCTTCACATGGATCAAAATTAGAATGATTGTGCCACTCTGTTCTTTGCTGCTTTTCTTCAGACTTTCTAAGAATTACTTTTATAATCCCATTAAAAAAGCCAACGTGAGGGGAAATTGGGAATTTCCATGATTCTGTCTGTAGTGCAGAACATGTTGAACACTTGGTTCCTTTTCCTGACAGAATTTTATTACAAACTGATTTGATGTAACAAGAACCTATTTTATGTACTACATATTTTAGAAGTTAAGAAGAGAAAATTGTTAGAATACCAGCACAGTCCAACTTAAACCCTGACTAAATGGCAGTATAGCAACCAGTACGTTAGTGCTTTCACCAGGTACACCAATACACTTTGCATTTCTGTTGTAATGCAGAAAGACTCAGTTGCACAGTTTTGTCAAAAACTTATTATCTAATTTGGGGCCAAAATAGAAGCTATTACCAACTGTTCTTATTGTTTCCCATGACATGAAGCAACTTAATTCCATGTCTCCAAATTAATCTTCTGGAATGCTGCTTCTTCTGGAATCCTGAAATCTTACAGACCTTAAACTATAATAACAAGCAAAAAAGGCTGTAACTACTCAGCCTCCCTTAGAAGCATGCTGATTTAGTCCTTTGCATTATCACAGGCAACGTTAGTGAAGTACACTACTGATGAATTTGACCAGCGGATTCTGTACGAGTATTTAGCAGAAGCCAGTGTTGTCTTCCCAAAGGTCTTTCCTGTTGTGTAAGTATCTGAAGCTGTTTGTGATGACTCTGTACTTGGCCTTCCTTTAAAATGTCTCTGGTCCAGGGCAAGCATGTGTGAGTTGCTTTACTCATTTCTACGTTATGAGCTGCACTCTGTCCTTTGCTTGAGACGGATGTCCATCACAGTTTGAGAACGTTGCATTCACTTAACACAGGGGAGAAAGGAGTGTTCTTACAGGAATGGGCATCCTCACATGGCAGTGCCACAAATGCCCCTATGGCACACGTCAGTTCTCTGGGCAGGTTGGCAGAGCAGCCAGGGAGCCCGTCTGTGCAGCCATCCATTCCTCCCGAAAGCTTTCAGCATTCCTGCTGCCATTACAGTAGTCTGGTGACTCAGTGTGGCTTTGGCACTTATTTGGTACTGTAGAAAATCACATTTCTTTTTGCCGTGGTCATATAGTTTTCTATGTAAGTCAACATATACAATTTTAGATATTTTTGTACTAGTTAGACTCAATTTTTTAATCAGTAACTCGAGTGCATATCAAAACTGGTGTCAAGTGTACTTCAGATATTCTTTTGATATATATTTTTAGCTATGGGTTAAAAGTACTTTGCTGTAAAGTTGTTGAGAACTGCGTATTTATTTGGTGGGAAAAAAATAATCTTCTGTTCTTTTCTTTAGGCATAATTTATTGGATTCCAAGATCAATACCCTTCTGTCACTGTGTCAGGATCCAAATTTGTTGAATCCAATTCATGGGATTGTTCAGAGTGTTGTTTACCACGAGGAGTCTCCGCCCCAATACCAAACTTCTTATCTACAAAGTAATTTGTTTTTAATTGCTGAATTCAAAGTTAGATACCTAATGAAAGTGCCTCAGCAGGAGAGCTGATGAATTTTGTTGTGTGGTTTCTCTCTGATTTCATAAATCCTTCATAACATTAAGTTTGTTGTTGCAGGTTTTGGATTTAATGGGTTGTGGAGATTTGCTGGCCCATTTTCCAAGGTAAGAGATAAATTCAGGAGTGATGCAGATAAGTGATAAAATTGATACGAGCAAGTCAGAAATGTAAGGGTTGCTCTTATGGCTGAAAGTTTTTCAGCCTGCAGCAGCTGTTTTGGTGAAATCAATAAGGTAAACTTACTGAAGTTGGATAAAAGTAGTCAGGTGGTAGATACAGCTTTTCAGCACCCCAAAGTTTGCAAAAAGTCTTGAAGACATGGAATGTTATTCAGAGACTCTGGTTTGTTGTCTGCATCTCACTGTTTAAGAGTTCAAATCAGTAAGAGCGATAATTCCGTGAGGACAAATTCTGTGTTACAGCAGAAGAAATAAAAGTATTGACCATCTGTGCTCCCATTTGTTGCCTCTAGTCATTGCTACAGGAACTACATGAGCAGAGTAGGCAGTGTTCTGGCCGTAGGCTTTGGGGGGTGCAAGTAATATTCCTCGTAACATTTTAAGTTTGGGTGATTTGGAACTTCAGAATGGAACAGCCCCCTCTTCTGGCTGTGCAGTTCTTAGATGTACTAAAATCGCATCTGCGAGTGATCTGTAGTATTACATTTAGACTAATCTGGGAAGGACCCCAGTTCACACGTAGTTGCACCCAAATGCTTTTTATAAATTTCAGGCAGAACCATTGTAAACTTACAGTGAGTCAGGGGTGCAGCTCATCAACAGAAAAGTAGGAGGAAATGACCCCACCTTTTTTTTTCACAGCAAACACAAATCCCAGACTATGCTGAACTCATAGTGAAGTTTCTTGATGCCTTGATTGACACATATTTGCCTGGAATTGATGAAGAAACCAGTGAAGAATCTCTCCTGACACCCACATCTCCGTATCCTCCTGCAGTGCAGAGCCAGCTCAGCATTACAGCCAACCTTAACCTTTCCAATTCCATGACCTCGCTCGCAACTTCCCAGCACTCCCCAGGTCAGTAGCAGTTGTGGTACTACATAGGTAGGGAAATGTACTGAATTTATACAGCCAGATACTCTTTCTCGTTATGTTTTTAATATGTTTACGCATCAAACATGATTGCATTCTTGAGTCTAATGACTATTAAATTGTTGACTAAGCTGTTACACTGGTGTTTCAGATGCTGGATTTTGTCCAGCACAAAAGCCGTCTTCCAAGTCATTATGCATGGAGAAAATAACATGAAGTACATCAGAATGAATAGCAGCTGCATCTTAACATGGAACATATGCAACAGTGAATCCTAGAAAGTTGATAAAGACAGATACATAATCATGAAGGTTTGCAAGGAAAATAACATTCACTTAGGCAGTGCAAACTAGCACATACTAGGAAATATAATCCAGAGCTGTGCTGTGATTGAGAATGCCTGAACTGACTCTGTTTCAGGCTATGTGGGATAAAGCTGAGACTCCTACAGGCAGCACCAAATGGGGCTCAGACTCTGCTTGGAGGAAGAAGGAAAAAAAATAAGTATGACAGCGTTCAGAAGTGCAGTCATCATTGGCTGTAAATAGAAATGCTAAATTCTGTCTGGCTTGGGGAGAGGGGAATTAAAGAAGGATGCAGAGGTTAAATATGGCAGCATAGATTTTTGGGGTGAAAAACGAAAAAATAAGGCTAAAAAGGATTTGACATAGCATATGAGAGAGAAACTAGAGAAAATGGAATGTAGGAAGAAAACTGAACTTATGTCAAAGAGATCTACCGGAAGGTTCTGCCTGAAGTGATTCTGGTTATTGGCTCATACACTGCGGAAATGCTTTGCTCTTCTTTGTCAAGCAGTTACACAGTCTGATGTTTCTCAAATAGTGATTTAACTGTTGCAATTCTGAACACTGAAATCAATCAGCCTTTTATTTCAGCTTCATTTCTTACCTAATGAGAGGCTCAAGACCACTTAGATTTGGGTGTGAGACTTAGAGAAGCATGTTGGGTTTTTTGACTGTTTACTAATTGGTTTCTGGTAGCTCTGACTTAAGTCCTACTTAGTTGTGCATAGCTCTGTTTGTGGTTTTTTTGGCTATTACAAGTTTGCAGAGGTAAGGTGTGCAGAGGTGAGATTGTGTTCTGTGGTGCTCCAGTTGTGTGGGAATGGCAGTTTCCTTTTTTTTGTGCAGTGAGAAGTGACTACAACTCTTCCCCAGTCTGAGAACTCAGTTTAACTTATTTAGGTTTGGAGTGATCACTTCTTGATGTTTTGATTCTGAGTTCTAGGAATATGCCTTTAAGATTCCGGTCAAAAACAGGACTTGATTTCCAGTCACACAAGGACAAGATGTGTTACATTAAATAATGTTGTCTGAAGTGAGGAGAGGAAATATGAGAGGTATTTTGCACAGTTGCTACCTCTTTTTCTGCTACTTTATTAATAGTAAAGTTTCTAGACTAGAGGAGACCGTGGTTGTCATTGTGGCGTTGGTATTGATTCCTTGTTTTGCATTCTAGCCTGGGACAAGTAAGAAAATAACACTGACTTGAAAGGAACTTACTGGTTGTGTCCTCCTTTTACCCCTCATTTTATGTTCTTACATGGAAGGAATTGAGGCAGCTCTTCAAATTTGTTTTTTTTTTATTCAAGTGTTGCACAAACAGATGGGCTTTGATTAATGCTGGTTAAGAGCCCATCTCCACCAGCAGCATTTGGGAGGAACTGGCAAACTTGTTAAATGATGCAGGTCTGTAATAATGCATGAATGCATGGTTTGCTTGGAGGTAAAATGTTCGAAAGCCTCTATGAAGTAAAGGAGATTACTGAGGGATAACTGCTGTTATCACAGGACTTTCCCATGCAAGGCTGGGGTGTGTTAGCTGCTGGTGGTTATCAAGTAGGTATATTTTTCAGTTTGTTTTATCAGCTTTTTCTTGAGATTTTGTTGGTGGTTTTTTGTTTCCTTTTATCAAAAGCTGAAAGGAATGCAAAGGACAGTAATAAAATTCAGCCATGAGGACTGCTGTGCTTATTTGAATAGGCTTGAGTGCCTTCAAAAACTTGGAAAGTGGTTTTCCAGCATTTCATTGTGTTCCCATATCCCACATCTATTACATTGCTCCACCTAAGTCAACTTGCTGTTTCTCACATTTAAAATGTTTCATTAACCAATGCAACTTTGCATAAAACATCCTTTGCTTTTTAGGCTGCTTAATTGTTTCAAAAATCTTGTTCTGACACTTTATACAGCTCCCTTTTGCGTTTTCCTTCACTGTGCCTTGAGGCATCGTGCTGAGGGAGTAAGCAATGAGAGATGTAATGTATCTGCCAAGATAAAACCATTGGGAGAAGAACTGCAGAATAGGAAGTAAACATGGGCCACCGGGCTGCTGAAGGCAGCACCGCGGCTGTGGGGCTGGCATGAGATGCAGGCCTGTCATCTGCTTGCTGTGATAGGAGAACTACTGAGGAAATCAAGTATTTAGCAGTGCTGAATTGAATTAAAGAAACAGTTGGATGCAAGTATGTTTTTTTATTATGCTAACAAATACATTAAATTGCTGATAATGTATTTCTTGAATCCAGAAACAAGTAGACAAGATTGTTTGTATGTTTTGTCTGTCATCTGTCCCCACCCCATTGTCATGGACATTATTCACTTACGTTTTTTCTTTCATTCTGTGTTTGTAAAGCTTCTCTGCCTTGCTCTAAATCTGCAGTTTTCATGCAGCTTCCTCATCAAGGTACTCTCTATTTCCATCATATTTGCACGAGATGCTGCTTGATCCGCTTTAGGGTTGGGCTTGTGGCATGAGAAGTGTTTTACTAATCCTGAGTACAGGAATGGCTTCAGTGTAAGTGCTAAGCTGTTGCATTTCTCTTGTGGTGCTAGTAATATTTACTGGTATAGTGGCAAATGCCATTCACATCTTCAAGAATAAGATTCATTTAGTAATAGTGGAAGCTCAGTGTGTGAAATTGTTCTGCTGCACATTTTAAGCTAAAATGTAAAATTATTTCCTGAGCTCTTCAGTTTCACAGGAGGTAGTTTCAGCATCATTGGTGCACCACCAGGAAACAGACACCAGTTCTTTGGACTAAATGGCAGCAGACAGAGGGTTCATTAAAATGAATTCTCAGCGACACCATTTGATTTTTGCTTCTGTGTGGAGAAATAAATAGGTCTGCGGAAGACATTTTTTGCTCACACATGCAGGTTGCTTCCTGTTCTCATCATAGCTTGTGACTTCATGAGCTCACACATACAGGCAGCGGAAGGATGGCAGCCTTCAGACAGCGTCTGAACGTAGTTCTGATTTTCACTGCAACTGTGTGAATTAGAGGAGAGTAATCACCATTCTGGCTTGTGAGAATCAATTTCTTAGAGGGATGAAACATAGAACTGTGGGAAATACCATGTGTAGTGATGGGATTTTGCTCTAACCTTTTTATTTGCTGTCAGACATCCTAATTTTTGCTTCTAGTTATACTTTGAACCTCTCCCATTAAATTATCATTCCTACTACTCATTCCAATGCTGTACATGTACTGTGTTTAGTGTTGTTAAATGTGCCTCAAACATACTCATCTTGTTGCAGAAGTAATGTGACAGCTGCATGAAGATACACAAGTGATTAACTCAGAGTAGGGTTAGCATAAAAGCAATGACTGAAAGCATGTCTGCACTAAGCAGGAGTCTTAGCTTTTAAGTCTTCAAATGACAGACTGTATCCAGGGCTGTAGAGCAGTGGCTAATACCCAGTCATGCACTGTCATCTTGTCAGCATGAAGTTACACTGGTGGGGTTTGTTTAGGAGGGTTGTTTGATGTGATTCCTTTAGCACAACACAGTAGAAGTTCCCTTGTCCTGCAGAGAACATCTAAAGCTCAAGAAGAGTACATGCATTTGGGTAGAAATCCTGGTTTCATTTTTACCTTCTACCTCCTGCCTCTGTCTGGGAGTGCAGCACTTTGGCAATAACAGTCATGAAACTTTCCAGACTCACCTCTTGTTTGCATAATTGTGCAATTATGTCCAAGCTTTGGCCCTAGAGTTTCTTTACTCTTGATTTGGGAGGGTATGGATGGAGCATTTTATTTTCAGTTACCCTTGCTCATTCTGCCCACAAATATATCGGAGGATGTGCTCCTGCAAGCAAGCAGCCTCGTACACAGGCAACCGTGATGCTGCTGTCAGCTGCAGGGTGTTGAGGCAGCTCCAAAGCGGAGCACTCTGCCCTTCCTTCTGAACTGGACCTGAGTCTCACTGCCCTGTTTGTTACAGTGAAGTTTCAGGAGTATTTGCAGTGACTTTTCCTGTCCTTACAAAGGTTAGCACAGAGGGGTGTTGGATCTGGTCAGCGCTGTGCTTACTCTGAGCACAGAGTTGTACATTTGATCTGAAAAAATGATTCTTCATATTACAGTACTGCATCAGATTTCTCATTTGCGAGTCATCGTCACCAGTGAGGCTGTGTTACTACTTGCCAAGAGAGTTACAAGTTGTTTTAAATACTTTGTTAGTTGGATGTCTGAACTGCTTTCCCAGCTGTAGGGCAGCACCGCTGGCTGCTTGTGTTCCCAGAGGCTGCCTCCTCACCGCCACCCGTTCGCATGGCAGACCTGGGTTGTGTCCTGAGCACAATCACTGAGTGCCACCTGTGTCGCCGTTGCCTGACCCCGTGTGGTCCAGAAGGGTGCCTTCATTCTGGTATCGAGGGTATCACAGCATTTTGTCCCATGAAGGCACCTACATGTTAACCTGTTCATTTGCAGAAACGTCTGTCGTGAGGATGCTGAGTCACAGGGCGGCAAAGCAGGGAAGCTAACGTTGGTCTGTGTGTTTTCCCAGGGATCGACAAGGAGAACGTGGAGCTCTCGCCCACCGCTGGCCACACCAACAGCGGGAGGATGCGCCACGGCTCCGCCAGCCAAGTGCAAAAGCAGCGAAGTGCTGGCAGCTTGAAACGTCACAGCATTAAGAAGATTGTGTGAAACTTGGGGTTGGTTTTTTGTTTGATCAGTTTTTGGGTTTTTTTTTTTTTGGAAACTGACTGACATACGTGGGCCTCTCGCAAAGGGCCCCCACCAGTTGTGATGCTGCACTTAATTCTTCAAGTTCCCATCCTGTCAGCCGTGTTGCCAGATGATCAACTCCTGAAACATTGCCTGAATTCTAATGCCTTCTTTCTTTAATTCTGTTTTTTTTTAATTTAAGCCAGTGTTTCAGAACCGCATGTAGATCCTGAAGGACTTTGTAGGCGAAGGAGCTGTGAGTTCTTTAACGCTGCAGAACATAACTTGTCCAAATATGAAAGCCATTTCCCATAGACGGTTCTGCCTTGCTTCTGTGATTCACCTTGTTTGTTTCTTCTCTAAAGGAAAGTGTTAATACTTAATCCTGTTTGCACACTTCTCAAGGTAGTTGCTTTATGACCCAGGGGAAGTTACTATCAGCCTGGTTTTAATTCAAACTTGTAGGATTTTTAGCTGTGGACTTTTTTTTACCATGCTTAAAAGAAATTTAACAGTAGCTGCAGTACAATGAGCTTAGCCAGAATTGGTCGATTAGATTAAATTCCTTGTAATTAGCAATAAATTGAGAGGACAAGGAGGCTTCATGAGTCTCTTCATTCCCCAGACCATAGCTTCAAACACTTGGACTGTATATGGACCAGACTGGATAAACTGGCTTTTTTCCAAAGCAGTGGTTTTTTGCCGTACTTTAACTGCACTAAAAAAGGTTGTACAGTGGAAAGAAAACCATCAAGAACTGACTATTATGGTGTCATTATAGCAGTGTTTAAAATTGATTGCTGCTTTCTTCCATTTAACGCATGCTTTAGTTTTGCCCTTCTAACAATGTGCACCTTCGAGAAATTCCTGGCAGAAAAACTATTGGGATACGGAGGGGAAAATTTTATTGATTAACTTCCAGCCCTGGGAGGTTGTTTGGCAAAGCTGCTTCTGTGCTGTCCAAGCAGTGCTATAAAAACAGTAATGTTTGCTTAAGGTACACAACTTTGAAACTAACTGACACTTTGTCAAATCCAGGTTACGTTTGAATGTTTGCAGTGCAATTTCTGCTATCAGTGCAGACATCTGCAGTCAAACTTTTCTTGCAGAACTTTCAAGGGGTTTTAGTTTGTAAGGGCTCGTATTTGGGGGTTACATGAAACTGAAATTGCTGTCACTGTGAGAGACTTGTCGGTCACAGTAGTGCATTGGCAATGGGGACTGTGATAATATGCTGCTATGTTGAATGAGGTGTAAAGGTGTGGCACGGGGTGCTGCAGACATTACCTGCACAGACTGGAGATGTGCAGAGTTGGATCTCAGAGGTGAATGGGCATTGTGACAAAGGCCTGTCAGCCGGGTGCTCATTGTAGGGCTATAAGCAAATCTACTGCTAAAGAACAGTTACACTTCCTAGATTCAAATCTCTGTTGTATGTTAGAAGTTAACAACAATAAATGGCTTTAGAAGGGAAAAAAAAAAAAGTATATCCACTCTATGAAGAGATTAAAATCCTCTAGTGCAATCTTATTAGTGGCTTTCAGTAAATCAAACTCCACAGCTAAATTATTAGAGAATGGTACAATTATAAGTGTTCAGATTTTATTGATACAGCACATAATTCACGTGTATCCACACAGTAACAATGTAACATTTATGTAAATAAAAATGCCTTTATTGTATTGATTCATAAAATAACAATTCTTCTAATTTGTTTACAGTCCTGGAAGAACTATGAACTTAATAAGCTTAATATGCAAATAGTTTGCCAAAACAAGAAGAAAATGTAGAATTGAAATGGAATCATTGGAAAAGATGACGAGTTGTGCAGTTTACCACGTGTTTTTATTCTTGATTGTGTAGGAGCAGCAGTAGAAACGATTCCTAAACTGTTAGATCTATGGAAGGGTTACAGGGCCAGACTTAAATTAAGAACTGAGCGCTGACTGGTGCCGTGTTTTGAGCCTCTGTGCATTTGTCATTTGGGAGTCACTGATTTAGAAACCTTTTTCATCTCATACATCAAATCACTAATAGCCACCTTCGGTATCACTGTCGGTTTGCACCTAATTGTGCTGAATCCAGCTATTCCCAGCCCTTCCTGTTTTGCTGAAGACAATGAATTGTAGAATCCTGGAGTTATTCCCTCCATCAGCGGGAGGAAAAAAATCCCTTGTCATTTACTGATACAAAAATAGAATTTTCAGTCATTTCTCTGTGAGCAAATTTTTTAAAACTAATTCCAGATGAACTGCTCTGCTCTGATTGGACTGAGTGCCAATATTCTGCATTGCCTGTGTAACAGATGCATCATGAAATAAGCAGTAATGCATTCTTAAGAGACTTGAGTATGGTGAAACCAAAATTACCTTTTCCGTGAGAACTCAGAACTGCTGGAAGCTCTTGGTCCTGGCTGAAACAAACGATACATTGATAAAGCAAGTCAGCAAAATATCATCTGTTGTTTCCCGGGAAGGAGTCATTGAATGTTTTCACTGTGTAGTTCAGTGAGGGGACCCAGACCTTCAGAGCGGGGAGGTCAGGCAGTTTAGGTAAAAAGAGCTGAACTTGAGTGTAACTGTAGGCACAGAACCATAGAATGGTTTGGATAGAAGGGCCTTAAAGCTCACCTTGCAGCCCCAGCCATGGTGGGGCACCTCCCACCAGCACAGGCTGCTGAGGGCCCACCCAGCCCGGCCTCCAGCACCTCCAGGCATGGAGCACCCACAGCTGCTCTGGGCAGACTGTGGCAGGGCCTCACCACCCTCCTTGTGAGGAATTTCTTCCTTTTACTTGGTCTACATCTACTTTTTTAGTTCAAAGCCCTCACCCATTGTGCTGTTACACTCCCTGTCAGTCCATTCCTGCAGCTCCTGAAGGCTGCTGTGAGGTCTTCCAGAGCCTTCTCCAGGCTGAACAGCCCAGCTCCCTCAGCCCATCTGCACAGGAGAGGTGCTTCAGCCCCCTGAGCATCCTCCTGGCCCCTTCTGGACTTGCTCCAGCGGGTCCATGTCTGCCTTCGGGGAGCCCAGGCCTGAACGCAGTACTGCAGGTGGTCACAGCCGACAGCTACAGATGTAGCTATGTTTGCTGTTGTACACAGCAGTACCAGGGTTTAGGAAGTTTGTGCTTATATCAAAGGGGAAAACGCCTTCCTTTCATTTGTAACCTTTGATTAGTAAATGGTTGGTCAGTGCCTTACTGTCATCCATCACCATGAAAACCTGCTCCCTCTAACACCCATTGCTACTGCTTTACTTTTTTCTTTATTTATTCCCTTTTCCCATTCTGCCTGTTTGTGTCCTGCTCTGTTTCATTCCTGTGAGCGCTGCACTCCACCTCTAATCCAGCCTCTTTCACCCCTCTCCTCATCCTGTCACTCCATTGATGCTAATGATCAGCAGTTAGTTGCTGGTGATGATGCTTCAAGATTGGGCATGAAACCTGGTGTTAGAAGTGGGAGACTCCCAAGGTCAGACCTTCCAGTCACTGTTTCAGGCAGCGCACAGGCTGCCCCAGTCACAGTCTGAGGATCGATCACCTCTGCAGCCATGTTGTAGTCTGTGCACTTTGGAATGATAACTTAAATGCAGAAAAATCTGATTGTAACACATGGACCACGTAGCTACACTATGGGGACTGTATGTTTGACACCCCTGGTTTGGAACATGCTATCCATTACGTACTAACTACAGTTAAGTACTGTAAAGATGATTAACATTTTGTGTTTGTATTTTCCCTGACTTAAAGATAATTCAGTAGTATTTGAATAGTACATAACCTACCTGTTAATTATGCCAATGTTTCTGCTTTAATGTGCATGAAGTTTCCAAGAAGAGGAAGCTTTTCAACTAAGTATTGTGGAGGAGCACTTGGAGCACTCCAGGGCTCTCTTCCTAAATGGGTTGTAGGTTTTAGGGCTTTTTCTGTTCCATCCTAAGTTTAATTTTTACCGATGTAATGAAGCACGTCTTACTGTTATGCAACAAACTTACCACAGAAAGTCACTTTTAGTGTTGGTCCCACCATTTTTTTTAATGCAGTATATTCACCTGTAAATATTTTTTGTGTAAAATTTGACAGAAAAGTATATTTACTACACTGTAAATACATGTGACAATATATTGTATTATTTTGCTTTTTTTGTAAAGCAGTTAGTTGCTGTATATGTATAACATACAAATTTGATTATTCTAGTGTTAGTCATTGTTAACTACTACTTCTCCTTCCTGCTGTTGCGTTGCGTCATTTAAAAACAAAGCTGTGTACTATAAACTCACACTGTGTACGATATCTTCCTCTTTCCATTTGGGCCTCGACTTCGAACACGTTCCCTTGATCCACAGTCCTGTTCCCATGGTAAGCAAGTGTCCCGGGGTGGGCCGAGCCCTGCAGATCAGACACAGCTGGTGAGCTTAGGCAGAAGTGGTAGAAGCCTGGTTTCAGGTAACTTGTTCCTCCATCTTCTCCTCATGTATGTACTTTGCCTTTTTTTGAAGTAAAATGTAAATTCAACCTGCTTCAAGTTGTTTGAAGGTCATTCGCTTACGGGACAGAGTTGGTCTATTCTGAAATCCTTCCTCTGTTTCTTGGAACACGGATTTGAATGGGGTTGAAAGTGAGATTTGACAAGCTGTTCTCCCTGGGGAGAACAAGAACCAATTGCCTCAGGGTTTGTCCTTCAGACAAATGTGCTGCTGTGCAGGTGTGATCCTGCAAGGTTTTGAATAGCAGCAAAACTGCCTGTGGATAACTGAGGAGGGGACAGCATGTGGATAGAACAAAGCCAGCCCCGTGTCATCAATCTCATGTCACTGCAGTAAGATGATTATAATCGAAAGAATCAGACTTTTTAATGTTAATCCAGTATTTTAATAAAACAGCTGCTTGGCCTTTAAAGAATACAGCAGTATAATTTGTCTATTTGGGCTCTTCTAGCTTAAAAACCTCAAGTCCCAACTGTCAGGCAACCTTCATGACAAATATATATATTTCTCTTTTAGGGGAATACTTTACTAAAAATGTGTAAGTACTTACATGCTGCCTCTGAATCATTCATCTGTATCAGTAATAGCAGCACTGTGTATAGAGAGGAGCCCTAAGAGGTATTTCCTGAAGCCACGCTAAGTGACTGCTGCTAAAATCACTGTCATTCTTCTTTAGGCCAGCTGACCTTCCCTGGTACTTGTGGTGCAATGGTAGTGAATGAAAGGGGAGTTATTTTAGCTCAGTCTTTATGCGGTCAAACAATTCTACATGGGGAAAAAATGGCATCCTCAGAGCAACCACTTCTCTATTTGGAAATGGCTTCAGAATTGCTGCCCAGCTGGCACCTGAATGCCAGAATGTTTTACAAAGGGAAAATAAAGTCTAAGTTTAGAACTTCTGTGATGAAAGGGTACAAATTTTGTTCTAGAGTTAAATAAGGGTAAAACTGTACAAGTAAAACTGCAATTGTTAGAACTGCTGCAAAGCCCTGCAATAACACTGACCTGTAGTGAGAGTAGATCATTCCTAAATACTGAGCTGTCTCTGGCCAGCACAAACACTTCCACGTACCCCAATTGGAATAGCACAACTTTCTAATATTCACCCTCTAGATATCACAGATGTTTCATTAAAAAATGTACTTCTCATAATGGTAATGTCAGACTTTATTGTGAACACCCTAAAAAACAACAGAATGTGCACAGATGTAAAAATTGAAAACCTTTTCCAGAAGCTGGTGGGGTGCCAGCACTGAGGGAAACTATGGCACAAATATGGAGCTGAACCCGATACCTCTGAATGGTGACATTGCTGCGAGGATCAGCCTCATCTCAGGCTGCTTCACAGCTGCATGCGGCTGGGTTAAGGAAGCAGCAGATGAAAGAAAGTGGCTGTTCTGTTGACCACACTCTGCTGCTTTGACATCCCGTTCTTTGGCCCACTTCACTGACCCCAGGGTGGCTCGGAGCCTTTTGTGACCAAACGCTGTCACGGGTGAACTGCTACATGGAGAAACACCCACTGCACAACATGTAGGTGCAGTCTGGTCCTTTAGCATCCTACCACAGGACCGAGTTCTACTGCAAGTTGGTCACTTCTGGGATCATCAAATGTCGAGTGTATCGTGCTCAGGCACAGTGCCATGGAACTAAGAACTAAAGCCCGGCTCTTGTTGCTGTGAAGAGTGCTACTGACTGCTCCCTATCAAAGCACTGATGATCTGTTTCCAGCAGCAGAATTTTAAGATTTGTGTGTGAATCCTAAGCATCGTGGATCATTCGTTTCTGTGCTGCTGTGCTTAACAAGTTCCCAGATGAAAATAAATCCCGGGGTTGAGTGGGTGGAGTAGAATAAAGTTCTGGTGTTAACTTGTTAAAACAAGTCCAGGTTTGCTGCTCAGTGCAACAATGAAAACGTTCAGCTGCATCTTAAGGTACAGTCAGATGACAGCACGATAGTGGTGACTAACTCTGTGTTTAAGAAACAGTGAACTACTAAACTTTTTTTTTATAGCATGTCATCCTTTAGAAAAACAAAAAAGATGTGCTCTGCAGTTTCTGCTCCTGATTAGTGTCAATATTAGTATTGATTAGCTCAGGGAGCGCAGAGCTGGATGCTCAACAGAATGGCTGTGGTGAGCTGTACAAGAATTGGGCATCCAGATCCGGGCATTAAAGACGCAGGTAAGTGAAGTGTCGTGTCCTGAAGAGGCGGATCAGAGACAGGCCTGACTGGGGCTGAGTTTTCCAAGCCGTTGTTTATTAATTCAGCTTCCCAAGGCAACTTGTGGTTAAGACACAATACGAGGTGCCAGGTGAGGGTCGCAGTGACTGCCTCTCCCTCCTCGCCTGTCCTGGGCTCCCTTCTCTGTGCCATAATTTGCATTTTGTGCAGTGCATTCACTGCTGGCTCTGCCCTCCCTCTCCCTGCAATATCAGCCAGGGTTTTTTCCCTTTTTGCTGGTTCTTCCAGCCCTTCTTACAGTGCACGTGCAGAGTTCTGCAGTGTGTGAGACCCACCCAGCTGCCTACAGACAGACACAGCAGAGTGGTGGTGAGCCAAAGGGGAGCCTGCTTAGGAGCAGCACGAAGCATAGGAAGGAATAAAGGCCCCAACTACAAACACAAGTGAGGCCAGGGATCGGCAGGGGCAGGACAACAAAACAAGAAGAAACTTACACAGTTCTTCCAAATATTTGGCTCCTGAGTTTCTGTGAGCTGAATTACTGCTCTTGAAACGAGGACGGGCTGTTGTCAGCTCTGTGTATCTTGTCCATTGAAAAGCTGGGTGGGCCCTTTTCCTCCAGGTGCAATTCTCCTCTGGTCCCGTTCTAGTCAGGGCGGTCATTGGTTTTCACTGCTGGAAAAGGAAAAATTACTGCTCCCTTTGTAACTGCAGCTGACACCTGAACACGCTGCTCTGCACCCAGAGCGACAAGTCAGCGCTGCTTACAACACAGTGCGGGTTCAGAGAGTGAAACCAGGCTCACACTGAAAGCCAGCACCGTGCTATGGCACTGCAACCAGTGCATGGAATACACCGCAAAGCAGTTTGCAAGAAAGCTCCTGTTGGCCTTCCCACATCTCAGTGCTGGTTGAGATGTGAACGGCAGGGCTGTAATGAGATGTGAACGGCAGGGCTGTAATGAGATGTTATTGGTAAGGGGACACAGCGCCGCTCCCCACCAGCCGCCACCCGCAGCCGCTCGTTCATTCGCCGCCACCTCACACTGAAGCGAAATCGAATCGCTCAAGGCGCAGCGCGGCGTTACCGGCCCCGACTCGCGCCTTCCCTTCACCCGTCAGCCCGGCACTCGGAGGCCTCGCGCTGTGCGCTCCGTGCTCACCACCCCACGGCCCTCGGCAGCGCGGGGCTGAGGAGCGGCACGGCGGGATGATCCTGCAGCAGCGGATGGTGCCGTGTGCGGGGCGGTGCCGTGTGCGGGGCGGTGCCGTGTGCGGGGCGGTGCCGTGTGCGGGGCGGTGCCGTGTGCGGTGCCGCCATCCTCCTGTGGGCGGGCCGGGGCGGGCCGGCCCTCGCTTCGCTCGTGAGGCGCCGTTGTTCGCAGTGCGCATGCTCGGCGCGGGGTGGGGGGGCGGTCCCGGCGGGCGGCGCTGCTCTCGCGAGAGGGGCGTGTCTCGCGGGCGGGGCGCGGTGCGTGTCCCAGCGCGGCGGCCCGGCCGGGCGGCACGTGGGTCGGAGCGGGCGGGGGGCGGCGGGTGGGAGCGGGACCGGGACCGGCCTCGGGTCTCCGGCGCCGGGAGGGGGCAGCGCCGCGCCGGACCGTCCGTAAGTACCGCGCGTAGCCGGGCCCCCATCTCCTTGGAGCTCTGCGGCCCGAGCTGTCAGCTCTCGGCCGCGGGCCCGACGCTTCTCCCGTTCCTCTGGTACCGGGGGCTCCGTACCCGCCGCCCGGCCCCGCTCGCCGCCGCTCGTCGCGCTCTGTGGGTCGCGGAGGGTCCCGTGGGGCCGCGCCGAGCCCAAGGTCAGCCCGGCGGCACGGCCTGGAGGTCACCGGGCGGCACGGCGGGGCCACACATGGCCGGGGCCGCGCGGCGATGGGCTCCGTGTGCGCTGAGGGCGGGCGGGGCTTCGCGTGCTGCGGGATCGCGCGGGGCCGAGGCCGAGCCCGGGCTGCCGTGCGGGGCGGCGGGGCCTGTCCGTGCTGCGGCCGTTCCGATGGGAGCTGCCGCCGATCCGCCGCCCGGTGCAGCGCGTGCGCCTCTGCCCGTTGGTTGGTTGGTTGGTTTATAGCACAGCGGTTACGGTCCGGCCCGTCGCTGCTCGCGGAGCTGCGCCCGAACCGTCCCGCTCTCTCCGGGCTCCTGCGGTGCTTCCCCGCCTCGTACCGGAGGCAGGTCCCGCTTACCGGGCGGCGCTGTGCCGCCTACCGGAGCTGTGTGCTGTCCCACGGCCTCCTCGGCACAGCTTCACCGCAGCTGGAGCCGAACGGGAGCTGCTGCCCCCGCGGCGGGTCCGTCCGTCGGGGCCGTTTCGGGGCCCCGTTGCTGCCTCGGTGCGGCCGCGCTCGCGCCCGGGGAGCGTTATCAGAAACGCTGTGGACTTTGTCTCAGGTGAAAGGAAACGGCTCGTTGCTGGGGAAAGTTGAAGCAAGAGAAGCAACTTTGTTTTTCTCGTGTTTACTTGGTCTGTGAATGATCTACTGAGCATGTGCCGGGATGGAGGCCGGGCCGGGAGCCGCGGAGCTGCGCTGTGCTCCGCCCGCCGCAGGTTCCCGTGGGTCACGGTCCGGCTGTTGAGCCTCCGCTGTGTCTGATGAGCTCCGTGGGTGCAGCAGCGCCGTGTGGCCGGGCCCGGCGCCGGCTGATGTCCGTGATTCCTTCAGAATGAAGGTAGCGCTTCTCTCTGCACGCCTCCACAGCTTGGTTCTTGTTTGATTGGTTTGCTTGTGTGTGCTGCACTGAGGAGAACTCGAGCTTTAGTAAGTGAAAGGGAGCAAGAAACATGTAGGACTCAAACTGTGCTTGACTCTCAGTGGAAGCCCCCTTTATGCATCGCTTGCAGAGCCGGTGCTGCTCACCCAGCACCTGCTGCTCCCAGAGCTTTGTAGAGCCCCTGAAGGACCCAGCAGCTCCTATGCAGGGTCCTATGGTCCCCTATGCAGGGGCTGATGGCTGTCAGACGTGAAACACCTGCTGCTGTTGGAGATCTGTGTGGGTCAGTGCTGCAGGAACACATTTTTTTTGTACACTCTGGTGGCTGCTCCTTATTTAGGTTTGCTCTCGTTAGTCATGCCAAGCTTAAATACCCACTGGAGGAACTGCATTCCTTGAAGCTCTGGGGATGTGCTGGGGTGCTTGCATAGAGAGCTGCCCTCTCTTTCATCAGCTGCCTTGAAAGCCTTGGGGTAAAGGTAGCTGCTCCCCATTGCGTGGGGTGAGGCAGCAGGAATTCCCCTCGCTGCACAATGTGTGGGGCGGTACCTGAGGGTCGGGCCCATCAGTCTGTGGGCTCTGATCCCACCTGTGTTCTCCTGGGAGTCAGTGACAGCAACATGAGGGTTGCAGACAAAGCTGCTCCGTGTTCAGAGCTGCTGGCTGCTGTGTTGAGACTCCAGTTCACTTTGGAAGCACTGCAGGCTGATGGGGCATAATGGAGATCAAGTGTGTTTGTGCAGCTGCAGAGCTACATGAGCACGATGCTCTAAAATAACGTGCTCTGCTTATCACAGAATGGCCCAGGTTGGGAGGGGCCTCAAGGATCATGAAGCTCCAAACCCCCACCTGCCACAGGGCCCTTGTGGCTCTATGGCTCTTGTCTTTTGTGTGTGCTTAACTGATGTGAAAAAGTTATTTAGGATATTTCTGCTGTCCACAGGGACGGTGAGCTCAGATTTGGTGTCCCCAGGTGCCCTTAGCAACGTCTGTAAGTCATTAAAGGCCATTAATTACTTCTAATCATGTAATATTTCAGATCTAATGACTGGCCTTTCTAAAATCCTGATCTCTAACTACGGTGCTGCTGTGGAACGCTTCACACTAATGGTTGGTGGAACCTGAAGCTGCCAACTTCAACTACTCTGAGGTGTCTGCAGGACACTGTGCTGCTGCAAGGTCAGGCTGTTGGGTTTGCTCCTTGCAGGGGCTGCAGGAGCTGGTGTGTTCCTGTGTCAGTCACTGCTTTTGCACATGATCTGTTCAGCTGTTCCCCTGCTTTATTGCTCAGCATGCACAGGCCCCATGCATTGCTCTTAGCAGAGGTGAGCTGAGAGAGATTCAAAGAGATTGTTTTAAATCATTCTTCAGCAAACAAATCTGTGCTTGTAGACCTTGAAGAGGTCCTTAGGAGAACTGCCTGTGACCTCTGCTGCCACCTGGCAATGAGGATGAGAAACTTCCCATGTGCTCTCGCTGGTTTGGGCTCCCTAGGTATAAATAGCAGCAGTTCCTAGCAAGAGCTCATGGTCTGCATATGCCTCTCATACTGGGGCTTTAGCTGTGCTTGGGGATGTATCAGTGGTTTGGAAGCCTGAAGTCTCTGGAACAAGGAATGGAGAGAAAAATCTCTCTATAAAAGTCAAGGGTTTTATCCTGTATTTTTTCCCCTTTCCTTAATGAGGAGCCTCTTCTGTTTGTGAGCTTGGGATTTGTTCAGTTTCCTGTTGAATTGCGGGGATAAGGACAAGTACAGTGTTCGGGGTTGTAGGAAAGAAGTTTTCACATCACAGCTCCAAAGTATTTTGAAGGAATAGCATGTAGTGTCCTGTTTGGCTGGTAAGCAGGATGGGCTCCTGTCCCTCTGCTCAGAGTACCTCTTTCTGCTCCTCGTGTGTGTGCAGCTCGGACTGGCTGCAGGAAGGTTGGTGTGTCAGCTGCCCCCAGCAGTGGGCTGCAGTCAGGGGGAGCCATCCTGAGCATGAGAACAGCCCCCAGCACAGTTGGGGCGAGGGCTTGTAGCTGCTCCTGTAATATAGATCAAAGTGAAGCTCATCTCTCTGATTAGGTCTCAAGTATGTTGTATAACTTCTTGTAGCAAGCTTATTAATGCATAAAAGTCATCTTCCTGCTTGTTCTGTTTAAGTGTTGTGCTGAAGCTTTTGCTGCTCCTTCTCAGTGTAGGTGAATGTGGAGTGCTTTTTACAACAGATGTTCAATATCCTTCCTCCACGTGCTTCTCAGGCTTATTTGCAGTGAGCTGAGCTCTAGGCACACAGTTTCCTGCTGAGCAACGCCACCTCTTGTTGTTCTGTTTTAGCCCGGGTTTTGTTTTGAGAAGTGTGTTCTGTCAAGGTCTTGTTGTGGTGAGCTCCAGGTGCAGGTCTGTCACTGCTCTCCACACCCCACTGTCTCCTACTGCACTATCAGTGCAGTGATGTGAACCTCCCCATCCTGTCTCCTTGAAAATCCAGGTCTGTTTTGTTGTGTTGTGCAGAGCACAGTGGGAGCTGTTGGTTAGTTTAGTCTCTGCTCCTGAGTGTTGTGAGTGCCTGGGTTTTGGAAATCAGCGTGTGTGCCACGCATCCTACTTATTGCTTAGATTTTCAACTGTAAGCCACACCTGCAGTGGACACTAATGTTGCCCATAGCAAGGGTTGAGTTTTGTATTGATGTAGAAGCAAATACAAGGCACGTATGTGTTGAATGTGTTTGTTCTGAAGTCCAGAGAAGTGATTTCCAAGCTGGGTAACAATGCAGAAAGAAGGAAAGATGATAAAAATCTTTTTAAAAGTGATTATATGTTAGTAAATTATAAAGGAAATAAAAGCAGCTTTCCCTGTACTACCAAGCAGAGATTCTCTTCAGTATTTTATGGAAAATGCTTTTGAAACCATTGAGTTGCCCCTGGTGCAACGTGGGCTGTGCACTGGGGACATAGCATGGCCATGCTGGGTGCTGCCCACCTGGAGATGAGTCCCAGAGGGCAGGGAGGGCAGGGTGTGCATCAGCACGGCTGGGCTGTGTGAAGCTGTAGGTGGGGGAGCACGGAGTGGTGCTGCTCCCAGAGGGGATATCTATGTACAAGGGTGGGGAGCTCTGAATCCAAGGGCTTTCTCTGCTGTCTAAAGCCGAACAATAGTGGAAAGGTTGTGTGGCCCCTGGCCGATGTGCTAAACTTCTTCTGGCTAGCTCAAAGCAACAGAACATTTGGTCTGGCTCTGCTTCAGAAGCAGACTCAGACTGGCAAACTTCCTCAAATGTTTGAGAGGAGAGCAGTGAAGGTGGTACTGATGAAGTGATGCAGGAGCTGCTTCTGAAGTTCACCTTTCTGGTAAAGCAGCGAGTTGATCTTGGCCATCTCTGTGACAGAGGGTTCCCAGCAAGGCACCAGCGTGGCTGAGGAAGCTGAGTAATGAAATGAGGGAGCAGAAAGGTTGTAAGGTACCAAGTGCATAAAGGAGCTTGATAACCTATTAGGGTTAACGTTAGTTACATAGAGTAACCTGTGGCTTGTTGTATAGCAGGTGGGATCAGCTCAGGACCTCATATTAATCCGTGCAGCAGTGCAGGCAAGGATGGCTGCTGGTGCTGGGTGGTTGTGTATGCGTGAGCTGCTTTGTGATTTGAGACATCTGCAAGAAAAAAATCCATATGGTTTGGCAAAGCTGATACTTTCATTGTAAACCTCTGCTTGCAAGTATGTCCATGCAGATGGCTGTGAGCCTTGCTTTGGGCCTCACAGTGATGCAGCTGGAGCTGAACAAATCTGCTGCTCCAATCTCAGGCTCCTCGGTGGGGCAGAAGGCACAGAAGCAGAGTTGTAGGGTGAAGCAGTGATTAAAGTTGGGCTGTCAGCACAGCAGCTTCAGCTGCAGAGGAAGGGACTTAGCTGTTGTAGGAACATCAGTGGAGTTGATTACACAAAAAGCAGTCTTTATCTCTGAGATAAAAGGCAGGCTGGTGCTGGTGTTTCATGTTCAAGAGTGCTAGTTTAGTTCTACGACAACCAACTTTTCCAGCCTCTTGCTTGTCGTAATAACCCCTCTGCAGCTAGGACTCGGGTTTTTAATACTTGAAGATTGTAGAGTGGCTTCGTTAATAGCTTCCCATCTGCAGGAGAGACAGCTTTGTAAGCTGTGTAGTTGGTGATGGGAGGTGTTGCCTCCGGAGCATCCCCTGCTGCTCTTGTCTCCCAGTGCTGGTGTTAGTGGCAGAAACTGCTGCAGAACACTTTAATTAAGTATAGAGAAACTCACCTGTTTACTTCTTTTTTTTTTTTTTTTTAAAAAGTACATACCATCCTGTCTGCGATCTGCCTGCCATCACATCCTTGCTGCTTCTGAGTCGCATCTCCTGAGCTCTCAGCTCTGGGTGGTGGATGTTCTTTCTGACTGGTACACTGCCCTGGGAGGATGGGGTAGGACAGGCAGGAGTCTGAAATGCTGCAATGTCCTGCAGCTGCTCGGTGCCTTGAGTGGGTGGCACAAGGCTGCTGGGGATGTGGCAGATGGCTGCAGCTCCACGGCCCATCCTGTGAGGTCCATGTTGGGCACCACTCACTGCAGCCTGACCTGCAGCCTCCCACAAAGGCAGCTGGGCACTGGTGGAGGCAGGTTGCTGTAGCTCGGGTTTCCCATCTCTGGGCTGTTCCTGTGCAGTATTTCCTCTGTTCTTGCTTGTGGGGCTTCCAGTTCTTTAGATTTTTGTCTACTCTTGTTCATCTGCCTCCTATGAGGCAGTGTGTGCTGCAGGTTATTTTTGGTATGGAAAGTTTTAAGAGGCCACGTGTACCCTTGCAGCTTTAACCAAGGCAGCCTTGCCCAGTTCTCTTTCACCCAGATACTATTCATTTCCCAACTGCTGTATCGCTAACTGCAGGGCTTGCTGGGGGGCGTCCCGGCCTTGCTGGGAAAGCCATACTTCCAATGTAGCTTCCTGCTTGCTCTGGTCAGGGTGGCGCTGAGCTCTGGCTGTGTCTCATCATGTAGGCTCTGGGTGGGACCCCCATAGCGCTGTGTGAGGGACCAGGCTGTGGGGCAGTGCCCCCAGTGCTGCGCCTTCCTGTGCTCCAGGGATGGCCGCGCTCCCCTCTCGAGCCTTAGGAATTAGCTGTCTGGCGTCCCTGCAAAGCTCGTCCTGCAAACATTTCTAACCTTATAAGGATGCGTGCACTGAAGGATTGCTTGGCCTGGCTGGAGAAGCAAGGTGGCTTCCTTGGAGCCCTATTGCGAACCAGTAGAATGAGCTGACTGCCCTCAGCTTTTTCTTTCTTTTTTTTCTTTTTTCTTTTTTAAGGTAGGTGAACACATGTGACCATCCTTGTCCTCATCTCCCAGGTCCTTGCCAGGAGTTGTCCATAAATCAAGTCAGAATGTGACCTGGATTGCTGCCTGCTGCCTTCCCTGCTGTCCTGATCCCTCCTGAGGGCAGTGCTCAGCAGGGAGCTGCATGGCTGAGCCCTGGTGTGCGCTGTGATGTTCAGAGCAGACTCCTGAGATGCCGATGGTGTGAGTTCTGTTGTGCGATGGCTCCTCTTGGTGCAGGTAGAACAGACCCAGGCACAAGTGCTTGGTGCTGGCACGCTGATCACCTCTGGGCTGAGGTTCTGGAGCTGCTGAGCTTCCCCCACGGGCTCCTCAGGCTGTGAGGGATGCAGGGCCGGCCCCTCTGTTCTGGCAGTGCTCAGGGCCATGTGACTTGACAAGCTGCCATCTTGTGCCCTGCTGCTGGCAGGGGAGGCCACAGCACTCAGCCTTGTGTGTGTAAACGGTCCCATTGCCCCCTGTGTGCATAATGGTCAGGCAAGCAGTGGGGAGGGGGCCCTGTCACTCTGGGACATGTTGGAAAACGGGTGCGACCTGTGCAGCTCTGTAGGGATGGGTCATAATGGGACTGTCTTGTATGGGGGAGCTTGCTGGGAACGGGCCCTTGTGAGCTACTTTAATTAGAGTTTGTGGTATGAGACAGCTTGTGGGGTGGTTCTGCATTAATCACAACTAACTTAAGTGGACAGCAGACGAGCAGCAGCAGTGGCTCACAATGCTCCATTGTGCTGCAGGGGACACATGCAACCCTTTGTCTTAGCAGTGTGCAGGCTTTCCAGTGACCAGGTTCAAAAGCAAACAGTGACAAAAAATACCCTCCAAACAAAATCCAAATTACTGCACAAAACCGGGTTATTTTTTCACCTCAATTCCAAATCCAGAGCACACTAACCAAAATGGTGTTCCCAGCCATGAGCTCTGCTGCAAGACTGAAAGACTCATGCAGAACAAATCAGAGCTGCCCAGTTCATGCAGCTTCTGCACAGGACGACTAAAAGCCTCATTCATGAGGAACGGGAGGTGTTACTGTGTTTCTTAAATCGCATCTGCATTGAACCAGGAGGTGGGGCTGCTGAGTGAGCCAGCTCAGCTGAAGTTGTGAGGGTGGCTGGAGGAAAAGGTGTGAAAAACGCAGCTAATATTGGCTTGTCTGGGACCCGAGTGCTGAGAGCTGAAGGGAGGCATGTTTTTGTTGCCCAGCTCCTCGTGCAGACTGGGAGGGTTGTACTTGGAAGCTGCAGGTGGAACACTTGCTCTGATAATCATTTTTTTTCCAGCTGAGACAGACTAAGCATCGCCAACGGACTGCCTTGATTGTTGATTCTTCTCTAAGAAACATTACGCTTCTCAAAGGGAACCAGATAATACTCTTTCAGTGGGTGGTTCCCGCTTCTGTAGCTGCTATCTCCTGTAAACACGTCTTATTTGTGTTACTCGTTTGTAAAAGTCATAACCCGGTTGGAGGGAAGTCTGTTGTGTGTGGGTATTGTCAGGCATGTTGTGTTTTGCTTTAATTCCTGCTCCAGGAAAATGTAAACCGTGAGCACTCAGGCTGCTGTGGGAGGTGGGCAGCGGTTTGGTTTGTGTTCCAGCTTTCCTTAAGGAAAGGCACGTCAGCCCTGCAGGGATGGGGAGTGGGGAGAGCAGCTGCAATGTGGTGCCAGCAGAGCTGGGCAGGGAAGAGCCAGTGTGCTTCCTGCAGGGAGACAGGCAGCTTTCTCCTTGCAGAAGTTGGAGGGTAGCAGCTGTTCACCAAGGCAGTTTATGTAGGTATAGGGCAGACTTTGAGGCTGAGCTTCTAAGTTGTGAGATCTCCATCCAGGTGGATTCTGCTGGACAGGTATTGCCGTTCAGGGGGTGTTAAAATGTATTTCTAATCTTTACTACTTGAAACTGCTCATTGAGGCATCGCTGAAGGTTTGAAGTGATGCTGTCTGGCTCATGGGCTCTGGGTGCTGAGCTGAGGTGTGTGGAGCTTGTTTGCCCTTCTCAGGGCAGAGTTTGGAGCAGAGCAGGAGCGTGGGCCTCAGCCTGCAGTGCAGGAGAGGCCTCCCTGTCTGCAGCAGTGCTGGAAGCAGGGCAGCCCAGCAGGGCCACACGATGTGCACAGTCCTACAGGTCTGCTGCCATAACTCACCAGGAGTCCTGGAGCTCGTGGTGGGGGTGATGTCCCTGCCAGGCAGGCAGGGCACCCAGTTGGGCTGCAGGGAGGTGTGTGCATCGCAGCAGTGATGGCACAGAGTAGGGCAGCTGCTCTGAAAATCCCCGGTTGGGTCCTCCTGTCTTCAGAGAGCAGCAGGGATGCAGGGTGCAAGTGTCCTTACCTTGCTAAGAGCAGGGAGTGCACAAGCCACCTGTGTGACCTGGACACTCATTAATGTGGTGGAATTAATGCACAGTGATGTCTGTCTTTATCCAAGCAGCACCCTGATGCAAAGCAGAAGCAGAGTGCTGTGTGCCATCTTGCTTATTGCTCTATTTATAGACATGAAAGCGTGCTCTGAAGTTGCTTCGGAGCTTAAAAAACCCACAGAACCCCTTTAAACAAAGGCTGAAACTGCAATTAAGGGGTATTCTGTTAGGTATGTTAGAAATGTGTTGGCCTCCTGGATTCTGGTCTTAGTATGACCACAACTGGGCGGTGAGCAATGCGGGAGGATGATGTGCTGTGCTGGGCCCTGGAGGGCTGCATGCTCACAGTGCAGCCCTGGTTGTGCTGTACCTACCTCAGTGGTTCAGGTGTGATGAGGAACTGCTGCTGAGGCATTCAGGGTGCATCTCTTTGCTGGCAGTCACTGTGCAGATGAGTTTATATGTTTTCAAATTTCACAGCATCTTTCCAAAGGAGTGTGCAATGGCTGAAGCTCTGAACTCGTGATGTCATGTTCTTGGACACCTCCTGACTGAGTATTAAGAGGCCTTCATTGCTGGGAGTGAAGGCGAGATACTCCATCTGTCAGTGCTCGTCTCCAGCTGACACAAAGCCTACACACCTGAAGTGATGTCCCTGGCTGGAGCAGCCCTGAATGTAGTCTGTTCCTGCCTGTTAATGGTGGCACAAAGACGGTAACTTAGATGGTGTAGGCAAGCTTTGAGACCATCCTGCTGCCCACTGTGCTGCACCAGGAGCTGTGTGCAGCTTATCCCAGCTGGAGTTCCTGTGGTGTTAGGGATGCTCAGGGCTGCTTTGTTTGTTCTTCCTCTGTTGTGTTATGAAATTGAAGCAACTGAAATAACGTTTCTCTAAGCAAACTATCTGCCTTACTTTGCAAGGTTCAGTTTTTCAGTTAGAGTGGTAGGATGATTCCAGTTGAAAGGCTTCAGAGAACGAGCAGTGGGATCCTTCTAATGTGGATAAAAGAGCTGCTGCCCTGGTGACACCGAACCCTCTGCCTTCATTCTACTTGTGCCTTCTGCTACAGTGCCCACCCGCTGCCTTAGAGCAGGCAGTGGAAGGCCTAGGGGCCCTTGCCCTGTGGAGTGGTGTTGGCTTTCTGACTCATCAGTGCATGGCAAGCTGGGGGTTTGGCTGCTCTGTGTGTTCAGAGCTCATTTTAACTGGCTGAGCACTTTATGCACTTCTCAGAGCCCAGAAAGCTTGCTACGACTGGCTTATTGCATCCAGGAGCTACCTCTGCAGGCAGTAGGGTGCTCTGTGGATCCTGGCATGCTGCTGTCTCTGTAGGTTATCTTCAGCTGCAGGCCTTCCTGTTCTACATCGGTCATGTAGCCACATAAAAGCTTGCAGATGTTGTTCGTCAGTCACTGAGTGATCGAGGTCAGGTTGCAGAGACATTCCAGGCACTTGTGGATCAGAGCCGGTCCTGCAGCACCTTCTGTTAGCGGTATCCCTGGCATGGTCCTGCAGCAGGGTGCAGTAACTCTCTCCTGCCCGCATTGTCCTCTCTGCTCGGATGTGTGGTCACATCCAGCTGGTCTTGTGACACCTGTTGACTCGGGAGCTGCTTTTTCCAGAGAGGGGAACTTGCCTGTCTTAGTGCCGTAACCTGATTTAGTGCTGCGGTTCTCCCTTTATATAGCTCTGTTCTTTTAGCAGAAACCACACTGCAGACAGATGGGCGGTAAGATCAGTGTCAGCCCTCCCATCTGCTTAGCTTGCAAATCCAGTGATTGATGTTTGGCATGGAGGGATCTGCAAGTTCTGAGTGGACTTACTGTCCCTTGGTTCTTAATGAATACCCGTCCTGTGGTGGTCATGGCTAGTTAAGAGGAAGAACAGGGTTTGGGTTTGTTGTTTTTTGTTTTTTTTATATCTGTGTTGGGTTTCCAGTGGAAAGTGTGAAATATTTCAAAGGCACTTCTGGCTATTGCAGACCCTTGTATCATCATGAGGACAGGCGTTCCTTGTTCAGAAATGCCTCTGCTTTGTGTATAAGACAATGGTTAGTTACACAGTGCTCTTCTGCACCCCCAGAAGTGCTGGCGTGGGCTGTGTGCCATGCGCTGCCCTCCTGCAGTGATGTGGGTGAGGAGGGTTGTGAAGCAGTTCTCCTTCAGTCTCTCAAATGTAGTAAGTCATTGGTGTTTGTCAGCCTATAAAATGCTTTGGGGAGTGTGATGCTGTTCTCAAAGAAGAGAGCAGGGGAGACCTGTGATGTATCATGTCTGAGTTGCCGAATGCTTGCAGTGCAGCTGTGCTGGGATCTCAGCCTGGAGCAGGAGAAATGTGCTGTGTGGGATGCTGCCCTGTCTGTAGCACTGACCTGCAAGGGCAAGACAGGAGAAAGAAGGTGAAGCTGTTGGCCAGGATAAATGCTCTGGTGAGAGCTGTCCAGGTATCCCTGTGCTAGGTGAGGGTTGTGTTCTCAGGTCTGCTGACAGAGCAGAGATGTGAATTTAAAGCAGCTGGAGAGCAGCCCTGTTGTGCTAAAGGAAATGGCTTGAGACACTTGTAAAACTTCTTGTTGTCTTTTCTGTGACTGTTTTAACGCCATTTTTGTTTCCCTTTCTAGGATTAATTGCTGAGGCTTTGTAAAATGGCTTTACGCTTTCGCACTTTTATCCCATACGCCATACCTGGAGTGCTGGCACTTCTTGGCTGCTGGTGGATCTATTCCCATAGAAAAAAGCATCCAAGCAACCATAAGAGAAAAGCAATAGCCATTGTGGAAGAGAAGCAGAAAGAACTGCCAGAGAATGACTCACCACCCAAAACGGAAGCATGTGTTCCTCAAAGACTGCCTCTCTCCCCAGAAGAGGAACGCCCAGAGAATGAAACCTCGACCTCCCTGCTGCCAGCAGGGCCGATGACACCCTCTCTTACGCGTCAGACTCGCGAGAGGTTAGATTTCTCACGGGACCTTTCAGCCCCAGCAATAAGGACAACTCAGCCCAGCACCATTGAGGACGACAGTGAAAAACTAGAAATTAAAGATTCTCAAGATGAAAACAGCGTCCCTGCTTGTGTTTCTCTCCCTCTGATCTCAAAGAGTGCTAAGTGTCACAGTGGTGCTGCAGTCAGCCCTGAAGAGGACTCAGGCTCTAGTGCAAACCAAGCTAAGTGCCCATCAGCATCGGTGGTGCTGACACAAGGGCCTTTTGGAATCGCAGAGGAGATCAGCAATGCAGAGCAGTCAGATGAGTCTTCATTTAAGTCCCCTAAGGAAAGCCAGATGCCAGAAATCGCGCTGTCTGATACTGGCTGTGTGACAGCCCTTCACTTGGGATTGGAAAAGGAAGCCAATACCCCACAAGCCCTTCTTACTAATGAAGTTGTATTGAGTCACCAGGATTCTGCAGTTAGGATGTTACCAGACAGTTTGCAGTCTGCCTGTTTGGAGCAATGTAGGGAAGAAAAGATATCCGAGTCGAATGACAGTACTGTACCTGTGTGTCATGGGGAGGACACACATGCAAAAGGAAATGAGTTGGAGAGAGAGAGGATCAGAGGAGTGAGTCTGGACAAAGAAGAAGTTGAGAAAATCGAGCAAGTAGCAATACAGATAATTTCCAAGGTCATTTTGGCAGCAACTGAGGAAGTGCTGTCTGGTTCTGTAAGCGATGTGTCCAGTCGGATCTGCCAGGCTGCAGCCAGCCGAGTTGAGAGACCTCAGGAGAGAGCAAGCACTGTTTCTTCTGATGAGCTGCTTGTGGCAGAAGCTGGAGGAGGGGATAAGAACACAGCTCTTAAGAGTGATGCTGCGGTACCAACATCCCTGCCAACAGAGGAATGTGATCAGTGCGTGACATATTCCAGCTGTTCAGCACTTGGCCATTTATCCAGCCCGGTTCAGAGAGACGCACAAGACCATCAGGAAAAGAACTGTGTGAGCAGTGAGTCCCAAGGAGGTGATAGAACTCTTGTGGCAAGCCACGGAGAGTCACTGGGAAAGTCACACTTGACTGTGGAGGACTCTGGGTTTAGCACATGTGCATCTGAAGGTGGGACGAGTGTGGAGGACCTGTTGCAGAACACAATGCTGTCTGTTGCATCAGGTCAGCATTCGGACTCACTGAGCACATCTGCAACCCAAGACACTTCTGCTGAGCAGAGCTCAGAAGCAGGTGAAAAACCTACCACAAAGCTGCCTGAAGACAGCAAAGTGCCATACAGTAATGGGATGCTGAAAGAAGACGGTTCTGAATCGCGCCATGAGAGTAACTGGGTGGCAGAGACGGATGGAGATCACTCGGGAGGTAAGGGGTTTGTAAAGCTTCTGACAAAATATGGTGAACAGACATTTCTTGGGCAGTAACACCTTGCTTCACAACACATTCAGATAATTCCTTTTTGTATTAACATTTTCCCAGCAGGTGAATGTTTGTGAATGGGTATCCAAAGTAACACTGGATGTTCAACATATCACGAAATCACAGGGTTCTGTGATGTGCTGCAAAGGGATGAACAGGCTGATTCCCTTTGAGCACAGTGCTCACTGCCTAAAGCAAAGTATGTGAGTGTCCCCATGATATGGTGTGACTGGATATAGACCACATGTAGGGGTTGAACACCTTACTGGTTTGAAACTTGCTAATGCAAATGGTTTCTGCTCCAGTTCAGGCAACCTCTAGTAAGCACTGAGTTCTTATCTCCATTTGTGGGCTGCTTCTGCAGGGAGGCTGTAGGGCAGGCTTCTGAGGTGCTGCTGGGTGAACCAGCAGAGTTTTCTAATAAATCCTGATAAAATCTGTTGGTTGCAGACCAATTACCCTGAAGCCTTTTTTGCTTGGAAGGGTAGGTGCACGCCAAGAATTCTCAACAGGCAGCAATGCTTGTGGAGTTCCTCCATCTGTCTTTGTGTTGTTTTTGCCTTCTAGATCCTGGATGATGTATGCCTGGCAGAATACAAAACTGTCTGAGCAAATGTTGACCCATGTGACCTTGGGGATGGGTGTTAAAATCCTTTAGGATCCTGTGGCGCCAACAGCTCTTAATGACAGGATGTCTTTTGTAATTGCTGCATAGTGGGGTTGCTGCTTGTTGCAAGACAAGGGTTGAGTTTGCCAAGAATTAAGGATTAAACCTGCAGAACATCTTCACTAGTGAGAATAACTATGGGAAGAGAATGGTTTTGCCTTGCTGTCAGTGCTGATGTGATGAGAAGATGTAAGAATGGGTTGTGCGCCTGCTGATAAATAGCAAGAGCTGAAAGCTCTGTGCTGAAGCTGAAGGCTGGGAAGGAAGGATACAGCAGGTAAAGCTGTTAGTGTGACTGTTGGATAAGAGGCCCTACAGCTGACCTTCACACCCCGGCTGTGGGATTTCAATCCTCTTGACTGGAGAATCTGTGGCAAGCAGCTGTGCTGTTTGTATCTGACTTTCTTGGCATCTGTGCTGTTTTACTAGTTAAAATGTAGCAAATGCGAAGTAGAGCTGTTCAGTTACTTTTCTTTTAGATCTTGTACTGGATGGTCTTCATGTTTCTGCATGTTGATCCGCAGGAAGGATCAACTTTGTAACACACTGACCTGAAGGAAGCTGTTTGTTTTTCCCCTTCCCAAGGGAAACCTTCTTGATACAGACTCAGCTTTGGTACTGTGTTATGGCATATGAGGTGTTAAGGCAAGAGGCAGCTTGGGTGTGCTCAGGATTCACTGTGCAGCCCTTGTTCGGGCAGGAATGTGATATGAAGCAGACAAATAGGTTGTGTTCCTCCCTGCAAGGAGCACTGTATAAGCCATGGGGAAAATGCAGAGTATCTTTCCACAGCAGTAGCTCTGTGTTGATAATAGCATAGCTTCCATTCAGCTGGTAGTGGTGACTTTAGTGCCCTGTCTGTGCAAGGTGTCACCCTGTTTGAAGGACTCATGCTGAACTTCCTTCTGTTGTGTTCCCAGAGGTACTCCAGGAACAAAAGAAAACTGTTTAGACTGTGCATGGCAGGGCTCAATCTGTACTGAAATGCTGCAGAACTCAGTACAGGAACACGCCACATGAATATACGTGAGAAAAGCTCAACCTGCAAGATGATGTTGTAGCTGGGTGGATATTGAGAGTAATCAGAGCGCTGGTGTGTGTGTGTGTGTTTTGTAGGTTCGGATGTGAACAGCATGGATTCTGTGGACAGTGGCTGTGCCCTGGGGAAGACAGAGACCCACCAGAACTCTAAGCCAGGAGGAGAATCCAGCAAGTCCGACCTCACTATCTGGGAAATCGAGGTTCCAAAGGTAACCAGCCACCAGCTCATCATGCTTCTTGCCCTGCCCTACATAGCGATCATCTGGTTCTTGCAGTCTGGTAGTGGCTCAGTGCTGTCCCAAGGAGACAGACAAATAAACAAGGATTTAAGCATTTAGCTCCTGTTGCAACTGACCAGGAGTGAAGAGCCTGTACACAGCTGTAATCAAGAGGCACGTAAGATCTATACCCAGGGTAATGTTGGGTGTTAAACCCTTTACTCACCATTATCTTCCACCCCAGCCTGTTAGTGCACTGCTTCAAAAGTGTTTCTAGAATGGTTTGAGGGCACAAGGTTATTAAGAGCAGGTGAGGATTTGTTTTTCACTGTATAGGAGGATTATGTTATAACATGAGCCTGTCTAAACTCCTCACAAACAGAATACTGATCTGAGCTGTTCTGTGGAGCAGTCTGCATCTATCTTTATAATGAGATTTCTCTTGCATTTGTGAGAGAGGATATAGTTTTGGGGACCGTATTCATCCCTTCTCTCCTACTTTGTGTATGTGGTCACCCATGACTGCTGTACACATCGTTGCCCTTGCAGCTCTGCTCCTCAGCAGGCCTATATGCTGACAGTTGGTGAAGTGAAACAGCAGCTGTCAGGATAAGCATGCTGTTGCCTTGAGTGCACACTGCACAGCTGCTTCAGGACTGTATGCTCCGGCACGTGATAGCCTGATTTACTCCCTTTTTAATCTAATTAGCTTGTGCTATACCTGACACGTTTTATTCAAAATGTAAAGTAGTATGTTGAACGTAGTCTCCTAAAAACAAAAATACGTCAAGATTGGGAGATGTTCTTTCACTTGCTGTAGTAAGGCTGCAGCCTTCACCACATTTAGTTTTGTTTTCATGTTTTTTGCAAGATGTGAATGTTTTAAAACGATCAGTACACACTGAACCGGTGTCTGTACAAACTGCCTTATCGCAGACCAACAAAACTGGTCCTATGTTGCTTTGTACTCATCCTGCCTAGCCATTTGTGTGCTGGGAAGTGGGAATGTGGGTGAAAGAAGGCATGGAGAGCAGCCTTGTTCGATCCATTTCTGTTCCTGACTGTTTTCTTATCTCTTTTGTAAAGCATTTAGTTGGCCGCTTGATTGGCAAACAAGGGAGGTATGTGAGCTTCCTGAAGCAAACGTCTGGTGCCAAAATTTATATCTCAACACTACCTTATTCCCACGACTTCCAAATCTGTCACATTGAAGGTGAGATGTGTCTATTCATGGTCTAATACTTAGCTTATGGGGTGTAGTTCAATGGGCAAGGAATTTAAAACAGTTTTACAGGCTTAATGAGTCCAGTGCTCTATGAAACTTTTCTGCTCACAGACAGTGCAGTTACAGTAGCAGTGTGTACCAAGTCACCTGTATCCTGGCTTGTGAACTCTGTATTCTGGAGGTGAGAGTGCAGTTTAGAATCCTGAGCTGCTGTAGCTTGTAACCAGCACCTTTGGAGGATCACTTAGTGCTGAGGGAGGAGCTAGGGAATGTGTGTTGACAAATGGACTCTGACTGTGTGGGAATTAGACTTAAATGTGGCTGAAAAAATCTACTGGTACTCTGTGAAATAGATCATCCTGGAGGCTAATGCTGTTGAAGTGATGGCCTGGCAACCTTCATTGCTCATGTTGGCCCTAGCATCAGATTTAATGGCCAGTCTTAATGTTCTAGAAATTGTTGATGTAGCCTAGGAAGTTTTTTGTATCCTACATGAATCAATACAGCTACATGTATGTCCTTAGAATATCTGTGCAACAGACTCTGTGCTGGACTTGTGTCTTCCAGGTTCCCAGCATCATGTGGAAAAAGCACTGAGCCTTATTGGCAAGAAGTTCAAAGAGCTGAGTCTCACCAACGTCTATGCTCCACCTCCACCATCGCTGGCACTTCATTCCCTCCCTATAACTTCCTGGGTAAGCCCTGGTTTGCTGGCTCTGGTGGCATTATGGTACCTAATTGCATTTGGAGAATGCTTACACATTAGTGTTTCATTGAATAATTGTTTTTGCTGCTCTTGCTGCAAGATGCTTAGAAACGCTGCTTGCATTGGGCATCTAGAATCTGTACAGTAACTGTGCACATAACTGTCTCCATGGATGTGAAGACAAGCTTTGTTCAGGAGGACTGAATTTAATAAAGTTAAAGGCACTTTTGATGTATTTTGAGCAGAGTAATGCTTTGTGTTCTGGGAAGTTGCCCAGCACAGCAGCTCTCTGGTAGGCAGGGCACACTAACTTTTGAAACTACCTCAGTGACAAATCTTAGCCCCTGTAGAGGTTGCCTTGATATTGAAAATCCTGTGGGCGAGGCTTCCTTGGGAGTTGAACAGCATTGATAGTGCAGCATGACTTGACCTACGATTATGGCTGACTCTCTCTGATCTTTTGTGTAGTCCTACAGCTGCTCTGTGCTGATAGTCTTTGTGCACAAGATGGGCCTGTCTTCAGATCTGATTTCCTTTAGTGTAGAGTAATGCTGGATATCTTTCTGGTTCTGATCCATAGCAGCCTTTGGAAGCCAGCTACTGGAATGCTGGTTTTCTCCCACCAGTGGCTGTTAGCTTTAGGAGTTGCTCGTGGAACAAGGAATTAAACAGTGTTTCTAAATGCAACTGAAGCTTATGTGACAGGAAAAGCTGATGAGTATTTCTTTCCTTCCTGTGGTAGTTGATGCTCCCAGATGGAGTCACTGTAGAAGTGGTTGTGGCTAACCAAGTCAATGCTGGACACATGTTTCTACAGCAGCATACGCACCCCACCTTCCATGTCTTGCGTAGCCTGGACCAGCAGATGTATGTCTGCTATTCTCAGCCTGGAATTCCAACCCTGCCAACACCTGTGGAAGGTAAGTGACTTGGACTTAATGTGAAGTGCATAACAGGGAAAGAGTAATTAGCACTTGCTTTCCTTGTTGGAGACAGCAGATCTGGCTGCTAGTGACCAGAGGCTGAAAAAGAAGTGGATATTTGCATAGAACAGCATCATAGTGGCTGAGATTTAGTGGCAGAATGCATATTGCTGGTCTCACCTGCTGGCCCTCTCACCTGGGAATGTGAGAGGTGTGAAAGAAAATAAAAGCAATGTAAGAAATGCTGTTGACTCTTAGTAAATAACTGCGTAGTACCAGTAAGGTGTGAAGTGCTGTTTTCTAGAAATCGATTAATGCTGAGCTTCTCTGTATTTTGTTCTTTGCAGTTGGTATCATCTGTGCTGCTCCAGGCCTTGATGGGGCATGGTGGCGGGCACAAGTTGTTGGCTACTTCAAAGACAGCGGTGAAGTGGAGATCAGATACGTTGACTATGGAGGATACGAGAGAGTAAAGATTGACACGCTCAGACAAATCAGGTCTGTAGTTTCTTTTCCACAGCCTGAGGCAATATCTGGCTTCAGTAGGCATAAAATGCATCCATATAGTTTGAAATACTGAAGTGGGAGATGGTTAAATGGTTTGTCCCAGCAGTGGGGCTGTGGAATTCTTGGGTGCGTGGTAAACCCTTGCAATTTGTCTCCACTTCCATTCAAAAAAGCCACGCAACTTCTGCCACTTCAGCTTGGAAACTTACCAAACGGATGCCTTCTAGAGTCCCAAATGTACCATTAATAGATGAGGTAGGACTAAAATTCAGCTTCTGTGTTCTCCATCCCCATTGGCTGGGAGAGCTGCATACAAGCCTGTTAAATACTTAATTGTTTTAGAAAGAGTGACAATGGCTTGCAGGTAAGAAGCATAGGCTCTGTTGTAGAGCTGATATTTGCTTGGAGCTCAAACTGACTTGTCCTGTTGAGCAGGCAGTTTATTGCTTCTAGTTAGGTTGTTGATGGAATAGTTTGTTTTTTGGTTGGTTGTTTTTTTCCATTATCATTTATAAACTGAGTTCCTATTAGAGCAGTTGATTAAGCAATGTCACTTTAAAGAATACAGAAGTAATTTGAAGCCATGTTCTTATTTTGATCTGATTCTCTTCTTAAGGTCTGATTTTGTAACACTACCTTTCCAAGGAGCAGAAGTTTTACTAGACAATGTGGTGCCACTTCCAGGTAATGGAGCTCTTTAGCTACTGTTGGTGTTCCTCCTGTGGGTTTAAATGCGCACCAGCTGTGTGCCAGAATTGATTGTCTAAACTTTATCCCTCCTATTGCAACCTCTGAAGTGGATTAGGGATTGGAAAAATTGTATTTTATTCTTCTGGATCTGCTAGAATGACACAGTCTGTCTTACTCAAGAGGAAGATAATAAATATCCAGGCTTTTTCCTGTATAGGGGTGAGAATGAATTACTCTCCTGAACAGCAGCGTGTCAGGACTGGCAGGTTGTAGCTGAAGCAGCTGTAAAGATTCTGCTGCATTCAGACATAGTGTAACTGTAAATGCAAACTTGGTTTTCAGTCTGCTAGACAAATACCAGATATTTTCCTGCTGAAAAGACTGATGTGCACGTTATGCCTTGAGAAGGCTGCCTCCAAGCGCCCTGATGTCAGTTGCTGCCTAGAAATGCTTGCTGTGTTTTCAGTTGTTTCTCCCCACCCCCTGGTGGCAGGCTCTGGCTTTGCTAGCAGTGTTTCCCGTACTGGTGTCTAAAATCCTGCCCCCCTGGGTGCAGAAGGGGTACAACATTGGGCAGGGTTTTAATCTCTGGAACTTGTGGCTGGCAGGACTCCTGTGCAGGTTCTGCCAAGGCTGTAGATGGGTGGCAGGGTTTATGCTGCTGCTCGCAGATGTGAGGGGTTTGCACATGCCCTGAGAAAATCTTCCTCCTTTGGTATTCTGGAGGTGCAGGGAATTCCTTTGTTTCTGGTGATCATCCCAAGGTGGGGAACACAAAGAGGAAACTATTTTGTAACCCATAGATAGGAAATGAATGACTTTCTTCCAAAATGAAGCCATGTCCTGTCTCATCTTCACGGAGTGGATTTTAATTGTATTGGCTGGGACATGAGAGTTTCCTGCTGCATCGTGTGTGTGCAGTTAGCAGCAGTACCCCTATAAGCTGTGCAGGTTGTGAGATTTGGGCTGCCAGTGCTTGCAGAGTGTGTTTGGCACCATTCAAGTGCAGCCAGTCTGTGGGAGAAACGTTTCAGAGCTTCTTTTTATAGTATTGCACGCTGCAGGGTCAGGAAAGGCCTGAGGCTCCTGAGCTTACTTCATTTAGGATCAAAATATTAATGGCAGAGGTACTGCAAAAGAACACTTCTGTCTTTAAAGCTTCCTCATTCCTCAACCACTCATGTTCACGTGAAGTTAGCTAGTGGCTTTGAAAAGCAGTTCATCCTCTCCCTTCAGCAACACAGCAGGCATAATACTTGTGATCTCCTGCTTAATAGACTGGTTTCAGCAAATGCCTGCAGCAGCAATAGGTGAGGATTCTCTCTGGCCTAACTTATGTGGGAGGTCAGACAATATTAGATTAATGGTACCTTCTGGACTTTAAAGCCTGTGAATATCTCACTTGTTTTCTCCTGTTCTTTTCTTTCCAAAGATGAGGATCACTTTTCATCAGAAGCTGATGCTGCTGTTAGTGAGATGACCAGAGGGGCAGCACTGCTGGCGCAGGTACATGAGAGCTGTCTGGAAAAGACTTGCTGATGATTTTACTGCTACTGTTATCCTCTCTAACCCTAGTATAGTGTGTGTGTGTGTGTTAATCAGAAAGTCTAGAACCTGTAAGCCTGGCTGCCGGGCAAGATTCTTTTTGAGAAGCCTAAGCTCCTGAGAACAGGCTTGTGTAGCAACCTTGTATAGCATCACCACTGCACGGGACTGTGTGCCTCTAAGAGCTGTGCAAAGAAAGGGGCAAGAATCCCTTTTGTCAGCTGATGCAGACGATGAGGATGGATACATAAATGGGCTTATGGAGCCAAAGCGGACTGTTCAGGTGAAGCACTGTGCTGCCCTGCCAGCCTGGAGTGTTCCTGCCACAGAAAGATGTGGCCTGTGGCTGGTTAGTGGAAGAAGGGATTCTAATGGAGCTCAAAGGCTTCTGTGCATGGTGCTAGGTCTTACTGAAGGGGACTTTACCTCTTTTGAAGTGCTTCTCATAGTGGCTGTAACTATCAGTGTAAATTAATTGAAATGAGATGAGTGGGAAGCCTGATAGTGTTTGTGATAGCTTTATAGCTTCCTTTGGCTTAACACAGTGCCCAAAGGCATAAGTAATTCTGGCCAGGGCAGAGATTTGAGCAAATAAAGTAAACTTGCCAGCACTATCTGAGCTGTGTGGTGGCAGCAGCTGATTCCCCTGATCTAGCATGTGAGTTGAGGAACTGAGTACCATGCAGTGAATTACACCAGCTCTGCACCTATAATGAATGAGACCAAATTGCTGTTTTCTGTTTCCAGGTCACGAATTATGACAGTGCAACAGGTCTGCCACTGATACAGCTGTGGAGTATGATGGGAGATGAGGTATGCTGCCATGCTGTTGTTTAACATGTTTCAGTTCTGATTCATCACAGTGCTGATTTGGAACGTGGCCTTTCTTGTTAGTGGTTTTTTCATTCTTTTTTTCCTCTTTCTTCAGGTGGTGTCAATAAACAGAACTCTTGTGGAAAGAGGATTTGCTCAGTGGGTTGACAACTACTAGTGGTGTCCTGGATGCCTCGACAACATTTTCCTAACAGGGAAAAAAAAAAATAATCCTGTTTTGCACTGTTACAATTCGGTTTGGCAACCTCTTACGGAAGATCTGTTTACACCTGCCTGCAGAGTTTTGTGGTCCATTGAAAACTGTTTTGCTCAACTGTTACCATTTCACTAGAAACACATACCTCATCTCAGTGAAAGGCAGGGTGTTAAAAGCCATAATGAGAGATACTGTAGCTTTAAGGCAAAAAATTCTCCCTGGCCTCTACTTAAAAGGCAAAAGCCTTTCAAATCCTGGGGCTTGCTTGAAGCTACCAAATGCCCCTGGAATGTTGGCTGTGGCTACATTTGAGTTGGAGATGTGTAGTGCCCATGAAGTTGGTGTCTGCTTTTCCTGGAAGTTACAGTTGCTGTCCTTTTTATTCTTTAAGCAGGCTCTGCCTGTGCAGTTAATGAATGTTATTCAGGAATTTAATGTTCAGTTACGGAGTTTTCTATATGGTGCCACTAACGTGCATAAATTGCGTTCATCTTTTATCTTCTTGATGCCAGGAGGTTGATGAGCTGCATTTGTTGCACATACTGTGACACGTCTCACTGCGATCGTGCTTTTTATGCTTGATAAGCTTAAGGAAGAAGCGCTTGAAGAGCAGGATACATTACCACTACAATTTTGCTCTGAAATATTATGTATTTAAAGAAAAGAACCGATTGCCAAGCCTAATTGTAATTTGTATTTTTTCTAGCTGTGCAAGTCTGTAAATATATATTAAAAACATTGTAATATTTTGTACAAGAAAAACACTGGAAACAAAGGGAACTTTACAGAAACTTTTTCACACCAAAATGTCCTTTGTAGGTAGAACTGGTTTGGAGTGCATTAGGGTAGCCGATGTATTTGGAGCATCTGGAGATGGGAGTGTTTCTGCTGTACTGTCCACAGGATTAGCATTCCCGTAGGTTGCTGTCTGGTTTGAGCTGTGATCACTGCATTCTTTGCTATGTTTCTGTACAGACCTGTTTAAAAAAGAGAAAAAAGAAAGAAGTACCCATTTGACATTCGTGTGGCAGTGGTTTTCTCTCTCACTGTTGTTTTTCGGTTTTTGGTTTTGTTTGGTTTTTGTTTCTTTTTTTCTCCTTTTTAGATTTATTTGTATCACAAACTGAAAACATTTGTTTTTTGCCCCAGTAATTGAAGCTGACTTAATACTCTTAAGCACATGCCCTCTAATGTTTATCACTTTAGATATGTATTGAGTTGGGATTTATTGCTGGTGGAGAAGATACTTGCCAGGCAAATTATGTAGTCAGGGCCTCCCAGGTTTTTTCAGGTGGATTCAGGGGTGTCTTTACATCCAATGAGCCCATGTGTCCCTATGTCATGCATTTGGATAACTGCCTACAAAAGTATTTGGTCCAGTCCCTTCTGATATGGTATGATTATCCTTTCTTGAATTTTCTACTATTTAATGTTCGTATTTGCAATAATTTCCAATGAAAACTAAATTTGGTAATCAGTTAAATCTATAATACATATATCCTTTTGGAATGTTTCTTCCCATTTCAATTAAAGTTCAAATTTTAAGCCATCTTAATCAAACTGTGATGACTAAGAGCCTTCATTTCTAGACCTCTTGGGATGTAGAGTTGGAAGAGAGCTCAGTGGGATAAGCAGGTGAGGTGCAGCCCCAATGGCTTTTCAGCAGGTACATAAAGGTCAAGCTTCAAATCTCCTGGTTTTGGGTTTGGTTTTTTTTTTCCATTTCAAATTCTGTGAAAGAGCTGAAAACTGGCCATAACCTTGTGATGAATTGCCTATTAGAAAGCCTTTGTTGGAGCAGCAGTACTCAGTTGTATACATGGTGCAGTGAATTTACCCTGTGGATCTGGGAAGCTGCTTGATCCCACGTGTGTGTTGAAAGCTCTCAAAACTTGGGAGTCATCCTGTTGTGCAGAGACAAAGCTTCTTTAAAATGCTGACAAGTTCATTATTGGAGCCAAGCAGAGCAATGATGTGAATCGTGAGTAGTTTATCCATACCTGGTACCAGAGCACCCTGCAATTGGTCAGGTATTTTTTGGCAGCAGCTGTATCTGCTTTCTGAAAGGAAGAGAAATGAAGGCACTGACTGCACTGACTCCTAGGGGGTAGCACAAAACAGTGTTAAACTTGAGGGTATTGCCTTTGTGAGCGCATACATATCTGTGGACTATATAATTGTTCAAGGATATCAGTCTTCCTGGTCTGAGGTTTAAAACCAGTCTCTGGGGTTTGTATACACAGTCTGTGGATGCTGTGGACTACACCTCGATGCTGTGTAGGCAAGGGACAGGACACAGCATCTCGATGCTGGGAGGTGCAGTGGTTTGGAGGCTTGCAGAGTTCAGCGGTGTCCTGCCGTGCTCCTCGCTGCAGAAGGTGAGTTTCATTTTGTGAGATCCCACAGTCCTTGCAGTCACACCCAGCATCTGCTGAGGAAGGGATGGCTTTGCCATGGGGGATGGCCTCCCAGGTAAGAAGCTGGTGCTGTGGGTGGTTAACATTACTGCTTCCTAGCACACCTGATGCGGGCTGGCAGCTGTACAAGCACACAGCTCTGCCCCAGCTGCAGGCAGTCTGCACTGGCTGGTTCCAAGTGCCTGCATTGGAAGTGCCTTTCTAGATGGAGAATACTGTTTAGCCTGGCAGTCCAGAGATGCTGTCTCCATCCCAAAGTAATGCAGACAGTGCAGTTCTATAGAGTTTTTAGATCTAAGCAAACAGATTTGCTGTGGCTACGCTGATATCCCAGAGCTGTTTGTAGGACACAACCTGTGGTCGTTGGTTTCCAACAAGTGCAGGTTGGTGGTTTTTCCTTTTGAGGATTTTGAGAGGAGCTCTGGACAGTCCAGGTCCCGGCTGGTGGGGACGGGTGTTACTCACTGCACCGGACTACGAAGTTCAGCTCCTCTTCATGCTTGGTGGTGGGTGCTGGGACGGACCGGGGAGGGGGAGCTCGGGCTGAGGGCAGCGGGGCCGCTCGGCGGAGCGGGGAACTTTGAAAAGCGGCGGCGCTGCCCGCTGCCCCTCAGCCCCTCAGCCCGTGCCCTCGGAGCCGTGCGGAGCCGCTCTCCCCTTTGACAAGCTGCGGTTTATTACGGGCGGAATCAATGAGGTCTCTGGAGACTCCTGATGGATCGTTTCCTCCTGGAGCGCTTCCTGCCTGCGGGCCGGAGCGAAGGGCTCTGCGCTGTGCAGATGGAGCCCGGCTTTTGTCTTCGGGGGTGGAAGCCTTATTGGTGGCTGTGCTTTTCCTATGAAAGTAAAAACTGAAGTTCACATCTGTTTTCCTTTGGTACCGAGTCGCACGCGAGCAGCGCTCCCTGTCGTGCTGCTGTTGGTTTGCAGGGGCAGCTGAGCTGCGCTTTGAGCTCCACGTCTCTGTGCCGCGTTGTCTCCCCGGGACGCAGGAACAGCAGCACTGCAAAGTGTGAGCAGAAATAGGGGCTGTGCTGGGCAAAGGGCTGGAGTGTGTTTGGTGCTGCTGTGAGCAGGACGGCCCCGTGCTGGGCTCTGCTCTGCTCGCACTGTGGGTCTGTCCGGCCCCCATCAGTTCTGTCCCTTCGAGTGTTTGGGGTGGAAGATACAAAAGCTGAATCCACCGTAGATGTTCCTGGCCCGGGGGCTCTCCCGGTTCCTCCCCAGTAGTGACACCAGGTGCTGTGTGTGTCCCCTAATGTAAGTGTGGGTGAGAGAATTACTTCCTCTTTGCCTTTTGAATCGCCTGAGCACACCCCTGGTTAATCCATCTTCCCAATGCTGCCTGTAGTGGCAGCTTTGCCCTGTCTTTGCTGTGAGCAGTTCATAGACTTCTGTCCCCAGCCTCTCTGTTCCAGGCTGAGGTGCTCGCAGTCCCTTCAGCTCCTCAGGCTGGTGTTGGGTGATTCCCCCCACACACCCTGTGCCCTTCCTAGCCCTGTGTTGGCCTTTCACAGTGAGGCACATAGCAGGGCTTCCTTCCTCTGCTGAGAGTGGAACAGAAGAGCAGCTGCTGAGTGTCAGATGTACGTTGTTGTGCCTGAAAACGGTGCACGATGCAGAGGCACGATGGCAGCCCTGGTTCCCTCTGAAGCCACGTCAGTGGGTGACAGTGGTGAGTTGTTTTTTGTACATCAGAACTTCCTGGTTTGGATTCAAAGATGCTGAAGTGATGGTCGATGCTGTTCCAAGTAGAAAAACCAGCACTGTCAAAGTAATTTGTGGATTTTTGTTTCTTTTTCCACACATTGTCTGGGTCTGAGCATGTCTGAGTGCACCCTGTTGGCACCCTGCAAACACTCCTCCATCAGCGGCTGCAGAAAGTGTGATGTTGGGATTCTGATAGTGCAGTGTTGCCCTGCACGGAGCTGCAGGGCCATCAGTCTTTGCCCCGGGCTCAGCTCTCATCCTTTCCTCGAGGTGCTCGTGTCGCTGGCACCATTTTTTCCCGGAGCAGTACGGAAAGCTCCGGCTGGATCACGTTCATACTTGTCTGCTTTATGGCGCTGCTGGTGGGCGCAGCTCGGGGCCGTCCAGCCGGGCCGGGGCAGCGTGAGATGAGCTCCTGAGCTCGGTGCTCGCTGCAGCCCGGGCCGTCCGTGGCGGAGCTGCAGCAGATGGCACTCGAGCTCCAGCCGACGGATCTTCGCTGGGCGGTGCGGAGCTGCGAGCGGAGCCTGCAGCCCGTCATTTACATGCTCGGAATGTTCCCTTCCGCTCGCAGGTGCAGATCTTATCTCTGCTCGCACAGATCTGTCCTTACGTGGTGCCCGGACTCGAGGTGATAAAGCGCTGCTTTTCACTTTGCAGAATATGCCCCCTCATTTAAATGTCTTTATTGTGTTTATTTTTGTTAGTCGTGTGCCTTCACAAACAGTGTGGAACCAAGCCTTTGGTTTTGCAGATCAAGTAATTTGTGTGTGTGTGTTTGTGTGTGTGTGTGTGTGTGCAAACGGAGGCTCAGAGTTCACCCATATGAAGTTCAGAGGAGCAGAGGACGTGACGGTGCTGTGCTGCCCCAGCCCGGGATCTAAATGCACTTTGCAGATTTACTGTAACTGTGGTCACTTTTGTATTTGGAAGTGTATCTTGGCACCTGCTAAAAATATCGAGAGCCTGAGGCCCTCTTGTTTTCCTTCCAGCAGCAGCCGGTGCTGTGCACCTCCTAGGACAGCTGCCTGTGCTCGGGCAGCCTGAGTCTGAACTGGCTGCAAAAGCAGAAGTCCTTCACAGACGGGTCAGAAACTGAGGCCCTGTGGTGATGTTCATGTGGGTGCTCACATCTGTGTGTGTTTGAGGGCTCTTTTTGCCTCCTGTGGTGTCCCATGCTACTCCAGTCCCCATAAGCATTGGATTTTCTTCCCTTAGTTGCCTTTTCTTGCTATAAGCTTAACATCAGCTGGGCAGTTACCTCCTTATTGGTGCTTGGGAAGCCCCCAGACTATGCCTGCATTCCCAGAGCCCCCTGAGGCACACAGCCCTGACCCAGGGCAGTACTTGCCATGCTGCTGGGTGTCCTGACATCCATCCTTGTGTGTCTGGGCTCCCCCGTATTGAAATGAAGGGAAAAAAAGAGGAAAAAACATACGGCTTCTGACTCTGCTGCAGCCCCGTGAGCCCCCAGCAGCAGCTCGTGGGAAGGACGCGGGCAGACCTGTGTGTTCCCATCAGTGCCTCAATTGACCTCCTGGCCGGTGCTGGTGCCCTGTGCTGGTGAAGTGCCCTCTCTCCTCCACTCATCTGACTTCAGTGTAATAGAAGGGCCAAGTGCTTATTACCTTTTTGTAGCTTTTTCTAGTTGCCAATCAGATGTGCCTGGTTTGGGGGTTTGTTTTGTTTCTCCGTTGCTGTGACTATGCAGGATGCTCCATCTCGCTGTAATTACGGTTCCATCATTGTCTTGGCATGAAAACATCTGCTGTCTCTCTGCGATCTCCACTTCTCCTATTTCTTTTGAGAATTTCATGGATCGTGATGACCTTCTATTTTCCGTAACATCTCATGCATCTCAGTGTACACAGCTGTTCTCTTGCTTTCCCCCGTCTCTCCATCCATCCCTTTTTTCTATCAGCATCTCCAATGCACTCAGCATTTCAGCTCATCTGCTTATCAAATCAATATCTTACCTCCACCTCCTCTGCACTGTGGCCGCTGTGAACACGGTGCCTTTGCACCCATGTTCCCCTGGCAGCTTTCCTCTCTTAGCGCAATTTGTCTTCCAGCTCACGTCTGAAGTCTTTGTTCCTCTCATCTAACATTTTTAAGTTAATTTTCTCAGCCTTTCTGCATTGATTACATTGTGCTCCCTGGCTGTGTGGTTTGAGGTGAGGTCTGTGTGTGAGGAGCTGCTGGTGGAGGCAGAGGAGTGGGGCTGCCCCATGCGGCTCAGCTGTGGGCAGAGGGGATGAGAAACGTGGGTTTGTGTTCTACCTCCGTGTGACCTTGGTTCAATAGCACAACTCCATGAGTATGATGAACAGGGATACTATAGGTTTTATTCCATTCTGGTACCGTTTATTGCTGGGACCTTACCGCTATGCCTATTCTCTTAAAAAATAATAATAAAAAATTCAGCCCTATAACTGCTGCAGAAGAACTAATAAAACTTCCTGGTATGACAGGGCCTTAAATCTCTTTGCTCACCCTGTGTGCTGAGTGAACCTCCCAACCCTCTGCCCACACCCACCCATCCCTTGACCCCATGTTTTAGCTGCTGGTGGGACCCAGCTGTGCCCACTCACAGCAAAATAATTGAGAATATTTGGGGTTTGGGTTTTTTGCATTGCTCTCCCTCAATCCAAGGCCCGTGCGCAGCTAAGCTAGGAATGTCATATTCTTGAAAGACTCTGCAGAAGTTTGGCACCTGGAATGTGTGGCTGAGGAACAGCTATTTATATAGTGACAGAGGAGAGGGCAGAGAGCAGAAAGGGAGGTGGGGATCAGTGAATCATGCAGTAACTTCTTAGGTGGACGGAAATAACGCTGCATGTATGTCATCATTTCTCCCCCTTTCATGTGGATAGCTGCTTATGCCGGGATGGCTTGGGCAGTTTTTCATACAGATATGCATTATATGTGGGTACTTATATATAAATAAGGCTGTAAAACCATACATTAAGGGACCTGTTCATCCACAAAGAGTTATGTGGTTGTCAGAATGTGTAATGGCTTCCTAGTTCGGGACACAAACGGCTCTGATGGAGACGCAAAGCTGCACATGGCCACAAGTACAGCACTCTGTGTCCTTGCCCAGGCAAAGCTGCCGGCCGCGCTCCTGGAAAGCCCCGAAGCTGCTGGCAGGGCAGGCTGTGCTGGGAGCACTGCGCCACGTCTCTCAGCTGCTCTGTGCCTGAGCTGATGCTTCTGTCTCGGAGCAAAGCACAGGAGTGCCTGGCTCCAGAACGGGGGCTTGGGTGTTGGGCCGAGCATTGCTCTGGGTTGGACAAAGGCAGAACAAAACAAATGGAAATCAAATAGGGGGTAAACGTTATCGGAAATAATCTCCATCACTTAATGTGCCCCGGCGACTTTGGAATAATTGGCTATTTCCTGGCTGTGACCAGATGGGCTGAACAATGTTCTCCCTGTTTCCTTTCCACACACTTGTGATCCCTCAGTGACCTGGTTGGCCACTTCTCCTCCCCCTTTGCCTCTTAATTCCCCCTCAATTTTCTCATGGAGTTTGTATTTTTTCCCCAACAATGTCTCAGAGGAATCACAAATGTGTAATGTGTGTCCCGACGCTTGTATTTTAATAGCGCGAAGCAAACCACATCAGCACAGGCAATTTCACATTCAACACATTATTGCTATTTAAAGTGCAGAGGTATAAAAATGATTGGCAATCCCACTCTGCCAGCAATCGCGGGCTGCTGCTGGCTGCCAGATTGTGATTTTTTTCATATTAGCTGCTCTGTGCAGTCATTCCCTCACCTTTGACTTGCAGATTTCCCAGCGTTGAAATAGCAAAATCATTTTTGGTTGCAGCACTCGTTGCTTGCTGCTGAAAAGAAGTAATCATAATTAAGCATACATGTGCAAATACATACTCATATACATACATATAGTGTGGGGTGGCTGGTCAGTTTGTTCCAGATGACCAGCTGTTTGCATTTTCCCTCTTTGCAGCCGCAAGAGGAGGTGAGCAAAATGGGGCGAGAAGTATCTGGGAGAAGTGCTCGAAACTTCCATGTAATTCAAGGAAGGAACAGACTTGAAGTGGGATGGAGCTTTGGTAATTCTTACTACCCATCCCGAGCGCTGGGTGCTCACAGCAGGGCTGGAGCTATGCCTGTGTTCAGCAGCTGGGCTGAGCCATTGGAGTAAACAGTGCAAGTCTCCAAAAGTTTTTGAAAATAATAAATTAAAATGTACTGTCTGTCCTGAATGTGTTCTCGCTGGTGGACGTTTGGCTGGTGAGAAGCTAACGCTGTGTGAAAAGCAATGCATCACTGGAGCACTGCTGCTCTGATGATGCATCACACCAATATATCATGAGGGTGATGGTGCCGTAATGATGTATGGCTCCAAAAGGGCCCAGTGAGAGCAGGTCCAGCAGGCTCTGTCCATTCCAACCCAAGAATCACCCAAATGTTCAAGTTTTATTTACTTTTGTTGAAAGAGCATCTGGATTAGCAGAACTGGGAGGTGTAGCTGCAGGATCCTGGTGGGTCCACAGATGTGGAACCCGAATGATGCAAAGATGTTGATTTGCAGAGATGCAGCTGAAGTGCTCTCAGGTCCACACGTGTGTGAATGAACATCCCCTCTTGGAGCACTGCTGGGTGTGCAGCCGCACCTCCTTGAGCACAGCACTGCCAGGAGCACCGGGGTGGGTCAGTGTCCATCCCATGGCAGAGCAGTCAGTGTGGACTGCCCTGTGCACTGCACTGTGTGCCACAGCGTTCTGGCACTGCCAGGTTTTCCCATTGGTATTTTCTACACTAACATATGAGCCTGCTGTCAGCCATGGACTCCAAGCAAAACATGTCATCCTTTCCCTGTTGGCCACGTGTGTTGTATGAAAGGATTGTCCTCTGGATTACTTTTATTTGTTGTCTCATATCAAAGCCCAAAGGTCACATTTTTCAAGTTCTTTCCTTGGAGCTTCAAAGACAACGTGTTCACTTTAAACAGAAAGAAAAGGGGAAAAACAGCACTTTTACAAAATCACTCCCCACTCAGGGGCTCTGGGAGGCTCTGAATATCTGTGTCACAGTCGGATGCTCCCGGTTCAGCTTAAAAGCAACTTGGTTTTACTTAGCTACAAATAGTCTGCCTGAGCCCTGCTTTGTGGGCTCGGGGCTGTGCTATGAGCAGGGCTGCTGCAAACCTCTGCACATTGCTTGGGGATATTGAAACTGAGTTGGTGGGTGGGGATGCAGAGGGAGAAATGAAGGGCTCACTGTTGTGCTTCTGGCTCGTGTGGACCGAAGTGGGATGTTGCTATTGATCTCGTCATCTAAAATTGCTTTTATGAGCAAGTCTGCTAGAATGGTTTGCATAGCTCCATCTTACCACTGACAAAAACTCCAGCTGAACTTTGGTCAGGAAGGGACAGGTAGATCAGGGCTTGTTGCTTAATTATGTTTACATGTATATTACTGCAGTCGATCTTCGCTTCCTCAAGAGTGATTTTCCATTGTACTTTAATTTTATAGAACAATATGAAAGACATGAATCTTCATGAAGCTGCTCCTCAGGCAGCAGAGGCCCTGCAATGTTTGCAGCCCTCTGCTCTCCATCACAAGAAGTCCTGGGGGAGGTTCAAGGTAGATCCTTGCCATCTCTGCTTTGCAGCCTTGGGAAGCCCAATAAATAAAGCAGGAAGTTGGCAAAGCCCTGATTCAGCAAAGGTGTGAGCACAAGCTCGGCATTAACCTCTGCTTAAGCTGATTTGAAATGAGGGAGTTAATCTGATTGCAGCCCAGACCAAAATGTGGGAGCTGGGCAGCTGGAGCGTCAGGGTTTTAAATCTGAGGGAAGTGAATGATTCAGGATGAAGAATTTCTGAAATGGGGGAAGTGAACAAAGAATGGGCACAGGGAGACAGAGCGTTCCAGGTCCTGGGGAGGTCTCTGGGGGTGGCAGAGGCCGGCAGGAGCAGGGCTGACAGAGCTGGGTGAGGGCTCCTGCAGGAGATGTGCTGTGAGGAGGGCAGTGGGACACTGCCCACATGTGGGGTGGGCTCTGGGGTCACAGCCTGTGGGCAGGGTGCTCTGAGCAGGCACTGGGCTCTTTGTACTTCTACGATCTGTGACTGCATTGTGATGTAGTTCATATTCAATTATGGTGTTTTAATGTAGTTATGGCTACACTGAGCAGGCACATTTCTTCCTAGCACACACCACTGGAACCTGAGATGTGGGCGGAGGCTGCAGCAGCCACCCCATGCACCATGGTGTGCACAGGAGGGTGAGCAGCAGGTTGTGCCAAAGGGAAGCATGAGACATAATTGCACCCTGTGGAATTATTGCTGCCCTCACTGCTCCTCCTGCCCTGGCCCTGGGTGCTGCCAACACTGTGCTGTGCCCAGGTCTCATGGCCTCGGTTGCTCCATAGCCAGGGCACTCGCAGACATCCTCTCCACCTGCAGAGTGGCTCCGGGGCTCTGACCTGTCAGGATGTTCTGCAACAGCTTTGGTCTGCTGATTGGAAACATACAGTGATGATGCCCTCTAGGGAGCAACTTGTTTTCCCTGCTCCTAATTCTGCTTGGGATTTGTGAATTTTAAAGCAAACATTGTGTATATAAAGGTGTGCTGTATCTGTACAGACACTGTGTGCATTCTGCAGTGATTCTCCTTGGATGCTCTTGCTTTCTCCTACAGTCAATTTCTTGAATGACACGGAGCTGGTAATAAATGTGGTTTCAGAGCCAAATGATCGGGCTGGCTCGTCTCATTCCACCTCTCCCTGTTTTGAGCAAGAATGTGAGGACTCGCTGTGTCTATTTCAGATTCCATCATGAAAGGAATAATTGAGATTGAGATTCTTAGTCACTCAACGCAGAAGGTCAGGGAATTAATGCTGTGTTACATCCAGACCATTCATTTACTGTGCCTCCTTTTTTAACTGTCTATAGGGGAAAACAAATGTGCCACAGAGAAGGTAACGCATCTCCAATGCCACGCACACCGCCAGTCTCTGATAATGCACTGTTTGTCTTTATTTTGGGGGTGTTCCAGGGCAGTTTTATCATTGTAATTGATTAGTGGCTACAGGGGAAAAAAAATCCAGGAGTAACAGGAAGAAATGAATCCAGCGAAACCATTGACTCAGTTGTAGCATTGATCTGCTTCTGGAAATTATTTATAGGAAAAGATTCACAGTTAATAATATTAGTTTGGACTTCTGGAACAGTTTATCAGGGGATCTTAAAGGCCTCTGCTCACAGTTAATCAAGGAGAAAAATAAGGTAGAGAGCCTCATTTCAGGAGAGGGAAGGAAGCTGGATTCCTGGCACAGATGTGGCCCAAGAAGTGCATCTCCTGGGATGCAGTGGCTGCGAGAGGCAGCGGCACTTTGCAGGGATTTCAGTTCGGGATGGTCCTGGAAGAAGGTGGCACAAAACACACCTTAGGAATCTTGAGGTGTTCACCTGAGCCATGGAGTGCCCAACAGGGACACAGCAAACAGCCTCTACTCTCCCCACGTTGCCTCCCCGTGTTGTTTTTGTTTGTAGCTTAATCGATCCGTATCCCACACTCCTGCCCACAGGAGAAATGACACATCTGAAAAGAGCAGGAGCGCTTCTTTAAAGTGGTCTTTAAAGTTCTTTAAAGTGTAACTTCTTTACAGTGGTTTTCCTGGTGCCCACATACAAAATTGCCTGGAAGTAGTAAATAGAATTAAACACCGTAGTTCAGAAAAACAGAACTCTCAGGGCTGTCTGTTGATTTCAAGGCTGATGAAAACAAAACAGCCTTTTAAATCCTTCCTTGCAGAACTCTCTTTCCCCTTTCCTTATCATCTAAAAGATGGACCTGATAATATTTGGGTTTTATTCTTTTTTTTTTTTGAAACAGTTGAAAAAACGATGCTCTTGTAATTAAGATGAAAACCCCAATGATTTTAATAAGGTTGGTGTCATGTCTTCATTAGCAAGATGCTGAAATAACTTGATGCAGATCTGGAACTGCCTCTGAGAAAAACTTTGGTCTCTCCTCAATGTGCGGAGCCGCATCTGCAGCAGGTGTGAGCACAGAGATGGCTCTGGCACAGCCCAGTTCAGTGCAGGGACTGACTGCTCTCCTTTCCTGTCCTCCTTCACATGCAGCCCAACTCACTGGCTTTTGTTTGTTTGTTCCTGGCAGCAGCAGGGGCTGTTCTTCCTCAGTCACCTGCAGACCTTGTCCGAGGGCAGAGTTTTTGCTGCTGTGTTGGAATCACAGAACCACCAAGGTTGGAAAAGATCTCCAAGGTCATCCTGCCCAACCGTCCACCTGCCACCAGTATTCTCCCACTAAACCTCGTCCCTCAGTGCCACAACTAAATGTTCCACGAACACCTCTGAGGACGGTGACCCAGCACTCTCTGGGCAGCCCGTTCCCATGCCTGACTACTCTTCAATAGAAGAAATGTTTCCTAATACCCAACCTGGCTCTCCCCTGGCACGATGTGAGGCTGTTCCTTCTTGTCCCAGTTGGCAGCTGGTAGCAGGGCAGGCAGCCTGGGTAGGCGGGTAGTGCTCACTACTAGGAGATGCAGTTGGTTGTCAAAGGATGAACAAGGATGGATGGCCTTAAAAAGCAAAACCAAAACCAGCATCCAACTTATGCCTATGGGTACTGCACCCAAGCTGCAGCACTTTGGAGCCCAGGGCCATCCTGGGGCTGTGGCCCCTCAGTGTGTCAGGAGGTTCTGCAGATCACTGCCAACATGGAGGTGGAGCAGCAGCACCAATTGTCTGCAATGACATATTCTGCATTTTAAATGATCTCTGGTTTCCTGGCAGCTCCCCCGTGCATTGCCCCTCCGTAAAGCTGTCTAAATAGCATTTGTCAGGTGGAGCCGTGGCTGGGCAGCAGCAGGGCAGCCCGCAGCACCGCTGGTGATCGGGGACTAACAAAACCCACCGGCCGATCAATCTTGAGAACTTACTAAATGATAGATGGAATATAATATAAGTCATTATTTCTTCCCCATGCACGAAAATGAATTATTCAGTAAAGATTTAGATCCTTTTCATTATGACACTGAATTTATGGTGCACACAGGCCATAAATGCAGACTTCTCCGTGGCAGAGAGGCGAACCCGCATCCATTGCAGTGAGGTGAGGTGTCCTAACCTGGCTCAGCACCTCCCACAGCCTCTCTCAGGTTTGGCAGCCCAACATCTGTATATCGTGGAGCTGCAGGATCAGTAAGCTGATAAATGACCTCCATAATCACTAAGTCCAAACCCAGGACACCCCACTGTGCCCACTGGCCACATCCCTCAGTGCCACATCCCTGCAGGTGGGAGCACCTGGAGGGGCAGTGACCCCCCGTGGGCAGCTGTGCCAGCACCTGAGCACCCTACTGGAGAAGAAACTTGGTGGGGATTTCAGACATGTCTTGTGCTCTCAGCACCACGTGTTGCTGGCAGGACTCAGCCATTGCTTAGGCCCTAAAGGTGCTTCCTGCAACAAACTGTGCATCTCTGTTCCCAAACTGCTGTGTGTCAAAGAGATGAGTGAGCATGAGCCTAAACCTGCTGAGGAGGGTCGGCTGCTGTGTGGGCAGCTGTGGTCACACCAATGTCAGCTGTGTGCGGTGCCACTGCCCGGAGCCCGAGTTGGTGCTGATACCCGTAACTTTCCTTGTTAGTGGAATGAGCACTCCAACTTTTAATTGTGCAGCTGGGGACAACATTAGCGCTGAGCAGCGGCTGCAGGAGTGAACTCTGCAGGTCGTTATCTCCTGAAAACCCGCTGGGAGCTCGGATCTTTAGCACGGGAGGCCGAAAGGAGAGCGGAGCGCGGGGTGACAGCGGGGCTGGGACGGGATGGGAGCGGGGGTGTTGGGCATCACCTGCGGGTGTCACGTCACTTGTGGGCTGCGGAACACGGGGGGCAGGATCCGGGTACCGGGTGTGTGGGCAGCGGGATGAGGGGACACCGGGATGCTGAGCGTCACACGTGGGGACACCGGGGTGTTGGGTGTTGACACCCGCGGACACGGGGCTCCCCGCTCTCGCTCGCTGAGCTCAGCCCGAGGCCCGTCCCGCCTCCACCCGCCCTCACCGCAGCGCAGCCCCATCCCGGCCCGGTGCGCGGCGCCCCCGGCTGGCGGAGGTTCAGCGCTGTCTGAGCGCGCGGCGGGGCCGCGCGCGGAGCGAGGGGGGGCGCGCGCGGCGGTGACGTCACGCGGGGCCACGCGACGGCGCTGTGCCCGCCCCTTGTCGCGGGATGGAGGGAGGAGAGGATGGTGGCGGGGGGGGCGGGACGCGCGGCGCTGAGCTAAGCCGAGCCCACGTGTGACGGATCTTGGCCGCTTCCCCGGCGCCGCTCCAGTGAGGTCCTCCGGTAGCGGAGGGAGGAGGAGGAGGAGGTGGTGGAGGAGGAGGAGGAGGGGGGAAGGGAAGGGAAGGAGGGGAGCGGAGCGGAGCCGCGCCGCAGCGAGCCGGGCCGGGCCGGGCCGGGCTGGGCCGGGCCGGGGGGGCGGCAGCGGCAGCGGGGGCGGCGGGCGGGGGGGGGGGTCTCTCGCTCGGCGCGGATCGCTGCGGGCGCCGCGCGGCCATGGAGGCGGACGGGAGCCAGGCGACCTCGGGCGGCCCCGGCGAGGCGCAGCACGACCCCGGGTAAGTGTGCGGGCGGGGGGGCCCCCCCGGCCCCGCTCCGCGCCGTGCCCCGTCAAAATGGCCGATGGCGGCCCGGCGCTGAGCCCCGCTCCGCTCTCTCCCCCCAGCAAGATGTTCATCGGCGGCCTCAGCTGGCAGACCTCCCCAGGTAGGCGCCGCGCCCGCCCCCCCGCCCCCCCACCGTGCCCGCGCTGCCCCCCGCTCTCCTCTCCCCGCAGACAGTCTGCGCGACTACTTCAGCAAATTCGGGGAGATCCGGGAGTGCATGGTCATGCGGGACCCCACCACCAAGCGCTCCAGGTAAGCGGCCCCTTCCCTCCTCTTCATCCCCCCCCCCCACGGACAAAACTTTGCTGCCCGGTTCGGGGCCGCCCCGCGGAACAAAGCGGCGGCGGTGCGGGCGGTGCGGCCCCCCCGGTGCTCATCGCCCCCCGCCCGTCTCCGCTCTTTGTCTCGGCAGAGGCTTCGGCTTCGTGACGTTCACGGACCCGGGCAGCGTGGACAAGGTGCTGGCCCAGCCGCACCACGAGCTGGACTCCAAGACGGTAGGTGGCCGTTCTCAGCGCCGCGCCGGATTCGGCTCAAACTCGCGAAAGCGGCAACTTTTTATTTTATTTTGTATTTTTTCCGCTTTAATCCCAATTCTCCCTGCCGGCCGGTGGCTCCTCCCCACGCCTCACGTTCTATCGAGCGATGACATTGAAAAAAATCCCAGGGTGAAACCGAACTTTTTGTGGCGTTCTGCTGCAGGAGGTTTCCTGCGGGGCGCTTTGCGTGGCTGTGATGGGTGGTGATGTTCCGTGGGTGATGATGAGTGATGTTCGATGGGTGATGCGATGTTCGATGGGTGATGTTGGCGGCAGTCTGTCCCAGAGCCACCTGCCGTGCCGTCCCCTCTGTTGTTGCCGCTCCCTGATCCTGCGTTGGGGCCCCGTGGGATCCGTTCATCCGTGGAGGGTCAGGGCTGGCAGAGCTGCACACACCGGGTTGCTGTTTGTGCAAAGCTCTTTACAACAGCCGCTCTCCAGTGGATAACGTGACATTATTCAGCTGATCCATCTATCTATATATGTATATATATATATTTTTATGAACATTTAAACAAAAAACCAAACCAAGGGAGCTGTCCCCTCGCCCCCACACCACGTTATCTCAGTGCTGTGTCCAGCCCCCGCTGCCTCCCTGCACCCAGGGCCGTGCTGGGGCTGAAGTTTGCAGTTCGCGCGCTGTCTCGGTGCTGTGCCCAGCAGCGGGTTGGGGAGGACGCCGGTAGAGGTCATTTCTGCTCTGGTACCACTCAGAGCAGCGCTGTGCTGGGGATGGAGGGGCCGCAGGGCTCAGCCCTGCATGAGTGCTCCATTGGGCACGTGTCCGCGGCTGTGCCACTTAGCAGTGCTGGGGCTGAGATGTTACAGCAGTGAAAGGGAGAGTCCTGTCTCGGTGCTGGAGCATCTGCTGTACCCGGGTGTGATACAGCTGCACCGAGGGCAGGCTGAGCACAGCGTGTGGCCCTTGAAGGGGTTGATGTGAAGCACAAAGCCCCTGGGAAGCAGGTGGAACGTAATGTTTGAGCCCGACTGACAGATTCTGTTGGGCCTGTCCAAGCACGCGGCCCCTGCCTTCGCCTGCCTCTGTAATTTGATTTGGGGTTTAATCAGATATGGTCCAATCACGGATCTGACTGTGCTCCAGAGATTAAAGTCACCAGACCTCGGCGTACGGCCGTATTCTGTGTGTTTTTTAAGATAAATTCAGTTAGGAAGAAGAAAGACAAACAATATCTGAACAAGAGTTTAAGAAGTGCCGGGAGGGCACCCTCTCTTCCTCTGCCCGTGATCCCATCCTCCCCAGCTTTCCCCTCTATGGCACGGAGTCCCCGCAGTGTATTAGTTTGCTTTGCTTGGGGGAGGGGTGTGAAGCTCTTCGAGGGTCAGTGTGCCTGGTGCGATGGAGGCAGCTCTAACAGGAGCGCAGTTGGAGCGGGGCTGGAGGGGCACAGCTCGTGTGTCTCGGTGTTGCAGTGGCTGCTGCTCGGTGTAACAGCATTTGACTCTGTTTCAACGTTCAGCGCAGGAGGCAGATCAGATCGGTTGGGTATTGGCATGGAAACGTCGCTCTTGTTTACAGTTACGTTAAAAGCTTTGTTTAGGTAATGGCCATTCATATCAGAAATAGTATTATAGTCATTTCCTAGCGGACCTGTAGATACAGTAAGTAGAATTGTACCCAACTAACTCGATTTTTTTTTTTTTTTTGGTAGAATTTTTTGTTGTTGAAGTAGTTACAGGGTTATGCAAAAGGTATGGATGTGCCGTGGGGTGCCTCTGGGAATGGCAGCGTTGGGCATAAAGTTTGTAGGAAGGAGAGCCGGGTTGCTCAGGAGTGTTGCTGTGGTGCAGAGCTCTGTGCTCTTTGGACTGACCTTCAGAAAGGAGCGGTTGGCTTCAGAACGTCGTGGCTCTTCTGCTTTCTGCTGTGGGACTGTGTTGTTCTGGTGGGACCGGTGCTCATTTTGCCAAAGTTTCCCATTGGAAGCAGCTGTAGGAACGTTCCTGTTTGCCTTTGGGTACCTGCATGGACCATCCATACCTGTTGTATCGCCCCAGTAGACAGATGCTAGTCAGTGTTGGATGTAATTGTAGATAATGTTAATCTCAATGCAAAAGGTTAGTGTTCTAGTTAAAATATATATATCTGTTTAATGCTTTTTGAACAAAGAAGTGGCATGTAATCACTCATTTCTCAGGTGTGTTCTAAAAGAGAGGTACTGTATTTGTATCTGATGCAGGCAAATTAATGATCAATTGCACTTCAAATGCTGGTGCTGTTTGCAGTTTTGGCATATTAAGTGAGTAGAGCTGCTCTTTAGGAGAGGTTATTTGTCACAGAAATCACCACACGAATAACGCTTCCAAAGTGGAACACCTCCTTGTTTTGGGGCAGCTGCAGGGGGTGAAATGCAGCCAACCCCAAGGCATGAAAGCCTCTGCTTCTACCTTCACATGGTCAGGGTCAGCGTTTGTTATGCAGTCAAAGAGCACAGAAGGCAGTCAAGGCAAGGTGCATGGCCAAGTGGGATGTAGTCCTCTGAAACACCCTGTCTTTACCTGCTTAGAATGTGTGTATGTGTAGATGCTGCTAAAAATACAGGTGCAATCAGCAGCATGCTGACACTTCCTTGCAGTTGTTTCTGACAGTTTGGACCAGACCACTGCCTAAAAGGTGTGATTATTTATTTACATCCAGTCCTTCATTTACAGTGGTGGATTTCTGTTTTCAGGGGATTTTTGGGAGATAGAGAGCGGCTGGTAAAGATGCCCCATGTGAAAGTTGCTTTTAAAATTGCAGAATGAACATTTTAGAACTGCAAAGTGGATGTGGCTTTTAATTTATGCAGCACAGTAGGTGTCAGTGCTGCGTCTGAAGGGAGCGGGGGATGAAACCAAGATGTGCTCACTGATCTTCTTGGTCCTTTTTGTCCCTGCTTCATTCAGGAATACTTCACGTAACTCCATCTTGGAAAACCTTTTTTGGAGAGCTGGGTCTCTCCTGCTCACAGTGCCTGTATGTTTTGTTTTGCTCTCCTCTCTTTCCCCCACCTCCACTGTGCTCCTTCGCGGCCTCTCAGTGCTCATCTGTTCACTGGGGAAATGCTGTAGCGGATCCATGAGGAGCGCTGTCACGAAGGATAATCTCATAGTCCTTCTAACAATTCAGTTCTAATAATCAGTAGAAACTGAAACAATTTTACTTAGAATTTTGCATTTTGTGTTGGTGCTGCCAGTCAGTTGATGAAATAGAAGAATAAAACAAAGACCAAAGTAACCCAAAACCCAGCGGAAGGAAGGTGCAGGTGTCAGGGTCTATGGGTAGGGCTCGATCAGGATTGCTGCCTTTCTGTGCTCAGAGTCCACAGGAGAGTGGTTTGCTTTCTCCCTTCCCGTCTCCCTCCCTCTGCCAGAAAGTCCCTGACAATCCCAGCCTGTAAGTGATCTCTCACTTACAGAGTAGTTGTAGGGCCCAGTGTGCTGAACTATGAGCCTGAGAAATGAGAGATTAATAATTCAGTGATTTTAAAAAAGAAAAAAAAGACAAAAACTGCCCTAACAACAAAAGCTATCTTGTTGATTTCTCCTTTCTTTTTCCTCAGATTGACCCTAAAGTTGCATTTCCCCGACGAGCACAGCCTAAGGTAAGTAGGAGGATCAATAATAGGATTTTAGGCACACAGAGAATCGTTGTTGCCAGGCAGTTCAGGTTTCAAACAGGGAATTGGCAATGAAAGCTTTTAAAGCCGGAGTGCATGGCGTCTTAAGGGTATCAGCGCATGGCTGTGAAACTGCAGGAGAGCTGCTTTGTGCCGCTCCATGCCTGCAGTTAACTGTCTCCTTGCAGAGTCCCGGTCAGCTGGCTGGCTGAAAACCAGAGGCTTCTCTGGTACCAGTGGGAGGTTGTTGTCGCATTACTTGGGTTTGTTATTCTCTTTTCTGCAGTACGTTTTGCTTGGTGTTTATGGAGAGCATTTGGATTAAGCGCAGATTTCAGCCTTGTTTCGGGCTGAGCTTTCAGTTCTGTGGTTGTGATGGATGGGGGTATATCTCTGCCTTCATTGTTTGCAAGTTTTTTTTTGGTATAACTTCAGAGATGCGTTTGGAGACTAATAAGCGTTGGATAGCGAGGTCTGGTGGAGCTGTGAACTCTTCAGGCCACAGGGTATTCTTTTGCAAGCACAGGGAAACAATGAGCTTTAAGTTGGGCAGGCTGGAGCAGTGACCTCCTTGCAAGGCACTCTGGCAGCGCGGGGCTGCGTTCCATGCTGGGACAAAGGCGCGCTGGCTGCATGCGGACGTGGCTGCTGTTGTGCTTTGCTCTGAGTTATCGCTAGGTGCCATTTCCTTGGGAAGCAGAAGTGGCTGTTGCTCTTTAGGTTCTGCCTAACAAAACCAGCAGATCAGTTTCAAATCCCGAAGCGCTTGCACTTGTGTTTGAATTTTGAAAGCTAAAAGAAAAATTTTGGCTTTCTGACTGTTCTTGAGAATCTATAGGAAGAATTTATCTGCTGTGTGCCACTTGTACACGCTGTTCGCTTGGGATTGTTTTGGTTGAAAAATTAGGAAAGAAGACTGTGGAGTTGCAGAGGGAAGTCAGTAAAGAGGAGCATTTAACAGCCTCTGTGGCATGAGACCACCTGAGCAAGTCCAGAGCAATGGTTTTATCGTATGTGGTTTCGTATGAAAGCAGGTTGTTTAATTGTGGGACCATAGCAATAAATATTGTACAAAATGTGCATCTGGAAAAAAGCAATGTGTGATTTAGGAACATTGGGCATGTGGCAGGAGAGATGCTGGTGGTTTCTTTAAAGGAAAATGGGGAGAGAAGAAAACCCAGGAAAATCCAACAGTGTGCTTGCGGAGCTGTGAACCAAATGAACGTGGTAAAGGAGTCAAGGGTTCTTTTCTTCATTGGACATATCTAATAACTAATTAGTGAATAATGAGCTGCCTGGCTTGTTTCCGTGCTGAGCAGAGTTTATACTTGGAGGGTTTGCGGCTTCTGGATTATGTTGTTGGCTTGGTGCTGTCTTTCAGAGAGATTTTTAAAGTTTCCAGGATTCTGAAAGGTTTTGTAATTAAAGAAGGTGATCTTGCATGAAGGTGATCTCTCAATGTGATTGATGCTCCTTTCCTCCTTCCAATGCCTTTAAAGGCTTATTTACTTTTTAAACTGCCTTCAATTACCAGGTGTCTGTTCCTACAGTGCCATTTGTGAAAGTTTATAACGCTTACAGCGGAGCTGTTAAACTGTCCCAGGTGACTTCTTCTAAAACAATGAAAAAAAAAAATCAGGGCTCGTCTTATGTGGTGGGTATTACTGTGTTAAATTGACCTGATTTGTGCATTCTTTAACAGGAAACTTTTACCAGGGAGACAGGGGATTTTGTTGTTCTCCAAGTAGGCTTTGGTTGGTTGGTGGCAATCATCCTTCAGGCGAGGGGCAAAGCTGGGGGTGTGGGCTGCTCCCCAGAGGGGTGGCACTGCTGCAGTGCGTTGTGCGGTGCGATCTGTTGTGTTGTCTATGCTCTGTCCCCCATGGGACTGGGATTCCTGCGTGGCGTTTGGGGGGGACAAAAAAACTGAAAGGAAACTGATGTAGAAAACCGTGTGCATTGAAGAAGAGATTTTTGCATTGTTTGTGATGCGTTTTTCTGGACCATGTTTTATGATCTGGACTTTCTGTTTCTTACTTAGATACTGATGTGAGGTTTTGGACTTCAGTTGTTCCCTCATTCCAGTTGAATACTGAGTGTTGTGCGTTGGAATGCAACTGTTCTGGAGTCTAATTAACTAACACTTGGGGCTGTGGAAATGAATGGTGTTCAGTGCCGTGCCTGTCTAGGTGTGAGAGGGGATCCTTCCCCCAAGCAGATCCCCCAGCTGTGCTCCCCATGAGGCTGTACAGGGTGGGCTGTGTGGTGCCCAGGGGCTGTGGCTGGCTGCTCCCAGGCTGCATTTCCCTTGGCTGGGGGATGTGCTCGCTGTGCTCTGCAGGGTCACGCTCACTTTTTGTGCACGCATAATGGTTTGTGTGCATTGCTTTCTCCCTTTGGATCCATGCTAATTGGCTAGGCTCCCTCTTTCAGACTGCATCCCAGCAAAATGCTTTCTTTTGGGCTTTTTAAGCTATGTCTCCATGGTGTGTCACCTCTCTGGTGATGCAAATTGGCTGCTGAGTGAGAAGTGGCAGACTGGAACAGCAGAGCATTCACCCTGGTTTTCTGCGAATGGCCCCTCCAGAAATCCTCAGCGGTTTCCCCCAGTGGATTGCTGGTGTGTAATGCTCCCCTCCTTGTGCAGCGACTTCAAGCTGCTGTTTTTGGACATTTGCTGCAGAGCTTTAACTTGCTGAGGTTCCGGTGTGTGGCTAACAGGGAGATGAAGGAATATAGCGGGGTGCTGTGGAGGCCGCTGTTCCTTGATAGCAATCTGTCTTGCTTCCAAATGCTGGAAGGAGCTCTCGAGCAGTTGATCATTTTTAACTCTGCTGACATAAAAATCCTTAAAAAGCAGCCAGGCGGGAGGAAGCAGCTGGGTACCCCTTTTTGAACACCGAAGGCTGCAGTGATGTGACTTTTTAATGTGTACAACTATTGACTCTGACCTTACCCGCTATGTTATGTGGGAGAAGCCTTACCAGATTTATCGTGTTCATTAGATGTTTTCAAATGTGATACATTCCCACCTCCCCCTGCTGTGAGGAAGCTGTTCGATGGTACATGTGTGCTTGTGTGACTTCATGGTGCGGTACTTTACTGCTTGTGTTGTTGTGCCTGGTGACATCGGGCAGTGCCATGCTTGTGACCTGCTGGCCATTGCCCACATGTGGCCAGTTGTGCTGCTGGGTGTGCAGGGCTGAGCTGCTGCTGCCCAGCTGCTGTTGCTGGCTCTGGGATCTCTTGGGCTGGGTGCTCTGTCTGCTGCCAACCCAGAGCACAGCTTGTTCTTGTCGAGGTTCTGTGTTACTGGGGAGCTGATCTGTGAGCGCTGGGCAGTGTGGTGGTGACTGTCCAGCACAAAATAGAAGAGTTTTATGTGGGGAGAGGGGCGGTTAGATTGGTAGTCAAATGGTGGCACAGAATACAGTGTTCCTGTTAGGTGTGTTCTGTCCTGACATGATGCTGTGGCACCAGCCCTGGTTCTGCTGTGGCTGTGGCTGCTGGTGTGTGCTTGCTGGTGGGCTGGGCTGGCAGGAGGTGCTGTTCTACACATCTGTTCCTTCCTGGGTGAAAAAGAGAGCGGCAACAACTCTCCTTTCGTTGGAGTTGCCCTGATTAAAGCCACGTGAAGCTGACTGTTCCAGAGCAGCAAACGGAGGGCATGCCCTTTTGGAATAACACTTTGGCTAACCCGGGATTATTTTTTTTTAAAGTGAACCAATGGATTTTGATGTCTGATTCCAATTAAGCTGACTGTAGGTGGGGTGTCTGCATCCCTTTGCTGGTAAATGTGAGCCAGAGTAGCAAAGAGATTTTATTCCAAAGCAAATGATGGACCTCGAGAATTAAGAGTTCTGTTCCCCTGCTTCTTCCTCCAAACTCCTCCAGGTTAGTCCTACTGCTCCCCATCTTAGGTGGAAGGTGCACTCTATGAAATATTGCAAACTGGAAAAACCATCTGAGCTCAGGACTCTTCCTTTCCTGCTGCCCTTCCTTCCTTGCCTGGCTGTTACGAGCAGCAAAGACAGACCTTGCTACTATTATTGTTGTTATTATCTTCATTCATTTTGTTTCCCTACATTTGTATATCAGGGTAGAGTAAGGGAGGTACTATTTTCTGCTCTTGGCATATGTGTATATCTTAATTATTGCTGCTGTATCTTCTGTGTACAGAGTAGTGGGAGACCCATACCAGATGGTGTGAGAGACTTGGTTTGGCAGTTGATGGCCAGTGTCCGGGTGTCTGCAGCCTGTCCTGGTGGACATGCCTTGTGTGCTGTAAGCTGCTCGTAGAATTTGTCTCTCTCTGGCACTGTGTGGTCAAATGAAAAAGCTGATGAGTTTGAGTCTTGGCTTATCTTCTCAGGTAGTAGGGGATCAGGGGTTTAAAACTGATCATTCTTGAGCTCAGCTTCTTGCTCTGTGATCTGGTAGAGGCAGAACACGATCTCTGTTCTTTGATGCTGGCAGCCAGAGGAAGAATTGTCTGTGCAGGGCCTTCTGTGAGTGCAGTAGCTTTGTCAGAAGCTGGAGTTGAGGTGGATTTTTGTCACTTTTGTTGGGTTTTGTTACTTTTGGAAATGTAAACATTTTTCTTCTCCCTAAACCATTCAGGTAGATGGTTCATGTTGTCCTTAACCTCCAGAGACTGTCCTGTTACTGTGTAAAATGCATGTCTTTCTATTATTGTTGCCTAAGGATGGCTTTTGTATTATGAATAGTCCCGTGTCTAGTGTGTTTTCCTTTCTTTTGACTTAGTGTTAAATGAACATTTAAACTGAACATCACTTGCCTTTTCATCTGCAGAGGTAAGTCCTCTGCACCAAGACCCAGCTGCTTGGATACGGCAGGAGAGGGTCAGAAAAGGGGGAGGACAGGCAAATGGAAGAGAAGCAGCACACTAACACCCTTGCGTGCTCCTTTCTGCTTCCAGATTGAGTACATCTCGTCTGCAAAGTGCTGAGCCTTTATCAGCCCGGGGGTAGGTCTACTAATGACTGATCTAAAACCATCAAATTCATTTATTTGTCACTGCCAGTGACAGCCCAGTTAATGCTAATGGATTCTTTTTTTAGCCTGTTGACTCTGGTGATAGTCTTATAAATGTTGTGAAATCCAAAGCATTAGGGGAACTTGTAACTTATTTTTAGTGATCTATTGAAACAGGGGTAATGTGTGTAGATAAAGGTATGTGCTGTGTCGAGAAGGAAAAAGAAAATCTTCTGTTTCATTAAGTCAGATGTAGATATTTTTGTTCCTAATAGTTGTTTGGCATTTCTGTTGTATCTCAGTATTCTCTACAAACACGTTTTGGATTATGCTGTGAACAGGGAAGACTGCAAATAGAGCCAGTCAATGTGGGGGGATGGGAAGAGGAGTAGGCATTTCAGCAAATGGTTCATCTGCAGGGCCTGAACCTTCCCTGTCCCTATTGTGCAAAAGCACTTAAGCATACACTTAAGTTGGCATAAGCATGTGGGTAAGTGCTTTGCTGAATGGGGCTGGACTAAAAGCACATTATTACATGTTTTGTTGAACTGTGGATTTTGTAGCAGAAAGAGGTTAAAAGATTACTTGGTGTGTTTGATAGCACTTTGAATATGGTCAGGTCCATCACTTCTCTTACAGATATACCAGTTTCATCTCTCTTACAGTTGTTCCACTTTGACCATAGGATCTTAGTGACACGAAGATACTGGCGTGCTGTTGCCTGACAGAAGTAAGTGCAGGTGTGAGGCTGGGTCCATGTGGCATCTGGCTCTTCAAAAATCATAGTCTAAGCTTAATGTAGTGTCTTGTACTGGATGACGTTCTGTTTGCTTGAGTTACTGGAACAATTTTCTGTAAACTATGTGAGCAGTGTGCAACTTAGGTTGCTGTAGAAATTGTGGTTTGCTGAGTAATTTCAAAGTTAATGTGAATCTCTGTAGTCAGATCAGCATGAGGTATTAATAAATTACTTCTAAACATTGGCGTTCTGCTGCACTCCTGTTGAAAATATTTGCTTTGTTGTTTGGGCGCAGAGAACATTTGTAGTATGTGAGGCAGTGCCTTGCCCTTGTTCAGCCATTCCTTGTGCTGGAACAGCTGCAGCTGTGTGCACCATTGGGATCAAGTACGGTTAATTTACAGATTATCGTACCTGGGAACTTCAGATTTCTGATCAAGGATCCTACCCTGCCAACACCTGTGCATTTTAAACATGAGGAATGGTTCTGGAGATTTTAGCAAGGACAGTTAAATGTGAGCAACGCTGCTTAGTATATCGATGAAGTGCATGTGGCAAGAAGAGTGAAGGGAAGGTGGTGTCAGCAGCAGCAGAAGGCATCCTTCCTTCTGCCCTTCCCCCCCCCCCAGCAAGCGGGTTGCATTAATTTCCCACTAACTCTGATATACAATAGAGAAGGAGTTTCAAGCTGGCTAAAGGGCCAAAGGTCCAAGAAAGCTACTGCAGCAGGAGCTTATGTGGAGTGACAGTAATGAGGTGGCCTGGCAGGTGGGAGGGAAAATGGTGGGGTAGGGAAAGAAAGTAACTTCTAGTTAATCAAGTAGTCCCAGGATTTGAAATTGTTAAGCCCTGTTGGTTTAAATTTCCCTTTTATGTGCTTTACAACTGTGAGATATGGCCAGAGCGAGGCCTCTGTGCTGCTTCCTGTGGCTGAGAACTTGGGCAGCACCCTGTGGTTGCTCCAGCTCTTATGCTCCACTCTGGCTTACAGTGAGTGCTGGTATTGCCTGGAGGGGAGGAAGTGCTCTGGTGTCCCCAGCCCTGTGCTGTGTTGTTTTCGCATGTGTTTTAAGATTCCTGACTCTGAGCTTGTCTTTATGTTGTTCTGTGGGTCAGTTTTGCATCAAAGGGAAGGTGAGGAGCACAGAGCAAAAAAGTGTTTTGAAGATTTGCTTTATTTAAAAGAAGGGCTGTGAAGTGCCGGCAAGAGTCGGAGCTCCTTGAATGCTGGCAGCAGCAGAGCACCTACAGTCAGTCGAGGTTTTCTAACAGTTGCTGTGTGAATGCTGTTCAGGAACCCTCCTGAAAGGTAATTAATGGGGTGTGTAAGGAGGTTACAAGGAGCTGAGTGTGTGTCCCAGACATTGTAAATCCAGCCACGCTGCAGTATTGCTCAGGCTGGAGGCCTGGTTTGTGCTGGAGACTCATCAGTAGCAAACCCTCAGTGGGGTTCTCTGCCAGCTGTGCTGCTGGACGAAGGTGCTGCTGGAGGGGGCATTGCTTGTGGTTTTCCACAGCGCTTACTGAAAGAACGAAGCTTCTGTATGGTCTTCCATTTGGCTGTGTTATCAATCACTTATGTTCAGAGGTGTGTAGGTGTTACTCTCTGCCCTGAGCCTGAGCTGCATGTTGACCCTGGTATGTACAGTGTGGTTCTCCTTTTGTCAAAAGTTTGCACGTTGCTGCAGAGGAGTACAGAGAATGTTTGTTTGCTGGTGAAATTTGCCTACTTCTCGTATTGTATTTGGCAGACCTGCAAAGCTTACTACATCAAGCACATGGTATAGCTTTGTGGAGGAGAACAGAAAACAAAAAGAAATCTGAAATTGATATGGAGGTGTGAAATGTGATAGGAGCTCTCTGAGGACAGGAGTGGCACCCCACTACTGGGTGCAGGGCTGTGTGCTGTGGTGTTTGATGCAGTGTCCTGAAGAGATCCCCAGAAGATCTGTGAGCCTGAAGGGGCAGAGGTCAGAGCAGAAGGGGCACGTGTATTATCTGGAGTATCTCTGTGGCAGGGAGCACATCCGTTTCCTGAGCCCTGGGCCAGGTACTGCGAGGTCTGCGGTCTCCTTTTGTGCAGAGATGCTGATGGCGTCCCTGGGTGCTGGGAAGGAAGTGTGTGAGCAAAGAATATCGCTCGGAGACTTGGGCGAGGGCTTAACCTGAGGTTTTGTTTCTAACGGCTTTTGATGGAGAACTTGTAAGCAAGGCCCTGACTCAGGCATGCCGGTGGCACGGTAGAGGTTGAACTGTGCTGAGGTTCCTGCTGCGTGTTCTGCCTTCCCACCAGTGATGGCAGGGCTCTGGGGAGGGGGAAGCGAGATAAGGCATGGGGCCATGGTGTGGGGTGGTGTGTGGTGCTGCGGCCACTGCTGTCACGTGAGCCCGTGGGGGCTGGGGCAGCGCATCAGCAGCGCAGAGGCGAGGGCAGAAGCTGGCAGCAGACTCAAATGTGCTGAGCGCTGCACTGCAGGGCTGCTCCCGATGCCCTCCGTGATTAGAGCAAAACAGGGCGCCTGCCAAGCTGCAGGTGTCCGGGGCCCCTTGGACTCCTCTCTGCAGAGCTGGGCGCTCAGCTGTGCTGGGCGCTCCTCCACCCCGTGGCCTGGTTCCTGGAGGCTGGCTGCGTGCTTTGTGCTGCCTGCTTTGTGCTGCAGGCTGTGCACTGTGTTGCCCTCGTTCCTCCGTCAGTACCCAAAGGGGGTGGCTGCGATGCTTCTGCTGCAGAGCAGCACCAGGGACATGCACTTCCTGCTCACACTCATCAGTCGGGAGAGCCCCTGCCAGGTGCCTTTGTTCCTGAGTCCTTGTGTTGGCTGAGTCCTGGTGAATTGTGGTGAGCTGTGGTCAGTGTATCGGGTTGTGTTTGCTGTGTGCCCAGCAGTTTTAGTAGCTGTCCTGAATGGCTGTTTCTGACTTGTTCTCATTTAGTTGCATCCTCAGTGTCCAGTCCTGCAGATCAGACCAGGTGACTGGTGAAAGCCCTCCAAACTTAAGATTTTCCCCAAAGTTTTGTGGGCCTGGCTTTGAGTTTGTCATCATTATTAGAAGTCGGTTCATATTTCTTGGCTGTCTCCAGTGGACGTTTTGGCAGAGATATTTCCCTCTCAGTTGAGCATGCGTATGTGATAGCAAAGCACAAGATACAAAAAAACTTAAAACAATTTAGTTACTGGTCTGAAAGCTTCAATGCTAAAGAGCCATGAAGAAAGTTTATTGGAACTATAATTGCAGACATAAGAAGTGATGATCTGTCTTCATGCTTTTATAGTTCCCACCACTGTCATTAGAATGCAGCAAGGTGATGGGAATGTGTGAGGAACTTGGTTCAGCTGCTGTGTAATCCTGAGCTCTTGCAATATGTGGGAAGTAAAATAAAGTGTCAATTCATTAGAAAATGATGGAGACAGAAAAAAGAAAGGGAAGGCAAGTATCCCTGCTGAAAGCATAACCTTATTTCATCCAGCTTGCAGCTGAAGGAACAGGGTTGACAGACTAAGCATTATATATCAATGCATATATATCAAACTGAATTTTGCTGTTTCTGAATGTTCTTAGAGGTCTTTGTCAGGTCCCTCATATGCAGAGAAAGTACCTCCCTTTGTTTCCTTGAAATGTTCTGAATATCCTCTGACTGAGAAGGGCAGCAGCACCTGTTTGTCTTACTGAGAACTGGAGATCGTTGGATCAGAGCAGACAAATGGGTGCTGCCAGGCGCTTCCTGAGGTGGAACAGAGATCAGAGAGCAAGTCCTGAATTGCTTGGCCTGCTTATTGGTGCTGGGTATGCGGGCAGAAATGTGCTCTGGGCTGTAAAGAGGTGGAGAGAGGAAGAGGCAATTAGATGGTTGTGTGCAAGATCCTTTTCTTGCTGCTTGGCAGGCCCGAAGCTGTGAAATGTGCAGTGTTAGTATACTAGTAGCTTTTGGTGAACTCGCTGTGCACATGATGTGCTGCTGCTCTGCAGAAGGAGGGCTTGCTTGATTCAGTGAGTAAATCTGATGTGGCATTCCTGAACTATAACCTGGTGCCTGTTTTGTAAGGAGGCTCTTAGGTTCTCTCTTCTGGAGAAATGCGGGAGATTTTCTGCTGCATGAGAGCCAGAATGGCTGAAGTGACGTTGTGTAGAGCTCTGGTGGTTTGCGTTGAAGCTGGCAGGCCAGAATGGGTGTAGGTTTAGGTGGTTTGAATTTGCTACATTGAGGCCAGGATTCATAGTCTGTTTTGTGCTGTTTTGCCCCTTGCTCTTGTGCTCTTTGTGCTTTTCAGGCACAGAAGTGAAAAAGCTGAAGTCTGTCTCATATCTTCCATTGCAGTCAGCTGCTCAGTTTTACTTAGGAAATCAGTGAGGTAGGAGCTGGGAGCCCTGGGATGTCCTAACAGGATGTGAGTAGTCTGGGGCTGAAGCTGGGCCTTCAGTGAAGGAAACTGTCTTATGGATCATTTTTGGCACCTGTTGCCATTGCAGTGTGGTGCTGCCCTCAAGGTCGAGCAGCACCAGTCCCCTGCATGTGCAGGATGTGCCTCATGCCTCTGTGGCATCTCCACAGAGGAGGAAGAACTGCTCCATGGCTCTGTATCCCCAGCACCTGCAGGCTGCAGCCTGCTCCACTGGGACAGTGCTGTGGCTGTGGGACCCTGCGGTGGGCAGTGATGTGGGGGCACCCTTGTGTGGTGGTTCTGGGCTGCCCAAGGGGCTCTGCTTTGCTCCAGGCCTCAGCTCTCTGTGCTGCCTTCCTGGAGCACGGCCTCGTTCCACCCGTCAGGAGCAGGAGACGGGCCTGGCTGATTTCTGCTCCCTGCTGCATAATAAATCTGATACTAAAATTAGTGCCGGTCTCCCTAGGCCATAATTCTTGCTGAGATTATAGAGAACTGTGAGTGCAAAGAGAAATCGTGGCTGCCTCTTCGTATGTGTGTGTGAGATTTTTTTTTTTTTTTTTATAACCTTGAGTGTGCAATTTCCAGTTTTTTTCACTTAACCTCCCCATCTTTTCCCCCTACCCTCTCTTTTGGGAAGTGCTTGGCTGTTCCCTGTGTTTTGGCTATTTAAGCTTCTGTCACTACAGGCAGATGAGTTCCTTGGGAGCTCTTCTGAAGGTTTTGTAATTGAGTCTTTTACCACAGCGACAGGATATTATTAACCTTCAGTAAAGCAATTTATTTCATACTCCTTTGTGGGGATAAGCCTTTTTTCCCCCAGGAAAATATATATGTGGAAAGGGTTTTATGTACAGGGGTAGCTGGACTTTCACTAGTGATTATGATTTTAAAATAATAATCATTTACATGAAAAATGGGCTGTTCTGTTTGTGTCAGTCCAGAAGAAACCTTTGATCCTGAATGCCTCCCACCTCTGCTCTGACACTTGACTGTAGAGAAGGTACTTGTGCCTACCGGGGCTTTGGCAGAAGCTGTATTGCTTTTAGGACTCCAGATAATCGGCCTTTGTGAGCTCTGGAGCATTGTGGAGACAGCCTTAGAAAAGGAGATGAGGTTGAGGGAAGGAGGTCTTCACAGGGTCTCCCTCTTGGCCTGGCCTTTGTCCTGGGTTTAAATGCAGACTTGCCCAAAAGCAATTGTGGATTGGGTGGCTCATAGGACAGTAATTTCCAGGAGCAGGATGAAGTTGGATAAGAAGCTGGCCTGACTGAGGAATCTGTGTTGTGTTGCATGATGGTAAAGGCTGAGCTGGGACCTGCTGGGAGCTGAGCTTGTCTCTTGCAGTCTATTTAGCATTGCCTCTCCCTGCACCTGTATTTTCTTCTTAAAAGGTGGATGAGAGTATTTCTTTTCCCAGGCCTAGCTAGGTTTTGCTGTTCATTTCAGTAGACTATTATACTTCAAAATAAACATGAATTGGTGACTTGCTCATCTTGTTTTGTCTCATGATGTGTGAACTCCATGCGATCACAGCGCCTGCTTTCTAGGAGTTCATACACCTTGCAGCATGAATGTGTTATTTCAACAGTTCTGTAAGCTGGTGCTATTGCCAGATTATATGAGATAGCTGGGATGGGAGGTGAAGTCTTTCTCCAGAGCTTCATGTTTGCTAATGCAGTTGGATTTCTTGGTGCCATTTGCAGGCTCCCTGTGGCTTGGAGGGCTTCTGGCCCTGCACTGCCCTGTACTGGGGGCCTCTGAGTTGTGCAGTGCCAGTGACCTGGAATCTTCAGGTGTGAGGATAGATATGTGACCTTCCATTATGCTGCAGCCTCCAAGCACCATCAGTTCAGTGTGCAGCTGAATCTCAGCTTGCTACCTGCAGTGCCATTCAGGGTGACTGAGGGGCTTCTCTGGGGTCTGCCCACCTGGTGAGGCCTGGGCTGTGCTCAGACCATTTCCTTGCAGCCCTTCGTCCTCAGCTACGCTGGGAGAAGATGCCTACTGGAAAAAAGAAAAGGCCCCTTTGCCTCCTGGCTTATAAAACTTTGCAGCTGGTAGACTTACGTCTTCAGCCAGAGAATCTTTTGATTTCCAAAATTCTTAAACTACCTCCATCCCCCTTTTTACTATAGCTGTCATAAATAAGCCCCGCAATCTTAAAAATATATATAAATATATATATATTTTAAAGCTTCCCCACTGGAGATTTAATTAAAATATTGTGAAAGGCAGTCATTGGAAATGAGACTCCTTTTGAGTAGAAGGCACCCTGATTTCCCTCCACGGAGCTTTTTGTCACCATAGAGATGAAAAGAGGAGCTCAGAATTGCACTTCCCGGTACGTTGCTGCCAGGGCGGCAGGTAGCAGCTGGCTGCAGCCGGCGGGCCTGGGGCTGCAGCGCTGCTTTAACTATTGCGGGGTTCGAGCACTGTTTGGGATCTCTTTCCTGCTGGAAATGTGTCTTTGGAGTTTGTTGTTCTAATTTCCCGTATTTCAGGGCTGGAATTTATCTGGGCTTGGGAAGGGGAAGAATTAAAGCACCCGTCCTTTTGTCTTGGCAAAAGCAACGCTGAGCAACTTTGGGTGCAGCATAGCCCAGTGTGTCTTCACTAACTGAGCTGGGTTGCAAATAGCTGCGTTGTGTAGTTGAGGTGCTTGTGCAGAGAGCCTGCAAATAATGGAGCTGAAACCCGACTTGACCTTGTTAGTTTGACCCCATTGGAGTATAAATCAGAACTTCTCTCGCTGCTCTGCTGAATCTTCACTTCAATATCTGAATGACTGATTCTGTGTGTGCTTTTATTTTACAGTGACTGGGTTAGTTTTTTTCCTTCCAGCGACTCCTCTGTGAGCGTAGGGATTTATAAACCAAAAATACACGTTGCGAGTCATAAAACTGCTCTGATATGGTTTCAGTGACAGTCACACAAATGGGAGGCTGTTGGAGGGTATATGGCACTGGGCAGTGTTATGCTTTTAATCATTTAGAAACAATTTTTTTCTTCCTAACTGTATTAAAAGAGAGTGAAGAGCAGGCTCAAGTGGATTCTTGGCACAAGCGTCTCAGGCAAATGAAAGTAAAATGTATATTCAAGCTGTCTGCTGTTGTGTATTTTACACCATACCTGTCTTTGTGCCTGATTGCAAATGGACTTAATGGTTTAATTCTGAGCCATTCGAGTGAGACCTGTTGTGTTTAAACTTCTAGATAGAAAACAAATGTAACCCACGTAATGGCATTATTAATGGAGAGTATTACTATGCTGTAATTTGCAAATTAATGGTTTAATTCTGAGATTAAATACGGAGCTGTGTTTTTGTGTAACGCTACATGACAAAATTAGATCAAGTGTTTAAAAACAGAAGGGCCTAATCCTAAACCAATGGGTGCCTTCCCAGGACTTCACCAGTCACCTGTTCTCATCTGCAGTGACGGTGTCAACATGCAGTGTGAGCAGCATTTCTGTAGTGTGCCAGTGGGATGGGGCTGTCAGCATCCGGTGACCTGGGAGACCAACTTGTTCAGAGTAAAATAACTGCACTCCTGTGTTTCTGTGGTGGTGATGGAGGCCACCAAACTGACGGGCAGGTTCAGCCTGTACCTGGTAGGCTTGTTGGAGCAATGCTGCTTGCACATCTCTTGAGTCTCTGCAAAATAATACCTGGATTTTCAGCAGAGATGGTATCTGAGAGCTGGGCTCTGATGCGATTTGCCCTTGTGCTTTCCTTGACTGTTGCTAATAAGAAGTGCTGGCCTAAATCAGTGTCTTGGAGAATCATTGATTTGCTAATTGCAGATAATCAAGTCTCTGCTCATGCTGAGACCACTCTTATTTTCCTGCCATTCCACCAGGGTTTGGGCAGTGTCTGCCAGTGTTTGACATAGCCAACAAAGTAGATTCTGAGCTCTGCCACCGTTAATTTTCAGAGGTTATGAAGTTTGTGTCCAGGCTTTGTAAACAAGGAGCTGTTGTTTTATCACCAGCCTCTCCCCTGAGCGCGATGCTGGCTCTGAGTGTGGCCCTGTACTCTGGAGGGTTGTGCAGGGCACGTGCAGTCTTTGTTGCGTGTTTGGTTAAGATGTGCTCTGAGAGGTTTTTACCTGCTATAGATCCTGCAGAATGCATTTAAAATGAAGCAGGAGCTCCTTGAAACATCTGTGTCCCGTGGCTGGAGGAGAGGAGCTGCTGTTGTGCACTGCCTTCTGCCAGTTCTGTGCCATCCATGTGGTACTGCATGCGGGTGCTCTGCTTGGTGCTGTGTGCCTGAACCCAGTGTGCATCCAGCCCTGCTTCACTTCATACTGGGGCTGCGGGATGTGGGAAGAGGGACCAGAGGTGCTGGTGGCTGGCACGTTCCCCTAATGACTTGTGTTGGGCTGCACTTGATCCCAGACCAAGAGAGAAGAACTTACCTGAGGAGTGGGCTGTTAGCTGGCAGACGTGCCTTCCTTCTGTAGGTGCTGGACTTCTGGGTCGTGGGGAAGCAGGTCAAATCCTATAAGCTCCTTTGCGGGTGTAAGAGCCAAACATACCACCTTGGCTGAGGAGTTCTGCAAGAATAGTGAAGGTTTTTCACAGGGTCCACCTGGATGGGAACTGGTGCCATGTGTGGGTCAGTGTGTGCCGTAGGGCTGGAGGCGTGGGCTGGCTCCTGATGTGCTGACTGGAGAGATTTTGCAGGTGGGACGCAGTGCTCCAGTGGCAGGAACAGATCCAGCTCCAGCCCTGTGCCTGCGCTTTGCTTGCTGGCTGTACACTGTGCACTGCTCAATCCTGTATGGAGGAGGGAGGAATGCTGTGTGCAGAGTCCTGGGAGCACATGGGGCCGTGCAGCCCTGAGCAGTGCCCAGCACACAGCGGAGCCAGGCAGCAGATGATCGTGGGCAGCTTAGCTTACATAATCCTGTTGGGGTCAGTGTCAGGACTCCCTCCTCCCCATCCAGTGCCAGTTTCCAATCTAGCTCGTCACACTCCTGAATGTCCTTTTAATTTTTCTCTTTATTAATAGTGCTGGTGCTGCAGCGTGTTCTGCCTGGCAGTTTGCAGTGCGTGTGCCTGCACTCATTCGTCCCTGCTGCTGTGCCCGCACACATGAGAAGTCATGTGTGTTTGCTTTGCTGTTTCCAGAGATGGCTTTGAGAAAAGTGTTGTGGCGAGGAGGGCAGAGCAGCTGGGCTGCAAGATGAGCTGCTGTCATTCCCAGCGCAGCGAGGAGGGGAGGGTACGTGGTGCCGGCTGGAGAAGGGCTGGGAGGGGCTGTAGCTCCATCTGATGAGCCCTTCTTTTGGTCTGCTCAGTCCTGTCATCTGGGCAACGTTGCTTGAAATTCAGCTTGCTTGTTTCTGGAAAGGCTGCTTTGTTTCTGCCCTGAGTTTTTTATTTTTGTAAATGCGGGCCCAGATACTAATGTGGATTTTGCCAATCCTTTACAAGTAGTAAATATTAGCATTCCTGTAGAGACACAGCAGTGATGTTTGTGAATGCTGAAGGGCTGCTGTGCCACATCCCTCACCCTGGCACCACTGTAGGGTGTTTTGCAGTTGTCCTCTGCTCCTGCTGGGTTGGCATGAATTTACTGTGTGTCTCCCGATGGTGCTTCTCTGAAAGCTCCAGCACTGGGTTACGTCACCATCAGCTGTTACTGTTATTTAAAAGAATAAAATAATAAAACTGTATGCATACATACATACACGTGGGGTGGGAGGAGGAGCTGAGATGTGGTTCCAGATTAAAGTATTGGAATCATAGAAGCTGCAAGAGATGTGTTAGGAGTGGACTTGTGACAGAGCAGCAACCTCAGGCACTGGAAGTACTTGTGCATTTGCTGAGATAACTTCTCTTACATGAGCTGTTGCGTAACGCTCTCATGTCAGTTAATTCAGTTGAAAAATATTGCAGGGAAAGTATTTAATACATTGTGAACATCATTGCAATGCAGCAGCAGTTTAAAAAAAGAGTAGGAGTAAGAAGAGCAGAAAGCAGCACACAGACTGCATCCTGCAGGCACTCAGCACAGGGCTCAACCTACAGGTAGAGGATTCGGCACTTGGTTTCTCATCTCCTGTGATCTTGATTTATTTTTGCTTCTTTAAATGATGGCTTAACTAGGAAGGGGGGACAGGAGCAAGGTGAGAGAACAAAAGCAGGGTGGGAGGGCACGACAGATATGTTTAATCATGTTTTTTTGCAAACATAAGCAAGGATTGCCTTTGCCACCTTTTGCAGTTGTGGCTGGTACACACCAACTCTTCCCTGAACCCTGTGATTGTGAGTAAATTATGAACTGATAATGCTGTCATGGTCTTGAATGTGAGCCAAATTGTGCAAAATCCAGTAGCACATCTGTGTGTCTAAAGAAAAAAAGTCAGAGAGGGCTGGAAGTGCTGCCAGCTGCTGCTATTTGCTGAAGTGCTGGTTTGTGCTCCATGATCTCTAGGTGAGTAAGTCTCTAAATTGTACTCAGAGATGATATGTGGCATAGCTGGAGTACTGCAGCATCGTTTCTTTGCGTGAGGTGAAAGAGTGAAAATCCAGGGCTGTATTGTTTGTTTATTTTTAATTTATGTGCTTCATGTTTTGAGTTACGTCCTTTTGCCAGTTAGATGTTTGCAAATAGAAGTCAAGACCCAGATGCATGGGGAACATAAATTTTGTTTCATGTATAAATGTATGTATGCATACGCACACATAGCAGATGCCAGAATTGCTGACGTATCTGTGTTTGTTCAAGTGTACAGGATGTGTGATTGACACAGCTGAAACAGGGAGAGGGGACAGCGCGGTGAGTTATTGCCTTTGGTCCCTAACCTGCTATTTCTTGCTGGATCCTGAAAGAGCCTTCGTGCTAATGATGCTGAGCAATAAATAACACAGGGAAGATTAATAGCTGCCTATGGTTGCAAATTATAGTTGATTTATTGCTCATAATATATACAGGTGCAGCTAATTTAATTAAACACAAGACCTTTTTAATGCTGTAAAGACATCCCTCTCTCTAGAAGCGAAACAGCAGCATGATACTGTAATAAGGCCTTAAGTCAAATAAGCAGCATTACAAGCAAAGCTCTGCTTGGTCTGATCAGTCTCCTGCGTAGCGGGGGAGGGAGTATTTTTCCATAACCATTAATGCCACTTTAAGTCAACTTATGCCGTAACGAAGTCCAATTCAATATCCTGATGCAAGTTATCCCATCTCTGCCTGATCATCCAGCAGCAGCTTTCCATAAGGCAACACACACAGCTCGTTGCTTTCTCAGCTCACTTACTGGCCCTGTGCAGGAGGGCTGGGAGTGGACTCTCACCTGGGGATGTGAGTAAACAGCGAGTACCAGCTCGCTTTTCCCTGGAGTATCTCAAATTGCTTCTTCTGCTCCCTCACCTGAGCCTGAAAAAGGGCACTGTGTGAAAAGAACCTCTCAGAGACCATCCATACATAGGGCTGTGTTGGTGAAGTCCTGCTCAACTCACTGACTTTTTCTAATCCTCTTTTGCTCCTTTCAAACTAAACTAAGAAACTGAAAAACAAACAAACAAAGGACTTCGAAGTTGGCATCTGTGCATGTGTACAACATGTCAGCTTTGGCCCGGCTGTGTGCTGCTGCTCTGCTCCCTGCTGCTGTGATTGCCACGTGCACAGGGCTGGGAGCCTGCCCTGCACCGCGACCTTTCTCAGCTCATCACGCAGGGACGATGCTCTGCGATACTTTGCCACCATCACTTGATTATTTGTGAAAGCAGAAAAGGCTCAAGTAGCTGATTGATTAATTTTTATCCAAGTTTTTCTTCCCTCCATTGCCTTCATTTGAAACGTGTAATCAGTAAAGGAAAATGCACTAGGAATAAATGGGGCATGTATAGGAATGCTTAATTTCATCTAATTCCGGCATTTGGCACATGCATCCCATGCACACCTCCTGCGGGCCAGGACTGTGTGTATGGCCAGGTCCTGCAGAGCCTGTCTGTGCTGGAGCAGAGTGCTGGTGCCATTTGTGGTCCTGTGCTGGGCAGAGGATGAGAGTTGTTCCTCATCGGCGTCCTGGTGAACTCTCTTTGCTCCAGCTGCATCGGCTCTCAGAACTCGGTGTTGGTGGATGGTGAGAACCGGTGCTGGGGCTGCGTGAAAGCAGCTGCTGTGCTGGTGCTGTGTCTGTGTGGAGGAACCTTCCTGCATGTTGGTTACTTGTTTTTCTGGTTCTATTTTTTTTGCCATGTTTCCATTCTAATTCTGTCTCCTTGTGTTTGCTGAATGAAGAACTCAGTGCCTCAGTTTCTTATCTGTTTAATGGATAGCGTAACAATTGAACTCGGTTCTCAAAGATTCTGTTGTGAAGTACTTTTAAGAAGTCCAGGCTGTAATGTTGTGTTTGATAAGGCTGCTTGAGAGCTGCCATGAAAACGAATCCAAATAATGTTTGGTGATAAAACTTTGCAAAATCTATTGCTTCCCCCATCTTGTGCTGCTCTCTGTGTTCACTTTGTGTGTCAGGGACTGGGAATCCAGAGACAAATTGGAGTGTTCTTTACTTTTTGAAACCTGTGTATCTGTGGTTGAGGGGGAGATGGGAAACAGTCTGAAAATCTCTGAGAGTAGAAGTAATGCCTTGTTGTACTTGAATTTCCCATAGAAAATGCAACTTTGTTTTCTACCTGGTCCCCTATTTCCCTCCCGTGCTGTGCCGGTTCTCCCGGTGCTGTCACTCCGGTTGTGTTCCCTCAGATGGTGCTTCAGGAAACGTTCTCCTCCTGGAGCATATCTGGTGACTCAGACGTGCATCTCCAGAGCATCTGGTGAGCATAATTGTTGTTATTAATCTGCCCTGTGCCAGCCTGTCTTCGCAGTGCTGGTGGGAGGACGGGGTGCTGCGTGCTGCACTCTGGCAGCGTGACTTCAGAGGAGGTGGAGCGAATGTGGGCGCAGAGATGGTCCTTGGTCCATCAGTGCCTGCAGTGCAGTCAGAGCTGGTGCTGGGTGCGCCTTGTGGGTTTGCATTTAGGGCAGGGGTGAAACAGCTGAAATAAAAGTGTGAAGGGAAGTGGTTCCATATGGACAAAGTAATATCATGTTGTTTTCAGTGCATGCTGCTATGGCCAGTTTGGGCTGCAGCAGCCTGGTGCCTGTTGTCCCATCGGAAGCTGTGTGAGGTTTGCCAGACCTGCTGGGCTTCCCCAGAAGCTGCTTTGCTCCTGTCCCCATGTCTGTTGGCTGCAGGACACTGTGGGTAGCAGCCCCTGCTCAGCCCCACGTGGCTTTCGTGGCTCTGGTGGAAGAGTTAATGCCGAAGGAACATGAGTGCTGCCCGCCTTCAGATGGCGGTAGCCAGAGTGAGCGTGTCCTGATTACGTAATGCTTCTATTTTCGATGCTGTGGGTGACTGTGTTGTAAGTTAATACTGTGCTTTAGAGTTCAGAATTAGAGATTCTTTGGAGCCAGATACAACTTGGTGTTATCTCCAGAGCCTTGTGCATTTTCATTTTTAACTCAGTTGAATGAAACCTCCCACGGTTACTTTCATTCCTCTCCCTCTGGTGTCAGGGTTCCGCTTCCTGGGGTGCTGTCTGTCATGTGGGCAGTGTGCTGCTTCTGAAGGTGGTTTTCTTCCTAAGGCCGATATCCCAGGCAGGGCCTGCCCTGTGGGGAGGCCTCACACATTCTCTTCCCTCTCTCTGTAGTGCCACCACTCCTGGCCCAGCGCATCACCGCGGCTTTTCCTTTGGTGTTGTTCATCACTCTCACCTCACTGCTTAATGCCTTCCTGCCTTGTTTCTGACATGGTGATTTTCTCATCGCTTTGTAACAGCAATTTGTTGCTTCAGAGTAAATTGGGGAAATGAGCAGTGAGGGATTGAGAGCATATCTTTTATTTAAATAAGAAGTCCAACAAGAAATATATATTTTTTATTTCTATTAAAAAATCCTTTTTTGTCAGTCCTTTTGTTTTGAGCAAAGGACATATTCTACTTTTAACAATTTTATCCCATGTGTGCTGTTGTAATTTACATAAATGAATTTTAAATACAGTTATGAGCTGTGGGAAGAAGTTACTGTCTCTGCACAACGGATGCCGGGCTTTGTGCTGTGCTATGTTTGCACTTGGTTAGTGTTAACTGCCCTGTCTGTGCTCTGATGTTCTGATCTTTACGTAGGTGCTTCTCAAGCACCAAACAAACCAGCTCCAGCTTCACTGGGGTGTGTTGGTACGGAAGTTGAGCACGTGAGCTGTTCCAGTGAAGTCAATCCCAACCATGCACTCTAACTTCTGTTGCTTTGATGGATTGGGACCTCCATCACAGAAGTTTTCTGCTGTGCTTTTCTGTCATCTGTCCAAAGCTGTCAGTGACAGAAGCCGGCTCAGCCCCTGCCAGGATTGCTGTGGGCCCCAGCTGCCCTGCTCATGGCCTGAAACCCAAGCAGTGTTCCCACGGTGCAGTGGGGTCTTGCCTGGAGCTGCTGGGGTTGTGCTCACCGGTGTTGGGGCCAGACCTCGAGCCCCAAAATGAGTGTGCTCTGCATGCAGGGAGGAGCTGACGGCAGGGCCTAAGCTGAGTTACAGCTGTGGGCACGAGGAGTTTGCCCCATCCCTAGGTGGAAGGGTGGTACAAGATGCTCGTTCTCCTCCCACCCTTTCCAAATCTGCTTTATCTCTGAGGGGAAAACAGCTTGCTAAATGATTGTTTACAAATTCGTAAAGTTCTTTTTCATGATGCTGTGATGATGAAGTTCTGGTAATAGAGCATGTGGTGAAGTTTTTTGCTGAAGTTCTGGGTTTGGGCAGGTTGGCCACGTGCAGTGTAATGAGTGAGAACCTTTCCAAACACGTCCAGAGAGGAAAGCTAACGAAGTGCAGCGAAGCTGCTTTGCTGACGTGCCAAATACCAGCCTCCAGTAAGTGCTCTTGTGGGGGTAGTTAGGGGGAGAGCAATTGGACTTAGGGCTGGTGATTATTCTGTAGCAGAGGTTGAATTTCTTTCAACTGTAGTGGTGGTTTGAGTTCTGGGGATAATTACCATCTCTTTTAGATGTCTTTTTATTTCCAGAGCTTAAAAATGGTCATTTGGGGCAGATCCACTTGAAAAGCGTGGCTTGCTTTCAAGGCTACTTCAGCTCCCAATTTTATCAAGACCCAAGTTGTGGTGTTACTTGACCCAGTCTGGGGGTCTGTTCCTCAGAGGTTGGGGATTGGGCTGTGGCTGTGTGCACTGATAAGCACAGGAGTGTAAAGGAAAGGTGTGATGATGTTTTCTATGCATGGAGGAACAGATTATTATTCTTAATTTATAATCTGCACTAGTTTCCTTCTGATTATTTAAAGCAGACTTCCTTGGAGAGCTTTTCAGTTAATCTAAATCTGTGTCAGGGTGTTGTCTGGGGAAGGGGTGGCTGTTTTGCTGGGCCAGGTAGGTGAAGCTGGTCGATGTGTCGGGTGGTGGGCAAGGGGCTCACTGTCTGTCCCAGCGCATGGGTGGTATAGGGCATGGGCAGCCCCACCTGCCTGCAGGGCTGCAGAGGGGCTGCCCCCCAACTGAGCCACCAGCACAGACAGGGAGGCTGAGTCTGTGTCAGTTCTTGTCCTGTAGCCCATGATGTGGGTGTGTTTGGCTGCCATAAGTAGCAGTGGGGGTTTTTAGCATTGGAGCGCTTGGGCACCTGCCAGCTGGAGTCTTTTCCCGTTCCAGCTGAGATCAATATACTTACCATAAGTGTTTCCTCTTAAAAACTAAAGCAAGAAAAGCAAGGAAAGTGCAGAGTCTGTGATCACCCTCATGGACACCAGTGCAGTGGGACAGCAGGATGGCAGCCAGCACTGTGGATGGCGACATCAGGGCTCTGCCTTTGTGCCTGTTTGGGCTTTGCGTTTTTGAAGGGCGTGTGGCAGAGATGTGTAATGAATAGCGCTCTGTTCTTCTCTACCTGACGCAGGATCCCCAGGGAAGCATTGCTGGCTCCACTCAGTGAGAGAAAAGCTTTATGCAAAGCCATGGTTTGAATTTTTTCACCTGATTTGGAAAGGTAGGAAACAAGAGAGAGGAAGAGTGCAGTTGAAAAAGGGGAAAAAAAATTGCAAATAGTCCATGTATTTTTGTTCTTGTATTTTCTCTGTATAAAAAGGGAGTTACTTCTTGTAGCTCTAAGTACTGTGAATGTTTCAGCGAGGTTTGTTCTACTTGTGTTGGCTCAGCTCTGCAGTGACTTGGGTGAGAGCTCTGTGCTGTGGGCTCACTCTTTTCAGCTGCCCTCAGCACTGCCCAGGCAGGAGCGCTGTGCTGTGCTTTCCTGCTTCTGGGCTGCTTGGAGCTTTCCGGGGAGGGGATGAATACAGCTTATTGTTAGGTAAATAAAGCTGCCATGTGGCTTTGCCATGGCAACATGCTCACCTGGAGGTGGATTCAGACCTCTCTGAGGTCACCTGCGGGATCTGGTAAATGAGTCTGTGGGAGCGGTCCTGCCAGGGAACAGGCGCAGTGCCCGGTATGGCTGCAGCATGGCGGAGGCAGGAGGTGCTGAGGGCTGTATGGGTGTGCTGCTGGCACCTGGCTGCCAGGTCAGGAGGCTGGTGGTCTGTGTGGCAGCAGCCCTTGGTGAGGTGCTCCTGTGGCCTGCAGGAGCTGCCAGGCCTGAGCCTGGCCATTTGCCATGGTGGCCTTGTGCTGGGCAGCACGGCAGGGGTTGCAGTGCCTGGGGTGCTGCCTTGTGCTCCTGAGAGCGTGAGAGGACTGTAGGGAGTTGTGAGCTTTGTGATGCACAGCTGCAGCCCAGCAGTGAGGTGTTTGGGAGCCCTTGTTTTCTCAGCTCTGTGACAGTGGGAAGGTGCTCTGAAGTTCAGGAGTATCAAGTGGAGCCAAAGAGCCCTTGCTGCCTGAGGAAGAGCGCACAGGCTGAGAGCAAACAAACCGCCTCCTCTCCTCCCCCTCACATTCAATTTTATGTTCTGTGACAACACTTGCTAAAAACTCAACACAAGCAGTCGAAGCTGAAATGTGCCAATCTGTGGCAAAAAGCGAGATCTTTATTTGTTTATTTAGCAATAATGGATTGTATGGGAACTGTTGAGTCATTGAGCATCTGGGAAAGGACTGGTCAGCCCTGGAAGCAGGTGAAGGCAGTTCAGCTGTATGACAGGAAGGGGTGGAGGTGGAGCTTGGCTGCACCTCTCTTAGACCTGATGTAAGGGCTGATTGCCACGGGGAAGGATCTCTTTCTGGAGATCCCTCCATGGTGGAGCTTTCCCCTGTGAACCTGGAATTTTCTTCCCTTCTGTTCCTTTCTATCATGCCAATCCTTCATCATTGCACCTCTGGTGAAACACCTTTCCCCATTGTTTTTATCTATCCAGTTGCTGCATGGATCAGTGTGCATCACGTAGGTGCAGGACATGAAACTGCTGTTGCATGTTTTTTGAGGCACTGGGTTTTGATCAGGGTTTGGAAGCCAGAAGTGAAGGGCAAGTGTTGGTGTACTAAGAGCATGCCATGGTCTTCTGCCTGTTCTCTGCTCTTGTGGAACTGCAGGAATGGCTGGTGTGCTCCCTGACACCTGACGATCAGCTCTTCTCTTGTGCTCCTTTTCACACTTCCACTGGGTCAGAAATCATTGAGATCTCCTGTGTACAGGACACAGTGTGATGGCAGTTGTGGAAGTGAATGCTGTGTGCCTTGAAATTCATAAATGTGCCGTGGGTCCCATGTGTACCAGTCAGGCTGGGAATCTGGAAGGGAGTTTTCTCTTATGTCCTGTGCTGCAGTGCTGCCGAGGAGCTGCTCTTACAGGCTGCTGGAGGAGGAATGCATACAGATGTGAAAAATGGTCTCTGGTTCCAAAAACCCAGGTAGAGATGGGCCGTTGTCCCCAGCAGAGCTTGCTTTACTGTCCTGCTTGCTATCTGAGGGGATGGCCGGGTCCTGAAGCCAACACAGAAATCTTGTTTTGCAGACTGTTTTGTCTTTGGTGCATTTGAGGATCCCAGCTGGTGTTTCCAGCCAGCCTCACCCATCCCTTGGGAAAAAACATGAGGTCATTGAGGTTCCATTGGCGAGGGCACTGAGCAGGGCAGAAGGCAGTGCATATTTTAAGTCTCAGTTGACCAAGGTGAGTTTTTAGACATTAAGACATATTTTTTGTTCGGCTGCCAGCTGTCCTCAGTTGTTGAGATTGGAGATTTTTCAGATATTTGTGTGCAAGTTGCTGTCGAAGAAGAAAAGAATGGACAAGAAAATAGGTTTGTGCAATTGGGTGTTTGTGGTGAGCATTTTGAAGCTTATGGGGAAACTTGGCCGTGATATTTGTGTGAGGTAATACAGTAACACTGACGTGGTTTGGGCTGTGCTGAAATTTTCTGATAGTGAAAGAAATGCTGCTGTGTCTGTCCACCTCGTCTGCTCCCTGTGCTTCCTGCAGCTGGGAGTCTTGTCATCTGTGTGTGCTGTCAGGCTGCTGCAGGGCCCTCATGTTCTCATGTGGCATGGTATGATGTGGGGAGAACAGTGACTGTGAAAGTGACCTTAAATGCCTTTTGGTTTGCCTGCAACTCCAATTCAACTCCTGCCAAAGGACAATGCTGTAGGCAGATTAATGCGTAATGCAGGGAAAGGTTGGGGATTCTAAGAGGGTCTGCAGTGAAGAACTGCTGGTTCCATTTATGTGGGAAGGTTGGGGTGGAGGAGTGCTAAGTAGTTTGATTCCCCCTTTTTTTTTTGTTCATCTGAGGTCACCTGCTGATGTCATTCAGGCTTAGAGAAGCTTTACTGATCCAGGAGTGGAAGCTAAAGAAGGGTAGAGATGGGGATGTTTGCAATTAGCTACTTATGTGATAAACATATATATCATCGTGACTGATCTATCTATCATAATACAATTTCCATCACTTTGATATATTTGGGTGATGGTGAGGGGAGAGGAAGCTTTCTTTCCCTGAAAAATGAATCTGAAGCACATATTAATGTTGTTCTCTGTCCTTGCAGTCTCCTCCCCAGCAGAGTATAAACTTTGTGGAGCACTGTTGTTTTTAATGCCATCGATGTCATGCCTTTGCATCTTTCAGTGAGCTCATGAGCTCACAAGTGGCAAGGCCTGCACTGGTGCTGAGATTTGCTGTTTTGTTTGTATGACAATAAGCACAGAACTCTTCAGCTTGCTCTTCTTTATGGCTTTTTCCTTGCTTAAGAGTGGTTGCTTGTATTACTTCTGTACTGTATTCCTGGTTTGATGAGGGATCTGAATAGTTGCCAGATATGCACATCAATGTCATGGGGCTTCGGAGCCCTTACTTAAGGAGCCTGGAAGGAGTGTGCAGCGGGAGAGCGCTGTTGGAGCTCTTGGTGATGTGAGCCTCGGGATCCTGCCTGATGCCAAAAGATGCTCCTTGGGGTGCAGCGTGTCGCCCAAAAGAGGAGAAGTTTGCTTCTTGGATCAGGAGAAGGATATTGTTAAACATGCAGCAGCATAAAGGTCTTCTCCTTTTAATGAAATTTGAAGGGAAGTTCTTACTGAAGGGAATCTCTTGAGCTCCTTTTAATGAACTGTGCAGAGCAACTTTAACACATCCTTTGAATAGGATAGTGAGTGAAAATGCAGGAGACTGGTGGCAGGGCCACAGGAAACTCATGTCTGAGCTTTAATGCAGTTGTCTCAGGTGCGATGTGCTCTCCTTGCTGCAGCGTTGCACGGCTCTGCTCTGGGGAACAGCTCGTGTGCTGCCAGCAGATTGCTTATGGCACACACTTGTTGGTGAAGTGAGGTTTCAGTCTAACCAGCGTGAAATGGAAGAGATTGAAGCCAACCTTCCTACCCAGCCAACACAGCTAACATTTTCTATCATGAGAAATTGGCTGATGTCCCTTTTCTGCCGTGGTCTCCTTCCCTTCCCCAGATAGAGCCTTTGATTGTCACTCTGCTTTGGAGCAGAGAGCCTGTGCTGCAATGGGCTGCTGCCATCAGAACTGATCGATAGTGGCTGTTTTTTTAAACGTTTCTTGTTTCAGTGATTAAATATTGTACTAGACGTTATGATTTGAGGTCACTTTAACCTCCTACCTCTGGGCTGAGACAGCTCATCTGCCTCTCATTTTTCAGGCTTTGTTACATAAGTATTTGAAGTCATATGTAGAATAATAAAAGCTTGGAACTCTCTTATGGCAGCAGTTAAAAAGGGAGGGAGAAGTGTAAGTGCCATGGGCTGTGTGGCAGTGAATACTCCCCCGACTTCTGATCAGAATTCAAAGTAGGTTCAAACCATTTGCCTTCCATCTTACTTCACTGCGTTAGTGGTTAACCTCAGCAGGATGCTTCCCAAAGAAAATGAGGTTCAAATTGTATTGGACAAATTAAAAATACATTAATAAATAGAAGTTAAAGCCAGAAGGGGAATCCCTTCTGAATGGGGCACTTGTAGGGAAAGGAGGGGAAGTGTTGTGTGAAGGAGTAAGAGAACAGATGTTTCTTCCCATAGCCAACTGAGACTGGCGAGCAGTGAGCCTGAAAGGGGGTGATGTTGGTCCTCCTCCTGTCTGTCTTGGGATGACATTAGCTAGAAGGGATAAGTAAAGGGCATTTGCTCTGGTGCCACTCAAGTGCAAGGTGAAAGCTGCCAGCCTGTTTGGGATCCCCGGTACTTGAAATGACAGAGGCCTGAGTTGTGCTTCTTCAATTAAATAATCTGCCTGCCTGCCATTCCTTCTCCCTGCTGTTTTTCTTTGTTTCTGGTTGTTTGGTTTATCGTGAAAGCAGCCGTTGTTTTGCTCCAGAGATGACTGTGTAGATCTGATCATGCTGCAGCAGATAAGTCTATTCACTTTGGAAAGAAACTGGAATCCTTTAGGGGAAAAGCAGCTGTATGAGTGGTTAGTTGGGTTTTTTTTCTGTGCATGTGTGTATTTCCATATGCTTTTCTAACAAGTGCTTACGTGATGGTTCCACGCTTGAAGGGATGTTGTACAGACGAGGTTGGTGTTGGGAATTGTTTTTGGTGGTAGGAAACAGCAGAAGAGGTGATTTGCAGTGTTGTTTCTCTTCCCCTAAAGGAACATTGTCGAGTATTGCAGGAGGAGATGAGGCACTTAGTCTTGCTCTCCTAATCTGAATAGTTCTCTGAAAGCCTAATTTTAACGCGTGTGCTCCTGAACCAAATTTGTTGTTCTCCACTGGCAGTCAGTTTTGAAAGTCTATCTGTAATAGATACGCAGGATGGTGAGGGGGAGTCATCTTAACCTCTGCCAAGAGGAAAACACAACAGTTGGGAGAGGCACAACGTAGCAATAAATATTTTATTGACATGTTCCAAACATATTGGATGTAAACGTACATACTATCTGAGATTCATCAGGTTTCCTTGTGAATTGTTATGTTCCTGTAAAGCCTGGCTCGCTAATTGGCTGCAGGGTGATGAGTGTTGGCAGCGCTGGGACTGCGGCTCTGGGGACACCTCATCTCACCTGGCCTTGGTGAGACCTGAAGGCAGAGTTGTGCGATTCAGGAGCCGGAGTGTTCATCCGCAAAGCAAAGAGTGGGAAAAACTTGATTAAATCTGCAATTTGGTGCAAGTGTTGCAGGTAAATGGAATTTTACAGAAATGTGTCCTCCTGACTTTTATCAGCATCCTTATAATTCGAAGGTTTTCCATTAGATGTGCAATAAAAGTTGTGGCGTTCTGAAGATGTGCCCTACTTCCTGTGCTTGCTTTCCAGTTGATGATCTCTAAAAAGAAAAAGTACATCCAATTTTGAGTGTACAGCGTGAGTCCAAAAGGTTATATAACATTTATTCTGATGCCTTTCTTCTAAAGCTCCTTTGCTGGAGTATTTTGTGGCTTTCGTGATGTTTATTCTAATTGGATTTCTGGGGCATAAGACTCTGCTCCCTTCCAGGGTGGGCTTTGTCAGTCTTTGGAGTGCACAACCCACCTGCCCCCGGCACCAGGGCCACCAGCTTGGGCTCACTGCTTCAAGAGAGCACATCATTGGATGGGCAACAAAGCTGGTGAGGGGACTGGAGCACAGGCCATATGAGGAGAGGCTGAAGGAGCTGGGAATGTTCAGCCTGGAGAAGAGGAGACTGAGGGGAGACCTCATTGCTCTCTATAACTTCCTGAAGGGAGGTTGCAGTGAGCTGGGGGTCGGCCTCTTCTCTCATGTCATTAGTGATAGGACCAGAGGGAATGGTTTCAAGCTACAGCAGGGGAGATTCAAGCTGGACATTAGGAAGTATTACTTCTCAGATAGGGTGGTCAGGCACTGGAATGGATGCACAGGGAGGTGGTGGAGTCACCAACCCTGGGGGTGTTCAAGGATGTTGTGTTGAGGGACATGGTTTAGTGGGTGCTGTTGGTAACAGGTGAACGGTTAGATTGGATGATCTTTAAGGTCTTTTCCAACCTTGGTGATTCTGTGATTCCATAAAGAGCTGAGGCTTCGGTGGGGCTTTCAGGAGCTGCTTCCAGGCTGGAGCACCTGTTCAGCTTAAAATTAAGATGCTGGTTTGTTAAGTGTAAATTTTCTCATGCGTACTGAATTGTCACAGGAGGCAGACAGGAAATCTGTATAAACATGTTGCTTATCCTTCATTTAGTAGCACGTCATGCATTACGAGTACCCAGTGATAATCACGTTGCACAAAAGTGTTCTGGAGCCTTTCTGGAGAAATGCTCTCTGCTCTTCCCTGTCCTGTTTCCCTTGCACTGCTGAGCTGTGCTCCAGCACCACACTGCAAACCCTGCAGCATGTCCTGCTGCCTCCTTGTTGCCTGTAATGAGGCTGAGCTGTGCAAGCAACAGCAATGGGGGAACAGAAAGCACCGCGCTGGGGGCTGCTCTACCAGTGAGTGCTGGTGACAGGAATATTGTCAGAGCCCTGTGCTGTCGTCTTTTTTTCCATTACCTTGCATTAGATAGGCTGCTGGATTAGATGTTAGTGATTACGGTCTCCATCTCTGCCTTTTGAAAAGACCTTCTGGGTTATCAGGGAAGAACAAAACCAGCTTGCCAATCGCCATAGGAAATGTTTGAAGAAGCAGGAAATGCAAGGCACCTATTGCTCTTTTTTATCTACAACCTTGATCAGAAGCTCTGTACATCATACAGCGCCTTCCTGTACCGTGCCCACCTGGGATCTCAGTCTGCAGTGAGAGCTGTGGCTCACCAAAGAAAATCACTTAAATTCTGTCTGGGAGAGTAAAGGGAAAGGCCAAAGGGAGCTAACTTTTGTCATCTCCTAGCAAGCAAAACTCTCTCCTCAGGTGTCAGTTGTGGAAATGTGCCTTTGTTGCAGAGACAAACACAGTTCTCCTAGCACTGTCTCTAATCTTCACATGAGCTGAGCCCAGGAAGTCTTCATAGCCGTGGACTTTCTCCTCCTGCATCTGCTTTTCCCTTCCCTTGGCTCACCTGGCTGGAGCCCATCCCTGTGGTATGTGTGGATGTGATAGGACTTGAAAAGAGAGTTACTAGATGAGCTGAGCAATGCTTTTTTTTCCATTTTGCCGTTTTAATCTTGGTTAAACCTCTTAGTCAGAGGGTGATTTCCATTTCATCTTGAGTTACGTTGGGCTTCCATGGCTTATTTCAAGCTAGAGCTTGCCTCCTTAAACTTCTGATGTAAGCCCTATTACTGCATTACCCCGGTGGCTGCAAGGAGCCATTCTGACTCCTGGGCATATAAATACTTTGTTCTGTGCCTTTGTTTGTCAGACATTCGAGTTTGGTATGAGAACGAACAGAAAAGTTTATTCTTGTTTCGGGGAAAGGCAACAAATGTTTATCTGAATGATCAAAGTAGAATTTATGGGAAAACACAATGGAAACTATTCCTGGCTGTTTAGAAGCCGGCATACAGGAGTAAGCCAGGAGCAGAAGTGAGTGTATTTGCTTTTCCTGGGCCCAAACTGCAGTGTTTCCACTGAGTAAATGCTTTGTCTTTGCACATGTCTAAAACTGACTAGGGATTTTTGAGGAGCAACAAAGAGTTGAGGAAAGCAGCAGCCCTATTCCTTCAGTGAAGCCACAGAGAGTGAGGTTTTTATTCTAAAGTTAATATGAGGTATCGCTCCTTTGTGCTTTCCTTCCACCTCCTCCTTACCTGACACACAGTTTATACCAGCATTGGTGTGAAGAGACTGTTTCCCTGCTCCTCCTAAGGAGGGTAGTGGCTGCTCCACTGTGTCCTCCTGGGTTAATGAGCCCACTCTTGGGTTTGGGGTGTTCCCACTGTCTCTCCTCCAAAGCTCACTCTTGCTCAGATGAAAGCAGCCTGCCCAGCCCACTGCCCACACTGCTGTCATTGCAGTGGCTGTTGATTTGCTCTGATGAGGTGTGATGGTGCTCATGTGTGTGTGTTGTATTGCTTTAAGAGGTGTATTTTGCATTTTAGTCTTCTAGTGACATGAAGATGCAGTAAGTCTGCTGGTGCTGCAGAACCCCGTTCTTTCAAATAGGTGAATTGTGTGCTGTGTTTTCTCCCGCTCTGTGTGCTACAGTAGGAAGCTGTAAATGAAATGTGTGCAGCCCCAGGAACAGTGGGTTTGTCAAACCCTTCCTGAGCCAGGTGCTCAGAATGACTTGGAGCCATAGAACGGCTTGGGTTGGAAGGGGCCTCGGAGGTCATCTGGTTTGAACGTGTTGTTTGGGACATTACTCGTGCAGGACCTGGTGACCAGGTTCCCTGCTTGTGGTAGTCTGTGGCCGCTCTCTCAGAGGTCAGAGGTGCTGCCTGGCTCCTTAATTGATCTTGCCTGTTCCTGAGGAAAGCAAGGCTTATTTGGTAACAAAAGCAGTTAAGCCTTTCTGCTGTTTGTTTTACAACAGAATGCATTAACACTGGAGCTTTCTTCTGTCTTTGTGCTTTTGTGCCTCTGGGGCCAGGGGTGTCAGACCCTGTGCCACCATGTGTTCCTCTGTTTTCTCACAGACTTTTCCTGCCCGGTCTGGATTTTGTTCCACCAGCAGATACTGGGTGCACCTCTGCTTGTCTTAGACTGGAGCAGTTAGGGTTCCTTGATGTTCCCTTTTATATAGCGGCTGTCTGTGGGCTTCGTTCTTCAGATGGAAGTCAATGTAGTTAAGTTCGTGCTAGCTCAGCTGTGCCATATTTCAAGGACTGTATGTTGGAAAATTAAGAAAGCTGCAGAGTTTAGAGACTCCTCTTGCTTTCTTCGAATGTTCAGTGATAGATCCTGCAGAGCGGTGTTCCTCTTATGGAGCTCATGTAGGCCATGTATCCTAGAAGGACAGTGCTTGCAAAACGCATGACTTGTTTACAGAGTGGGAAGAGTACCTACTGGTGTCTACATGTAATGCTTTCGTTGTCTCCTGCTAACCCCGATGTGTGCCCATGGGCAGTATCTCTTCTAGTACTGCCCACAGGCACAGTGCAGTGCATCAGTCTGTGTGTGCCCGCAGAGCCAAGGGTTAGCCGCAGCCTTTCCAAATGCATGGCCGCACCTCTTCCTTCCCACACTTAGCATTTGGAACAGCAGCATCCAATTATGGCCATGAGACACTGCAAGAGCTTCACAGAAGGGTCATTATTTTGTCACCTAGGTGACAGTTTGTTACCCTGCCAGTTGTCTGCTGCACTAAGCCTCTCCATGCACAGCTGACACGGACACTTGTGACAAAGTGGGTAGCTGCATCCTTAGCCTTTGTATCTCTGAAAAAATCAGTTTTCAACTGTTGCTCCTGTGCTGAGGCTGCTCTGAATTGGTGAATTCAGCTGTTGTCCTGTGCTTTGCCTCTTTCTGATGCAAGTGACACAAAGGGTTGTCCTGATTTAGGAGTGCTTTAGAAATGTGGCTGTTCAGAAGCACCAGGAGCCGTGCAGGTGCTGTTCCTGTTTGCTGATAGGTGCTCAGAGCCTTGCTGGGACTTGTGCCAGGCTGCCAGCAGCCATCACAGGGCAGCCTTTGAGGCTGGCGTCATGCTGCTGTGTGTAAATTAGCACACGTTAACCATGCCTTCTTCTGAGAGGGTTTTCAAGGCTGTCCACCATGAATTTATACTGCAAGGCAGGAGTGCTAAAACTGGATGGTTTATCTCTGGAGATGTCAGCTATAGCTTTGGTGTTTTAAGTCGTCTTTTGTGTTTGATTTTCACGATGCACTTCAGTAAGTAATGGTGGTATCAGCTCAAAGACATGGAGGCATTCAGGGCCCCTCCTGCAGCACTCATTCTTGTGCTGTCAGTGGGATGGCCACTGGGAGCAGGGGAGCCAAGGAAACTTGCTGCCCAACTTCTGCTGGTGGTCTGCCCTTCACCTCCTCTTGAGGAATTGTTTGTTAACAAAGGTACTCTCAGCTTGGGCAGTGCACTGTAATCCTTCCAAGCCATTTAAAGCAGTGTAGGCAGTTAAAGATTAATTTTGCATGCAGTGACCTCTTTATTTTTTTAACTGCTTTGCCTCCTGCATCCTTAGAAATAACAAACAAATGCTCCAAACACACCAACCCCCTTGGAAGACAACGATTTCATTGTGGCTGTGAGCATGACATACACTACGTAAATATTGGTGCTTACATGCCTGCTGATTCTTTGTCCTTGGATGCTGAGTCTTCCAGCCCTGCTGGTTCTGTTTTGTAAGAGCTTGGGAGGAAACAAATCAACTATGAGAGCCACTGAAGTTAGTGATTGCTCAGGACAACCTTTCCAGCTTGAACTGTTCAGCAAGGTGGATTTTCTCGACTAATGTGATTAGACTGGTGTATTTGTGACTTCAGTTCAGCTGGCCACCACTGCTGTTGAGCTTTTATGCTTTGTAGATGTCTTTATGTTGGTTGTTGCAGCGTGCAGAAGGGTTTCACAAACACAGCTGTAGCCCTGTGTTATCTCTGGAAGAAGCAAAGCACGAAGGCCGGGGAGTGATGTGCAAAGGAATTGTCCTTCTAACAAGCTCGAGATGTGTTGCATTATGCCCCATTTTCCCACATGGCTTCTGCACACAGACAGCAGCATGCTTCTGCTGCAATGTAGCCATGCTGCTCTTTTAGCTCATGTTGTAAGGTATTGAGTTAAGGAGCTGGAAGTCCCAATTTGCAAACCCTGCTGATGACTGGTGGAGGAGGTAGGTTTAATTTCCTGAAGGCCTCATATGACTCCAGTGGAGCTAAGAGTTGTTCTCTGCTTGTTTCTGTAGCTGGGCTGTACTTCCTTGCAGAGAATGAAATGTAAATCTCTACATGATCCAACAGTTGTTTCCTAAAATATGAACAAAATCAAAGAGTGAAGGATGTGTGTGGTTCAGAGCTGCTTGAGAAGCTGAAATATTGACTGAAGTAGCTGAGAGGGGAAACGAGAATAGGATTTTGTATGGGGTTTTTCCTAGCTTGTTTAATGCACTGTATTCATCTTTGCTAGCCAAGCCTTTTAAATATGTCAGAGTAATTGTGTGTGGGTGCTCCTGTAATTGTTGGGTTGCTGCTGAAATACAGACACAGAGAGGGTAATTTTTGGTGCAGGATCTCGCTTTTTGGATCAAAGACTTTTTATAAAACTTAAAGGCGAGTGTAAGAAAGGGCTGAAATGGGACCTGCAGACCGACTTGGGCTGGGACACTGCCTGGTGGACTTGTGTAACCTTTGAGTGCTCCTGGCTCTATAGCCCTTGGATACTGCTACTTCATGGAAAAAGTTCTAAATATAGAGCTCGTTTGGAGAGTGGACGCTACAGCTTCCAGCTCCTTGCACAGCAGGAGCAGTGTAGGAGCTGTGTACTGTAAATGAGACCCTGAATGCATATCCTCTCCTGTAAGACTGCTGAGAACCGACATAATTCACTGGGTTACTTATTTGCAGAATATTCTGTTGGAAGCCGTTCTGGCATGGAGTGCTCCCTAAGTTGAGATCTGAGGCCCCTTTTTGCCCCACGGAGATGCTGTCTTTTCCTTCCTGTTTGGCCTGGTGTGTCCCAGCTGCCAGCTGAGGGATTGCTGCCCAGATGTGCACTGATAGCACTGGGGGGAACTTGAAGGCAAGTGGAATTGGCAGAAATGTTTTGGGAAGGAGTCAGGCTGGGGGAGGGAGAGGTGGAACCTGGGGGGGAAGGTGAAGAAGTTTGCCCGAGGTTGTGCAGAGGATGTGCTGAAGGGCCTGACTCCTCTGCTTCCCAAACCCCGTCCTTTAACCCAAGGCTGTTAACTCAGCTGCCATCCTTTGCTGAAAGTTCAGAAACCTCACGTGGTTTTGGCCACCCACGGAGTGAATCTGCCTCCTTGATGGCTCTGCTCTCCCACAGCTTTGCCTTACAGGACCTTGCTGTCTTGAGCAGTTGCCCTGTGCAGTGCCTGCTTCGTTGCTGGTTCTTCCCCCTAACTTTTGCTTGAAATTCAGATGCTTCCCTGCATTTTCTTTTGACTTCCTTGTGCAGCTCTTCCTTGTTTCTGCTGCTGGTTAAATCCTGCAGCTGTGTTATTTAACATCATAAAGCCTTTAGAGATTCCATCCTTATACAAAGATGCAAAATGGATGTGCATTGTAATTCTAGTCTCGAGGTGGCAAGCTTCTTCCTTGTGGAACTTCTGTGGCTTTGTAAAAGCTTTTACTTATTTTTTTTTTATTCAGTTAGATTATTTTAGTGCTTTTCTGATTCGTAATGGTTTGTGTTGGTAAATATATTTCTAATGCAGTTATTAAATAATAATCTGTGTAATTGCGTACATAGAATTAATACAGGTGTGAGTTAGTATGTGAGAATGTGCATATTTCTTTCTCTGTCGTTCAGCAGCAGGGTTGGATTGCCACATCTTGGTGCAGTTACAGATACCTGCCTCACATGGACCCAGGGTTCCCATCCCGCCGCAAACCAGCACAGCTAAACCATGCGTGGCGCTGGGCCTCCGTGGCTTGTAGTTGGAATTGAGCTGGCTCTCCACCATGGGGCTGTTTTATAAAGCAGGTTATTTGACATGTGTTCAGCAGGGCTTTCTATTCCAAGGGTGGAGGTCATGGGCCGGCAGGAGCAGGGAGCGGCGCGACTGGTGCCAGTAACTCCTAGAAGCTGGGCGATAGGATCAGCTCCGTCTGTGTGTGGTTTTCAGGATGTTGTATGTGTGTTTTTGAATGAGTGCTC